>NW_026125295.1:34250000-34862500 GCF_943737965.1 Phodopus roborovskii | reverse complement strand
TGTGTATATGTATATATACGTATATATATAGATATATACATATATACATACATACATAGTAATGTTTGTTATGTTGATCAATTTTAGAGAAGGTTCCATGTGGAGCTGAAAAGAAGTTATATTCTTTTGTGTTTGGATGGAATGTTCTATAGATGTCTGTTAAACTCAGTTGAGACAACTTCGGTTAGTTCTTTTGTTTCTTTGTTGAGTTTCTGATTGGTGATCCTGTCTAGTAGGGTGTTGTTGTCTACCACAATAAGTGTGTGGAGTTTTATGTGAAATTTGACTTTTAGTAATGCTTCTTTATGAACATGGGTGCCTTTGTATTTGGGCCATAGATGTTCAGAATTGAGACTTCATCCTGATTGATTTTTCCTGTGAGGGATATGAAATGACCTTCTTTATCTTTTTTTATTGATTTCAGTTTGAAGTTTAATTTGTTAGATATTAGGATAGCTACACCAGCTTGTTTCTTGGGTACATTTAATTGGAAGATCTTTTCCAAACTCTTAATGCTGAGGTAGTGTGTGCCTTTGACGTTGAGGTGTGTTTATTGTATATAGCAGAAGGTTGGATTCTGTCTTTGTATCTATTCTTTTATCCTGTGCCTTTTTATAGGCGAGTTAGGACCATTAATATTGAGAGAAATTAAGGACCATTGCTTTTTAATTCTTGTTTGTGTTAGATTTGGTGGTGGTGGTCGTATTGTGAGTAGATTTACTTTGCTTTTTCTTTTGACTTTTGGTAAAGTGGGATTATCTATTGCTTTTGTTTTTATGACTATAAAAACATATGGGGTTGGAGTTTTCCTTTCCCAACTTTCTGTAGGGCTGGATTTGTGGAAATGTATTGTGTAAATCTGGTTTTATCATGGAATAGCTTGTTTTCTTCATCCATAGTAATTGAGAGTTTTGCCCATATAGAGTAGTCTACTAGTCTGGACTGGCATCTGTGGTCTCTTAATATTTGTAGAACATCTATCTAGGTCCTTCATATTTTACATGGAGGAGGGGACTTTTTTTGTTTTTTTTTGGGGGGGTTCAGTTTGTTTGATGTTTGGTAAGCTTCTTGTACTTTCACAGACACGTCTGTCTTCATGTTGGGGAAGTTTTCTTGCATGATTTTGTTGAATATATTTTCTGCGCCTTTAAGCTCTCTTCTTCACCTTCTTGTATTCCTATTATTCTTAAGTTTGGTCTTTTCATGGTGTCCTATATTTCCTGGATATTTTGTGTTAAGGATTTGTTGGATTTAAGATTTTCTTTGGTTGATGAATCTATTTCCTCTAGTTTATCTTTAGTGCCTGAGAGTCTGTCTTCCATATCTTGTATTCTGTTGGTTATGCTTCATCTGTAGTCCTGATTGCCTACCAAGCTTTTCTATTTCCAGCAATCCCTCAGTTTGTGCTTTCTTTATTATCTTTATTTCAGTTTTCTGGTCATGGACTGTTTGAATTGTTTCCTTCATTTGCTTGATTGTTTTTTTTCATGGTTTTCCTTAAGAGATTTGTTGATTTCTTGCAGTTTTGGTTTGTTTTTTCTTCCATTTCTTTAAGGGATTTTCTCATATCCTCTTTGAGAATAGATCATATCCTCTATCATTTTCATGTAGTTGTTTCTAAAGTCATTCTCTTCTGCTTCATCTGTGTTGGGATGTTGAGGTCTTGTTGGTGTCGAATCCCTAGACTCTGGTGCTGTCATATACGTTTTTACGTTTTTGGATGTGTTCTTATATCGCCATCTTCCCATATCTTCTTCCAGTGAGTACAGGTGGGGGCCACTCTCTCTCTTCTCTCTAGCGGAGGGTGGAGGGGCAGGGTAGGAATGCCATCCAATGTTGGGTCCTTTGTTCTGCTTCCAGGTCCTTCTTGGGGATTCGGTGGCAGGAAGGGTCTGGGAGCCACAAGCCAGGGGACTTGAAGGGGGGGAGGTGGGGTCTGGAGGAGCCCTTGGTACTCACCTCTGTAAGGAGTAGGGTTTTTCCTCCCGCCGCTGGTCTGATCCCGCCGCCACACCAGCCCCAATTAAAACTGAGATTCTGTATTTGATATAATTTTGTTGGCCTGTTACTTGTTTTTTATCGGTTAGCTTTGTCTTAAGTATTAACCCATTTTTGTTAATCTAATATTTCCAGGTGGTCTTCTTACCGGGGAAAGGGGCCAGCATCTCGTCTCCCCAGTCTCTCTATTTTGACTTCTTATTACCTCCTCTTTACTCCTTGTCTCCTAGTCCCTCCTATTTACTCCTTACATACCTCTCTAGCAGAAGGTGGGGGCACAGGGCACGTATGGCCTGTATATTCCATTCTTAAGAATGTTGTGCAAGTGACTACTTCATGTCGTTCATGCCAGCTGGTAGGATGTCTTAACTCTCCTTTAATAGGGCATATTTGTCATACACAGAACTAACTTTTCCTTACTTATAAGGAAGGCATTGATGTGCAAAATTAATTAGACATAGGTGTCTATCATGTTTTTTTGAAAGAATAAATTTTCAGATAGTATGAGTTATTTGGAAACCCCAAAAGTCAGAAAGCCAATGTTAACTCACTTAATAAATGAAAATACAAAAATTTTAGCAGTAAATAAATTATAAAGAAATTTTTTATTTTAGCTCACTAGTATTTGATTAAGATATCAGAGAATCAAACAAAAATGATATCTTGTCTGTGAAAGTTAGGTAAACTAATGTCCTAGGCTTCCATATGGGTAGTTCAAATATATAGGTACAATATAGCACCATATGAGTAGATATATCTCTATATGTATAGACTATACCTTTATATAGGTAGCAGTCTATAACTCTTCATTATTATACTAAATCTTTGTATGGGTATATTCTATCTCTACATGAGTGTATTTACTAACTCTTTATAAGTTGACTATGCCTGTATATGGTAGACTACATTGTCCTATATAGGTATATTATAGCCTTTTTCATTATTCATTTTTTTGTTTTGGAAAATAAAAACTATTGTGTGAATTATACATATGTGCATATTTTAATTACAAGTTTTATGTGGTAGGAGCAAAAAGATCAAGAAGATCATTGTGAATTTAAGACAAGTTCGACCTTTTATGAGACCCAGTGAGACACACACACACACACACACACACACACACACACACACACAAGGGGGGGGGCGGTTCTTGTCAACTGATTATATTGAGATATTATATAGAAATACAAATAAACACCTGTGTCCATCTTTTCAATAATAATTGATTTGTTATGTTTATTTTTCTTGTTTTGTTTTGTGTTTTGACATATCATACTATATAATACTAACTGCCCTGGAATATACTAGTCCAGGTCTTTCCTGCTTCTCCTTTCCAAGTGCTGGGTTTGATTTTATTCTGTTTCTGTCTCTGTCTCTCTCCCTCTCTTTGTGTCTGTTTCTCTTTCTGTGTCACACAGGGGTCTCATAGTGGCTAACCTGGCCCCAAATTCATAATGATCCTCTTGCTCCCACTACATAAAGCTGGAGATTTTGTATGACCAGCAAGGTTCTTTTTAAAGAAGTTTTCTAATTATTTAACATAAGGTGAATAAAAAGTACAATATCCATTTTTGAAAATGTTAATGGATTAGCATACTGAGGAATGACCAGTGTCTTCAAAAACCAAAGATAATCCTACAATCATGTAGATACATAATTAGTGGATACACACTGAAATTCAGCTTTATTAAGTCTCATTTCTCAGCGAGTCAGAATACAGAAATAAAATAGTAGCCAGATTTCAAAATAATTACTAACTATATCACAGTTTGGTGTTAAACATAAGAGGATTCTAAAGATCATAAAAATAATAGATGTAGGAAAGACTGGGCAAAACACTTAATGGGGAAATGTAAACAGAAGAGACACTCAATTTTCCAGAAAACACCTGAGAACTCAGCTTAAGAGAAGAAATATTTGTGTGGCTCTTGGCTTTAGAGATGTTTCCCTGTCTCAGGTTTTAGAACCTATGTGATGTATATTGTAGAAGGCTATGTGAGACTATACAATAAAGTTAAATAAATAATTCCCAAGAATTAGGCAGTAGTGAACAAATTCTTCATGTCCAATGCCTTCTTGTCCCTTTTTGTCATGTTTTCACTGCATGTGTCATATACACTTCTTTTGAGATTTCTTTATGGTGTATATGTATGTAAAGTTCAGTGTTATTTATTTCCGTGTAGAAGCCCTGCCTTTTTTCAGCCAAGATACTATGTCTTATTTATCATAAATAGATTTTGGGGGTACTAATTTTCTTTTAAATTTTTAATTAAAGTATAATTATATCACTTATCCTCTTCTGTTCCCCTTCTCTGGCTCCTCCACAGTACATCATATATTTTTTTTTCTTTCATGAGGGATGTCCATCTGTTGAGTTTTTCGTTTTTTAATCTATAGTATTGTGTGATTTTGCCATCAGTGTAATGATGATCTCATTAAATGGTTGATACTATGTTTTCTTCAAACTTCTGGATGATTTTCTATAATGTCGGCAATAGTTGTCCTTTAACTATTTTGTAGAATTTATTGTCTTTTCACTATTTTGTATGTTCTCAGACAGGGATGCATGCTGTGGAGGCTGGTCTTAAATGCACTAAATAGCCAAGAATAACCTTCAACTCTTCATTGTTGTTCTTCTACCTGAAAAGTACAGGGATGATAGATATGTATAACAATGGCTGGATTTTGGAGTGCTAGGGACTGAACCCAGAGCTTTGTGAATGCCAGGCAAGTACTTTCCCATCTGAGCTATGCCTGCAGTCCTCAAGTTTTCTTCATAAGAAGGCTTTTATTGTAAATTTGATGTCTTTAATTGAGAAAAGACTGCACACATCATTTTCCTTGGCTTCTATGGTTGGCATGTTTCAAAAGATTTCCTTCAACTCTAAGTCACTTTTATGAGCATAATTTTTGTATTTATCTGACACTACATTTTATTTTTGGGGATTGTTACTTTGTGACTGCATTTCCTTTACTTGAGCTTTTCCTTTTTCCTTCTCTCCCTAAAGGAGTCTTCTCTCCCTTCTCTCCTTCTTGAATAATAGCAGCAATTATATATATATATATATGTGTGTGTATAAATATATATGTATATATATTTACACACACACACACACACACACACACACACATATATATATATATATATATATATATATATTGTTCTACTAGTACTATTGATAATAATTTTCCCTGAGATCATTTTCACATCTATTTTTTAATGTAGTTATCTTGTTTCTACAATTTCTTCTCTTTTTTGTTCTACTTTCATATCTGAAATAATTGTCTTCAACTCTTTAAATCCTTATACAATAGAAAATATTTTATTTGAACGCATGCTTTTAGGACAAGCGTTGCTATTTATAGAGATGGAATTTTATTATACTACTAGTGTTATCTTTTTAATATTTTTATTTTTAAACAGTTTGTAGTTAGCATATAAAGGAGTTTTCACTGAGCTATCTTCTTGCATATAGATACTTTGCCTTATTCATCTTCACTGCCCTCTACTGCCCATCCTACTTTTTGTCACAAGAACTTTATGTGGGATATAAGTTACCACTCCATAGAGTTTGTTTGTTAGAATTGCTTTATTCATTTTTAGAGATCAGATACTTCAACTGTAGGGTTGGAAACATGTGTTTTCCATCGTTGGACCTGGGTCTGAATTTTTTCTTCATTGATTCCTATTCCTATTTAATATGGCTTTTCTCATCCAAATTGTCTTTAGTGACGTTCCTAATTCAATTTGCAATCCGTGTCCATCTGTTTCTCTACCATGGAACTACGTTCTAAAATGAGCTGTGCTTATTTACCTGTGTTTACTTGACTCAAATGCTCTGATCTTCCCAAGATCTTTTTATATCCTTACTCTGGGGACTGCAGCATTTCCTCTCAATTTTGTAAGCTATTTTTATACTGGCTGATTAGACCTTTCATGTTCTTTCTCTTTGGTGGAATGTATCTATTTGTAATCTCAGAGTTCTCTAGTTTTCATGGGTGGAAAAAAAAACCTGCTACTGCTTCCCTTCTCTATGCTTCTTTGAAAAGTTGCTAACAGCACATGGGTATTGTGTAACTCCATTTTTTTTTTCTGCCTGTAAATATACTATTCTTAGTTATGGGAGCACCAACAGAGAAGACAAAGAGTATCTCCTGATGTTAACATATTTGTGGAGTAAAGAAATCTTAATTTACACAAGTAATGTGATTTCAGGTAGTATTAGTCCTCATAGGAGAAATAAAGTGAATTGGAAGACCAGGGGAAGCAGTGCAAGGTCACTCTGAATAGAATTATCAGCCAGGACTTCTCTCAGGCAGAGATATTCTAGAGACTATTATGTTGAACATAAATTGTCTAAGACAGGGATGGATACAGCATGAAAACTGTGAGGCAGAACCGTGTCTTCCAGGAAGGAATCCAGATGCCTGGGGCTCAGAAACCAAAAACAACTCACATGTTGCTTGTAAGTTAGGGTCACATCCACCAGAGTCTGAATGATGGATTATCTCTGAATGCACTAACCACATCCAATTTCTAACTGTCTTGAGCAGAGGAATAGACCTTTGGTTACTGATACTCAATTAAAGCATTATCCCTAGAAAACCCGAAGTAGCCAGCCAAACATCTGTAAGTACATTCTTCCGTGAGTCCATTTCACAAACCCAGACTTAAGAGCAGCAGTATTTGATTTGTGGGTTGTGAACTGTTTAAACAGGCAGGCAACCATGGTGTCAATCACTATGGCTGCCATCTCTTATGAGTTTTTAGAGGGAAAATTGGCTCCCTGATGTGAAGATAGTATAGATTCAAATTAAGTTTAGGTGTTCCCTTTAAATATTAAAAATTGATGCTGTGTTTCTGGTCATCTGGGTAAATGGTTACTGGGCATTTTTGACCCTCTCGTGCCTCAAATTTAAGTTCAAATGTATTTATGTTTAGGACAAGGACAAAACAACAACAAAAACTAAAGCCCACTATATTTGGTTAAAATTGTATGCGAAGGATAGTTTGCATATGTTATCTGTTGTTTATGTTTTGCGTTCCATGTAATAGCCTTGGCTGTTCTGGAACTTACTTAGTAGGCCTGGCTGGCCTTAAACTCATAGGGTTTCTCTTATCTCTGCCTCCTGAGTGCTGGGATTAAAAGCATGTGCCACTATGCCCAGTTGTTGTTTCTGTTGATGTAACTAACAAATTTATTTTCACACATATCTTAAAGGCTGTTGTCAGAAAAAATATTAAATTTAAAAGAAACTAAAGCAAGTAAATAATATGTTTGCCATTTAATGTAGGAAAGAAAAACATATCAAAATTGGCAAACATCTTTGTGTTATTATTTGAGATATAATGATACAGAAAGTAAAAATAATCTACTGAATAGAAACCTTACCTTGATATCCAATCTAAGATTGCCCATAAGAATAGCAAACACACTTTTTTGTCAATTACTTATGTACCTTAAACATACTATGTTTCTGTATTATTTTAATTCATTATATTTAAATATACTTTGAAATTTTAATCTTTTGATTAAGCACACCAAAACAAAGAGAATAATTTTAAAAAAATTGTATTGACATTATGTGTTGTATCAGTCTATCAAGGCTTAATGATTGGGATAGAACAGGATTTAATTTAAGAACTTGGATAGTACATGAACCAAAAAATTGCTTGACATATAAAATCTGAGATAATCTTTTTGCCAAAAGAATAATAAGTAAAATTTGATTCATAGTATTTTTCTCTGTCATAGTCATTAAGAACTGTATTTTTTTCTTCTGCATGGCCTCCTACTCTTTATGGTGACAGGCTATATGAGGAAGTTCAAGGCTACTTATTTCAAGTGCCCCTACTAAAGGATGTACATTTTTATTAACTTTTAAAATGAAACCCCCCCACAGATCTTTAAACAAGTGAATAAGACTGCATGTACTAAATACACCTTTCTCTCTTCAATAATTTTACACTTGAAACTAGCTCCTAAAGATTGATTGAGGGACACTTGTTGGATACTGAAAATCCAATCGTTCTATAGGGAAGTCTAGGAGAAGGAAATATCTGGGAAACATTGGTGGATTGGGTAATTTTCTCCTCAGAAAGTTTTCATTATATGTCAAAATTTACATGATGTTCTGAGGCTCAGGAAAATTACACAAAACAATCCCATGCTCTCCTGCCTTTTCAACTCCCACCCTCCCTGGCTATTTGTACTTCCAAAGGAACTTCTTGTTCCCATCAAATGAGTCAGAGACCAGATGGGAACAGTAATTTACTTTTAATGAATGTGTGTCAATCTACAAGCAAAGGGACTCTGTCATCTGGGAGCTTATCTCCTAGTGGGCTTAGTGTTTTGGCAGCGTTGTTTCTGCCTGTTGATCCTTCTACCTACTCTGTGTTACTGAATTATTTTGTTCAGAAAATAACATATTAAGATTTCATAATCCACATGGCTGCCAATCAGAGTAATGAATGCTGATGCTTTAGAGGGTGAGAAAATGACATTCAGGTCATCACAGATAGAGTCAGCATGCCAAATTGGCATGGTATTTTTCCTCTCTTAACTGTATTCTGCGATTTCCATTAGGTCACGGAAGAAGTCAATATCAGTCTTCTACATATTGTTAATACATATAGTTCATAGGGTTTATTCAAGTCTCTGCTGAAGAAGTTCCATGAAGAAAGGATTGAAATTAGAGCTGGAAACCTTCCATTCCCCATCCCTTTCCCTCCTCTCATCCTTGATACCCAAGATGGTTATTTAAATAGTTTATGTTCCTCACCAATTAAACCCCAATTCAACCTTCAGTCCCACAGTAAAACAAAAATGGGCCCAGCTTGCACTTGACTTGCTTCTTATTAATCAAACCAGGAGACACACTGTGTTACTGACTTTTCTAATTGTCACCTTTTCCCCATTTCAATTAATTTTGAGCTGTCATCTATGCTCAATCTGTTCTTGTTTGTTATATGTTACGCTTCAAGAATTATAGCTATAAGGATGTTTGTATACAGAAGTTATTTTTAAATAAAACATAATCATTTAGACATTTTAAATGCAAAGTAGTGGTTAGAAGAAAATGTTTCCTTGGAAAGATTCTGTAACACTGAGAGGTTAAACTTGGAATCATCTTGACAAATTGAATCCAAACAGTCTTGTGTACAGGATATAAAAAAGTCCATCTGGCTGCATTATTATTATTTTTTGAAGGCACTTAATAGTCTGGAATGGAGCAAAGAGGAGGCTGGACTTCAAGCCCCATCACAATTTGGAAAGATATGGTCTTGACCTGACCTTGAAGCCTTTGGCCTGCCAAGTAGAAACAAGGAGGAAAAGAGCCAGGCTTATTTAGACATGGTTCACTTAGAGACAATTTGACCTTATTATTTGTGGTAAGGCAAAGCAAAGCTAAGGGGCATTATTAACTACTTCAGTCTAGATACTCTCTCGAATGCTGTCATAATGTATACCATTGATCGTAAATATGGGAGGACTGCCTGAATTTAAAATACAGGGTAAACTCATTTTTGGAAGAAAACTGTGAAAGGAGGTTATTTAAATCATTTGAAAATATATCACACTCATGAGGATAGGGATGGAGCATAATTTAGTGTACGTCCTAGCAGGTTATAAGGGCTCTTTACTTCATGTAATTTAAGTAAGGCCATTTGGATACATGCCCCATTAATTCACAGAGAGAGAAAAGATACAAAGGATATGGGAAGTGCCAAAGCAATTATGACCACCTTTTGAGAAATGTAGTTTGCATGTTGGGGAAATCATTGTAAATTTTCCTCAGTTTTGAAAATGGCTTTAGAAGAGGGAAATAGTTCTATTATCTTTAATGCCCATTCCTTCCTTTTAATGCTTCCCACCCAAACAGCATATACTTCTCAGATAATCACACTTCATATTATGCAATCAGTGTGGTGTTGGCCCAGAGTTATTCAGCTGGAGGTTGTAGAATTATTATTATAGATAGGAGTGAGAACTCTCCCACAACAGTTATGTCAACCAGTCATAATGCTAGCCTCAGGTTACGTTAGCAAGGAAAACATTGAGATGGCGTTTCATATACACATGTCACAGACAAAACAAAAAGCAGAAGCCTTGCAGTGAGACAAGAGGATCAAGAATAAGGGACAAATCAGTGAGTAGAGAGGAAAGAGCAGGGAGCTGCTGGATGTAAGTAGTATTTTGCTGAAAAGAAAATCTATTTTTAGTGCTGTTATGTACAAACATGTTAAGGATGTTATGAACATTTTTCATACATGCATTGGATATTTGTATTTTCTTGAGTAATGCCTTTGCAGGTCCCTTCAGCATTTTAATCTCATTATTTTTTATTCATGGTGTTGACTTCTTTAAGTTCATTATAAGTTTAAATTCCAATCCCTTATTGAAGTGTAGAATTTGTAAATATTTTTCTCAATGTGAATACAGTTTCAGCCAGTGTGCCTTGCTTTTCAGGAGTCTTTTAGACCCATGTAATCCTGTTTATCTGTATTAGCCTTCTTTACTGTCTTAGCCTTGGCAATTCTGCCTTTGCTGCTTGTATGTGTTCCACTATATAATTAAGAGCTTTTCTACAGGTATGAAAAACAACATGCAGTTTCCAAAGTGTTTGCATTTGTAGTGTTGGGTAATATTGACATTTTAACTGAAATAATTATTCCTACTTACAAAAATGGTACATCTTGGAGAGCTGAATGTGTTTTTTATGTTTGCCTGAATTTATCTCTGTTGTATGTTGGGGAGAAATTCATATGTGTGGAAGCCATAGTTTGATGTTGGGTGATCCTTAGTTGCTCTCTAACTTCTGTTCTGAGTCAAGGTCTCTTTCCTGACCTGGATGAAGCTTGTAGACTGAACTAAATTGTCTGGTGGACCATCATCCCCATGGATCCTCCTTCTCTGCTTCCCAAGTAATAGGATTACAGATGTGTGATGCCATATCCAGCTGCCTTTGTTTTTAACATGGAGATTATGGAGACTGAAATGCAAATTCTCATGCTAGTTCAGCAAATAACACACCTACTGAGCTATCTCCCAGCCTTTATTATTATTAACATTTTCTAATTTCAGAGTTAAAGACAGTTAATAAGGTAAGAGAATGCACTGCTTTTGCAGAGGTCCCAAGTACAATTCCAAATACCTGTGTTGTGGAATCATCCTTTTGTACACTGTGAAGATGTGTCATTCTGGTTGGTTGAATAAAAAGCTCAATGGCTAGTCAAGACTTTCAAGGCAGAGAGAATTCTGGGGAATGAAAAAGGAAGTCACCAGCTAGACTCAGAGGAAACATGATATGCAGGAGATGCAGTAACAAGCCATGAGCCATATGGCAGCACACAAATTAATAGAAATGGGTTCATGTAAGTTATAAGATCCAGTTAGAAACAAGCCTGACACCCCGTTCCAGAAATTCAGTTAGATTTTGTAAAGTCCATGTCACCACTTGCCTCATGAAGTTCCAGAACTAGACATGATTTCCCTCCCATCAGGAGCAATGAGCACTCCTGAGCAATATCTGAGAAATAGTATGTCAAACCACTCGGGCATGTACATAAAAGTACAAAGATCAGATGCTAGATATATTTTTAGATTTTTGAGAACTCTCTACACTGATTTCCAGAGTGGCTGCCCCCAGTTTGTAACCCCAGAGTGATGAATGAATGTTCCCTTTCCCCCACATCTGTGCCAGCATTTCTTTTCATTATTTGGTTGATCTTAGGCATTCTGGCTAGAGTAAGAAGAAAGAAATATTAAAGTTGCTTTCATTTTCATTTTTAATTAAATGTATTTATTTATTTTATGTCCTGGCCACGTTTCTCCTCCCTCTTCTCCTTCCATTCTCTCCCCTCCCTCTCCCTCCATCAACTTCTCCTTTTCTGTTCAGAAAGTGTCAGGCATTCCATGGAAGGTAACAAAATATGGCATATCAAAGTTCTGTAGGACTAAGTACTATTCCTTGTACTAAGGCTAGGCAAGACAACCCAACCAAAGCATTAGGGACAGCCCCTTCCTCTCACTTAGGAGTCCTGCAAGTAGAAGAAGCTACATAACTGTCAGATATATGTAGAGGACCTAGATCAGTCCCAAGCAGGCTCTCTGGTTGGTTCAGTCTTTGTGAGCCCCTATGAACCAGTTGTTCATTGATTCTGTGGGTTGTCTCTTGAAATCCATTATCCCTCTGTCTCCTACAATCTTCTCACCCCCTCTTCAGCAAGATTTCTTGAGATTAGCATGTTTGGCTGTGGGTCTTTGCAACTGTTTCCACAAGTTACTTGATGAAGCTCATCTGATGACTATTGGATTGGGTACCAATCTGCGAGTATAGCCAAATAACATTAAGCCTCATAACATTGACATTTTTTTCTCCACTCTTGTTTGGTTGTATCCTAGGTCTCTAGGCCATCCTAGTGTATCCAGGTGTTCCAGGTAGTGTCAGGGGTGGGCTTAATCTCACAGTATGGGTATCAGGCTGGTATTGGTTGGCTACTTCCATGATATCTTATTGCTAAGGATTTTAAATTTTTTGATGCACTTGAGCCATTGTTTAGTTCTTCAGAGAACACTATGTTTGGATAAATATGTAGCCCACTCTTTAAATGGGCCATTTGTTAATGCTGAGTTCTTTATATATTCTGGATAGTAATTCTATGTCTGATATGTAACTAGCTAAGATTCTCTCCTCCTCAGTCGGCCTCCTCCTCACTTGATTGCAGAAGCCTTTTAGCCTCATCATTCTCATTTATCAATTGTAGGGCAAATGGAATCCTATTCAAAAAGCTCTTTCTAAACCTTGTAGGTTACTGTCTTTTTGTGTCTGTGTTTTGTATTAAGAATCTATTAACCCAGACACTAACTAATAATTATAGTAGTTAAATCCTTTAAGCCTAGATTGGTTTTTCCCATGTTCACATGAATCTGATCATTTTTCTGAAGTAACCTATACTTATGTTTGAAATCCAAGAATATTCTAAGTACATCTTGGTTTTGGCTTATGCCTGGATTCTCCACTTTCTTTTACATTTTCCATTTTCCACATGTTTGCCAGATTTGGCATGAGCCAAATTTCATTAAAATTCAAAACTGACAGAACCAATGTTAAATACAAATAAATGTAAAATATACCTTAAAGTTTTTTCAAACAATGCTAAATCTTAAAAACATGTTCTCTCATAAGTTTTCTCTCTAAAACAGTTTCAATACCTTTTCTCCCTCAGTTGAACCAATTTTCAAGCTGTCTTCAACTCAGCTGTCTAAGCTCTGTATCATCAGAAAAGTGTTTCGACACCATAAAGCAGCAACCACATAGTAACAAGATGAGGAACAATGTATGTATCCAATAATTTAAGAACTTAGGGTATTATTGTTTTTGGATTAGGCTTGTCCATCATGAATGTCTACCAGTGACCAAGTAAGTTGACTATTGATTGATCTGGATTGGGGTGACTTGCAACACATAACTCATCTTTCAGGATTTTCCCCCCAGGAAAGGTCTTCTCATGGTGAGGCAAAAGAGCTAGGAAGCAAGCTACACAAATGCTGTTCAAGTCTCTGTTGTCATTGCATATGCTACCATCATATTGGTCAAAGCATTCCGTAAGGGAGAACCAAAGTGAGAATGAAAGTGAAAACAAGATGCAGTAGCTATCTATGGAGGAAGAGGGGAAGACTGAAGGACATGGATAAATGCAATCTAGCAAAGGTGGTTCTCCATCTCTCTCACTCATTCGCTCTCTCTGATTCTCTCTTCTTATCTTTTGTTCGTGTGTGTTTTCTACACAAGTGGAATACCTCTGCTTTTCTGACAAAACCATGAAGAGCCACCACACTTTCTCTCCACTAACCTATTTTGATGTGTGGAATTAAAATGCAGAGGTAGTTAAGAGGAAACTAACAGAAGTGTAGGTGATCAAACTGGAAGCATAATCAGGGTTGACAACAAATACTTTTTTTTTTTAATTTGGAGAAAGGGAGAAACTCCATGAATGTTTCATAGGTGGATGTTTTTAACAAAAGGAGACTTGTGCAAAGAATGGTGAAGCTACCCTTAGATTAAAAACAAAACAAAACAAAACAAAAAAAACAAAAAACCTTGATTTTGTGTGCAGCTACTAAGACATCACACTCCATAGCCTGATCATATGGATATGATATTCAAATTCCAGTGTATCACTGAGGGGACATCTACTCTTCCAGTCTACTTAAACTAAAATATTTTCTCTGATCAATCCTGGTTTATAACTGTGTCATGTAAACTAATATTTATCAGTTGATTAAATAATTCAGTTTTCATTATAGGTACTTAAATAATTCATATTGTTATGAAATGTTGCATATAAATAAAGGAAATTTTTAATAGAAAGGAATAATTTTGCTCATGATCACCAAGTATTAGAGACATGATATAGACTCAAGGAGAAATGTTTTTTTTCTACCTTTAGGCTTTATTAATTTCATGTTCTCAAAGCATTCATACATAGTCGTGTCTCAGTTTCTTCTGAACTATGTAGAGGCATACACACACACACACACACACACACACACACACACACACACAAACACACACACACACACTTCAGTGTAATGCCATAGAACCGTAAGATATTTTTTGTAGGTTAGTTGACTTGATTCCTTGCTGTTTATTAATTGTAGAGTTTATGTACACTTTGGAAAAATAAAAAAAAAATAACAACCATGCTTCTTAGTATGGCCATGAGCTACATAGTTGCCTACCTATTAAAATTATTCAGGGACTTATTGAAACACTGTGTATCTGAGCTTCACTCTGGACCAGTTAAGTCAGCATTACTGAGGGGATGGAGTCCAGGCCATGGTTCTTGTCATGGGTGGGATAAGAAGCATGGTTATTGTCTTTCAGTAAGATCCCAGACCAGAAAAGTGAACATCTGTAAGGAATTTGTACCAGATTAAATTCCAGGGCTCTCCCTCAACTCGCTAAATCAGAGACTTCAAGAGTAGAGATAGCCCCACATGGTCTTCTATCCTCCCCTTCTCTTTCTCCTAACTCCCTCTCTACTTGCTGACCCCCAAACGCTTCCAATATGCTCAAGCGACCTTGTCCCTTCCCCTTCTGTGGGGGAGCATATACGAATGAATCTCTTAGGTTCCTCCTTGTATCCTACCTTTTTTGGCTGTTGGAATTGTAGGCTGGTAATCCATTGCTCTAGGTCAAAAATCCATATATCAGTGAGTACATACCATGCTCTGCTTCTGTGACTGGGTTACCTCAATCAGGATGGTTTCTTCAAGTTCCATTCATATGCCTGTGAATTTCAAAATTCCATTGTTAAAATTGAGTCAGAAGATGAATGGAGGAGATCAAGAAAAGAGATACCATAATAGAGGGAGTGAGCCATTATAGGTTTGAAGAGAAAACTGACTCTAGAGAAATGTTCAGAGACCTACAAAGATGAGTCCAAGTAACAGACTTAGCAATAGTGGAAAGGCTACCTTAAATGCCCTTCCCTAATAATGAGATTGATACCTAACTCATGTGTCATCCTAGAGCTTTCATCTAGTAGCTGATGGAAACAGAAGCAGACACCCACAGATAAACAAAGAGCCGAACTTCTGGAACAGGAAGTGTGATAAACAAGGGGTCAAGACCAGACTTCAGAAACCTTCAAAGACAGCTGACCTGAACAAGGGGGAGCTCATGAACCTCGAGACTGATAGCTGGGAAACCAGCATTGGACTGACTCAGACCCCCTGAACATGGGTCTCAGTTAGAAAGCCTGGGCAGTCTGGACCTCTGACAATGGAACCAGGATGTTTCCCTGGTGCAAGAAAGGAATTTGAGAGCACTTTCCCCATGGAGGGAGACTCCCTTAACCTAGAGACAGGAGGGAGGGCCTAGGCCCTACTCTAAATGACTTGACAGATTTTGATGATCCCTCCTGGAAGGCCTTACCATCCCTGTGGAGTTGGTGGGGTATGAGATGGGAAAATAATAATAGTAAAAAAAAAAAAAAAGAAAAAATAAAAAGAAAAAAAGAAATTCTCATATATTAATAAAAACATTATCTTTAATATTTTTTAAAAAGTGGAGATGGGGAACAACAGCAAGGTGTGTTTTTTTAGATCTTCAAGGTATTCTGATACAGAGTAAAATTTTTAAAACTTGAACATAATTAAAATACCAGCTAACAGGGTTTGTTTAACATGCATTTTTCCCAGTAAAATATATTACTGTTAATAAATTATACTTTCATATATATCACCCAAAATGTTGAATTGAAGGAATTGTCTATCAAGTATAATAATTCACTACTTGAATTAGAAATTTTCCAAGTACACTTAAAAACAAATATTTTTTTTCCCATAAAACTAGGCATATACACTTGTAGATGGCATTAGTATATATTATGTTATTGTAGATCACTGCCAAGACAATATGTCAGCATCTTTGATCAATGACATCTTATTTTCCCCCAAATTCTCACAGATATGTCCCCATAAACTCTGTTACTCTGTATTTGGCATCATATTTCAACAACTATAGAACAAATAATTTTATCCCAAAATGTTCTGTATAGTATTTATAATGTAGTAATTCTTATTATAAAACTGCTAATAATTTTATTATAAAATTAACTTCCAAGTAGATTACCTTTTAAACCACAAATGCATTTTATGCATCATTTTTCGACTACACTTTTGAACTGTATATAGAATCTGTTGCATAATTAGATTGATAATAGTTTTGATGCATTTAACCCACATAGTGTTTTTCTATATTAATAATTTTTAAAGATTTTTAGAAGTGTTACTGTTTGTTATGGTGCTTGTGTTGTCTTTGTGCACATGCATATGAGCTCTGGCTGAATCCAGGAAGGGTGTTGGATCTCTGGGCTCTGAAGGTAAAGAGCTGTGAACTCACAGAAGTGGGTGCTAGTGTCTGAATTGTGTTCCTCTAGAGGAACAAGAATGTTCTTAACTGTTCCCTTACTAATACTCAAGGTACTGCTTTACTCTGTTACCTTCAACCCTATATATTCTTTTATCATGAAGATATTAGAATAAAAGATGTGTTAAAAAAGCAATCTTCAAGGCGTTCCATTCCTTTCAAAGTCATTCAGATATCCTGAGTTCTAAATGTAGCCCATATTTTAAAAAAGGGAAACTAGACACTGGGGCACTGGCCATACAGAGAAAGAGAGCAGGAGTGAGATAGGAGAGATACAGAGAGAGAGGGATAGTGTGTGTGTGTGTGTGTGTGTGTGTGTGTGAGAGAGAGAGAGAGAGAGAGAGAGAGAGAGAGAGAGAGAGAGAGAGTGGGGGGCTGGAAACAACTTGTAATTCTAAATCACATAAGTTATTCTGTGTTTAGATAACCAGGCAGATTTTTGCCAAATGTCTGAGTATATTACACAATGGAGATAAGGCTGTTGTGCATACACCATCCTGGTTTTTAGTGCTGGTAAACAAAGGCAGTTTCTTTTAGAAGGATGAGCATGGAAAAACACATGATCTAATGACACAAATGTTCCTGCAGCCAAACCAAAAGGCTCTGGTAAACTCTAAGCTGACTGCATCCCATGCAGGCAATGCAAGATTATGACAGAGAAGTCTCTTGGCAAAACTATTCTCAGCCTATCTCTGTAGGTTAACAGTCAACATTCATAATACCATACAAAGAGACCTTAGATTTTACAATGCAAATACAAGAATGCCTACACATCACTATCCCAGAACCTCTCAATAACTGAATTCTGCTGATGGCCATGAAGCACCCAAAAATGATCATAATTTTCTGCTTGGGGATCTATCCAATCATGAATCCCTACAAGGATCTCATTTTATTTTTAAAGGCAGTCAAGCTTTTGAATGTTACCTTGTAGATTCTATGAAACACAGTAAATCAACATGTTTTACATATTCCCCACATTTCAGCAATGTTTTGTAAAACAATGTCCCAATAGTTCATATCTAAATTCATATTCATATTCCAACAGGAACTCATGGAATAGTGTCTTAATGTGAGTGACATGGCTGGGAATCAGCACTTTAAAAATATAACTTAATTGTTTTTCATATTATGAGCATTGTCTAAGCCACCGATTAGTTTCTACTGAGTTTTGAAATTCAAAAGTCTATTAAGTTATCAGACAGTTTATTAAATTTTTACTTTTAAAGCTTATTGTCCTCTTTTTTATTCTTATTTGATATATATTTTACTACGTTAAGGTTAAAACCTTAACATAGTAGGAGACAAGGAGACTAGGAGACAAGGAAGAAAGAGGAAGTAGGAATGGCAGTCAAGATGGAGAGTCTGGAGAAGGTAGCACCGCCAGCCGCCTCTCGCTGGTAAGACCACGTGGATATACATAGAAATGGGGTAATAATTAAGACAGAGCTAGCCAATAAGGAACTAGTACCCGGCCAACAGCATTATATCAAAAAAATAAAATAAAAAAATAAAAGCTTATTGTCCTCACTGTAAAATATTAACATTGTAAATTGGGTCAGTACTCAGGAGAATATGAGTAAAGGACCATAAGTGTGAAGCCAGGTTGGGCTACAATAGTAATAATGATATTTAATATACTGAATAGATGATTAAATAAACAATAAAAACTGTCTCTTAGAAAGTTTAGTGCAGGAGGTTATAAGATAGCTAATTGTGTAAAGTGCTTGTTTCCAATGTCTGGGGACCAGAGTTTGGATCCTCAGTACCCACATAACAAAGCAGGGCTGGCATTGTGACCTGCCTATAACATTGGTCTTGGGATTCCTGGTGCAAGTTGGCTAGATAGACTAGAAAAAAAAAATCTGCAAGCCTTTGGTTATAAAAATACCCTGCATTGATATTTAAAGCAGAAAGCAATCAAGGAAGAGACCCACTCTCAATCTCTGTCCTCCATACTTATGAACAGGCATACACATGTCATACATACCACCACACACTGTTCCTGGAGCTTGAAGACTCCAATTTTAGTATAGGAACATCAGTATAAGTCATTTATTCAAGTATATCCTATTTTCTTCAACATGATAATTACTCATTAGACATATCTTTTCAGTGTTTAACTATTCCTTTATGTATAATATGGAATTTTCAATCTTGTTGAATACTAGAATATAAGTAATACATACACTTTGCAGCTAACAAATCAATGTGATAGAGAACATTTTTCTATGGACCTTTCCTCTTGAGAAATAGTGGATTTCTGAATGACCCAGGTCTTGGTATAGAATGAGGAAAAGCTGAAAGGCATCAGCTGACTGAGAGGCTTCAGTCTGTATAGTATTGTCTTGAAATAGTATTTTGTAATGCTAAATAAACCAATTTTAACTGGGCAGATAAACCTCTACCCAGGCTGATATAGTTGGAATACTATTTAATTAATCTGTTAACTGAAACAGATATTAGAGAGAGAGAGAGAGAGAGAGAGAGAGAGAGAGAGTGTGTGTGTGTGTGTATTATATGGTATATCAATATGATTAACCATAGACCCTCCTTGTGAGGAACCTCCAATCTATTAAGGAGGAAGATATAAATAATAAGACTCGAGTGAAAATTTTATTGCAATTAAATAGTTTATATGAAGAAACTCTTATTCTGTAAATTACATTCAGAGAGCAGAGCAGAAACAGAGACAGACAGACACACATATTCGCACACGCACACACACACACACACACACACACACACACACACACACACAGAGAGAGAGAGAGAGAGAGAGAGAGAGAGAGAGAGAGAGAAAGGGGGGATTGTCATATAGTAATAGACAGAATAAATGTAAAGTGGGCTCCTGAAAGAGATACACTGATTGGGGACAACCCTATTCCCAGAGAGTTATGAGTCAAGAGTCAAGGATTATGTGCTATGGAGAATCTTCTTCAACAGGAACTGCGTTATTAATTTAATAGTTTCATGTCCCATCTCTGAAGAGGTTATTGAAGTGCCCATGTATGTGGCAACTGTAGGTTCAGGTTGCTTGTTAGCCACTGTTTCAAGGGCTTCCTCGGTATCAAGAAAAACCTGGAGTCCATCATTCCAGTGGACTGTTTTCCAGGATTAGCAAATGGACTAAATTGCAGATGTCAGCAGTGGTCTCCCAGGTCAGCATTTATCAGTAATAAAACTAATATTATCATTCTTCAGCTGCTTGTTTAACTTTCAATTGGCTTTGAACTCTGAGACAGAAGAAGGATGATATTTATTGGGCTTCTCTAGAATCCAAATCATCATGTTCGCTATTAAAGCTTTTAATCCAGTAGGTCTGCTTTACATCAGAGGTGCCCCTCCTCTTTCCCTCACACTTTGAAATCTGTGCTCGTTATATTTTCAAAGCACTCAGTCCAGTGGAAAAGTCTTGTACAGTGATCTAGGATCTGTGGATTATAAAAAAAGAGGAAAACTACATCAGGAGCCAGAGATATCCTATTCATTTGTCAATACTCAAAAGTGGGTTCTTTATGTACTTCTTTGCAATCATTGGATATATTTCAAATATAAAATTAATTGATCTAGAGTTATAAAAGAGTCCCATATCACGGCAGCTGAGAATGAAATGTCTGCATGTATCCTTTCCCATTTAATTCTTTTCAGTGTGTTACTATTATGAAGATGGTTGAGTGACCTTAAGAGTGGCTGAAAGAGTAATACAAAATCATATTTTATCTACTTACTTAAAATTGCATCTAATAAGCAAATGACTATTTGCATATATATAGATTAAATTAACATTTCCCACCTTGAAAGGCAATGTTCACCCCAAGAGGAATACAGTATCAAAAAAAACCAAACAAACAAACAAAGAAACAAAAAACCATGATCATCACGATAGATACAAAAAATACTGTTGACCCAGAGCAAGGGGGAGCTCATGGAACCCAACTGACAGCTTGGAAAGCAGCATAGGACAGAACCAGGCCCCCTGTATGTGGGTAACAGTTAGGAGTCCTGGGCAGTCTATGGGGCCCAGGGTAATGGAACAGCATTTATACCTAGTGTATGAATGGACATTGGGAGCCTGCTCCTCATAGAAGGATACTCTCTCAGCTTAGACACATGAGGGATGGCCTAGGCCCTGCCACAAAACTTTGGTAATCCCTCATAGAAGGCCTCACCCTTTCTATGGAGCAGAGGAGGGATGGGATGGGGATCAGTAGGGGCCATGGGAGAATGGGAGAGAGAGGGAATTGAGATTGATATATAAAATAAGATTGTTTCTAATATAAATAAAAAAGGAAAAAACTTTGAAAAAAAATCCTGCATGTCTCCCTGATAAGTTTTTAAGAGAATGAGCATTGAGGGATTGTATCTCAACACAATAAAATCTATATGCAAGAAACTCATAGCCAAGATCATCTTAAGTGAAGAAAAGCTTGAAGTAATCCCACTGAAGAAAGGAATGAGACGCAGAAACCTACTATCCCCATTCCCTTTTAACATAATGCTCAAAGTGCTAGTTGGGGTAATAAGGCAAGAGATATAAATTTAAATATATACAAATAGGAAAAGAAGTCTAATTATCCCTATTTGCAGATAATATGATACTATACATTAGTGACCCTATAAACTGTGCTTGAAAACTTTTATAAACATAAACACATTCAGCATTCATGAAGGATGCAATCAACTTGTATAAAACAATGGCTTTTGTATACTCCATCAACAAATGTTCAGAGAAGACTAACATGGTAATACTTCCATTCACTATAGCCTCAAAGAAAATAAAATATCTAGCAATAATTCTAATGAAGGGATTGAAGGACATCACAATAAAAACATAAGTCTCTGAAGAAAGAGATATAGAAGGACACTGGAAAATAGAAATACATGCTATGTTCATGTATTGGTAGAATTGACATTGTAAAAATGACTGTTCTACCAAAGCCATTTACAACTTCACTGTAATTCCAATCAAAATTCTCATCTAATTCTTCACAAAACTGAAAAAGTACTTGTAAAATTCATGTTACCAAAAATGACCTCAGACACCCAAAGCAATCCTCAGGGATTAAAATAAAAAAGAAAAGAAACTCTGAAGGGACTACAATTTACAGCTCTTAAGATATATTACAAAGCCATACTAATAAAAACAATATGGTGTTGGCACAACAACAGACACACAGACCAGTGGAATAAAATCAAAGACCCAAGCACTAATACCAGTAACTTCAGCCTCTTAATATTTGATAGCATAAGATAGAAAAAATAAATCATCTTCAACAAGTGGTGCTGGATTAAACTGGATGTCCACATGCAGAAGCATGAGATCACCTAACAAAAACTCTAATAAAAGACCAGATAAACATCTTTTTGAGTTGTTGGTAAGAGTTGTCCACAAGACTTCCCCAAAATTATGGGATATTGAAGTTGCCTTTGATTGATTCCCCAATGTTTAAGGTAAGTTCTACTGCTGAAGACATACCATGCACTTCAGACATAGAGACAGCTCTGTCTCACCAGAAAGAATCCACTCTGAGGACTAGATTTCATGGCACCAGAGGTTGTCCTGCAGGCTTCCATAAGAGGAAAAGAACCAGTAGTCCTACCCAGATAAGGTGCCTATTAACTCCAACAACAACCAATGTGGCAAGACAAATCCTAAAGGTACAATAATGGAACTCATATCTTGGTGATAACCGACAGTCCCTATTTGGACTTGAGGCCTGCTAAACAGAGCCAAAATCATGTCTGATACTGGAAACCTTAGCCAATGACCTGGGGCTAGTGATGTCATGGGTCTTATAGGAACCTACACCCACTTCTTTATTATATCAACACAGTCCTTAATCATATTCTAAGTGTTTCTCCTTATGCCCGTAAAAGAGTGTGACACTAAACACTCAACAAAGAACCTTCTTTTTGCATCAGATTAAGATCATTACAGAAAAGATTCAGAGAGTAGGGATTATGTAGTGTTCAGCCATCACTGATACATCTATCACCCAACTTCTGCATTTAAGCTCAGAGAACACCACTGAAGACTGTTAAGAGCCAGACGAACAGGAAGGATATCTGATATGAGACTCAACCCTGAGGACTATCAAGGAAACTACACCTATAAAGTCTCAACAACATGGCTTCCTGAAAAAGACCTGATTGGTACCAGTAGACATACTAATGCAGAAGGGGTCAATGTTACCATTTCCCTGTCATAGACAAAGGTCTATAGGAAACATAAGACTGCTGAAAGTGAGAGAAATGCTCTTTCCTAGGGAAGAGATACTTATCACAATTGGTTACAATACCATGAGACTATTCCTTAAACTATATACATACAAGTACCATAACATTATGTAAACTGAGTGGGTTGATTTATTACGATTTGGTGTGTTTGTGTGTGTGTGCTTGAACAATCATAAGGATGCCAGAGACCGTGAACTGGAAAGAGAAAGTGAAGGAATGGTTTTATATGGAAGGGGCTGGAAAATGAAAGAGAGAAATTATGTACTTATATTTTAATTAAAAAATTAAAAGATCATTAAAGTCACACAAATACTGTTAAAAAAGAATCACTTTATGGCATTTTAGCAGTTCTAATGCTGGCTGTAATCAATACCATTTTCTTAGGCATAACATTGTAAAACATCAACAATTTATCATGGCCTGGAAATACAGCTCAGCTCTAAGGAGTACTTGCTGCTCTTACAGAGGGCCTGGATTCAGTTCCCAACAACACATGTCACTGTAAGGGGAGTTACAAGGAATATCCGACTTTCTCCTCTGGCCTTTATGAATACCAGGCATGTATGTGAGATGTGCAGATAAATGAAAAATAAATATCACTGTGTTCTCATTGATAAACAAAGAACATATATAATACAGCAAATTATAATATTCTGTATTTCTACCAATGAAAATATATTTTTGTATTAACATCTAGAAAAGTTCTAAAAAGAAACTATGCTTTTGTTAGCTAAATTAAAATAGTTTTTAATACAATTGGTATGCGCAAACACATATTTCTCTCAATTTCATTCTCTGTATGTACACTGCAATATGCCATAGAATAAAGGTGGAGTTATTTTTTTTATATTCATACTGTGAGAAAAAGAAATCATGTCTTTCAAAGCAGTCCAAGCCACTAACTGAGAGCTTAAAATTTCCTAGAATATTCCAATAAAACTTAGTTTACACTTTTGACAGTGTTTAGTTATGCTTATTTACTAACGTCATCATCATCATCACCACTGCCGCCATCATTTCATCATCACCCCATCATCTTTTATTTTTCATAATTTTGTACATATCTAACAGTTTGATCATACTTTCCCACTGCTATCCTCTCTTACCTCTTCCCTCTCTTATCAAACCCTTTTTGTGAGTTCCCCCACTACATTTGATCAGGACTTCTTACATGGTTGTAGGTGAGGGTTATTTACTTGAGTACCAGCAAATAACTGGTACATCATTGAGGAATAAACACCCATTATTTTACACAAATCTTCTCACTTTGTCAGTTTTTTGACATTTCTTCACCATGCCCCCCTTACTCTCTAGACAACACTTTTTTTCACTAGGAAGATTATCCTGTATCAATGTCCTGGGATCCACAAATGCCATTTTAAATTCACAACAGGTGACTTGGAAAATTGAACTGTTAGATTCTTTTCAGTGTTTCCTGCCCAAATTTCTACATATTTTATTGGCAATTCACATCCTCCTCAGGAGATAGTAAACCTCTTGAAAAGAACTAGGTATTTCTGGTTTATTCTGCTTATGCTTACACTACTTGAAATGTTACATACATGTGCTTTAAAGATACAACACATAATTTCCCCTAATATTTACAGTACTTACTAATAAGTAACAAGGAGACATAAACAGCTACTTTATTTTCCTTTTCCAAACCCATGACTACCATAAGTCTATTTACTTAAGCAAGTACACAAAAATATAAAACTATAAAACTTGACAGCAATGCCTAAAGTGGTATTTAAGAGATGCATGTCTCACAGAACTTCTCAAATACACAACAGAAATTGTCATCTGATAAATCCAGGCTGTTAAATTTGGTCCTGTGGTAGTGTAGTATACCACCAATGGTTCCGATCATTATGTAACAGACAAGCCAAAGAATTACTTGTGTATGACTATGGCAACTGGAATATTTCTTTTTTAATTTAAATTCAATATATGTAAAAAGAGTGTGTATAAAAAGCAGAAATGTAGATGAAAGTCTCAGAAGCATCACAACAAAAGTTGCTAAACAAAATTTGCATAGAAAATAATGTACAAATATATTAAGAAGCTGATTATTTCATCTTTTAGCTTCAAGCATGACTGTCTAGGGAAATCTTGAGCAGTTGCTGCATGTCATCCTATGGCATATCAGCAAGTAGGAAGAGGTAGTAAGTTGGCTTGGCCATAGCACAACCAGGTGGCCAATTTCAGATTGTTTTCTCTTTTTTATTTAGGATATGAAGTGGTGCATATATATACAAATAAAAATATCTCATGTTAAAATTAGTCACATCCAAAGTCTACACAAGAGGAGATCCACAGCTTTCATCTAGAATTCTTATTCTAACCATACAGAAGTTCAAGTCAGCAGTTTTAGAGAAAAATAGTCCTATTAAAAAAACGTTTGACACCACTGGGAGTGGCCAGACACTTTAGTCCCAGCACTCAGGAGGAAGAGGCAGATGGATCTCTGTGAATTTGAGGACAGCCTGGTCTACAAAGCAAGTTCCAGGACACCCAGGGCTGCTACACACAGAAATCCCGTCTCTAAAAACCAAAAGGAAAAAGTCGTTTAGTGCAATAAGACAGATGCACACACAAAACACTAATGTGACACCATATACAAGACCTGTGCAAGCTCTGGCCACACAAAAGTTCAGCCTAGAGATTAGAGGGTAGATATGTAATCTCAACACTAGCAGAGGGGCTTTTTGGATTGGAGAGCTGTGGAGAGAGCAAGAGTAAGCCATATCAGCCCACAGTCCCAAAGCAACCCAGCCAATACCATCTGGAGTTGATGGGCACAATGGAAAAACAAACAAAAATAAAATGTCAACATCACGTGTGAAGGGGCAGGAAGACAGGAGGGTTGAAGGTTAGTATGGTGTTATGGGAAAGAGATGAGGGCCATGAAAATGCTCAAAATGTATTGTACGTAATTCTCAAAGGACTAATCAAGTATTTAATTTTAAAAGTTTGATGTTATGATTAAAAGTTGGGAATGGCGACCTGTTAGAAATAAATGGGGAAGGATTCTGAGCAATATTATATACAACTGTTGTTCCATTTGGGGCTGGCAGTTGCTTACCTGTTAATTTTATTTGGATTGGCTTAAAACACATATGACTATAAACAGCATTGTAATACAATTTAATAAAGTATTAAACTTACACATGCCTACCTCAAAGCAGCTTTTGTCTCTGTTTTCAGGGAACCTGGGGTCTTTTCATCTGTTGCCGGGAAACTAACTGAGTTAGCTGTACTCACTCCTATGCTGAGGTAAAAGGCACACCAAGAAAAAAGAAACATGGGAAAGGTACTCTGAGATTGCTGCTCATAGATGATAAACACAGCTTTTGTCTTCTGGCCCTTCATGCCCTCTAGTTCACTGATGATGTCCTTGCATTCATCTTTCACATAATGCTGCCATCAAAGAATTCAAACGAAAAGCCAACCATCATTTGATATTTCACTTAAATGGCTAATTGTTTGCCCTTTGTGTGTGTATGTTGATGTCTTTTTGACTGTTATTTTCTCTTTGATCATAGAAATCTGCATTCACCTAACAAGATTGTAACAGATTTCCATGCAAATAAATCTGTTGTGTTCCAATGCAGGCATTAACTAATATTGGAATTTTTCGCATTTGTTCCAAATAATATAAGCAAAATGAAGGAGTACATAGAATTCTAAGTAGATCTTTAGTTAAGTAAAATAGAATGAGAATAGTCACATTTAGTATTAAATATTTTGTCAAAGTCAAATTTTAATTAGTCTAAAAGTGATGAACTATTTCAGACATTTTTTTTTTTTTAATTCTGGAATTTTCCTTCTAAACTACATGGTATGATTTTACTAATTAATTAAAAATACTTTGTGGTTGAGAAAAATAATGCTCTATTACCCAAGAAGTAAAGTTGGAGGAACTGTCATTAAGAATTGCAGAAACCTTGATCCTGCTCCCAAATGATGTGTCAGACTTTGATGATCCCTCATGCGAGGCCTCATCCTCCCTGGAGAGTGGATGGGGGTTGATTGGGGGTTCAGTGTGGGGCATGGAAAGACAGGAGGGAGAGGGAACTGGTATTGGTATGTAAAACAAGATTGTTCTTATTTAAATAAAATTTTATTTAAAAAAAAAAAAAGCATTGCAGAAACCTTGTCAATTCAAGTCTGCCATATGCATGCTTGTTAGAAGAGTCAAGGTCTCAGGATTTCAGCTGTTGGCTTTCATGAAGTCAACATCATTGGAACATAATGGAAGATGAAATGCAAGAAAATAGCCTTCACAGAGCTATCCATCACAGCTGTAGCTAGACACTGTTCTTCCCCATCAATGTATCAGTTGTGAAATCCATCCTTAACTCCCCAGACTCTCTCATGGTAACAGCAAAGATATCACTGAAAAAAGAATTAGTTTCAATCTAGTATTGCACTATAAAACTACAGCTCAATTCTAAAGTGGATTAAAAAAAAGACATTACACTTCTTTTTTATGTTAGAATTCATTTTCTACATGACTCCAATTGGATGGCATTGCCCTACATATGGAATTGGGGTGGGGGGATGGGAGGGGAGGGTGGTTAGGGTGCATGTGAGGGGGCAGAGAGGGTAAAAGGGAGGGAAGGAGAGGGAACTGGGATCGACATGTAAAATAATAAATTAAAGAAAAAAAAGAATTCATTTTCATTCCTCTATCTTGACAGGGACAGGGCTTTGGCCATGTGTTTGGAAGACGTTCTTCCTCACATGACCTCCACACAATCTTGGCATGCCTCTGTACTCTCAACAGCTGTAGGCTGGGAAACATATATTTTATTTCAAGAAAAAAGTTACAGTAGAGTAAAATACCTTAGTCATGAAAAGATTATTTACTTTACTAGAACTTTTCTTCCCACAGAGTTGAACATCAGATTAAGGATCTTGAACTTGTTTTCTCTACAAAAAAAAAAAAAAAAAATTGCAAGACTAACCAAAATTAAAATTTTTAGGTTGACAAACACAAAGCCCTTGGAAACTTTTCACGAAAGAACTGCTCTATCTCTCCCATGATATGCATGAGTTGTATTGTAACACAAGTGCAATCCATCAACCTAGAGTGGGACTCTGAAAGAAATATGCTGTATTTTGTGTCTAAAGCCTACACCAGGCCCTCCAAGCTAGACCTGGCTGGCATAAAATAACTTAGTGTTCTAACTTTTTTGATACACATCTCTATAATAACATCTGCACTAGTGTGCAGAAGAGCAAGGAAGAGAAAGGTTAGATGCTACTCAGTCAAGTAATTTCATAAGGTACTTTAATTTTTTCTATTACTTTTTTTTTCTTATTTTACATATCGATCCCAGTTCCCTCTCCCTCTGTCTCACCCATGCCTCCAAACCACCCTACTATCCCATCCCCCACACCCCCACTCCACAGTAAGGGTGATGCCTTCCAGGAAGAATCAACAAAATCTGTCAAGTCATTTGGAGCAGGGACTAGGCCCTCCCTCCTGCCTCTAGGTTAAGGGAGTATCCCTCCATGGGGAAATTGCTCCCAAAGTCCTTTCTGGCACCAGTGTCAGGAGCGGTCTTTTTGGGGCTGCAATCAGAGCCAGCCAAGTGGCCCCAAGTCCATACCTGGGTGGAGGAGTGTGGATGAGGGAAAGGCTAGCTATAGATAATAAAGAAAGAGAGAGACAGAATAAAGGTCAGGAGGGCAGATCAGTCAATATGAAATGTCATGAGTTTATTTTTTGCCACTCTTATATACCATAACCAAAAAGGGGAACACAGTATCATGTATATGGAACAGAATTTTCTTCCTTATTCATTCTAAGGATTCAGTAACCACACCTTAGCTCTAAACTTCTTTTTCCCTCACCTTGAAGTCAGGAATAGCCACACCTCAGATCCAACTTTACCTACCTTAGCCTTGTCAGTCAAGATTAGCCACACCTCAGATACAGGTCTATTGTTATTTAGACTAAGATGGCCGAACATCCTTCTGTAGCCACTCCTTTGACCTTTAGGTCTTGTGACTTGCTAACAGCTATGAACTCTGTCCTTGTGCCAAGATGGAGTGCAGCCAACTTTATGGGCACCCACACACCAGAGATACATCCTGGTTCCACTGTCAGAGGTCCCTTAGACAGTCAAGGCCTTCTAACTGATACCCATGTTCAGGGGGTCAGAGTCAGTCCAATGCTGGTTTCCCAGCTATAAGTCTGGGTGTCCATTATCTCACCCTTGTTCAGGTCAGCTGTCTCTGTGAGTTTCTGTAGCCTGGTCTTGACCCCATATTCTTTTCACTCCTCCCTGTCTGCATCTGGATTCCAGTTCGGCTCAGTGTTTAGCTGTGGTTGTCTGCTTCTGTTTCTATCAGCTACTAGATGAGGGTTCTATGAAGGTATATAAGTTAGTAATCAGTCTCATTATCAGGGAAGGGCATTTATGGCAGTCTTTCCACTGTTGCTCAGATTGTTAGTTGGGGTCAGTCTTTTAGGTCTCTGGACATTTCTCTAGAGTCAGTTTTCTTTTCAAACATATAATGGTTCCCTCTTTTATGGTCGTTCTCTCTCCCTCTATCTCTATCTCTCTCTCTTGTTTTTCTTGTCTATTTCTCCCCTAACTCAATCTTCCTAGTCCCACATGCTCTCCTCTCCTCCCCTTCTCTTTCTCCTACCTCCCTTTCCACTCACTGCCCCCCCCACTCCCAATCTGCTCAGGAGATCTTGTCCCTTTCTCCTTCTGTGAGGGACCTTGTATGAATCTCTTGGGTTCCTCCTTGTATCCTAGTTTCTCTGGCAGTGTTAATTATAGGCTGGTGATCCTTTGCTCTGTGTCTAAAATCCATATATGAGTGAGTACAAACATGTACTTTTTGTGACTGTCTTACCTCATTCAGGATGGTTTCTTCAAGTTCCATCCACTTGCCTGCGAATATCAAGATTCCATTGTTTGTTTTGTTTTGTTTTGTCTTTCCACTGAGTAGTATTCCATTGTGTAAATGTGCCACATCTTCTTTATCCATTCTTTAGTTGAAAGGCATCTAGGTTGCTTCCAGGTTCTTGCTATTACAAATAATGCTGCTATGAACATAGTTGAACAAATGTCGTTGTTACATGGATGTAGACCATTTGGATATATGTCTAAGAGCAGTAATCCTGGGTCCTGTGGTAGACTGATTCCCATTTTTCTGAGGAATTGACATACTGCTCTCAAAAATGGCTGTACAAGTTTTCACTGCCACCTGCAGTAGAGGAGTGTTCCCCTTTCTCCATATCCTCCAAGTTGTCATTGGTGTTTCTAATTTTAGCCATTGGGGCAGGAGTAAGATGGTATCTCAGAGTTTTGATTTTTGATTTGCATTTCTCTGATAGCTAAGGATGTTGAGGACTTTCTTAAGTGTCTTTCAGCCATTTGATTTCCTCTATTGAGAATTCTCTCTTCAGTTCTGTACCCCATTTTTTAATAGGGTTATTTTGTGTTTTGGTGACCAGTTTCTTGAGGTCTTTGTATATTTTGGAGATCAGCCCTCTGGATTGCCATTTGTCTTGTCAACTGTTTCCTTTGACTTATAGAAGCTTCTCAGTGTCTGTGCTACTGGTGTTATGGTCAGGAAGCAGTCGCCTATACCAATTGGTCCCATGTTCACTTCTAAGAGGTTCAGTTTGGCTGGATTTATGTTGAGGTCTTTGATCCATTTTGACTCGAGTTTTGTGCATGGTGATAGACATGGGTCTATCTGTAGTCTTCTATGAGAATGAAGACACAACATACCTGAACTTATGGGACACCTTGAAAGCAGTGCTGTGAGGAAAGTTCATTGCATTAAGTGCCCATATGAAGAAAATGGAGGATAGTCACATTAGAGAATTAACAGCACAACTGAAAGCCTTAGAACAAACAGAAGCAAACTCCCTCCAAAGGAGTAGATGCCAGGAAATAATCAATTTGAGTCCTGAAATCAATAAGTAGAAGCCAGGGAAACAATACAAAAAAAAAAAAAAAAATCAAATCAATGTAACAAAGAGTTGGTTTTTTGAGAAAATCAGCAAGATAGACAAACTTGGGTTTTCCAAACTTTTGGTTATCCAAACTAACCAAAAATCAGAGAGAGAATGTGCAAATTCACAAAATTAGAAACAAAAAGGGACAGTGAGGAAATCCAAATAATTTTCGGGGTCATACTTTGAAAAACCTGTACTCCACAAAATTTAAAAATTCAAAGGAAATGTTCAAATTTCTGGATAACTATCACTTATCAAAATTACATCAAGAACAGATAAGCAATTTAAAGTAATTTTACTCAGGCTATATCCAAAAACTTTGAAGTAGTTAGTTTGGAATTTAAGATGTTACTGTACTTCTGGCAAGGGTGATTTTTGGCTCAGTGTAAAGGATAGTTTCACATATAAGAGAGTCTGTTGTCATCAACTTGAATCATAGCCCTATGAATAGTATTTATGTCAAAATAGAATCGTTTTTCTATTCCTCTACAGTGTATATGGTTTTCAATTAAGGAAGACAATCATAAGTCACCATAGAAGATTTTCCTGATTAAGAAAAGCATGCAAGCTTATTATTCATAAATGTTCCATATATGAAAACACTTAACCAATCCTGTGGATTCTAGTCAGTACCGGATGTTTGCAACTTTTTAAGTTTGGTGTATGCTTTAATTCAATATGAGATATTTTATTCAATCATCTCTCTTATGTCTTTTTAATCCCCCTCTCCTCCCCCCAAAAAACCGTTTATGCTTCTTAGGATGGATGGTTGATTTAATTGTCAACTTGACACAATCTAGAGTCTCCTTGGAAGAGTGGCTTAATAAGGGATTCCTTTCATCAGGTAGTCTTATAGCCATGATTGTGAGGCATTTTCTTAATTTAATTAATTGATATGTATAGTCCTTGCAAACTGTGAGAAACATCATTCCTAGGCAGAGACAGTAGAGGCTCCTAACTTGTATAAGATTTAGAATTTGAATGCAAAAACAAGAAAATGTGAAATCAAGAGTGAATTTAATAATCTCTGTACCCTACAGATGTAATATGTCCCAAGCTCCTGTCACTGTCGTTTTCACACATGAACATACTCTAACCTGCAACTGTGAGATGAAATAAACCCATTTCTCCTCTAAGTTGCTTTTTTTCACTATGTTTCATCACATCAAGGGGAATAAAACTAGAACACTTCTAATTCAAATTACAAATCGTAAATTACAAAGCATTGCATAGGCTCTATGAAATTTTTCCATGACAGACATAGCTCTTACCACCCTCAACACCTATTGTGGTTAAATAAGGATCAGGATAAACAAATAGGCTGAATAGATGTTTATTCAGGGAGACATAACTTACAACCTAGACAGATGAACACCAGCAAGTTCCACCCGATTCTCTCCTGTCTGAGTCCCGTCAGCAAGAGAGCTTTCCCAGGCTCTTCCTCAGACCTCCTTCCACAGGTCACTTCCACCCATGGCTCCACCCCCAATGGGCATGGTCAGTGCCACAGAAGGAGACAAAGTAAATATCTCACTACAATTTATGAATACTTAGTTTTGGGATGGATTTTCATTTATTAATACAATTTAAGGTCAGATATGTACGTTTCTCCTCTTGTTTAGGTATTGTGCTTATATAGCCCAGTTAAAAATGTAATGTATAATGTCAGACAAATTATAAATAATTACCTATGATAGTCAAAGCTTAGAGTTAAGTTAATTAGGTTTTTCAAGATACACAGATGTATTTGAGATAGATAAGAATTCTTCAAACCTTTCAAAGACCTACAAAATATGGCATTTAAAATGGTTTAGGGTTTTTCTTGACAGTGAGACATACATACTCCTGGCGACACCACCTACACCAAAAAGAAAGATGGAAAATGGACATTGAAGAAATGCGTTATGAAGTTACTTCCAATATGGCAAGACTAGCCATTTGGACAAGGTACTGCTCTTGTCTGGACTGTTTAACTTTATGCTGTATAAACTGGACATGCAGGACCCACAGAAAAGTGACTACTAATTCAAGATGAACATTACTACAGAGTTCCTACTTCATGAAAGAGTCTGCCAGACAGTCTACAGGAAACAGAAAAATGACTGACAAACTATCAATATAAAAAGACAGTTTAAAGTTTTCTACTTTACTGAAGAGTCTGCCAGACAAAATATGGCTGAAGATGGAAGGTTACAAAAACTGACCAGGCAGTGAGTTGTCTCTGTCATTTCTCGAGTTTATATACTACCCTTCTGTGGTCTTTAAAGGAGTTAAAGACAAATAGTTATGGTTATAGTTTTCCTTAGGTTTAAAGATAAGTTACATATAGGACTTTTAACTCACAAAAATAGATAAATGATAAAATATTTTCTTAAATATTACTAAATTTTAATGGACTAAATATTGTTAACTATGATTCTTATTTGATAACTGTTGTGTTACATATTTTGCTATGTTAAAGTTAAAACCCTTCTTTTTATTTAGACAGAAAAGAGGAGATGATGGGAGATGTCATCATTCTGTATATGTTTCTCATACTGGTTAATGAATAAAGCACTGTTGGCCAATAGGAAAGGAAGATAGGAGGGACTAGGAGACAAGGAGGAAAGAGGAAGTAGTGGGGGGGGGTCAAAATGGAGAGTCTGGAGAAAGCAGAACCGCCAGCCGCCTTTCCCTGGTAAGACAACGTGAAAATATGTAGAAATGGGTTAATACTTAAGACAAAACTAGCCGATAAAAAACAAGTAACTGACCAACAAAATTATATCTAATACAAAGTCTCGGTGTGTTATTTGGGGCTGGCGCGGCGGCGGTAAAAGACATGGTGGCGGGAGGAAAAACCCTACTCCTTACAAACACCTATACCAAATGTCCCTGTTTTCTTTAACTAAAACCTCCTCCTTTAAGTGTTTTGTTACTCCTTGATTATGTTATCACACCCAAGCAATCACTGTTCATTTAGAAAATAGACAGTAGCACTTATGGACAGTAGGTCCCAACCTGCTTTTAACAACGCCATCTTTTCATCCACAAAGTCTAACCAACTTCCCTTCTGTCATCAGTCATTCTACTCCATGTTTTTTGTGAGTCTTCATGTTATGCCATGCTACCATTTCAGGTGACCTTTGGCCTCCCTGGGATTTTCAGTGACTAATTTCCTCCCAAGTAGTATTTATTTCATTTGACAACTTAGTTACTCACTCCTCTTGATCTACAAGTGCTCCAGTTCTACTTAATTGGTTTAAATGCATCAAAGATAATTAAAGTTACTGTTAGTTTTTAATTATGATTTCTCTATGTATCTGCCATACTTTGAAGTGGCAATTGGTAATTTCCCTACATTGTCCCATCAGATGCTTCCCACTACATTCGATCACTCAGCTCATAACTCTTCCCTTAATGACTGACCTTTCAGAATTCTGAGTCATCCTCTATTCCTTCTCCTTACTTCCCATACCTAAATGAAGCTTGTCATTGATCCTTCCTCTATGCTTCATTTTGAGTCTATCTGGTACTTCTTTTTTTATTAAGTTTTTTTTTTCTGTTTATTTTACATACGGACCAAAGTTCCCCTCCCTCCTCTCCTCCTGTTCCCTTCTCCTACCTCCTTTCTACATCTCCCTTTCTGTCTCCATTCAGAAAGCAGCAGGCCTCTCATGGAAGTCAACAAAGCATGCTACATCAAGTTGAGGCTGGACCAAGCTCCTCCCCCTCTCAAGATTGGGTAAAGCAACTCAGCTTGGAGATTGGGTTCCAAAATCCAGCTCAAGCACCAGTGACAGGTCCTGATACCACTGCTAGGAGCCCCACAAACTGACCAAGCTTCACAACTGTCAGACACATGCAGAGGGTCTAGTTCCATCCCATGTATGCTCCCTAGCTGTGGATGAAGACTAGGTAAGCTTCCAGGAGCTCAGGTCATCTGCCTCTGTGGGTTCCAACTGGCTTGTACAATCTCTCCCCATCCCCCTTTCAACAGGACTCCTGGAGCTCATCCCTGCCCTTGTCTCTGGATCTCTGCATCTGCTTCCATCAGTTACTGAATGAATGAATGTTCTCTGAGGACAATTAAAAGTCAGTCACCAATCTGATTATAGGGGAAGGTCAGTTCAGGCACTCCACTATTGTTAGGATTTAGCTGAAGTAATCCTTGTTACTTTGTTAATTCCTGGGAGATTCCCTGGCATAGTTCCCCTAACCCCAAAATGCCCTTATCAAGATATCTCTTTTGTTATTGCCCTTGTCTGTCTGGTCCCTAACCTGCCCAACTGGATCCCTCATGTTTCCATATCTCCCCCACCCCTCCCTCCAGTTTACCCAGGAGAATTCTTCTATTTCCCCTTCCCAGGAAATTCAATGCATTGCTGGGACTCCTTGTTACTTAGCTCTTTTATACTTCCAATTGTTACCATTACCACTCACAATACTCCTTACATTCATCTTACCATAACTTCCTATATAGACACTTGACTGAGGAGATTTGATAGAATTAACTAATTCTAATTTAAGTATAACTTATGTAAAAATATATACAGCAATCAAATCTAACAAACATTATAGTTTAGAAACAGAGGATACTGTAGAGTGATGGTTGTTTATTCTTGTCACATGGTTGTCCAGGATCTGTAACTAAATAATATTGTATGCCATCATCAGAGAGTATCTGGAACATATTGCTAGTCTTAGGAAAGATTAGAAATTCGAAATCTGAGAACAGTTGCCACTAAATAAGTGTCAGTTCGGCTCCACATAAAATGAAAAATTCTGTTTAATTATCCCAAAATAAAGACTACCTGTTCTGTATTTTAATAGATCTTCCTCATTTGTTATTTCCCTTTCCCCTTATCAGTTCATTTTCTAATCGGTAGATACACTTAATTATACATTAATTTAAATGAAATATTTTCTTTTGAGAGAAATGTAGATTTAAGTGAAATTGTAAGCAAACATTCAGACCTCGAGAGTCTTAGTTTCTCTCTCTTTTGATTAGTAGAGTTATAAGAGGAAAAAAGGGAAAAATAATCAGAGACAATTCCTGTGTAGTCCTTATTTGGCCCTATAAATATTATAGAATGTCATAAATCCTTGTAGAGCACTACAGATTTCACACTTATCATTTAACCACTAACAAACACTTATCTGATTCATGTTTCTTTCATTTTGTATTTATGAGGAAATATCAATGGAAAATACAAAATGTAAGCATTCTGGATTGTCTCTCCACACAGCATCTATCTCTGGAGAGTCATGAGTTATTACATAGGCCTACACTTCCTTTCCAATATGACTAATGATCTCTGTATAGATACAATAGTGATCACTTTTTCAAGAATATCTGAGTTAGTTCTGTGCTTTAGTGTCATTGGGAAAAAGTTACTATAAATTTTTATAAGATTTCATGCAAAGAGGAACCTATTTAAAGTCTTTCATTTAAATTTATTTTAACATGCATACAAACACAAAATTGCACATATTTTGATGCCATGTGATATTCTAATAAAGTATATATTATCTTTAAGTTGGAGTAAACAAAAATGCCCTCAGGAATACTGAAAAACACGATTCTATTTCCCTAGAGTAAGTGTTTAAGAAATCAAGGCCAGGTTACAAGATGGGATATGTTTACTCTTTAAAGAATAGTTTCCAGTACTTATGTGCTATTTGTGACATTAGTCTATAATATTGCAAGCACTACTAGATAACGAGTACACAAAATCTGTCTATGATAATTATTTCCTTTGTTCTTTTATTTCTGATTCTCTGAGGTACTGTGCAATTCCACGTGTCCATCATTAGTGTGGGATCTATTTGTTGTGTATCTTAAACAACATTTGATCTTTTCTCATTTGTATTTTAATAGCCACATATAACACTTGTATTTTGAAAAGTATATGTTAATATATCATTATAGTTTAATACATATTTGTCAGGTGTCTAATGCCATTTAATATATTTTGACATATTTATTTATCATATATTTATTTTCTGAGGTGTAGGCCACTGTACATTTGACTCTTACTCATATTCACCTTGAAATATTCATTTTTCTTACTATCATCAGAGAGTTTTGTACATTCATTATGTATACTAGACTAAATTATTTAATAATGAGTCTTTTGACTGGATATGAAATTCTTACAATTTATTTAGCTCTTTGTTTCTTTTATTAGCTTTGTATTCTTTTTAGCATTTAAGTCTCAAAAAGTGCTTAATCCATAGTTATACATTTCTATCTGTTTTAAGTAGTTTACAATTTTATTATATTTTTAATTTTGGAATTTATGTCTGCAGTACTATGAGTAAGTATGTTCTTTTGATTTACACAATTTGTTTTATATTTAATTGTTATATTGCTACTGTATTTTAGCTTTAGGACTGATCCTTCCTTTTTTGGTTTGTAATTTTCTTTTTCCCTGATTCTTTGTTTTGAGGGTTATTGAGATATTCTGGGATCTAGACACAGATACATATTTCATTCTTCCTTTGGGATTCATGTGGCTTTTATTTTCTTTTCCTGCTTTTGCACTATCTGGAAAGTATAGCATTGGGAGGTCAGGATATAGCACAGGGATATAGCACATGTGCTTAGCAGGAATGAGGTCCTCGACTCTCATACTATAAAGAAAAAAAAAAAAAAAGCAAAACCAAAGCCAAAACAAAAATATAAATAAAGGTATCTTGATATTTTCCCTGATTTTTCAAAAAAAAAAAATTGAGGCTTTGCTGGGCAGTGGTGGTACATGCCCATAATCTTAACACTCAGGAGGCAAAGGCAGGCAGAACCCTGTGAGTTTGAGGCCAGCCTGGTCTACAAAGCTACACAGAGAAACCTGGTCTCAAAAAAAATCAAAAACAAAATTGTTTGAGGCCTCACAGCAGACCACCCTCCCATATCTGTTAATAAGGCCGGATACAGAACATGAAAACTGAGAAAGGCTTCTTGGAAGATGATATTGCTGAGACAGCGAGCTGACAGTAGACTTAATCAGAGCTTTGACAAATCCCTGATAGTGTGAATTTGGGTTAGGGCAGACTGCCTGAGAAACCCTTCATATTTTTGTGAGTTTTAACTCCAGTACTCCTACCAGGCTCATCTCACAGTGAGGAGCAAAGAAAAATTCTTGTGCTTCTGGCAAGCAGCGGAAGAATGTAATTTTGAAATATTTCTAGATTGTTCTCTATCAGTAAGGCCAATACTTGAAGTTAGTGACTTTATTGGAGACTCATCTGATACAGGACAGTGGGAACTCACTATCTGCAGTGGCCTCCAGTCTGCCTGTCTCATATAGGAGCAGAAAGATATGCTCAAGAACATCCATAAAGACAAAAGGCTAGGAACATGGGCTCACAACAGACTGTGACCTAGTTGTAGAGCTGTAGTGTACTTTTCCTAGGCGTGTACCTACCTGTCTTATCATTGGGCTGTGGCATACCAACACTAAACTAGAGCTCAAGGAACTGGGAGCACATGCCTGTAATCCCAATATTTGGAAGCTGAAACTGGAGAATAGCTCATTTCTTGTTTGTTTACAAAATGAATTAAAAAGATTAAAAACTTAAGGACTTATAACTTTTAATTAAACTCAGAAATGAAAGGGAAATAAAATCAACACTAGTAGAGAGATTTATAGCCTCTTCTACCATCAATATGGTAAACACACAGCTGAGTCAAATTCCTAGCCAGGTGAGTATGATGCTGTACATTTAGGTTTTATTTCATTTAGGTACTACTATTATTACATCATGTCTGGCTCTTTGCAGAGAATTTCAATGTATGACAAGAGAGTAAATGTAAGGCATACGGTTTTTCCATCCGCCGCCTGGTATTGTCCTGCCTCTGCGCCGCCAGTCCCAAATAATACACAGAGACTCTGTATTTGGTACAATACTGTTGGCCCTGTTACTTGTTTCTTATCGGCTAGCTCTGCCTTAATTATTAACCCATTTCTGCTGATCTATGTATTTCTCTTACCGGGGAGCCGGCGGCATACTGCTTTCTCCAGACTCTCCATCTTGGCTCCTCCTTCCTACTTCCTATTTCCTCCTTGTCTCCTAGTCCCTCCTATCTTCCTTTCCTATTGGCCAACAGTGCTTTATTATTAATCAGTATGAGAAACATATACAGAATGACATCTCCCATCATCTCCTCTTTTCTGTCTAAATAAAAAGAAGGGTTTTAACCTTAACATAGCAAAATATATCACATAACAGTTATCAAATAAGAATCACAGTTAACACTATTTAGTCCATTAACATTTAGCAAGATTTGAAGAAAATATTCCATCATCTATCATATCTTTGTGTGTCTAAAGTCTAAGTAACTTATCTTTAATACTAAGGAAAACTGTAACCATAACTCTCTGTCTTCAAGTCCCTCAAAGACCACAGAAGGATAGTATAAACTCTAGAAATGACAGAGACAACTCACTGCCTAGTCACCCAAAGTTCTTTTGTAATCTTCCATCTTCAGCCCATAGGCCATAGTGTGTCTGGCAGACTCTTCAGCAATGCAGGAAACTTTAAACTGTCTTCTTGTATTGGCAGTTTATCAGTCACTTTTCTCTGTGTCCTGCATACTGTCTCACAGACTCTTCCATGAAGCAGGATCTCTGTAGCAATGTCCATCTTGAATCAGCAGTCACTTTTCGTTGGGTCCTGCATGTCCAGTTTCTACAGCATAAAGTCATACAGTCCAGACAAGAGCAGTATCTTGTCCAAATGGCTAGTCTTGCCATATTGGAAGTAAACTCCATAATGAGTTTCTTCAATGTCCATCTTCATCTTCCTTTCTGACGCAGGTGGTGTTGCCAGGAACAATTATGTCTCATTGTCAAGAAAAACCCTAAACCATTTTAAATGCCATATTCTGTAGGTCTTTGAAAGGTTTGAAGAATGCTTATCTATCTCAAATACATCTCTGCATATCTAGAAAACCTAACTCACCTAGCTATAAGTTTTGACTATTATAGGTAACTCTCTAAAATCTGTACTAAATTATACATTACATTTCTAAATGAGCTACATAAACACAATACATAAACAAGAAGAGAAATATACATATCACAACATTGACCTTAAATTGTATCAATAAATGAAAATCCATTCCAAAACAAAGTATTCATATCTATACCATAATTCCCTTTTTACCTTTAAAAAGAACTGGCTGTGATCATTAACCATTTATAACCAAGTCCATTTAAATGAAAACAAACATTTATAAACAATATTTGGGAATTTGGGCGTCGTTCTTTCCAAACTACTTCCTGCTGATAGGGGGCGCTGTCATGGGGGATCCTAAGAAGTTGCAGAAATCTTGGCTGTAGTCTTCGAGGCTGCTTTGTCCAAGCTGTTTTGAATGTTGGATCATCAGCTACTGTTTCAGGGGGCCTGGATTGATCAAACCACATTAGTCTGGAAGGAATCCACAGCTTTTCATTTTCTGTGTAAACAAAAATAGAAATCCTTTTCCCCAGTAACTTGTCCTTGAACTTAAATGTTTGAGTCAAAGAATTTTTAAAATATATAAATTGAATTAATCCAGCAGTATTTCCTTCAACAGTTGTTGTTTCCTCAGCAGTCAAATGATATAAAGACAATATAATGCCATACAGTAACCAGATTCTCTCTGAGCTTTTCATCTTTATGTGGCTTTATTATTACTCTGTTTCTTTTACTTTTTATTTTTTGAGACAGAGCTTCTCCTTGTAACTCTTATCTGCCCTGGAATTCACTCTGCATACCAGGTTTACTTTGCAAATCACAAGAGATCTGCTTGCCTCTGTCTCCCAATTGCTGGGATTAAAGGTGTGTGCCACCACACCCAGTTCCTCTTTGTCTATTTAAAACCATTTTATTTTTGTCTCCCAAGCCTATGTATTTTTTTAAAACACACTGTAAACTTTTAGCACCTTTTCTTAATGTGAATCTGTCTCTACTGTAAATCTTTATCTTTTTCTGGCCATGAGTCTTTATCTGTTAAACAACAACATTGTTAAAATGAAAGTCTTTGTTTCTGCAGCGGTTTACCAAAGATGGTGGCGGGTACTTTTACCGCCAGCACTGAGAGCTGTGCTCACCACCTTGGTCTGCGCTGCCACCCAGAAAGCATGCTGCCGGCTTGGAGATGTGGTCACTGCCATTGCCATCTCTCATACACACCAATAAATTGTTAGCAGAGTTATTTAAAAGCTGTGCGGTTTTTTGCCGTTTATGCTGAGTCAGGAACCTTCCCTTAAAGGAGCCGTGCAATCTGCGTGTCTCTAGCAAGTCAGAGTCCAACTGAGAAAAATGCTGCTACCAAGAAACCTTGCTTATCTCTGTTCTTTTGTTTGTAAAACCCTTTTTTAACCTTTTGTTAAATTTTAAGTGGAAGTTCTTACTAGCCACGTGGGCGCCATTTGTAACGTGTATGGTTTTTCGCCTGCCGCCGCCCGGTCTTGTCCCGCCGCCACGCCAGCCCCAAATAACACACAGAGACTCTGTATTTGGTACAATACTGTTGGCCCTGTTACTTGTTTCTTATCGGCTAGCTCTGCCTTAATTATTAACCCATTTCTGCTGATCTATGTATTTCTCTTACCGGGGAGCCGGGGGCATACTGCTTTCTCCAGACTCTCCATCTTGGCTCCTCCTTCCTACTTCCTATTTCCTCCTTGTCTCCTAGTCCCTCCTATCTTCCTTTCCTATTGGCCAACAGTGCTTTATTATTAACCAGTATGAGAAACATATACAGAATGACATCTCCCATCAAGTAAAGTAAAAGAACTTGAAAGAAAAAGGCAAACAATACTAGGATCAGGAAAATACTAAAGATGTTAGGAATTGCCAAACTGAAAATTTGTAATATGTGTGCATAAAATATTAATGGATCTAGTGGTTAGTGGAGATGGCATGGAATAGTGAATGGCTAATTCAGGCAGAGATTGAATTTCTTCCACTGGGAGAAAGAATGAAATGGAAATTCTAGAAGCATTCTCTGACAGAAATGAAGAGTAATTGAGTGAATTCATGAGTAGACTGGATATGGCCAAAGAAACAGCAATTCCTTTTGAGTATTTCTCAATACAAGCAATTACCAAACAGAAAGCAAATAAAATGAGATATTAAAAAGGTGTGTAACATTTCTAAAACTTACAACAAATTATTTAGAATACCAGGTTACGAACAAAGAAATAATGAAATAAATGAAAATATGAAGTAATAAATATTAAGAACTGTCTAGAATTTGCAGACATCAAAACAGATCATCTCTATAGAATATTAGATAGTATAAATCCAAACTAACTTCTAGATAGACTATAATATTGTCCTCCCAAACCAGTGAACAAGTATTCTTGATTTCATCATAAGAGCCTGTGGTGTTTTAGATGAAGAATGTCTCCCATAGTCTCAGGCATTGGAATATTTGGTTCCCAGTCGATAGTGCTGTTTGGAGAGGTTTAGGAGGTATGGCCTTGCTACAGGAAGACTGTATCACTAGATGTAGGCTCTTAAAATATACATCTGTGCCCTGCTTCCAGCTGTCTTCTTCTGGTTTGCATAGTTGAAGACGTGAACTCTCTGATTCTTGCTCTGGCCAAGGTATCTACTGCTTGATGTCTCACTTCCCCCACCATGATCCTTCTGGAGCCCTTAGTCAAATTAAACTCTGTCCTCCCTAGGAGGCCACTTTTGTCATGGTAGTTTATTGCAGTAATAGAAAGTAACTAACATTCTGGGCAGGGGGAGGTGGTACGTGAAATTTGAAAACAATGAAAAAAATGTTTTAATTACTATTCTCCTGGTGAAAAAGAATATGAGATACAATTTAAAATAGTTGTTTGCCATTTGTTTTACTTTTAAGAATTGCATGTTCATTTTATAAGTTCATTTGTTGATTAACAGTTTTATTCCTTGTTATCTTTTGTTTTTCTTTTTTTGGATAATAGGAAATTCTTGATATTAGCTTATTTCTGAAATTTAGCTGGTGAAGATTAAAGACTTTCCCCATTCTGTAGGATATCTGTTTTGCTTATAGATATTGTGTGTGTGTGTGTGTGTGTGTGTGTGTGTGTGTAAACTTTTAGATATACTACTCAATAAATGGTGCTATCAAAATCAGATATTCATCTGCATAATAATAGGTTCACATCTCTTACCTTGTACAAAAATCAATTCAAAATGTTTCAAAGGCCTTAGCGGAAAAACCTGAAACCCTGATCCTGCTACCAGGAAACATAAAGAGTATTCTTCAAGGAAAGCACGGTGGAATCAAATTTCAAAGCACAGGGACTAGCCCCAAGAATTAACAAGTGGGACTGCTTTTTACATTTTGAATGGGAGTTTGCACATTCTATACAATGTATCATTATAGATTGTCCATGTAACATTCCTAGAATTGTTCATAGATTATCAGTGTAACATTCCTAGAATTGTTCTTTGTGTTTGTTAACCTTTGTTAGCTAATAAGTCTGTAAAAGATATTTAATTTCATTTCTGATATTGATTTTGACTTTTATTGTGCTTCTTGCCAGACATGTCATTTTTCTTAATACTTTTTTTGAAATTACCTCATTGATTTATTGATTTTTTTTCTATTTTTCTAGTTTTAATTAGATTTGTTTGACTCTTCTCCCCTGAGGTTTTTTAACTGCCATTTAAAATCATTTATTAAATTCTTTTCTCTTTCAGATATGTTCATTTAGGGAGTCAGATACCTCTCAGCACTGCTCCAGTTTTTGTACACAAACTTTGTTTCTATGGTTTTGGTTTTCATTTCAATTAATTTACTATGTTTCTTTAAGCTTTTTGTTGCTTTTTTGTAATTAGTAACAAAAAAGGTACATTTCTTCTTCACAAATAATGGCTACTTTTGAATCTGTGTCTATCAACTGGTCATAAAACTTGTTTAGTATTCAAAAACAGAGGCATATATGGTGACTCCATGGTACATGAGATAATAGAAAAGCAAAGACAGAAAAGCTATGTGGGATGGAAAGATGGCTGGATATGTAAAATTCTTGTACCAATAGACTGATATCCTGAGTTGACATTAGGAACCCACATAAAGGCTGATAGAGACAACCAACTCTACAGGTTTGTCCTCTGACTTCCATGTGTCCCTGTGAAACATACACACCCCCATGCCCACACCATGCATAATAATAATTGAATATTTTTTAAAAGATATATATTATTGATATGGGCATTTCGCCTGAATATGTGTCTATGCATCTTGTGAATTCTTGTGCCTGAAAAAGTCGAGTCAGATCTCCTGGAACTGGAGTTACGTACAGATGGTTGTGAGCTGCCATGTGGATTCTGGGAATTTAACACAGGCCATCTAGCCAAGCAGCCAGTGCTCTTAACCACAGAGACATTTCTCCATGACCAGTAAACTCATTTTCTAAAGAAGATCACTGTGAAGAAAACGTTTGTAAATGATAGAAACCAAGAAATAAAGATACTGAGCTATAAGAATGCCAAGAGAGGGCTGAGATTTAGGGAAAGTCATTTTCAATGGGATGTTGAAAAGAACAGTATTTCCTGGATGTTTTGTGTTAAGGATTTCTTGAATTTATGATTTTCTTTGGTCGATGAGTCTATTTCCTGTAGTTTATCTTCTGCGCCTGAGATTCTCTCTTCCATCTCTTGAATTCTGTTGGTTATGCTTGCGTCTATAGTTCCCGATCGTTTGCTCAGTTTTTCTATTTCCAGCATTCCTTCGGTTTGTGTTGTCTTTATTTTCTCTATTTCAGTTTTCAAGGCTTGAACTGTTTCCTTCACCTGTTTAATTGTTTTTTTCTTGGCTTTCTGTCACAATGTGTATTCTTCTGTGGAGCAGACCTTAAAGCCTCAAATATCCATGTTACTATTGCACCTATAGGCATCATATCAGACTGGTTCTTACTATAAATCATAGAGTTCATAGTTCAATAAGTAAGACTATTGATATCTTTTGATTCAACATGCCCACCACCAATCCTGAGATAAATATTGTTTCCTGATTTATCACCATAGATTTTGTATGTTCATGTAAGTTGAATTGTATGTATTATTTGATGACTGTGTTTCAGTACTTTTATCATATATACATCTCTGTGAATATATCTTTACATCAAAGGTCATTACATTTTCAACATAGCAGAAGTATACACATTTCCATCAATACTTTTGAATTGAAGATAAGCATCAAACACCTTTCTCTGAAAATAAGTCATGCTTTGCAAAATAAGTTTTGCAAAGTTGTCATTGTACACTACATTAGGGTGCCAGGCAAATTCAGTGTTTTGCGGATTACGTGAGTATAGACTAGATTCAAATACACTTAGAGACTAATGGTTCTAGAGCAATGACATGCTTTCTTGAGTATGGTACAATATGATGGATGTGTCAGTGCATGAGTGAATAAAGAAGTCAGTGAATGGACAAAATGCCTCCTCAGAGTCAACCTGGGCAACAGCCAGTGTTACTGAAGCACCGGGGATGCTGCAGGCATTCTGTATGTCCAGGCTGCACTCAGGCAGACAGAAACAATGACTGGATGGTAGTCCATCTTTTTAGGTTCTGATAGAAACTAAATCCTTGGCCTCCTTTCCTTTTTTCATCTAATGACTTATTTGTAGCTAACTAATGGGCTCCTTCCCATTCCATTTCACTTTCTTTCCCCAGGGATCGGCAAGCAGTTTTCTACCATTGAAGGGTTTAAACGTTGGCCAGTTATGAAGAGTAAAATTTTTTCTCTCCTGTGAAACCATGTCTGTAAGTCTGGCTTCCATCCAAGCCACAGGAACTTTAAACAGTTTGCTCTCTCAGTGGCCACAGACAGGTTCAAGCCGAGTCAGACGAAAGCCACTACCAGGCTTTTAATCTCAAGGTTGCAGAACTCCCTGATGTTTCCTGTCTTTTCTTATTAAGGTAGTGTGTACACCCACCGCAGTTCAGTAGAAATATTGTTCAAACTTACTTCATGTGAAATAAAAACAAAGGAAATCTAGATAAATTGTACTAAATGTGAGTACTTATTCAGATGAATGTGTGAACAGTCTTCACTCTGAGTTCGTGCTTAATTCAACTGCGTATTTATTCCAATGCATTAATATGAAAAAAGACACCAGCTCTTAAAGCTGTCTCTGTGAGTTCTTTAGAATCTCTGAGAATTATTACCTCAACCTGAACAACTGTATTACGTATTACACCTGCAGATAAGTGCATGGAGGGAAATGTCAAATGAACGAGTAGGTGAAATACCAGGGACATATAGTAAGTGGCCAGGCTTATTAGCTTTAGTAAAACACATTCCTTATCATTGTCTCTGCATAATACTGCTAATCTATGAAAATGTTCAGCTAAATGTGTAAAATATCATTTATAGTACACTATATGTTATTGATAATTGTGGAAAATATTGAGCTACAGATGAGGAGGGTTTTTCCTCCATTATTAATCTATGTATATCTAAATATGTTCCGCTCAAGTCTAGAATTAGTATGTAGTGAGAACAAACTTCAGCTCTCTAGGAGTTGCCTTTCAGTAAGAAAGATTTGTTTTCTTTTGGAGCTTAGAGGAAGCCACAGGAAAAGGAAAGTAACCACAATATGACATGTGGGATGATGATTCATTCTGATAAACTAAGTGTCTCTTCAAGGAGGCTTCATTGTTTATCCTGTCAAAACATTGTTTTTTGTTTTTTGTTTTTACCAAGATAGGGTTGTTTCATTCTTGAAAGTGTTATTCACTGCTGCTTTTACTTATAACTTACTAAAGAGATAAAAAGAGAAATCAAACCATCCCCAAAGTTCATAGGTACCCATTATATTCTCTTTTTTTCCCTCATTCTGAACTAATCAGTTGGCCTATTGCACTATTTGAGGTACACACACACACATATATATATATATATATACACACACACGTATAAAGCCACAATTACACAATATTATATAACTATTATTATATAAACTATATAATAATAAATTAGCAAGGACGTGATTAAGAAAAGCATTTCATTGTCAATTCCTGGCCTCCACATGAATCCACAATCTGAATATACCAGAATGCTCACATTCATCCTCCATGTTGTACATGGCAGACAAGAAAATTGAGCTCAAAAGGAAGGAAAGATACTCCAGAGACATAGAAAAAGTTATCAGTTACAGCCATTTGTTTTTCTGTAAGTCACTCTCAAGTGAAAAAAGCAAAAAAGCAAAACAAAACAAAAACTAACAAACAATCAAAAAACAAAGAAACAAATGTGGGTATCAGGATAGGGAGATGAAATATCTCATCAATGTTAGGATATAAATAAAATGGGTTATATTAAAAAGAACCACTGATGTTATGATTTATTTTCTTTACAATATATGATAAAATAGATTTAAGAATTTGCTCTTGGCTATTGCTTTAACAATGTAACTACAGGCACTCTACTGAGTGGTATGTATACAATTCCTCTTCTGAAATTTTAACTGTGGAGAAGAACATGACATGAAATGATCCCCTTTCTAGACACCAATCAAACACCAAGATTCAGTAGCAAGGTGTGGACAGCGTCACAATAGCTAAAAACTTAAAATCATACTTTTGATTTTCAAAAGGAATTTCTTTCCATCTCAACTTATCCCTTAAATCATTAGACATAGCAAGAAAAGAATATTAGATATTACAGAGAATAGTATGAACATTAATGGAATTTACTAAAAAATATGTAATCACTTTCAGGGTTTATGAGGAATATAACACTGAGATGTATTGGACCTTTGCCCACTGATGTGAAATAGTTCCAGTCATGATGTTAGTAAATGAATTGAAGTCACTGAAAAGGATATCATGTTTGGCCACTGTGTGTACTTACTCAATTCAGTATAATGTCTTCCAAATGGGAGAAGGGTATTCTGAGATAGAGGTTTCTGTGTCTTAAACCAGTCTCTTGAAATTACATGTATGCAAGATAGTAAAATAATAATAATAATGCAAGTTAGTTGAATAGTAACAAATTCAAATTCAGAAAATAGGACTTGGCTTTTATGTCATTCCTTTATTACAATAAACATCTTGATTTTCTATAGAAAGGAAAAGTTTTGTTAGGTTTAAGATCTGGATTAACATATCAGATAGAAATTTATATAATTAAATGGATATTCATAAAAGTATTAATTTATCTGTAGTACTTGATATTTTCAATATGTAAAGTGATTTGAATAAAATATGCTAACTACTTTTTCCTGAAATATCAAGAAAGTTAAAAATCAGTCATTTCCTATATATTGGACATATTTCTGGGTAATATAAGTATTTTTATATAGCTTCATTTTAATTTATGAAGTACTACATAGTAATACAAAATTCTTGCAAATTTAAGCTGAAATGTGAAGTAAGTTAAATGGGGTAAAGTCCTTTTATGGGGGATGAAGGAATTCATGAGGAGAGTCTAGTGTTTTTTTTTAAGGTAGATGTTCCTTTTTTCACATTGCTTTCCTTCTTAATTATTTGGTCCCTATCTCTAAGATTAAAATATGCTTCAGAATTTTCCAGAATACTCTGTTCATATTGTTGTTTGGCTCAGTCCTTAGATATTTTTATAGTGAGTCCTTACAACCTTCCAAACCCTCAATCGATTGTGTGACATTTTCAAGTGCTAAAATAGTTCAAATACTTTCCTATATCATGTGTCTTCCTCATTTTATTCCCATCTGTGTTTGTCATTAATTAATGACATTTCTTTCTTTTTCTTAAAACGTGAAAGTTTTGGGAACATCTCCACTTTAGAAATACCTAATATACAGCAGCATGTTTTTAATATGGTGCAGGGTAATTTGGTCACTTAAAATCTTTGGTTGATTTCCCTAGAGTAAGAACATTTTGAGGTCATTCTTTTAGAAACTACTTTGAAGTGAAGATGGATCTATATTGGGAAAGTGAAAGTAAATATTTGTTTATTATTATTATTATTATTATTATTATTATTATTATTACATAATTTAGGCACAGCTATGGTTTTTAAAACAAACTCAAATTGTAGCTTTCCTTTCAAGTTTTTGTATATTGACCCAAAAGAGTCAAGTCAAAAATCAAAGAATAAAATTGAATTAAAATACTTTTTGCGATTTTATGAACTTTATAATACCAAGTTTTCTTCTTTTTCTGAAGAAATTCAAGTGAATGGTCTATTTTATTGATGTATAGGTGTGTATGTTAGGTTTTCACATCTATTTTCAGTCATGCTAGAAGAGAATTATATTATGACTATTACACACTTGTGCTTTCTTTCATTACAGTTTATTTTTATGTGCATTACAAAACTTGTTTACAACAGAAGGTTCCATAAAGATCCATTATTCTGCTTTTAATCTCTCTCTCTGCCTGTCCTTCTCACTTTCCCTCTCCCTCTCCCTGTCCCTCTCCCCTTCCCCCTCCACACACATACCCATTTCAAATCTCCCTGATTTACTGGATAGTGGGTATCCAAAGGAAGTCTTACAAATGGCTATCAAAGACAGAAATTCAATCCATACATAAAGATTTTAGAGTGTAAACTAAAGCTCCAAAAATATTAAAGGACACAAAAATTCAAGCCAAAGCATCTCATAAATCCAGATAGTGTGCCTTAATATTTATATACTGTCTGTACAGGACACGTAGGCACAAAAGCAACATGTCTTCTTCTTGTTTCCTTCCACTGTCAAACATTTAGTACATTACAGTGAGCCAACAATTGAACAAGAAAGTCATGCAAGAACTATAAAAAGCAATAGCAAAAGGAGCCTATATTTTTACAAAACACTGCTTTCTATCCAGCAGCAGAAACTATGCATGGCTGTTTATCTTGGTCCTGTTGCCCCTCTGCACTGTCCAACATGGGTTGGCTGGCTGCACAGCTTTCCACAGTGGCTTACAAGAGCTTCACTATTCGTTAGGGCAATGAGGAGATGCTTTTGAGTTTGTTGAGTTAAAAGCTCCATTTAGTCTTTCATTCAAAATGCTTATGTAACTTAAATATTTTTAGTGCCCAGGAGTTCAAAGAAGCTAATGTGTTGTGATTCAAAATGACAAATAGAACACACTAAAAACAGCATTAAATGTTTTCCTAAGTAAGTTTCAGGGAAATGTGTGGTAATGTGAATGGAACTCCACATAGCACTTTGGCCATCTAAGCACTTCCTTCCTTGTGCTCAGTCCTGAATGACTCATTGTGCCTGGCCTGCCTGCTCCCCAATAGGTCTGGGCCTGACCACCAATCAGAAGTAAGCAGAGCGGTTTCATTTGTGGCTTCCAGGTGATAGAAAGAAAATACTGCTTCTGGTAATTTATTGATGAGGTAAGTATACACAAAGATGCCCATTTCCCTCCTCAGCCATCTTCACCTCTTTGTTCTGATCTTGCATGATAGCCAATGGATTCTTACCAGGAATGGTGAGAAGAAAAAACTCTAGGGAACATATTAAGAGGTATTTCTGTTATATGGAACTAGGAAACTATCTGAGATGCAACAATGTTTCATAATAATAATATCTCTGTAACATCCTGGCTTTTTTATTACAGAAACATTTGATTTACAAAAATCTTATTAGTGGAAATATCACAGCCTTGACTCACTTGCTAATGTGATCATTGGTGACACAAAAAGTCCTTTGGAGAGAAAAGCAGTAATTAGTGAACTGCTATCTTAAATGCTACCTTAAAAATAAAGACTTCTTTATAAATACTAATAGCATTGGAACATTAGATACAAGCACAGTAGAGCAAATGAATACCAAAAAAAAATTGCAAGGTCTGTTTTCACCTTAAATAGATGCTTGAAATTTGGCTAATTGCCACATAAGCTCTATCAACTGTAAAGCAAAACTAATGTGAAGGCCCTCACTCTGGAAGAAAGTTAGCACACAGAGAGAAGGGTGGGTTTATTTTTGGTCAGGCAGCACACTGTTTTCTTATAGCAAAGTAATAAAATGTAGATTTGTATGAAAATTAATCTAATATTTGAGGAATTCGCATGGATTTTATTTTAAGAAGTTCTAGTTTGTAAACCATGAGCTTACTTTGATTCAGTCACATAACTGATATGTACTAAAAAAAATAAAGATTTACCCTACAAATATGTATGTGACTACATAACTTCATATTCTAACTAATCATTCAGGAGAACTATACTCTTCAAGAAAAGTCTTGTCTGTATGTTTTAATTATTTAACACATTTAACTTTAATTTCTTTTGTTTTTTTAAACTAAATTTTATTTTCTTTATGTCCCTACAACTTATTTGTATCAGACTACTCCCCACACCAGGACCTATTTCCTGTTCATGGCATAATACTGCCTTTTTATATTCTTCCTCTATTTGAAATGTAAATATTATCTCTGTAGAAGAGAGTTTCTGGCCATTTTTCCCCCGTCTGTCATGATAGCAAATGAGGTCTTCAAAGTCAGCTTATTGATTTATTTGAGAAAGAGGTCTTTCCAGCCCTAGGTTCAAGTTCTTTTCAGGATTTCTCTTCTCTCATCACTATTTAAGAAGAATATAGGAATACATTTACTAATATAACTTTAGCATCATGTAAGGAGTATAATCTTCTCAACTTTTTTTCTATAGTTTGGGATCTTTATGGTACAGAGCATATAATTTAACATTATTAATTTATATTCATATTTATATTATATCTAGTTATACATATATTCAATTATGTTAATACAGTATATAGATTTAACATAAAATCATATGCTTAAAATTAATCATCTCCTATATCAAAAAATAATAGTGGCATATTTATTTTAGATGACTATTATAGGTAATGGAATTTAGATATCAACAAAACAGTTTTAACATTCCTGGAGCCTGCAGTATAGTTGGTCTTCTGCATTTCTTTTAACTTGTTGCTTTCACCTGAAATCCTTGGTCCTGACTGGTTTACATTATACTATAAAACTATTCAAATATTTCCGTTTGTTGTGACAAGGATCATTTTCTTAAATTAATTTAATATGTTTGGTTAATAGTATCTTGGGAAATTGTTTTGTTTGAAGTCTGTCAATGCTATTATATTTTAGTATCTTGTGGCAGGTATGAAAAATGTTGTTACTATCATATTTACTTGCAAATGATACAAAGATATAAATTATATATATAGATATGTATAGGCATATTTATTGAAAACTTTGGTCATTAATTGGTTAAGAATAGTAAAGACATCTATTAAGCATGTTATGCATTTGGCTTAAGCAAATAGAGCATCCCAGGATAAGCAGGGAAGCACATTATACAATAGTTCATATCCACGTCCAAGTAAAACTTCCAAATGCTTCTCTTTGATCCTCCCCAAAATTATTCTTATTTTCTGCTTCTTGATCATCCAAAGTCAATATTCTGTCTTACTGGTATAGCATGAGAATAAGAATCTAAAAACTTTTATGGTACTTAATGTTTATAAGACTCAGACAAAAAAATTCATTGAATTCTTATGAGGTAGGATTTAATATACTTTTTCCAAATAAGAAAATTTAAGTAAAAGAAGTAACTCAGACCAAACCACAACACAATTATGAAGGAGAGTATATGTTTGAATCCAGGTGGTTATCTCGCTCCGAACTCCACTTGATAATGATGTGCTAGGAAGAATGTACACCCCTATTTATGACAGAAATACCTGAAAGAATTCTACACTAGCTAAATTACCCATAGTTTCTATGCTTGTGGTGAGGCAAAAAGAGCATCCATGCATGAACAAGGTAAGTCCATGAAGACTGGATGTCTCCAATTATGTCCTGCCTCCTGTTTCTCCATCGTCTCCCAATAACCATGTAAGAAGAGCTATTAAAAGATTAATGCGTTGATTAGGTCAAGACCCTTTGTTTTGGGGGAACCTTTCAGATCCCAATAAAAACAAGCCAGATGCTAAGTATTTCAGTTTTCTTAACTACTTTTTCTGTCCTTGTACTTGAAAGCATTCATTGTTAGTAACCAATACAGACAAATACTTAGTTATAAAAGCAGACAGTGACAGCTTTATTTGGACATTGGTGTATCCATTCACCAGAGTTCTGATTATTTCCTGGAAGTCTATAACTGACATGACCTGCCATCTACCACTTGTTGTTATCACTTCAAGAATTGCATTGTTTTATATGTTTTTGTATAGGAATTATGACAATTTCAAAATCTTCTTTGCAAAAGGGCAAATTTATTCAGATTTTTACTAGTTTTCCCATGGAAAAAGTAGTTAACCGTCTGACCAGTGATATCAGTGCTTTGGAATAATAGTAACGAGACTGTGGGTCAGAAACACACTGATGTTAAGCTTACATGGTTCTCCATATGTTATTACATATAATTTCTAACAAAGGTAAGTAATCCCTAGATGTGCCACTGTAGTATTTCTAAGTATGAAAAACTATGCCATTTTTCCCTCAGTGAGTGAAGATTTTAATTGTTACTTCATGGTATAATCTCTCTCTACTATTCCTGTTTATCAGAGAGTTTCAACTACATGATTTTATTCATTTCCTTCCCAACTCTTCTTAAAACCACATTCTCCCTACATATCTTCCTTTCATTCTTAGTATACTGTTTCTGGATTATCCTTCATGAATAGTTCTCATGCTTAAGTTACATGGAACTTCTAAGCAGGCATCTGTTCTTGATACATTTATGAAGAACAAACTAAATAAAATCACTTCATGCTTTATTTTTAATTGTGTGTTTGTATGTGGACATGCCATATATGCTTTTGTGCCCATGGAAGTCAGATGAAGACAAAGGATTTCTTGGAGCTCAAGTTTCAAGAGGTTGTGATCTGCCTGATGTTGGTTCTGTCCTTTTGAATATTCCCAAATGGGCTTGATTCCAAAGCCATCAGTCTAAACCATGTTGTACATAACTTTATATATTGACCCCTAATGAATGTTTCAGTACTTTTAAATCCTTGCTCTCCACTTACTTTCTCTATTACTAATTGGATTGGGATTATGCTCTAAATAAAATAAAAATACAAACATATTCCTTATAAACCTGTTACATTAAATATTTCCTCAAGCTCCTTATGGTTGTGACAAATTATTTTTCTGATGAATTGGGAAGTCCAATGTGTACTTCTGCCCTAAGATTCAGAAGACAATGTCTCTTTCTTAGTACAACATCCCTTGATCTCTCAAATGATAGCTTTCTCCTTCTTCTATATAATACTGTATATAATATATATACATATACATATATGTATATATATTATACTATATAATATTTCTATATAATACTATATAATACTGGGAGAGTGAGGAGAAAACTATTTGTAATGAATCAATATTTATTATTACTATAACTACTATGCTCTTGTACTGTCTCTCTCTCTCTCTCTCTCTCTCTCTCTGTGTGTGTATGTGTATGCTGTATATTCAATGAACATGTAGATACATTTGAAATGGGTGTCATTGCACAAACCCTGATATGAGCCAAAGAAGGCAAAGAGTAACCTATATATGAGGTTTGGAGAAAGTGAGAACAAAATCACAAGTTAAGAGATTTGGGAGAGAGTTGATAGGGTCCTAGACCTTGAAAACAGGAAATGAATCCTACTTCATGATCATAGGAAAAGAAAATCAAAGCAATACTGATATGGCCAATTGGAACATTTATGATCTATTTTACACTTCATTTTGTAGACACATCAGTCAGACAGTAGTCAATCTGACTGATGTTGATGGTTAGAAAGGCCTCAAATAGTATGATCAGATTCTCTGATGTCAAATGAAGAAAAACTACTGTTTGGACCAATGATGAATATTTCGTAGTGTCAATATAATTATGAGAATTTCATGGTGCTGTTACATGCTTTATGCTATACATATCACACTGAGATGCTATCCACAGGGTATGTGTGTTGAATCATGTGTTGAATCCCTGGCACTGAATTTGGAGTAAAACTCTGGATTGCTAGAGAATGAGTAGGACACTGAACTTTCAGCCAAACACTATTTGTCTGCATGACAGAAAGTAACTATGGGTGAGAAAAGCTCAAAGAGAAAAACTTTACAAAAAGACAATGGGAAACCCAATGATAAACATAAGTACATTAAAACACCAACTAGATGCTCATTAATTGGTAAGCATGACCTTGGATGCAGATCAAGGAGGATCTTCTTTGACAACCCTATTATTTATGAAATGAAGGAAAATTAAAGAAAGCAAACAGAAAGATATTAAGACTATTTTCATATTTCAAGCATCCAAATAAATGGATGGGAAGAAAACATTTTAAATATATTTTGAAATTTTCATTAGTGATGGGATTGAATATCTTAATTTTTATCCAATAATATTTTGGACTGCAGGGCCTTAAACACCTTAAGAGGGAACAAAAAAACCTATGAAATATTCTCAACTTTCCATTCAATTCTAGAACAATATTGCTATTTTAAAATGAACTTTAAAAGAAAATCTTCTTAAAGGTTTCCAATAAATTATATGTCCAGAATAGCAATGCACTGTACATTAATGCTTTTACAATAACAATGCCTCTGTTCCATTGAAATAATTGGGCGACTCACTACTTGAATTCAAGTTGAAGCCTTTCAGAAACATAATAGCAAGTTTTGTGACCTCTGTGATTATTTTCAGAGCCGAGATATGATTTCCTCTAATGAGCACTGACAAGATAAAGTTTACTGGTCCAGAAACAATAGATCATATCTTCAATTTAAAAACTCATTTGAAATTCGTTCTGCCCTATATTAATATTAAATGTCACCATGGTCATACTGAGTTCATACTGTCTAACAAATGTAAGCATTTTTGGTAAATTTTGAAGTAGTCATTGTTATCACAATACAATATTCTTAAATGGGTAGAGCTTGATATGTCACTGTTACCTCCTTTTGTCAATGAAACCCACCTACTACTTTCAACATGCTTGCTATTATTTTCCTAATTTAAAAACGTATGCAATCAGTTGATGCTGGGATAGGAATAGCAAACATTACACTTATTTGATAATACCCTAGAGACTTTGACAATGTGTGCATCATTGTGCGTTGGTGCCATGGAGGAAATGCACAGAACAGAGTTAAGTGATGGGTATAGGGAAGTCTTTTTGAGAGCACAGTATAATTTAAGTTTCTTATTGGCCCCTGGCCTTTGGACCTTCAAAGGCCTAGATCATAATTCATAATTGGGATTACTCAATTTATCTTTTCCAAAAATATGTTTCTTAATTTTTTAATGAAACCTTTGAAAACCTCTTTTGGAGTATGATTTGTCTGTGTTGTATTGCACATGATAGTAGTTATGTAGATTACTATAAAATAACAACCTTCGACCAAGAAAGTGCAATTACTTTTCTATGATACCGTTCAACTTTGGTTCACGGGGTGCATGAACCCAACACTCATATCACATTGAATTGGGTATGTCTTAAAATAGTCATTATAATACCTCACTATGGAGTTAGACTTCCTGAAAGAAATTAAGACAGGAAATGTGATGGTTATCAAAGTAAAAATATTCATGACAAGAGGGTCTTGTTGATCAGTGCTAGCAAGTGGGGAAATTTGACAGATAAAAAGGCAGAAGAAAAGGATCTTCCTCAAATTGAAGCTTGGGGATATGTAAAACTAAATGATGATGGAGCTGTTAGGAAAGAGCCATCATCTTTAGAATTCATGCACAGATGCAAACTGTTGACAAGGTGTTTATTTATAGTCCTTACAGAAGCATCATTGTTTCAAAAGGAAAAATGTAAGTGTCCGAAGTAAAGTGCTGAGATCATCTCTGTACAGAAGATAACAACACCTGGAGTTGTAATGGTGCCTTATGATGCATGTGATAAGGCTCCCCAGAAAACAATGAGCTTCTTGTGTTCACATAATTCTCATTGTAAATGGAGGGCAGGGCACTTCATCCTGTTCATATGAACCCCCCTGAAAGCCAGGCAAATCTATCTGTTGTCTCACTACTTTCCATTCTTCCTTGCTGCCTTTTAGTAGTTCTGGCATTTAAGCCACTCTACTAAGAAGGCTTTATTTATTATATCCCTTATCTCTCACTATTATGTTTTTACCATGATAAATCAATTTCTGATTTCCTAAAAATTCTGCATCTGACAGTTGTCAGAAAGTGTTTCAGTGCATATTAAAATTTGAGTTATTTTAACTTTGGGCACATAAGACCACATAGACATCCCAAAATACAAAGTGAAATTCTCTCCTCTATCCCATCCAGCTACACTATACTGGTCTGAAGGCTTGTCTAATGTAAATCTTACCCCTTACTGTTTTTTAGTTTTCTTTTAACTTCTATGTCTCTGTGAACAGCCATGAATAATATATATAAATGAGTTTTCTTTCCCACCAATTAAAAAAAATCTAGTCTGTCACTCAGAGTGTTTATATTTTGCCTTATATCAAGCATGGCACAAATAGCAATATGTGCATACTTGAATAACATCCAAACTCTTTTGTGTAGCTATAATTGTAAACCTGTCACTATTTTGTGTGTGCTTTGTAATTTATTTGGCTAATCTACAAATGATAGCTATCTTGGTCACTTCCAAATAATTCTTCTAAAAAATTCTGCAAAAACTAAACTCGGGTACATTACATGATTTCAAACATATAAATTATTATATTTAATAATAAGATAATAATGGGTTACTGTTTGGGATCTATGGACTATATGCAAGGATTCAATATGAGTGTCTTAGAAGCATACTACAACTTTACATGAATTAATTACTATTATACTCTAACATATAATAATATTAAAAAAATAATCCTACCTCTGACCTTCAAAAAATAGCTGTGTGATTTTGACAAAGTCATTTAAAATCATGGAGAATCAAATTTTTGTTCATGATTTGGTTTGGGTTATACAGTATGAATGTGTACCTTCATGGATGCCTAGCATTTGTTCTGTCATAAACTACACCTAGACCTATGAGTTAATCAGTTTTATGAATGATGGTAGTCATACCTACCAGCTGTAGAGTCATTTTAAATATCAAATAAATAAATACTTATGAGTGTTTAAATATTCTGAGAACAAATTGTCTGCAACAAGCTAACATTTATTGATATTTAAGAGAGTAAAAAGATTGTTTGCATTTAATATTTTTGTGAAATAATTGTATTAAGTAAAGATAGTTTATCGCTTTATTAGTTAATAGAGATTCCTAGAGCAAGGTTTGAAATCAATGATAGTGAATTGAAACCCATATTTGCAGTTTTTCATACAGTTTTCTGTAATTGGTTTATTTTTGGTATTCTTCAAGGCTTGGTGCTAAAGACATACCCTCTGCCATCTCTACTAGTTTTTCATGCCAACATGCTGATTATGAACATCAACCTGCAGCTTGGCAGTATCATTTTTCATGTGATCATCATGTCTTAGCCAATAGTAATGTGTTAGAGAACACTGAAATGACTGAGTAGGACAGTGAGTTGTCAAATCCCCACATCAGGTTATGTTTTATTTGAAAAATATACATATTTCTTTCTTGCAGGCCATACAATTTATTATCCAATTGGTACAATTAGAAAGAGAAAGTGAATAGTACATAGCAATGTTTCTAGGGGAATATGAACTAAATTTACTTTAAAGCAAATAAATGGTTCTGTCAGTTGGCATATATCTAGACACTATTGGGAGAGCTATACCTTTTCTATTTTATAGTAAAATTGAATATAAGCAGAATCATTAGTTTTTTTTTTTTTTTTTTTTTGCTTTGCAATCCTCCAGCAGTAAACATTCTTGGCTTTTGTTCACTCTTCTTGGAAGACAACCTGCAATGACAACTTTTGATTACTGGTCATCTAGACTTTTTCAGTGGGAAGAAAAATAAGTGGGAGATGGAAGGTATCTTGGAAGTTTGCTTAAAATGTCCAGAAGGATGGAAGAATTTGGGCACAGAGTGTCCTTAGTTGATACAGAAAATATGACAGTGGAGCAGGGGCTGTATGCTGAGCTCAGCTAATAACTGACCTCTGGAAACAGGAAAGTCCAACTGGTGGTATTTAAATTTATGTCATCATTGTCTTTCTGAAAGCAATTAATCTGAATACTGAAACCTTTCAAAGTCTCCTGTGGGTAAAGTAATGAATAAATATGGGGCCCTTATTTAAAACCCCAAGAGCTTAAACAAAGCCAGCCAGTTGTGATAGTAGTTGTCTACTCTTTCAGAATATCTACAATGATGTGTGAAGCAGAGGCTGGAACCCCAAGAAGCTCATGGGACAAGCAGTCAGCACACACAGCAACAAACAGGGTAGAAGGCAAAGATTAACCTAATTTCCATGTGTGTGTGTGTGTGTGTGTGTGTGTGTGTGTGTGTGTGTGTGTGTACCATAGAATTTGGAGGTTAGCAGGATGGGTCCTTTCCCTCCAGTATGTGCTTCCCAGGATGGTACTCAAGTTTTCAGTCTCAGCATTGAGCAAATTTACCAAGTGAACCATCTCACTGGCCCTGTCCTAAAAATTCACACAATGCTTATTCCTTTCCCAATTCCTATTATATTTCTCTGTCCTTCCTGCGGCATGGTTGTTCACAAATTCCTATCTATCATTAAATGGGAATGGCTGCTTTATTACCCAGGAAGTACATATGTATATGTTCCTCTTTAGTAGCCAATATAAATTGGTCAACTATACAGGAAAAGACCAGAATTTAGTACAATATCCACAAGGATGATGCAAACTAAGAATATAAAATGGTGGAGAAGCTACCTTAAATGTCTTTCCCAGATAATGAGATTGAAGACTACCTTATATGCCATCCTGGAGCCTTCATCCAGTAACTGATGGGAGCAGAAGCAGACACCCACACTAGGCAGTAGCCATACTCCTGTAATCCAGTTTCAGAGAGGAAGGAGTGATTGGTAAAGGGGTCAAGACCAGACTGGGGGAACCCTAAGAAACAGCTGATCTGAACAAAAGGGAGCTCATAGACCCCAGGCTGACAGCTAAGAAACCATCAAAGGACTGAACCAGGCCCCCTGAATATGGATGTTAGTTAGGTGGCCTGGGAAGTCTATGGGGCCTCAGATAGTGGATCAGTATTTAATCCTAGAATGGACTTGGGAGCCCACTCCACATAGATGGATACTTCCTCAGCCTAGACATATGGGGAGAGCCTAGACCCTGCCCCACATGATGTGACAGATTTTGATGATCCCCCATGGAAGACTTCACCCTCCCTAGGGAACAGAAAGGAGAAGGGAGTGGGGTCAGTGAAGTGCATGAAAGAATGAGAGGTGGAGAGGAATTGGTAACTGAGATTGATATGTAAAGTAAGATTGTGTGTGTGTGTGTGTGTGTGTGTGTGTGTGTGTGTGTTTCAGTAAAAATTACAATTCTTATACTCTTAAATGATGGTTAAGAATGAAAGAGGCAAAAACATAGATGAATAGAAACAGATTAAATTAAGTTATAAGAGCTAGTGGGACAAGCTGAAGCATTCCTAATTAATAATAAGTTTCCATGTCTTTATTTGGGAGCTTGTTGGTGACCCAAACAAAATTCCAACTACAAACCTTGATATCCTGCTGCCTCTGCCTCCTTTAGCAAATACTACTGGTGTGTACCACAACAGGCTATTTCGTGTGTGTCTCTCACACTTCTGGATGACCTCAGATGCTCAACTAATTGCTAACTCAAACTCCTGGCCCAACGTTAACTTTACTTAATTAATGCAAATGAAAACTTGGAGTTCACAGTGTAATTGGATAACCCCCAACAATCTAGTTTTTAAAATGAACTAAATCCACAGAACTGTTTGTTGAAATGATATCACTGGGGAAAGTGTGCCTAAATGTCAGGCATGTTTATTTTCAGTGGAACAGATAAAGTAATAATTTTACAACATTTATTTTTACTAAAAGAGACATTTGCTTTTCTTCTGAAATTAAATAGCAACATTTGGATTGTTATGATTCATAAAGATAAATGAAGGCTTTTGCTAACTGCACCCTTTGACCTTTATGACTAATTCAGATATTTCCAGTCAGAAGAACTAAGCAAGAAGGAGCTCATAGATCTTTTCTCAGTTCCTACCAAAAAAAAAAAAAAAAAAAAAGACTAACTATCCATCCCAGTGGAAGGATGACAGGATACAGTCAACCCAAAATCAACTAAAATTTGCACAGAAGCCCAAGGTATACCCTTTGAGTTGGAAAAACAAAACAAAACAAAAATAAACAAAAACATTATTCCAAAGTTTTGTTTAAAACCTTCTCTAAGTTAAATGACTTTAGGTGTTGTAGAGATGGCTAAATAGGTAGAGTTGTTTACCATTAAGCCCAGTGACTTTAGTTTCATCCCTGGATAGGAGAAAATGGCCTCCAGTCAGTTGTTTGCTGACATACACATGTGGCACACATGTACATAAAATAAGTGTAATACAGAATAATAAAACTGAACAGCTCTCAAAAGATGCAATTTAAAGATGAGAAAAGGCATAAAATCTGAATTTATTACAAAATATTTATAAACATTTTATATATGTATACATACCTGTTTTATATTTATATATGTTTTTAACAACAAATAATGGTTATATGGCAAAATTGCCTTTAGTGTTTTGGAGTACATTTAGAATGTGGACCTGGCATGGAATGTGCAAAGTTTAGTGAAACGGGCTATAGTAGCCATTGTGTGGCCATTTTATCATTCAGATAGTCTTGTAGTCACATGAAGAAGGTATTACTGCAACAGTCATTTTATAATTTTATAATTGAAGAAAGAAAGGTCTTCACAGCTTAAATAACTTGCCAAAAGCAACAACTAGAAAGTCTCAAATTCTAATTGAACTCTATGTACTTGCCTTAATTTAATGCTATCCTCTATCACCTTCTCTCAGGACTAGTCATCCTTTATTGTAGTAGATGTTTAGTGTTTTGGCTGGACTGTTCACCGGGGACAAGTCTTGATGCAGAAACAATAGTGTCCATAACAACTGTGTAGGACTGGAGGCATGGTTCAAGTTTAGGGGAACTTGTTGCTCTTTGAAAGAACTAGGTTTTGAGGTCCAAGATGGTTCAAAACAATAAGTAACTCCATTTTCAGAAGATCTCTTACCTTGTAGCTCCCCAAGGTAGTGAATATATGTGGTTCAGAGACAACAATCCATCAAAATATTTATATGTGCAAACTAAACATTGATTATCTTTTTAAAAATAGCAGTGATTATGGGGTGTCATCACATGAGAAGCAGCACTTCATGAGCTGTTTAATTATCTTAACTAAAACTTCAAGTGTGAGCAATTGGTGTGTACTTTGTTTTTAATCTTAGGGAACCAAAGTTTAGAAAGGTTAATTGCATTGTACTTCTATCTTGTATATGAAATGAAGCTGAAGCAGGAGATGAATAGATATTTTTGGTAAATATTGTGTGATATAATTCTGTTAAGAGTAAGGTTTTTCCGCCAGTCTGGTTTTACCACCATGCCAGCCCCAAATAATACACACAGACTCTGTATTTGATATTATGTTGTTGGGCAGTTACTTGTTTCTTATTGGCTAGCTCTGTCTTAATTATTAACCCATTTCTATTCATCTAAGTGTTTTTATGTGGTTTCATCTTACCAGAGAGTAGGGTTGGCATTCTGCTCTCTCCAGTCTCCACATTCTGACCCCTCCCTACTACTCCTCTAGTCCTCCTTGTCTCCTAGTCCTGCCTATCTTGTTTTCCTATTGTTCAACAGTGCTTTATTCATTAACCAGTATGAGAAACATATTTACAGAATGGCATCTCCCATCATCTCCTCTTTTCTGTCTAAAAAAAGAAGGGTTTTAACCTTAACATAGTAAAATATATGACATAACAGTTATCAAATAAGAATCACATTTAACAATATTAAGTCCATTAACATTTAGCAAGATTTAAAGAAAATATTCCATCATCTATCCTATCTTTGTGTGTCTAAAATCTATGTAACTTATATTTAATCCTAACTAAATAAAACTATAACAATAACTATTTGTCTTCAATTCCCTCAAAGACCATAGAAGGATAATATATAAACTCTAGAAATAACAGAGATATCTTGCCTTTGTCAGTCACCTGAAGTTCTTCTGTAATCTTCCATCTTCAGCCCATAGGCCATAGTGTGTCTGGCAGACTCCTCAACAAAGCAGGAAACTTTTAACTATCCACCTGTATTGACAGTTTATCAGTTCCTTTTGTCTGTGTCCTACAGACTGTCTGGCAGACCCTTCCATGAAGCAGGAACCCTATAGCAATGTCCATCTTGTATCAGCGGTCACTTTCCTGTGGGTCCTGTATGTCCAGTTTATACAGCATAAAGTCAAATAGTCCAGACAAGAGCAGTATCTTGCCAAATGGCTAGTCTTGCCATATTGAAAGCAAACTCCATAAGGAGTTTCTTCGCTATCCAGGTGGTGTTGCCAGGAGAAATTAATTGTGCCTCACTGTTAAGAAAAACCCTAAAACATTTTAAATGTCATATTCTGTAGGTCTTTGAAAGATTTGAACAATACCTATTTATCTCATATACATCTGTGTATATCTAGAAATCCTAAGTAACTTAACTGTAAGTCTTGACTATTATAGGTAACTAAATCTGTGCTAAATTATACATTACATTTCTAACTAAGCTACATAAACACAATACCTAAACAAGAGGAGAAATATCTTATCACAAAATTGCCCTTAAATTGTATCAATAGATGAAAATCCATTCCAAAACAAAGTATTCATATCTATACCATAATCCCCTTTTTACATTTAAAAAGAATTGGTTGTGATAATTAACCATTTATAACCAACCCCATGTAAAGGAAAACAAACATTTATAGACAATATTTGGGAATGTGGGCATTGTTCTTTCCAAACTTCCTCCATGCTGGTAGGGGGCGTTGGTATGGGGATCCTAAGAAGATGCAGAAATCCTGGCTGTACTGTTCTGCAAGGCTGCCTTGTTCCAGGGATAATTATTCAGGAGGTCTTGCTTGATCAAACTATGTTAGTCTGGAAGAAATCAAAAATTTTTATTTTCTGTGGAAACAAAATTAGAAATCCTTTTCCCCAGTAACCTGTCCTTAGACTTAAATTTTAAAGTCAAAGCATTTTAAAAATATATAAATTTGATTGATCCATTAGTATTTGTTTTAACAGTTGTTGTTATTTTCTCAGCAGTCAAATAATACAAAGACAATATAATATCATACAGTGTCCAGATTCCATCTTTACGTGGCTTTTTTATTACTCTGTTTCTTTTACTTCTATTTTTTTATTTTTTGAGACAGGGTTTCTCTGTGTAACATTTATCTGTCCTGGAATTCACTCTGCATACCAGGTTTACTTTGCAATCACAGAGAATCTGCTTGCCTCTGTCTCCAGAGTGCTGGGATTAAAGGCATGTTCCACCACACCCAGCTCCTGTCTGTCTTTTTAAAACCATTTTATTCTTTTTCTCTCCCCAGCATACATATGTGTTAAAACACAATGTAAACCTTTAGAGGTTTTTCTTAATGTGAGTCTGTCTTTACTGTAAATCTTTATCTTTTTAGGCCATGAGTCTTTTATCTGGTAAACAACAACATTGCTAAAATGAAATCCATAACTGTGTTAGCTGCAGTCTGTCCAAGATGGCTGCAGGTACTTTTACCCCAAAATTGAGAGCTGTGCTCACCGCCTTGGTCTTCGCTGTACCCAGCAGTATGTTGCCGGCTTTGAGATGTGGTCACTGTCATTGCCAGCTCTTGTATACAACATTCAGTTGTTAGCAGAGTTGTTTAAAAGCCTTGAGGTTTTTTGCCGCTTATGCTGAGTCAGAAAATCTCCCTTAAAGGAGCCGCGCAAGTCTCTGCTTGTCTCTCGTAAAATAGAGTCCAACCCAGAAAAATGCTGTTAGCAAGAAGCCTTGCTTGTCTTTGTTCTTTTGTTTCTAAAAACCCTTTTTTAAGCTTTTGTTAAGTTTTAAGTGGAAGTTTTTTTAGCCACTTTATGGCGCCATCGCCATATGTTATGAATAGGTTTTCCCTGTAGCCAATCTGGTCCCACCTCCATGCCAACCCCAATTAACACACACACAAACTCTGTACTTGATATTATGCTGTTGACCAGTTACTAGTTTCTTATTGGCTAGCTCTGCCTTAATTATTAACCCATTTATATCATCTAAGGATTTCCACCTGGTCTCATCTTACCAGAGAGTAGGGCTGGTATTCTGCTCTCTCCAATCTCTACATGCTGACCCCTCCTTACTACTTCCTCAAATCCTCCTTGTCTCCTAGTCCCACCTATCTTGCTTTCCTATTGTCCAACAGTGCTTTATTCATTAACCAGTATGAGAAACATATTTACAGAATGACATCTCCCATCATAATTCACAAAGCACTTTTTCATTAAAGGAGAAAATGCGTCTGATATTTCATCTTTAATGAGGATCTATGGAAAGCTATAATCACAGGTCAAACACACAAGTAAATAAAAACCTACTGAAAAAATTAAACCTGTCATGAAACCCAGATCTAACAAAAAGACAGACATAAATATTTTAAATTAAAAAAAGTGTTATTTGCCCATTATTTAGTTTACAGTACATTATAGCCACAAGGCCTTTAGTAGTAGAGTAAGAGACTTCAATGTTTTAAATAAATGTTTTGCCTTAGTTTTTATAATTTGATTTTTTTCTTTAGTTTATATATTCTAGTAGAGAAGAAGAAATTACAAATAAGAGCCTGGGGGAAGTGAAAATAAGAAAGATATCTATAAGGATTGACATCAAAAGCAAGATAAAAGGCATCACGTTAATAATGGTCTGGTGTTTTCTCCATAACAAGCTTCTTTATGCTATTTAGCTGCATGAAGCCATTATTCTTGTCACTGTTTTTGCTAGATGAGAATTACTAAAGATAGCTAACTGAATAATGAATGTGCATTTTCCAAAATATTGTGAAGTCAGTGGCCATGGATTTAGGATCATTTTTACTGAAAACAATCCTCTTGTTCACAATAAATTAACAAACTAACATTTAGTTTTAATGATTCTCTTATTCAATAATTCATTGATTATCTTACAGAATTAATGGATAGTTCTTTGGTTATCGTACAGAATTAATGTTGGATTATAGGCTATATGAAAAGTCTATATTTAGAGCTAGTATTTTGGTCAAAATAAAATTAGACTTTTTAGAAACACTAACACTATTGGACCAATGGAAGTCTACAAAATAAGTGAATTGAACATCTCATAGGAAATACTAGAGTTGGATGCGCAAAATTGCAATTACATAGGGGGAGTTTCAGAGTTTTCCCAACAGAACAAACAGAATTCTAGGTAACTACAGAGGGGAGCATTGGTCAGCTTTCCATCCCTAGAACAAATATAACAGGTCAATTTTATGGAAAGGAATATCTGACTTGGTGAAGCTCTCATCCAAGATCAGTGGCTGTGTTTCCTAGGTGGTAGGGATGTTGTATGGTAAAGGAAAACAGCATGGTGGGATGAATAACACAGGAAATTGGATGACCTCATCGTTGCCCAGTAAAAAGAGTGATTAGGTATCTAGGCCCCACAGTGCCCTTCCACGGTTCACCTCAATTAGACTGAAGTCTTCCTACCAGTGCCTGATTTTAGAGATTCAACCATTCTTCAAGAATGCTTGTCTAACACCAAGACACTGGCTTATGTGCCTGTAGGGTATTATCAACATTCAAACTATAGTGTGGATATAAACCAATGAGAATGAATTTGGTGTACAGAACTCCACATAGCTTACTTTTAAAAAGACAGTATCTTTGAAGACTATTATGAAATCAAATCACAATAAGATGTTTTGGTAAAAATATGGACGATAATAGCAACAACAGCAATTCTGTAGCAATCAGGTTTCGGAATGACATTATTACATTGCTCCCTACTGACAAAAGAAATCTAGAACATAGTCTGATACATATCCTCAGAATGCTAAATAATGTTCATTTTGAGTTATAGATTCAAAACCTAACTAAAAATTAATCAGAAAATCATTTTCACATTTGTTGGTTCTAAAATTTTCCTCCTGCCTTCTATCTGAAAAATTTACAGAAAATATATTATGTCAAGATATCACTATAAACCAAGAAACAAAAAGAAAACCAGTGTTTCAAACACAATCAGATCACTAATAAGGTCTCCATGTTCTCTTCCAAATTTCAAACCTCTTTTTATCTGTTATTATATGTAACAAGTCTTTCTTTATACCACCAGCTCCCAAATAATGATATGGAGACTTATTTTTAATTATTAAAGGTTTGCCTTAGCTTAGGCTTGTCCCACTAGCTCTTATAACTTAAATTATCCCGTATCTTTTTTTTTTATTAATCTATGTTCTAACAAGTGGCTTTTACCTCTCTTTAATCTAACACCAGTTTTCTCTCCCTGTCTGTCTGGCTTCTCTGCCTCTCTTCTGCCCTAACTCTTTCTGTGCTTAGAAGTCCCATCTATACTTCCTGCCTGGTATTTGGCATTTACCTCTTTATTAAACCAATCATAAGGCACCTTGGCAGTAATACACCTTCTCAATCTACAAAAAGATTATTTTACAACAGTTATATACATATATACAGTTTTTTGAATTTTTCATTTCATTTATTTTCTTTTTTAATTTTTACTTTACATATTGATGCCAGTTCCCTCTCCCTCCCTCCATCCATCCATCTCTCCCACATTCCCATGCCCCCTAACCACCCATCCCTACCCCCCCCCCACTCCACATGTAGGGTGATGCCTTCCAGGAGGGGTCATCTAAATCTGTCAAGTCATTTAGAGTAGGGACTAGGCCCTCCCTCCTCCCTCTAGGTTAAGAAAGTATCCCTCCATGAGGAATGTGCTCCCATTGGCCTTTTGTGCACCAGGAATTCATCCTGGTTCCACTGTCAGAGGTCCCTTAGACTGCCCAGGCCTTCTAACTGAGACCCTTGTTCAGGGGGTCTGAATCAGTCCAATGTTGGATTCCCAGTTATCAGTCTAGGGGCCAATTAGCTCCTCCTTGTCAAGGTCAGCTGTCTTAGTGTGTTTCTGTAGCCAGGTCGTATCCTCCCTCTCTGCATCTGGATTCCAATTCAACTCAGTATTTTCCCAACTCTTTACTCTGAGGTAATGTCTGTCCTTAAAGCTTAGATGTGTTTCTTGTATGCAGCAGAAGGATAGATTCTGTCTTCATATACATTCAGTTAGCCTGTGTCTTCTTATAGGCGATTTAAGACCATTAATGGTGAGGGAAAGTAAGATCCATTAATTGTTAGTGCTTGTTTGTTTTAGATTTGTTGTTGGTGGTGGTATTGTGAATATAGTTGCCCTGCTTTACTCTTGGGTGCTGGTGAGGTGTGATTATCTATTGCCCATGTCTTTGTGAATGTAGTTAACTTCCTTGGGTTGGAGTTTGCCTTCCAGAACTTTCTGTTGGGCTGGATTTGTATATATGTATTGTAAAATCTGGCTTTGTCATTAAATACCTTGTTTTCTCTGTCTATAGTGATTGAGAATTTTGCTGGGTATAATAGCCTGGGCTGGCACTCTCCCAATCTGAAGAAGGACATGCCCATGAAAGTACAAGAAGCATACCTAACACCAAAAAGACTAGATCAAAGAAAAAAAGACCCCTCAACACATAATAATCAAAACACCTAACATACAGAATAAAGAACGAATAAAAAGAACAGCAAAGGAAAAAGGCCAGGTAACATATAAAGGCAGACCTATCAAAATTACACCTGACTTCTCTATGGAAATACTCAAGGCCAGAGTAAGTATGTTCTACATACATACATTTTAAAAATAAATACAGACTGCTCAGTCTGTGTAATGCTACTTCTGTCTTCTAAAGCTTTACCATTTGGTATTGAATAGCCAATGGCAAAGACTATTTCTCCCACTGTAAATATTTCTTACTAGTCTATAGTTCTTCAGGTGGGTTGAAGTGTCACTGGATTTTCCTCATACAATTTATCATTTCATTTTTTTTATTTTTTACATTTATTTATTTATTATTTTTATTTTACATATCGATCCCAGTTCCCTCTCCCCCTGTCCCTTTTTCTCTCCCTCCTACCCTCTCATGCCCCCAACAACCCTATCCTCATACTCCCTCTCACTCTAATTGCAGTGTGATGCCTTCTAGGAGGGGGTCACATAAATCTGTCAAGTCATTTGGAGTAGGGACTAGGACATCTCTCCTGTGTCTAGGTTAAGGGAGCATCCCTCCACAGCAGATGTGCTTCCAAAGTCCTTTTGTAAACCAGGGATAAATCCTGGTTCCACTGTCTGAGGTCTTCTAGATGAGACCCATGTTCAGGGGGTCTGAAAATGTCCCAGTCTAGATTCCCAGCTACCATCTGGGGGCCCATTAACTCCTCCTTGTTCAGGTCAGCTGTCTCTATGAGTTTCTGTAGCCTGATCTTGTCCTTCCTGTCTGAATCTGGATTCCAGTTCAGCTCAGTGTTTAGTTATAGGTGTCTGCTTCTCTTTCCATCAACTACTAGATGAGGGCTCCATGATAGTGGATAAGTTAGTTGTTTATCTCAGTATAAGGTAAGGGCATTCATGGTAGGCTTTCCACTGTTGATCAAATTGGGAGTTGGGGTCAGACCTTTAGGTCTCTGGACATTTCTCAAGGTTCAGTTTTCTCTTCAAACCTATAATGGCTCCCTCTTTCATGGTCTCTCTCTCTCTCTCTCTCTCTCTCTCTCTCTCTCTCTCTCTCTCTCTCTCTTTCTCTCATTTCTCTCCACTATTCCTCCCCTGACTCAATCTTTTTATTCTCACATGCTTTCCTCTCCTCCCCTTCTCTTTCTCCCAGTTCCCTCTCCACTCACTGCCCCCTCCCACTCCCTATATGCTCAAGAGATCTTGTCCCTTTCCCCTTCAATGAGGTACCTTTTATAAATCTCTTAGAATCCTCCTTGTATCCTGGTTTCCCTGGTAGTGTGGATGATAGGCTGGAGATCCTTTGCTCTATGTATAAAATCCATATATAAACAAGTACATATCATATTCCTCTTTTTGTGAATAAGTTACCTCATTCAGGATGGTTTCTTCAAGTTCCTTCAACTTGCCTGAGAACTCCAAGATTCCATTATGTTTTTCCGCAGAGTAGTATTCCATTGTGTAAATGTGCCACATCTTCTTTATCCATTCTTCAGTTGAGGAGCATCTAGGCTGCTTCCAGTTTCATGCTATTACAAATAGTGCTGCTATGAACATAGTTGAGCATATGTCTTTGTTGCATGGATGTGGACCATTTGGGTATATGCCAAAGAGGGGTATTGCCAGGTGCTGTGGTAGACTGATTCCCATTTTCCTGAGGAACTGCCATTAAGATCTCCAAAATGGCTGTATGAGTTTGCACTACCACCAGCAGCGGAGGAGTGTTCCTCTTTCTCCACATCTTCTCCAGCATAAGTTGTCATTGGTGTTTCTGGTTTTAGCAATTCAGGCAGGAGTAAGATGGTTTCTAAAACTTGTTTTGATTTGCATTTCCCTGATAGTGTTGAGCACTTTCTTAAGTGTCTTTCATCCCTTCTGATTTCCTTTATTGAGAATTGTCTCTTCAGTTCTATACTTTTTTTAATAGGGTTATTTGGTGTTTGGTTGACTAGTTTCCTGAGTTCTTTGTATATTTTAGAGACAAGCCCTTTGTCAGATGTAGGTTTGGTAAAAATCTTTTCCCAGTCTGTGGGCTGCCTTTTGGTCTTGTCAATTGTGTCCTTTGCCTTACAGAAGCTTCTCAGTTTAAGGCGGTCCTATTTATTAATTGTCGATCTCAGTGTCTGTGCTACTGGAGTTCAGGAAGCAGTCTCCTTACCAATTTGTTCAAGGGTACCTCCAACTTTCTCTTCTAAGAGTTTCAATGTGGCTGGATTTATGTTGAGATCTGTGATCTATTTTATTTTATTTTATATAACCAAGTCCATTTAAATGAAAACAAACATTTATACACAATATTTGGGAATTTGGGCGTTGTTCTTTCTAAACTACTTCCTGCTCGTAAGGGGCGCTGTCATGGGGGATTCAAAGAAGATTCAGAAATCCTGGCTTTAGTCTGTAAGGTTGCTTTGTCCAGCTGTTTTGAATATAGGATCACCTGGTACTCTGTTTCAGGTGGTCTGGCTTGATCAAACCACATTAGTCTGGAAGGAATCCACATCTTTTCATTTTCTGTGGAAACAAAAATAGAAATCCTTTTCCCCAGTAACTTGTCCTTGAACTTAAATTTTGGAGTCAAATCATTTTTTTTTAAATTTAATTTATTATTTTACATGTCGATCCCAGTTCCCTCTCCCTCTCTCCCTCCCTCCCTCCCTCCCTCTCTCCTTCCTTCCCTCCCTTTTACCCTCTCTGCCCTCTCACATGCACCCTAACCACCCTCCCCTCCCATCCCCTACCCCAATTCCATATGTAGGGGAATGCCATCCAGTTGGGGTCATGTAGATCTGACAGGTCATGTGAAGTAGGGACTAGGCCTTCTCTCCTGTCTCTAGATTAAGGCAGTTATCCCTCCATGGGGGACTTGTTTGCATAGTCCTTTTGTGCACCAGGGATACATCCTGGCTTCACTGTCTGAGGTCCCTTAGACTGCTCAGTCCTTCTGGCTGAGACCCATATTCAGGGGGGCCTGAGTCAGTCCCATGCTGGCTTCCCAGCTATCAGTCTGGTGGCCCGTTAGCTCCTCCTTGTTCTGGTAAGCTCTCTCTATGCATTTCTACCACCTGGTCTTGTCCTCTCCATCTGCATCTGAGTTCTACTTCGACTCAGTGTTTACGTATGGGTGTTTGCTCCTGTTTCCAACAGGCATTAGTTCAGGGCTCCATGGATAAGTTAGTTGTTGATCTCACTCTCCGGGAAGGGCAGTTATGGTAGCCTTTCCACGGAAGCTGAAATAGTTAGTTGGCAGCAGTCTTGTAGTTCTCTAGACCTTTCTTGGTTTTCAATTTTATCTTCAAACCAATATTGGCTCCCTCTTTTATGTTCTCTCTCTCCTCTCTCTCTCTCTCTCTCACTCTCTCTTTCCTGTCTTCTATTCCTAACCAGGCTCAATCTTCCTGGTCACACATGTTTTCCTTTCCTCCCCCTCATTTTCTCCTACTTCTCTCTCCACTCGCTGCCCCCCCCACTTCCCCTGAGCTCTGGGGAACTTGTCCCTTACCAGTTCTGTGAGGGACTTTATATGAATCTCTTAGAATACACCTTATATCCTAGTTCCTCTGTTGGTGTGAATTATTGGCTGGTGATCCTTTGATCTAGGTCTAAAATCTATATATGAGTGAGTACATACTGTGTTCCTCTTCTTTAATTTCTTTCTTTAAAGACACAAGGTTCTTGCTATATAGGCCTTTCACTTGTTTAGTAAGCATTAACCCAAGATACTTTGTTTGTGGCTATTATAAAGGATGTTGTTTCTCTGATTTCTTTCTCAGCCCCTTTGTCATCTGCATAAAGTATGGCTACTGATTATTATTCTTTTTTTTTCTTATTTTTTTTTTGAGTTTATCTTGTATCCTGCTAGTTTGCTGAAGTTGTTTATCAGCTGTAGGAATTCTCTGGTAGCGTATTCTGGGTTGATTATGTAAACTATCATATTGTCTGTAAATAGTGATATTTGACTTCTTCCTTTCCAATTTGGATGCCTTTTGTTTTTTTATTCCTTTAGCTAGGACTTCAAGTACAATATTGAAGAGATATGGAGAGAGAGGGCAGCCTTGTCTTATTCCTGATTTTAGAGAAATCGCCTTAAGCTTCTCTCCATTCAGTTTGATTTTGGCTATTGGTTTAATGTATATTGCTTTTATTATGTTTAGGTATGTTCCTGTTATCCATGATCTCTCCAAGGCCTTTATCATGAAAGGGTGATGGATTTTGTCAAAGGCTTTTTCATCATTTAGGAAGATGATCATGTGTTTTTACTTTTTCAGTTTGTTTGTATGGTGGATCACATTAATGGATTTTCATATGTTAAACCATCCTTGCAACCCGGGGATGAATCCTATTTGGTCATGGTGACTGATTTCTCTCATGTATTCTTGGATTTGGTTTTCCAGTATTATATTGACTATTTTTGCATCAATGTTCATGAGGGATATTTGTCTGTAGTTTTCTTTCTTACTTGTGTCTTTGTGTGGCTTGGGCACCAAGGCCTTGTAAAAAGAGTTTGGTAATGACTCTAGTGTTTCTATTGTGTGGAACAATTTGAGGAGTGTTGGTATTAGCTCTTCCTTGAATTTCTGGTAGAGTTCTGCATTTTTGTCATCTGGCCCTGGGCTTTTTTGTTTTTTGGTTGGAAGGCTTTTGATGACTGCTGCTTCTATATTGTTAGTGGTTTTATGTCTATTTAAGTTGTTTGTCTGTTCTTGATTTAATTTTGATAACTGACAGTTATCCAGAAATTTGTCCATTTCCTTTGATTTTACAAATCTTGTGGATTTTCAAAGTATGACCTGAAAGTTATCTGGATTTCCTCAGTGTCCATTGTTATGTTCCCCTTTTTCTTTCTGATTTGTTAATTTTTATGTTCTCTGTTTTGTCATTAGTTTTGATAAAGGTTTGTCTATCTTGTTGATTTTCTTAGCACACCAACTCTTTGTTGCATTGATTTTTTGTATTGTTTTCCTGGTTTCTTCTTTATTGATTTCAGCCCTTAAATTGATTATTTCCTGGTGTCTACTCCTCCAGGGTGGGTTTGTTTCTTTTGGATCTAAGGCTTTCAGTTGAGTTTTTGATTCTCTAATGTGACTATCCTCCATTTTCTTCATATGGGCACTTAGTGCAATGAACTTCCCTCGTAACACTGCTCTCAATTTGTCAGTTTGGTTATATGTGTCCCCATTCTCATTGAATTTTAGGAAGTCTTTACTTTCTTTCTTTATTTCTTCTTTGACCCAGGTATGTTGCAATTGTGCATTGTTCAGTTTCCATGAGATTGTTGGGTTTCTGCGATTTGTGTTGTTAAATTCCAACTTTAAAGCATGGTGGTCTGATAAGATACAGGGGATTATTCCATTTTTTAAAAAATGTGTTGAGGTTTGTTATGTCACCTGTCATGTGATCGATTTTAGAGAAGGTTCCATGTGGAGCACAGAAGAAGGTATATTATTTTGTGTTTGGATGGAAAGTTCTATAGATGTCTGTTAAACCCAAATGAGAAATAACTTTGGTTAGTTCTTTTGTTTCTTTGTTAAGTTTCTGACTGGTGGTCTTGTCTAGTGGTGAGAGTGGATTTTATGTGAGCTTTGAATTTTAGTAGTGTTTCTTTTAAAAATGTGGGTGCCTTTGTATTTGAGGCATAGATGTTCAGAATTGAGTCTTTGTGGTCATGGATTTCTGTGATTAATATGAAATGCCCATCTTCATTTCTTTTGATAAATGTTGGTTTGAAATCTAACTTGTTACATATTAGGACAGCCACACCTGCTTGCTTCTCGGGTCCATTTGATTGGAAGATCTTTTCCCAGGCCTTTAGGCTGACATAATGTCTATCTTTGAAGCTTAAATGTGTTTCTTGTATGCAGCAGAAGGATGGATTCTGTCTCAGTATCCATTTTGTAGCCTGTGTTTTTATAGGCAAGTTAAGACCATTAATGTTGAGGGAAAGTTAGCACCATTGATTGTTAATACTTCCCTGTTTTGGATTTTGTTGGCAGTGGTATTGTGAATATAGTTGCCTTGCTTTACCCTTGGGTTATGGTGAAGTTGGATTATCTACTGCCTATGTCTTTGTGAGTGTAGTTAACTTTCTTGAGTTGGAGTTTTCCTTCCAGGACTTTCTGTAGGGCTTGATTTATAGATACATATTGTGAAAATATGGCTTTGTCATTAAATATCTTGTTTTCTCTGTGTATAGTGATTGAAAGTTTTTCTGGGTATAGTAGCCTTCTGGCCTTGAGAGTTTCCATGGAGAAGTCAGGGGTAATTTTGATAGGTCTGTCTTTATATGTTACATGGCCTTTTTCCTTTGCTGTTATTAATATTATTTCTTTATTCTGTATGTTAGGTGTTTTGATTATTATGTGTCAAGGTGTCTTTTTTTTTTTTTTTTTTTTGGTCCAGTCTATTTCATGTTCAGTATGCTCCTTGTACTTTCATGGGCATGTCCTTCTTCAGATTGGGTAAATTTCCTTCAATGATTTTGTTGAATATGTTTTCTGAAACTTAGAGCTGGGATTCATTGCCTCTTGGCCTTTTCAAGGTGTTTCACATTTCTTGGATGTTTTGTGTTCAGGATTTGTTGGATTTAAAATTTTCTTTGGTAGATGAATCGATTTCTTCTAGTTTATCTTCAGTGCCTGAGATTGTCTCCTATGTCTCTTATATTCTGTTGGTTATAATTGTGGCTGTAGTTCCTGATTGTTTGCCCAGTTTTTCTATTTCTAGAATTCCTTCAGTTTGTGTTTTCTTTATTGTCTCTATTTCAGTTTTCAAGTCTTGAAGTGTTTCCTTCACCTGATTTTTTTTTCATGGCTTTCCATACTTTCTTTAAGATATTTGTTCACTTCTTCCAATTTTTTGTTTGGTTTTGCTTCCATTTCTTTAACGGATTTTGTCTCATTGTCTCTGAGGGCCTCTATCATTTGTATGAAGATATTTTTCTTTTTATTATTTTATTATATTTTTATTTTACATGTATATCCCAGTTCCCTCTCCATCTCTTCCTCCCTTTCTCCCTCCCTCTTACTCTCTCTCACCCCTCACATGTACACTGACCACCCTCCCCTCCCATACCCCCACCCCCATTCCACATGTAGGGCTATGCCATCCAGTTGGGGTCATGTAAATCTCTCAAGGCATTTGAATAGGGACTAGGACTTCTCTCCTATCTCTAGAATAAGGGAGTATCCCATGGGGGATATGTCTGTATGGTTCTTTTGTGCACCAGGGATACATCCTGATTCCACTGCCTGAGGTCCCGTAGACTGCTCAATCTTCTAGCTGAGACCCATATTCAGGAGGTCTGAGTCATGCCTATGCTAGAAACCTAGCTATCAGTCTCGGGGGGGAGCATTAGCTCCTCTTTGTTCAGGTCAGCTCTCTCTATGTGTTTCTAACCTGGTCTTGTCCTTTCTCTCTACATCTGGATTCTAGTTTGACTCAGTGTTTAGTTATGGGTGTTTGCTTCTGTTTCCAACAGGTACTAGATGAGGGCTCCATGATGGTGGATAAGTTAGTTGTTGATCTCACTATCTGGGAAGGGCATTTATGGTAGCCTTTCCATGGTTGCTAAAATTGTAGTTGGAGTCAGTCTTGTAGGTCTCTAGACCTTTCTTTAAGTTCAGTTTTCCCTTCAATAATGGCTCCCTCTTTTATGTTCTCTCTCTTCCTCTCTCCATGTTGTAGTATAAATCCATTAATTTAGCTTATTATAATTTGTTGGATACAACCCTAAGCTATAGGTCAAGCTTTCATAACTAATAAATTTCCATGTCATTTTGAGAGCTGGCTTGACAGGATTAGCCGCTTAAGGTTTGGTTCAAGCAACCAGATGTTGCAAATACTCAAATAGTTAGGTACAGATGGAGAAAACCTCTAAAGAGACATAGTATGCTTAAAAATGTACTTAGATGTTGAAGAAAGTAAATGAGTATAGGCACATAGAAATAAGTAGTTTAAAAATAATAATGAATTTTAAAAAGAATAAATAATATTAAAAGTATAAGCCACGTAAAGATGGGAAAGATAATAACATGGCAGTTTAGACTTTATATGGACATTTGTTAATTTTGAATTTTTTGAATGCTAATGAACAGAAAATGGCAACTTCTCAGAGACATAGATTGTGGAAGGTATTGCTAAATTAAAGCAGGCTATTTTAGGAACATCTTCACTTTAGAATGGAAGTAAGAACGTGTATTATACTGGAGAAGAGGTTATTCTTTTGTTCCCATAAGAAATAAAAAGCTGTGAATTCTTTAAAAAGTAATGAAGACTAGATTTAGTTGGTGGCAGATCCCCTGAAGGTCTTGGCTACAGACATTAAAAAAAAGGAAATCAAGAAGGACTACAGACATTTGATGCATGATGGGAGATTTCATTCTGTAAATATGTTTCTCATACTGGTTAATGAATAAAGCACTGTTGAACAATAGGAAAACAAGACTGGTAGGACTAGGAGACAAAGGAGGATTGGAAGAAGGAGTAAGAAGGAGTCAGCATGTAGAGACTGGAGAGAACAGTGGTCCAGGCTCACTCTTCAGTAAGATGAGACCACATGGAAATACTTAGATTAATAGAAATGGGTTAATAACTAAGACAGAGCTAGCCGATAAGAAACTAGTACCTGGCCAACAGCGTTATATCAAATACAGAGTCTCTCTGTGTTATTTGGGGCTGGCGCGGCTCTGGGCCCAGCTAGCAGGAAAAACCTTAATCATAACAGATGCATATGCTGATCCATCTACATGGGAACAGCTATGAAACTGGATGAAACATGATAAATCTTCACTTATTATTACATGCCATCATTTTAGGGATAAAGGGTTGGTTGGTTATACAGTCCAAATGGATTTATAAAGTTAACAAATGCTTTTTTTTTCCTGTTTAAACATAAAACAAAAATCTTTAACTGACTGTGCACACTGCAAATTACATACTTGTATTAATGCATATCTATATATATGTATGTGTGTGTGTGTGTGTTACCTTTAAAAGTTTATGCGTTTTCACAAAAAAGAAAGGACAAGCCAACAAGCTACTAATAAAGACAAATATCCCAGGTTATCCAGTCTCAGAATGCATGTATTTCAGTTTCCTCAAAATTCTACATTCAAAACAACTTCAGAGCTGCTAGCTGATATTTTCCAGCCTCAAAGACTACTCCTGCCAGGAATTCAGATAAGTTCTACACTGTCCTTTTATACAGAGACTGTACAACAAATGTTATTGCTAGGACTCCCAAGATTTGACCATTCTCTCAAAGTCACTAAGAGTCCCTCAAAGATGCAGTTGACCACAAACAATAGGAAACAGTTGAGAGAACATCATGTCCATTTTCCCAAGAGATGGGTTGGTTGTAGATGTTTGTCATCATTTTGGGGGGTTGGTCACAAGTCATTGTTGATCATAATCAGGAAACTAGATAAACAAAAGAGATTAGATTCAAGAATATATTTATGAATGGAAAACAGAGAGGATATAGTGTAAAAATATAGGATAAAGGGCAGATATTTAAATCTACTTTTAAACTAATTAAAAAAAACTATTAGTTTTAAATGTATTGCATTGGTATGGATTTTTATATATTGATATGAATGTAAGGTTATTTTTTGTTATACTCTATATATGGTTTTATTCTTATTTAAAGTACTATATTATTCATCTCATTTAAAATGTAATATAAATTTCTGGTTCTTGAAAGATATTATTACAAACTAAGATAATTAAGAAATATAGTCAGCTATAACAATCAAAATGATAGTATGATTTTAGAGCCAAACAGAAATATATTTTAAACAGATAGATGGTCTTCAAACACATCAAAGATCTACAGAATAGAGCATTTAAATATTTTAACAACATAAGGCTTTTCATGACAGTGAGGCATGCCAGCTCTTGGCCTCACCAATTGACTTCCAAAAGAGTTTGTTGGGCACCAAACAAGAGCCATATGGAATTTACTTTCATCATGGTCAAAAGTAAGCCGTTTGAGTAAGAAACTGCCCTTGCCTCAACTGCTGCTAGTATGCTGTCCAAATTTGACAAAAAGGACACAAAATAAGGCAACTGCAGAACTTTGCCAAGACAAGGTAGGACAGTCCCTCAACATTCCTAATTCACAGAAAGTATTCTAGGACTGTAGGTTAAAGATAGATGCCCCTATGTTTCAGAAAAACCTTTTTGCTGTCCAGGCAGCCAGCTGTTTCTGTCATTTCTATAGTTTTGGAAGTTGTTTGCTCTGTATTTCTTGTTTACTCAAATAATATTATACCCTTCTCAGGTCTCTGATGGAATTGAAAATGAGATAATTATAGTTACAGTTTTACTTGTTATAAATTTAAGAAAATAATTTTAAATACGAGATTGTAAATTTTATAAGGTTGGGAAACAAAAATTTAAGTTGTTTATCTAGGAAGATATTTTAACATCTAAATGATTTTTAGGATGTTAATATGAGCTATGAAAGAAAATGTTTCAGGTATACAATTTATGACTCACTAAGATAGGAAAGATAATGGAATACTTTCTCTGAATTTGCCAAATACAAATGGACTGAATACTGTTACTGTAATTCTTGTCTGATAATTGATCTTATTACATGTAGTTTTGTTATGGTAGTTAAAATCTTTCTTCTTTATTAAGACAGGTGAAGATGTATTGCTGTGATTAGCATAATGGAAAGCTGAAAGACAGAAGGTACAGGCAGGACTTTTTCAGGGACAGAGAGGACTCTAGGAAGGAATAGGTGGACATGCCAGGAGACAGAACAAGCAGGATGTGCAGGATGAGAGATAATAGTCACAAGCCACATGACAGAATTTAGATTAATATAAATGGGTAAATTTATTATAGGAACTATTTGGAAATAAGCCTAAGCTATAGGCCAAGCTTTTGTAACTAATAAGAAGTCTCCATGTCATTATTTGGGAACTGGTAGTATACAGAAAGACTTGTTACATGCACATATCCACCCACCCATCCATATGGTAGAATATGCATGCCAAAGTATGCATTTTGAGTTGGAGTTGGATCTACCCTTCTACCTTACGTTGATTCCTGGAATCAAACATGTTTCATAAGGATTTTGTTATAAACAAATTTTACCCAGTGAGTCATCTCACTGGACCATATTTCATCTTTGTTTTTAGAACACAGATCTTCATCTTTAGCCAACATCCCATAAATTAAATCAATTCAGTCCTCCTACATGTAGTTATTTCTGAGACAGAGAATTAAGAGTCATTATGGGGCCAGTAAGAAACCTGGCACTAAGGAAATTCCTGGGAATCCACAAAGATGATCCCAACTAAGACCTTAAACATTACTGGAGCAGGTACCCGAACTGATCTTCCCCTGTAATCAGATTGATGATTACCTAAATTATCACCATAGAACATTTATCCATCAACTGATGGAGGCTTCAGAGATATACAGCTAAGAACTGGGCTGAGCTTCCAGAATACAACCAAAGAGAGGGGGGCAGTGATAATATGAACAAAGGGGTCAAACTGTTTTGGAGATATTAACAGAAACAGCTGACCTGAGCTATTAGGAGCTCATTGATTCCAACCTGACAGCTGGGGAACCAGAAAGGGACCCAACTGGGCCCCTGAACATGGATGACATTTGTGTTGTTTGGGCAGTCTCTGAGCCACTACCAGTGGGACCAGGATTGATTCCTAGTGCTTGAACTGGCTTTTTTGTGCCCATTCTCTTTGGAGGGATACCTTGCTCAGCCAAATATAGCAGAAAGGGCCTTAGTCCTGCCTCAAAGAGATGTGCCCGCTTTTGTTGATTCCCCATGGGAAAACTTACCATCACTGAGGAGTAGATGGGGTGGGGTAGAGGGAAATTGTCTGTGTTATGGCTTGACAGTTTTCAAATTGTGGTACTTGGTTCTTCCTTGTTCTTTATCATGTACTCTATGGTGAATTAAGTTATATGATATGAAACTTCCTAGCAGGTTTTAAGAAGTGAAACTTTTTTTTTTTTTGATCAAGGGATTGGCCCAGAGAATTTCTCTGGCAGAGCTTGTTCCCTAAAGGGCCCTCCTGACTGATACCAGGAAAGGTGTCTCTTGTCTCCCAGTCCTGGCCATAGTTATCACTGTCATGGTGGTTATATTTCTATGTTCATAGATCTGTCTTTCATTCTAACTCTTAATAAAGCTTCTTCTATGTTTTAAAGTGATCCCTCTTTCATTTTAGACTCTATTATTATATCTTCTGAAGTATATTTGGTCATTTTCTATTTGATACATTTGGATATTTTTTAGCTACTCTTTTGTTATGGCTTTCTATCTTATTTTGATATATGATATATATCATATCCTGATTTCTTTTTAACAACAATGTGTGTGCCACTTTTTATGAGCCAGAATGTGGGTTTTCTTAATGAATGCTCATGTAAGCCTGTAGTTGTTGAACAGAATGCTTTACAGTGCCTGTTAGATAAGTAAACTGATCATACAAGCTAAGTCAAGGGAGCCCTCACCATTTCATTGCACTTTATGGTTAGTTACTACCACTGGGCTTGGGGGCAATATTAGTGGATTTGTCTAATTTTCTTTAAAGTTCTACTATTATTACTCCCACATAGACTAACTGTTCAAAATAGTGTCAAATTAATAAAATTCATAAAATATAATTGAAACTAGTATCTCATAAATATTGAATAAATACTTTATTACTTGAACTGAAATAAGACTTTAATTTATAGTTTTGTATTTTAAAAATCACAGTGAGAAAATATGATTTTTAAAATTTAACTTGAATAAATAATTTGGGGTTTCAATTTCTGTTTTTCCCATTTTAAGACAAACTGGAAATTCATAAATGTCTTTGTTATAAATAATGTCTTTCCAGTGAAAGAAAAAAGCCAGGTAACATATAAAGGCAGAACTATCAAAATTACCCCTGATTTCTCCATGGAAATTCTCAAGGCCAGAAGGTCCTGGATAGATATTCTACAAGTATTAAGAGTAAATGCATGACAGCCCAGAATACTATATCAAGCAAAACTCTCAATCACTATAGACGGAGAAACACAATATGTAACGACAAAGCCAGACTTTTACAATATATATCTACAAATCCTACCCTACAGAAAGTTCTGGAAGGAAAACTCCAACCCAAGGAAGTTAACTACACTCACAAAGACATAGGCAACAGATAATCACACTTCATCAGAACCCAAGGGTAAAGCAGGACAAACATATTCACAATACCACTACCAACAACAAATCTAAAACAAACAAGCATTAACAATCAATGGTCCTTACTTTGCTTCAACATTAATGATCTTAACTCGCCTATAAAAATACATGGACTAACAGAATGTATATGAAGAAAGAATCCATCCTTCTGCTACATATGAGAAACACATCTAAGCTTTAAAGATAGGCATTACTTCAGCGTAAAGGCCTGGGAAAAGATCTTCCAATCAAATGGACCCAAGAAGCAGGCAGGTGTGGCTATCCTAATATGTAACAAGTTAGACTTCAAACCAAATTAATCAAAAGAGATGAAGACGGCCATTTTGTATTCATTGCAGGAGAAATCCATTAGCACAACTCTTAATTCTGAACAAGTATGGCCCAAATACAAAGTCATCCACATCCGTAAAAGAAACACTACTAAAACTCAAAACTCAAGAGGGAGTCTTCAACATGCCACTCTCACCACTAGCCAGGACCACCGAAGTTATGTCTCAATTGGGTTTAACAGACAAGTATAGAACAATCCATCCAAACACAAAAGAATATAACTTTTTCTATGCTACACATGGAACCTTCTCTAATATCGATCACATATTAGTTGACACAGCAAAACTCAACAGATACAAAAAAAATTGGAATAGTCCCCTATATCTTATCAGACCACCATGTTTTAAAATTGGAATTCAGCAACAACACAAAACGAAACAACCAGACAAACTCATGGAAAATGAACAATGCGCAATTGCACCATACCTGGGTCAAAGAAGAAATAAAGAAATTAAGGATTTCCTAAAATTCAACGAGAATGAGGACATACATCCATGAATTTATGGGACACCTTGAAAGCAGTGTTACAAGGGAAGTTCATTGTACTAAGTGCCCATATAAAGAAAACACTGCATAATCACATTAGAGAATTAATAGCACAACTGAAATCCTTAGAACAAAATGAAGCAAATTCACCCGGGAGGAGTAGACACCAGGAAATAATCAATTTGAGGGCTGAACACAATAAAATGGAAACCAGGAAAATAATAAAAAAATTCAATGAAACAGTTGGTTTTTTGAGAAACTCAACAAGATAGAAGAATCTATATCCAAACTAACGAAAAAGCAGAGAGGGAACATGCAAATTTACAAAATCAGAAATGAAAAGGGGGACATAACAATGGACACAGAGAAATCCAGGCAATATTCAAGTCATACTTTAAAAACATGTACTCCAGAAAATTTGAACAATCAAAGGAAATGGATGAATTTCTGGATAACTGTCACTTACCAAAATTAAGTCAAGAACAGACAAACAACTTAAATAGACCTATAACACGGAATGAAATAGAAGCAGTCATCAAAAGCCTTCCAACCAAAAAAAAAAAAAAAAAAAAAAAAAAAAAAAAAAAAAGCCCAGGGCCAGATGGCAAAAGTGCAGAATTCTACCAGAATTCAAGGACGAGCTAATACCAATAATTCTCAAATTGTTCCATACAATAGAAACAGTAGGTTCTTTACCAAACTCTTTTATAAGACCACAATCACCTTGGTACTCAAGCCACACAAAGATACGAATAAGAAAGAAAAGTACAGACAATATCCCTCATGAACATTGATGCAAAAATACTCAATAAAATACTGGGAAACCAAATCCAAGAGTACATGAGAGAAATCATCCACCATGACTAAGTAGGCTTCATTTCTGGGTTGCACGGATGATTTAACATACGAAAATCTATCAACGTGATCCATCATATAAACAAACTGAAAAAGAAAAACCCTATGATTTTCTCCCAGATGCAGAAAAAGCCTTCGACAAAATTCAACACCCTTTCATAATAATGGTCTTGGAGAGATCATGGATAACAGGAACATACCTAAACATAATAAAAGCAATATACATTAAACCAATAGCCAACATCAAACTGAATGGAGAGAAGCTTAAGGCGATTCCTCTAAAATCAGGAACAAGACAAGGCTGCCCTCACTCTCCATATCTCTTCAATATTGTACTTGAAGTTCTAGCTAAAGCAATAAGACAACAAAAGCAGATCAAGGGCATCCAAATTGGAAAGAAAGAAATCAAACTTTCGCTATTTGCAGTGGATATGATATTTTACATAAGTGACCCAAAATATGCTACCAGGGAACTCCTACAACTGATAAACATCTTCAGCTAACTAGCAGGATACAAGATAAACTAGAAATAATCAGTAGCCATACTTTATGCTGACGACAAAGGGGCTGAGAAAGAAATCAGAGAAATATCACCATTTAGAGTAGCCCCAAACAACATAAAGTCTTGCAGTAACACTTACCAAACAAGTGAAAGACCTATATAGCAAGAACTTTGTGTCTTTAAAGAAAGAAATGAAAGAATGTGCAAGAAAATGGAAAGATCTCCCATGCTCTTGGATAGGTAGGATAAACATAGTAAAAATGGCAATCTTGTCAAAAGCAATATACAGATTCAATGCAATTCCCAATAAAAATCCCAGCATAATACTCACTGACCTTGAAAGGATAATAATCAACTTTATATGGGAAAAAAAAGACCCAGGATAGACAAATCAACCCTTTACAATAAAAGAAGTACAGGAGACATCACCATCCCGTACTTTATGCTCTACTACAGAGCTATAGTCCTGAAAACACCCTGGTAATGCCACAAAATTTGACAAGTAGACCAAGGAATCGAATAGAAAATCCTGATATTAACCTACACACTTATAAACACCTGATTTTTGATAAAACAGCTAAAAGTATACAATGGGGGGAGTAAATCATCTTCAACAAGTTGTTATGGCAGAATTAATTGATGGTGTATAGAAAACTGCAGATAGATCTATGTCTATTGTGATGCATAATAATTAAGTGAAAATGGATCAAAGACCTCAACATGAATCCAGCCATACTGAACCTCTTAGAAGAGAAAGTGGGAGGTACCCTTGAAAAAATTGGTATAGGAGACAGCTTCCTGAACATAACTCCAGTAGCACAGACACTGATATTGACAATTAATAAATGGGACCTCCTCAAACTTAGAAGCTTCTGTAAGGCAAAAGACACAGTTGACAAGACCAAACGGTAGCCCACAGACTGGGAAACGATTTTTACCAAACCTACATCTGACAAAGGGCTTGTCTCTAAAATATACAAAGAACTCAAGAAACTAGTCAACAAAACACCAAATAACCCTATTAAAACCTTGGGTATAGAACTGAAGAGAGAATTCTCAATGGAGGAAACAAAAAACGCTGAAAGACATTTAAGAAAGTGATCTACATCCTTAGCTATCAGGGGAATGCAAATCAACCCAACTTTGAGATACTATCTTACTCCTGCCAGAATGGCTAAAATTAGAAACACCAATGGCAACTTATGCTGGAGAGCTTGTGAAGAAAGGGGGACACTCCTCCACTGCTGGAGGGAGTACAAATTTTGGAGATCAGTATGGCAGTTACTTAGGAAAATGGGAGCCAGTCTACCAAAGGACCTGGTAATCCCCCTCTTAGCCATGTACCCAAATGTTCCACATCCATGCAACAAGGACATATGCTCAACTATGTTCATAGCAGCATTATTTGTAATAGCAAGAACCTGGAATCAACCTAGACACCCCTCAATAGAAGAGTGGATAAAGAAGATTGGCACATCTACACAATGGAATACTACTCTGCAGAAAAACATAATGAAATCTTGGAATTCTCAGGCAAGTGGAAGGAACTTGAAGAAACCATCCTGAATGAGGTAACCTAGCCACAAAAAGAGGAGCATGGTATGTACTCGCTCATATATGGATTTTAGACCTAGAGTAAATGATCACCAGCCTATAATTCACACCGCTAGAGGAACTAGGATACAAGGTATATTCTAAGAGATTCATATAAGGTCCCCCACAGAAGGGAGAAAAGACAATTTTTCCAGAGCACATGGGGAGGGGGGGGCAGTGAGTGGGAACTAGGAGAAAGAGAAGGGGAAGAAAGTGCATGTGACTAGTAAGATTGAGTCAGGGGAGGAATTGAATATAGAAGTGAGAGAGAGAAAGTGACAGAGGGAGAGAGAGAGACCATAAAAGAGGGAGCCATTATAGGTTTGAAGAGAAAACTGAAAAGAAATGTCCAGAGACCTACAAGACTGACTCCAACTAACAATTTTAGCAACAGTGGAAAGACTACCATAAATGCCCTTCCCTGATAATGAGATCAACGACTAACTTATCCACCATCATGGAGCCCTCATCTAGTACCTGTTGGAAACAGAAGCAAACACCCACAACTAAAAACTGAGCCCAACTAGAATCCAGATCAGAGTGGGAGGCCAAGTCCAGGCTGCATAAAGTCCAGCTTACCTGAACAAGGAGGAGCTTATGCGCCCAAAGACTGATAGCTGGGAATCCAGCATGGGACTGACTCAGACCCCCTGAACATGCATCTCAGCTAGAAGGACTGAGCAGTCTAAGGGACCTCATACAGTGGAACTAGGATGTATTCCTGGTACACAAGAGGACTTTGTGTGCACATTCCCCATGGAGGGATAATCCCTTTACCTAGAGACAGAAGTTCTAGTCCCTACTTCAAATGACTTGACAGATTTAGACGACCCCTCCTGGATGGCATCACCCTACATGTGGAGTGTGGGGGTATGGTAGGTGAGGGTGGTTGGGGTGCATGTGGTGGGGGGAGAGGGAAAGTGGGAAAATGGTGGGGAGGGAGAGAGGGAGCTATGGAAGGAGAGGGAACTGTGATCGATATGTAAAATAAAAATAGAAAAATTTAAAAAATGGGAAAATAAATAAATGTATAAATAAATAATATCTTCCATACAAAAAAGAAAATGTAACAGTGGTTCTTTTAGCAGCTAATTCTGAGATTTCTGTCAACTGTTTTCAGATAAATGGCTTTCAGAAGAAAATGTATAGGCATACATGCTGTGGACAACAGATTCAGAACTTTGTGTTGCTATATAATGATGGGATGTAAAATGGCTTCCTTAAGAAAGGGAGGTTAATAAAGATATTCACAATTAAAACATAAATGTCAGCTTGACATTTTCTTTCCTCTCCCTTTATCTTTGTTTGAGCAATAATTCTTTAACCAAGCTGTCTGTTAACCACCTCCCTGGTGATAGTTCATCAGTGCAATTGCAAATGTGGCCTATGATCTGCTCAATTGCTCAATGTCTTGAAATAGTGACCTTAAAATACCATGAATCCTAAAAAAAAAAAAAAAAAAAAAAAAAGACATCTGAAAAATATCACTAAGAAAAAGATTTGGACAAAAAGATTATTTTCTAATTAGTGTGTTAAAATAAATTTCTTTCACAGTGAAGTGTGAGCACCAAAGTTCAAATTTGAATACTTCATAATGGAATAAAATAGCAGTTCCTCAGTAAAATACTAAGGAATTGAATGTGGACACACTCACAAAACAAAACTTAAGTCTAAGATAAATGACTAATATGTTAGTAGCTTTCTGTCTTGTAATGAAAAGAAAGCATTTTTACCCAGAAGTTGAGTCCTTCCCTACCATACTGGTCTGTTTTTATTGCTGTGAAGAGACATGTTTTTGTTTTTGTTTTTCAAGACAGGGTTTCTTTATTGTTTTGGAACCTGTCCTGAAGCTAGCTCTATAAACCAGGCTGGCTTCAAACTCACAGAGATCCACCTGCCTCTGCCTCCTGAGTGTTGGGATTAAAGGCGTGCCATCTCAATACCGGACTCCACAGTAACTCTTATAAAAGAAAAAAATGAATTGCTGTGGCAGCTGACATTTCAAAGTTCAATCCATTATCGTCATGAGACTAGGGTTATGGTCCTCCTTGTTCCCTTGCATCTCTGGAGCTATGAATTGTAGTCTGGTTATCCTTTGCTTTACATCTAATATTCACTTATGAATACATACATACCATGTATGTCTTTCTGAGTCTGGGTTACCTCTCTCAGGATGGTATTTTCTTGTACCCTTCATATATATGTATATATATATATATATATATATATGTGTGTGTGTGTGTGTGTGTGTGTGTATAATTTTAAAATGTAGAAGCATGAAACTATATACTTATCTCACAACCTGAACAAAACCCAGTACTAACTGGTTCAAGGACTCAATAGAATTCGTAAAACATTAAAACTTCTAGAAGAAAGAGTAGGAAGTTCATTTCAAGTTCAGGACATAGGTAAGGACTTTTTGATGGAAAAATAATCCATTTGAAAGATTCTCTGAACCTGACAGAAAAAATAGTACTGGGTTTATTAAACTTACAGATGTACATGTGATTTCCTATTGGGACCCAGTAGCACAGGAAATAAGTCCAACAATTGACAAATGGGATCTTAGGAAACAAGAACCTTCTGAACAGAAAGTTAGAGATAGGGCTCAACAGTAACTTATCTATGCTTGCTCACTTTCAATCATCCACATCAGGCAGTTCACAACTGCATCTACCTCCATCCTCAGAGGATCTGAGTCCTTCTTTTCAACTCTACTAGCATCTGCATGCATAGCTGCACACTCTTTCACACACACATGCATGCATGCACACAATTTAAAATTATTTTTAAAAATTGTTGTATAGTAAATAAAATTGCCAATTGAGTAAAGAGACAACCATATTATGGGCGAAAATCTTTGTCAGATATACATGTGATAGAGATAAATGTCTAGAATATACAAAAAACTCATGGGCTATGGGAACTTAAATAGTTGACAAAAATACAAGTTAATACCAAACACATAAATATAATAAGAAAATACATAAAGAACTTATAATTTCTTCTCATAACTGTTGTCCAAAAACCTACTAAAACTGATATTTTATGAAGTATTATAGATTCCCTAGAGATGATGTAAAGTACATAAAAGGTTGTGAATAGGCTATAGGCAAACTCTCTGCCATTTAAAACAAACAACTTCCACACCTATGGATTTTGGTCTTCATGTAGTGTAAGTGAGACCATTGTACTATTATGTATGTAATGTAACTTTAACCAAAGATTTTTTTTTATTTCAGAATAAATTTCAATGTTTAATCACAATCTAAAACTGTGCGTGCGTGTGTGTGAGTGTGTATGTGTGTGTGTGTGTGTGTGTGTGTGTGTGTGTGTGTGTGTGTGTATGTGTGTGTGTGTATGCAATCATCCTATTTAAAATTTACAAATACTTTATGATTCTCTACACTGGCAAAAAAATGTATTAGTAACTTTTCCTGGAGTGTTTTTCGTTTATTATTATTGTTGCTGCTGTTGTTGCTGTGTTGTTACATGCCAGATACAGTTTCTCCACCCTCCTTTCCTCTCAGTTCCTTCCTCCCCCCTTCCTTCTGCACTCCAGCATCCACTCATCCTTCCTCATTGATGTTTCTCTTCAGAAAAGGGCAGGTCCTCCATGGAAATCAAACACAGCATATCAAGCTGCAGTAAGATGTTGCCTTATCTAGCTTTTTACTCTGAGGGGAAGTGTCTACTGGGAGTTTTTTTTTTTTAAAAAAGAAATCCTTATATAAACCATTTAGTTCAAATTTTAATTTTACATTTGATAAAAAAAATGTTTAAATATATAAAGGTAACACAAGACTTATCTTCAACCAAAACTGCAACAGTTTGTCTATTAAAGTCTGCAGTACTAAACTGAGTAGGAGATTGGGGAGCGCTACCAGGCACATTAGTTTATATATTCACATGAATTAAAGAGCACTCCTGATTACAGTGGCCTTTCCATTTGTCTAAATTGCAGTAATTTTAAGGTTTGCGTCACAAACATGACCTTTGTCATTTGGCAAAAGGAGGTTTATTATTTTTAGTCATTTCAAATATCAAGTTTCATGGTTTTCTTTTCAATTTCAGAGAACAATAACATAGTTTTAAAATTTAAAAAAAAGAACCTCATAGTTTATACATTTGAATAATAGCAGTAGGAGCTACTGTCTTTCCACCTTTGAATGTATTAAGATTGAAAACTTGTCTTGTGGGATGAGATAGCCATTCAAATTTATGTTTTTTTTGATGCTCTGCCAGAAAGAAGGGGTAATCTATTGTGCTTTTCTTCCCTTCACTTCCAAGCCATTCCAGGGAAATCCCTTCCTTCAAAACTGAAAACTCTGAGGAAAAGAGTTTTCCTGGACAAAGGAGTTTGTCAGGGGCCAGCAGCCTTTCCTAGATTTTTCCATGTGAGTTCACAGCATTGTTCTTTCCTGAAATGGTCCTGAAGCAGAGAACCCATCTTCTTGTAAGGTTTGTTTCCTTAATTCTGATTGAGGTAGATTTCTAGGCAGATAACTCTGCTGTTTTATTGAGCTTGCTGTTTTTACTTGAATTAATTTTATTTTTCTGACACAAATATTTATTTCTTCCATCATGTTCAGCACAGACAAAGAAAATAATATCTGTTGCATAAAGTTTGGTTTATGATGTTAGGAATCAGACTTTACATAATCCTCATGTGTCACAAAATATTCTCTCATTCTCCCCCTCCCAACCACCTGAAAAAATAAAAACTATTCATAACTTAGCAGACATTTACCTCCTTGCTCCAACTAAAAACATAGCTTTTAATGCTCTTTGGATAATAAACCAGAAACATATATATATGTATGTATGTATATATATATATATATATATATATATCTTTAACAAAATTTTTTAATTTATTTATTATTAATTTATTAATTTTAATTTTACTGTTGATATGAATTTCAAATTAATGACATACATAATATCCCATCACATTGTTACTTTTTATAATTTTCTTTAATTTTTATATTATGTAATCAGATTGTTTCCCTCCTTGTTCTTTTTTCATTAAATTTTGTAGCTGCATATTTGTATATGTTTATACATATATTTATGAATATGCTAAGCCAATATAATCTTGCTCTCAGGGCAAGACCATTTGGTATTGAGTAACCAATTGATGTGCTTTTCACTGGAGAAGACTATTTCTCCCACTCTGAGCAGTCCCTACTTGAGTGCAGTTCTTTGTATAGGGTTCAGATCCTGAGGATTTCCCACTGTCCACTTTGACATTAGGCAGCCATTTAAGATACTATGGGTGTAGCTTCAGACATTAGTAAGAGACACAGACACACAACAAATTCTCAGATCCTCTGGCTTCTACAATCTTTCCACCTCTTTTTCAGCAATATTACCTGAGCTTGGGTGCAATAATTAAGTTAATTTCTTGAGTCAAACATTATATCTTAATTACAATAGATGAAATAGAATAATTAATAGTGTTTAGTTACTGTTTCTATTGCTAAGATAAATACTATGACCAACAGCAACCTGGGTAAGAAAGGGTTATTTTAATCTTGCTCTCCCAGGTGACAGTCCATCATCAAGGGAAACAAGGAAAGTGACTCAAGCAGGGACTTGAAGGCCAGAGCTCAAAGAGAAGGCATGGATGGGTGCTACTTACTAACTTATTCCTCATGGCTTGCTCAACCTGCTTTCTTACACAACTCTGGGTCACCATACCAGGAGATGGTTCCACCCACTGTGGAGTTGACCCTCTCACATCAATCACCAATCAGGAAAATACACCACAGACTTGACCACAGGCCAATCTTATGAAGGCAACTTACCGATTGAGCGTCTCTCTTTTCTGATAATGTCTCTGGCTTGTGTGAAGTCAATAATCAACTAGCTAGCAGCACAAATAGTTCATGATTTCCTGTGGGTTGGATTGGATTTTTTTCCCAGTGGGATTTTTTTCTCCTCTATATTTCCACAAGGAAATATCATTCTATAGAACAAACAAAAGTCTGACTTTGAGTTCTGCTCTGCAGATATTAGTTCAAGAACTAATTAGTTCAAGAACTAATTACTTAACATCAGGTTACTTATTTGTATACTTAATTTCACCTGGTTATTATAAGGTATAAACAAACAAAATCATTTGGAGTTTTATGTAGCATAGTAATGAATTAAATTGGTATTCACAAAAAACTAATTTGTATACTTACAACACTGAGAGTAAATACTAAGTTCAATTTCAATGGAGAACCTCTGTATATTGGACAGATTCTGATATTTGAACTTGAGAAGAACACAAATCTGTCACTAGGAATAACTTCTATTTAATATTGGCCTGGGATATGAGAAGCAGAAAGTCAAACTGATCGCAAAGCTGAACCTGTCTGCTAGGTGAGCACAGATAATCAGTGTCTGAATGAGGATCTGCTGTGTTCTTCTAGTTTATATCTCTAATAATTTACAAAATGAATATGATAAATGTAGTGTATTTCATCTAACCTGGATGTAATTCTAGTTCACAGAACACAAAGAAGGAATTGAAAAACTCTGAGCCTAAACACTAATACATTTTCTATTGTGTGATTACCTTTAAAATTGGACGGAATTAAATTGAAGACAGAAATACCTCAAATAAAAGAATTATCAGTATGAATTAGTAGATAGATAGGTGGGTAAGTTGGTAGGTAGTTGAATGTGTGAGTGGATAAATATAAGATATATAGTTGATAGATAATAGGTAGGTAGGTAGATAGATAGATAGGTAGATAGGTAGATAAGTAGATAGAAAGCCTGAATCAATGGTTAGTACATAAAAAGCCCCAATAATTTGTTCTCTCTGTAGAAAAATAAATAGAGAACACATTTGATTGATGAAAATTAACACAGTTGATTTCAAGGCCTATAATTTTTCTCAGGGAGATGGCATTGCCAGGGCTGTAAAAACCAACTCACTTCCTCCCATATGACTTTGCTTTCCTTGTTCCCAAAGTTTTATTATGAAAGACTCTCATGAAAAGCCTTTTCAAGATATAAAGTAAACCTTAATGAATATTTTAACTACCATGGATGCATTTCATCTTTGCGCAAACTCTGTCGATACCTAAAATAGAATTTAAGAGACAGTCCTTGGTATAGTTATTTATTGGTTTTAATTTTAAAATACTAATGCTGTGTGTGTGTGTGTGTGTATTGATCTTGTGACATATATTATCACCTTATCATGTTGATGGCATAAATGTGTGGTGGATACATGAAGCATTAACTTACCTCCACCATTGCATTTTAGGGTAAAGAAGTTTTGTGTTTTTACATGAAATATGAAGAATAATATCTTTAGAAAACATACTTGCCTTTTATCTTCCACACACAATGAGGTCCATCAACTCAATCTTTTACTTCTATTTGGGTTACTATAGAGTGACTGCATCCATCTTTTTTTGAAGATTTCTCAAGAACCACTATTTATATTGCTATGGTGCCTGAAGAGATGATACCTATTTCTTATAATGAAAACCATAAATTGCAGGGGAAATCACAAACATAAATACAGAAGTTTCACAACACATAGAAAATAGCAGTCTTCCAACAAATGAAACTTCAGGAAGCTTTATGGTAATTAGGGTGACTGATTTTAGTTTAGAGATGTACTTCTTTCTATTAGAAACACATTGGAAGACATAAGGAATTAGCAAAGGAGCTCTTTTCTTTACTGTCAATTATACTTCTACCCATATTAGAGTGGTTCATTCAACTCTTCACTTAGATCATTAATGAATACTTTCCTAGAGAATTTTACAAAGTTGTGTTAGAATGATAGGAAAATAAATAAAGGGTTCTTATTGGTGAGCAATACAGAAACAGAGTAGTTTGTAGTCATTTCTATAAGTGATCCATGGCAATGAATACTATTCAGGCTTTGGTTAAGGATCTCATTTGCATTAACCCTCTATAATCCTTCCCACCTTTGGGAAATTGTCTGATTTTCTACTCATAAACTACTCTTTTCCATATATACAAAATGTAATGCAGTTGAAATTTCAACTTGTTAATGTAGGCCTATTACTGCCAATAAATTATTAAAACTTACATAATTAGTACTCATGTGAATGCTAGTATACTTAATAAAAGATAATATTATTGACACAGTCATGAAAAAATGCTTACTTAATAATGTCTTAAAGATAATGTACAGCACCAAAAACACATAGAATCTGCCTTTTGACTCAAGAGGATATGGGTTGGTACCCATGGTCCAAGTGAAACCAGCTCTGACCTCTAAAGGCATTCATCATGTTCTCTACAGAGAACTGTATTGAGCAAAAATAAGCTTCCTTATTTGACTGAGGATTGGGAGGTCAGAGCTCAAGCCTTCCTGCCAGACTTCTTGGAAATGGAGCAGAAAAATCAACTAATGTGAGACTGGAGAAAGAAAGCCACACATTTTTGCATACACAAATTCCACCAAATTCTTGGCTCATTTCTGAGCTCATGTGAGAAAAAGAGTCTATGGAAGCCAACCAAAATGCTAAAGGAGTTAATCAACTATTTCAGCACCTTACCTTCTAGGGGGAAAAATGAAAATGCTGTTCCAAGTTACAGAGTCCATGTCTATAGAAAAGAATTTTGGCCCCAAACTTTAGTTGTCATGTTATTATAGTAAATCTACAGTTATATTGGAATGAATTGACATTAAAAGGAGACCTTTACCTATAAAGTTTATGTATCCTCCTCTACTTTGATATCTTATAATTTCTTTTATCATATTTTATATTTGCAATATATGTATGTATGTGTATATATGCTAAAATATATATAAATACCATGCTCCACAAAAATTCTGTTTTACTTCATTACATTGGTCTTTTTTCAAAATTTTATATTCTTATATTTCATGGCTAGAAAGATGGCTTTGCATTTAAGGGCACTGACTGCTCTTTCAGACAACCCAGGTTGGATTCCTAACACCCTCATGATAGCTAATAAAGATATGTAACCCAGTTCCAGCGGATCCCATGTTCCCTTAGGTCCTCTCCAGGCAGTGCAAACACATAGTGCACAGACAGATATACATGTAGGCAAAAGCAGGGGAACTTGAACGGGACTGAACTAGAACCTCTGAATGCGGGTGACAGTTATAAGTCTTGATCTGTTGGTAGGGCCTGGTAGTGGCACCATGACATATCCCAGAGGCATGAACTGACTTTGGGAGCCCACTCCTTACAGTACCCTAACTTGCTTAGCCTTGTTACTGGAAGATGGGGATTGATTCCACCTCAACTTGATATGCCAGACTTTCTTGACGCCCCAAGGTAGGCCTTACCATCTCTGAGGAGGGGATCAAGAGTGGGAAGGGTGAGAGGTGGGGGTGGGGGATTGGGATAAGGAGATGGAGGGGGAACTGGGGTTGGTATGTAAAATAAAAAATTTTAAATAAAAAAGCACTAAAAATAATTTTACTAGTGTACCAAATTAATTGATCTTATTATATTTACACTATTTTGTAAATTTGATAACACTTCTTAATGAAACAATTTTTGAAAACTTCATAAGTTTATTGATACATATTACTTGTGAATGTTGAATAAAAGTAGCCTGAAAGGAAATTCTTGCCTTGTTTTTAATGTTCCCAGAGAAGAAAAGTTTTCTTTATTAAATGACATTTGGCTATAAATTTTTCATAGATTTTTTTCCTCTGAGGGAAAAAAAAATTTATTTTCCTAAATTGCTGAAGTACCTTATTTTCCTTGCATTCTTTAGTTATTCTCTCTTGGGCAGAAACCACACATGACATGGGATATACACATATGCAGTTAAAAATTTATGATATGTACTATATATAACAGTGGTTCTCAATTTTCCTGATGTTATGACCCTTTAATACAGTTCCTCAGGGTGATCCACAACCATAAAAGTATTTTAGTTGACACTTCATAATTGCAAAATTGCAATGTTCTACTGTTATATATGGTAATGTAAATTTTTGGAGACAGAATTTTGCTAATGAGATCGTGACCCACAAGTTCACAATAGCTATGACATGTTAAATATTAGCATAACAACATATATATATATATATCACTAAATATGTTCCAAAAGTTTTGATTTCTTATAATTTATTTCTAATTTAAAGCTATTTTCAATATGAGAGAAGGCCCAAAACAAATTTTTCTGCCTGTCAATTCTAAAGCCTACAACAATAAAAACTGAGTTGGTCTCTCAATTTTTAATTTGTAATACATTTAATTGTAACAAATTAGGTACATAACATTACATTTGAATTAATTAATTCATTTTAATAATTTCCAGCTTGTTGAAGATCTAGAAAATACCTAATTATGATGCACAGGTGGACAGTAAATCAGTTTCTCATTTTAAATATAATTCAGATTGTCAAAGTGAACAGAATTAGCAGTTTTGACTGACCAAGCACTGATTAATTAATCTAAACATATGCTACCAAGTATACAAGCCATAAATGTTGATGTCTATTTCAAAGCACATTTGAAACAGAGTTAAAAATGTTAAAATAATAAGCACTAAAATGGTAACAACTTAATATTCTTTATGTGCCTATTGAAGAAATAAATTCTCCAAAGAAATAATCAGCTCATACAAATAGTTTTAATATTCCTGTGAAAAATTGATCAATTTTTATGAAAAATCTATTATAAAAGTATAATTGGAATCATGATCTATAACCAAGTAAAAACTCTTCTAGGAAAATTTGGGTTTTCTATTTCAAATGATAACTGTAACCACTTATTCTACTTTTTCTATATTTGGACAATGGAAAAACATCCCTCCAAAGATTAGACTTTTGTAAGGTTAGAGGAATCATAGTAACTGAAATGTATAGCACACAAAACTCTTTTCAATGGGATAAATCAGTCACTCATCTCTACTTTTTGTTAAGGCCATCTTTGCAATCTTTCTTGTCAAATAAAAGAAAATAAGGAATGATTTGACCCAATGTCGCATGGAGAGCACAAGAGTAAATGTAGAAGTGAATCTTGGGGACCCATGGAACCTGCAAAATCCTCCAGATTCATACCATTTAGACTTGGTTGACTTATTCATCTCAACAGAGACTAGCATGTATTTACTTTACTCTTTCCAAGTATAGAGTGAAGTTTTTCTGAGGGTTTATGATGCAAGGAAATTTCAGTCAGTTGAATGTAAATCAGGTCTGAAAAGCTAGATATTTTTTTCCTTATACGAGAACATTATGCAAAAATGAAAAGCAAAAAGGCTAAAATGATTCATTTGGCAAATAGAGTTGGAAAAATACAACTGATGATACTGGTGGTAACACAGAAATGTAACAGATGTTCGCATAGTCTCTCATAGTAAACACAATTCCTACTGATTTCAGCTGAGTGAATTCAGAAAAAAAAATGCACTTTTTTTTAACAGTATCACACTTAGTAATAAGCCTTGAGTTTGAACACCTTACTAAAGGTAGGAATCCAAATACAAGATAATTATAAACCTGGATCACAAACTATCCAAAAGTAGTGACACAAAGTAACACAGATTCTAGATGAAAGAGTTAATAGTGAAAGCTGAGATAATTAAAGATAAGTAAACAAAGATGCTGGCAGCCTCACAGGGACGACCCCAACTAATAATCTAAGCAATAGTGGAGAGGCTACCTTGAATGTCCTTCCCTGATAATGAGATTGATGACTACCTCATATGCCATCTTAGAACCCTCATCTAGTAGCTGATGGAAGCGGAAGCAGGCACCCACTGCTAAACACTTGCCGAAATCCTAGAATCCAGTTACAGAGGAGGAGGAGTGATGAGCAAAGGGGTCAAGACCAGGCTGGAGGAACCCATAGAAACAGCTGACCTGAACTAGGGGGAGCTCATGGACCCCAGTCTGATATATTGGAAACCAGCATAGGAACAACCCAGACCCCCTGAACATAGGTGTTACTTAGGAGGACGAGGCAGTCTATAGGGCCTCTAGTAATGGATCAGTATTTTTCCCTAGTATGTTTATGGACTTTGGGAGCCCATTCCACATAGAGGAATATTTTCTCAGCCTTAACATATTGGGGAGGGGCTAGGCCCTGCCAAAAATGATATGAAAGACTTCAAAGACTCCACATGGAAGCCCTATGCTCCCCGAGGAGCAGAAAAGGATGGGCTGGGGTTTGGTGGGAGTGATAGAGGAGGATGCCAGGGTGAGGGAACTGGGATTGACATGTAAAACAAGCTTGTTTTCAATTTAAATGAAAAAGGAAAAAAAAAAAGTAAACAAGAATTAAAAGATACCTTTTTATTATAACCCAATCTGTAAGACAAATACTTCCAAATATGTGTTAATATGCACAAGTTTTAAATAAAAACTAGACAATCCAGATGTGAATAAAAGTTCCAAAATGTATATAGACAATGTACTCTTATGGATATGGAAGAAAAATCCTCATGTCTCAAGTGTAGGCTATATGTAGTTGCTTTAGTTTCAAAAGCATATTATGTAAAGAGAAGAGTTATTTTCCATGGAGAAACTCAATTGGTAGTTTTTGCACTATGGTCAGATGGTTGGGATGAAGTGGGAAATTATGAATATACTGTTAAGAAAACCTTAACAGAATGGAAAACAGAAAAATGTTCTTAGTTAATGGGGAAGGTGACTATATGTGGAAGTACACATTTGGCAGTTTTTGCTTTATGCTGTAAGGCTGGAAAGAAGGAAACATTCTCATTCAACTAAGTGATACAGCTGATGGAATTCCCAGGAAGATCTCAGAGTGCTCTTTTTCTTCTTGTGGATACTTAGGATTGGAGTATAATAATAGCACAGTGTCTAACTAAACAATACATTGTTACCTACAGAGGAACCTGATGTTTCAGGGTCTAAAGATAAAACTGTTTATTATCCTCAAGCACAGTGTAATAATTTATCTTCAAAAGATTCAGAGCAAAGCTTAAATCTGGGTTTGTACTGTGAAATCCTTTGCCAAAACATCAGATGTTTCAAGCATGTATCTCATCAAAACTTCCAGGCCTGTAAAAGGGCCTTCAAGGAGTTTCAGATTCAGATTATCAGATTCTCTGTACTTAGCAATGAAAATTTAAACAATTCTAGAGTGTTCTTAGGCAATAAGTTCACTGTGACCTCAAGGAGTGGAAAAGACATGTGTATGTAATTTCATTCTAAAGTGAAATGTGAATAAATAGAACATGTCCTATTGAGATGATTATTTTGTTTAACATAACGTAATAAAACATGAAAAATTAATCCCTGAATTACAGAGATTGGGGAGAAATAAGGTTTGTGGCAAAGTAAGCTAAAGAAATGAGATGTTTTAGGATGAAAAGAATGAATGAACAGACAGGAACAGGACCCAGGGGACAGGAAGAAAGCTGCTTGAAGAACAGTCTCCACCATAGGAGCTGATATGATAGAGTCATGGGCAAGAAGGCAGCCGTGTGCTTAGAGTTAGATTTTAGACATGCTGTGGCCATTATCTGACTTCTATTTTTCCCTAGTAAAAATCAATATGACACTAGCAGTTATTGAACTGTTTTCACATCAGTTGATGGTGTTTTTCTTCTGGAAAATATCTCCTTTCCTTAATTGTGTTCTTTGGTTTAAGGAGCTGCATAAAACTGCTCTCACTGTCACCTGGCCTAATTCACAGGGTGAAAGCTCGCACTTTTTGACTTTCTGATGGAGTGAATTGCCTCTTGAGAGATAAATGTCTATATATTGCATGGGAGAGGAATGGGGATTCAAATGCCATAATATGTCTATATAATCCAAGGTACCCTTCCTACAACCAGATGTTGGCATTATTTCATTGAATAATTGGATCTGCCATTAGTACTTAGAGTCAGGTAGGACCTCATTACTATCCAATGGAATACAATATAAATGACTTATGCAGCATTTGGTGCTGAGTCATGAGGGAGTCAAGTACTTTTGACTTGTTCTCTTAGGATACTTGTTCTTGGAATGGAAAGAAGCCCATGCAAACTGAACAGAGAGAGGAAACAAAGCCCCAGTTGGCAGCTTTGGTTGGTGTCAGCTGTTAGCCTGTGAATAAGTAATTGTGGAGATTATATGAATATCATAATGCAGTCTCATATCAGTCCATTCCAGCTTAATCCTACCTGGTAAAATATAAGTCCCTTATAATGTCTCAATTACAGATTCATGAGGAATTTAAGTTTGACATTACAAACCAGAGTTGTGATAGTCAGCAAAAGACATTTTGAATGCAAATAAATATATGTAAAATCTTCCTGAGATAAGAATATATGTATATGTCAAAGGAAAACACCACACTTGATTAAAAATACTCTTGTGGAATCAAGAATTTGTCTGCCAATTTAGTTAGAGTGTTTTTCATTTGTTTCTTTTTCTTACATCTTCTAAAAGACACTTTTTCCCCTTTGCTTTAAGATATATCTGACAAATAATCTATGGCAACAATCATGTTCATAGAAGAATTGCTAGGATTTCCATTTGGAGGCAAATATGAAAATTTACAAAGTACTATTAGAAAGCATTTGCATTTAAAATTATTTTAGAGTAGTTGGAATACTTCACTTTGGGAGAAATTAAGTCTGTATAAATATCAGTCCTTCAAGCCCCATGGTCTCAGAAGGAATTAAGAGTCAACATACTGACTGAAACCCTGAGATGGAGCAAAGGGTTTGGGACTGGGAGTCTTGGAATTGAAACTATCTGGGAATCAGTTATGCATATTGAATCACATAAACCTGCAGCATGTCTACAACCTATCCTAGTTCTGAAAAGATTAAAGATGACTGACACACCATTGTCAGGAAAAGGCGTAATTTATCTCCACAGGCAAAAAGTAAAATATAAACTATGACTATTTGAGTCTAGTCATCCAGATATACTTATTTGTATTCTTTTTAGCAAGAAGGAAATCGTGGATTTGAAACTAAATGTCACCTGCTCTGGGTATTTGATGCCTTGCTAAGTATTCCTCAAGCCAAATGAAAATATATTAGGGGTACAACATGAGTTCACTGGGTGACCATGGTATAAGAAGTTTCTATTTTTCTATTCTTGTTCTAGTTATAATTCTTGGTCATTTTCACTAAGTAGCTTAATGGTTTTCTGAAAACTTTATTGAGTATACTAAACCTCTGTCTTTCAGTGCCTAGAATGTAAAAGACAAACAGAGCTTCAAGGAACTGGCAGTTTAAGTAATCAGTATATAGTGTTATTATGAACTTTATGTTAAGTTACCAAAAAAAAAAAAAAAAAAAAAAAAAAAAAAAAAAAAAAAACACTAGCCCATGTTCTTAACCAACCTTGCAATACAACTACAAATAAAAATACATATATAAGAGCAGAATGGAGGAACAGTACTCCAAAACCCTTAGAGACAAATATGACTTTCCATGGGAAAGTAGTCTGAAATATTAAATAAAAGATATTTAAAATATTTTTTTAAAAGATACAGAATTAGCAGGGGAAAAAGTCTAGATAGAAAATGCAACTAGGTAAGCACTATGGTTAGATTTGACATTTCATGTTCTGTGATCCGAATGGAAGCAGTGTTGCTGGAGTGGCATATTCAGGGGAACCCTAGGTGAGTAGGAAATTGCAGAACTAGCTGCTTGTAGGCAGGGTTCATGCATTTTGAACAAAGCATGCTTGTGAAATAATAAACTTACAAGTTTTACAGCCCTTCCCAACCATAGTGTAATTCTGTACATAATCCAGCAAGGTCAAAGAACTCACTGGAACTCAACTTCCAAATGTTGCAAAACTTTAATATAGTTCCTCATGTTGGGGTGACCTTCCGAAATCATAAAATTATTTTTTGTTGCTATTTCAAAACTGTAATTTTGCTACTGTTATGAATTATAATGCAAATATCTGATATGCAGGATGATCTTAGATGACCTCCTTGAAAGGCTCATTTGACACCAAAAGTGTTGTTGTGGTCCACAAGTTGAGAAGAATAGCATTAGCATGTTACAAAAGAATCTGCAAGCCTATGGCCTATTTCTCCACTTAAATGTACAATTTCTCCTTTTGTATCTAGTTTGGCATGTTCAGGACAATACACCTACCTCACATAGTGGACATTCTTCACCAATGCTTTTTGTTTATATGTCCTGTGCTTATACATCCACTTCACCCTTCCTCTGCATTGTATTGTCTTCAAATGATTGCTAACAATTTATACTTACTTACTTATTAAATTGTGTTCTTTACTCTGTTATCTTCTGTAGAATAATCAGTTATTGTTTTAGAATATGGATGGACCTACAAGCAAAAAAACATTTTTACTTGCCAGAGTGCTGCTGTCTGTAGTGGTATATAATTTATAATTTACTAAAGATTGCTTGAGGATACAGAAAGCAAAGCTATCCACAAGTCATAGAGCCAGGCAATAATGACACACACTGTCCAGCTGCTGTACTAGCTAGTTGTAGATTCAGGTGGTGATGACACACACCTTTAATCCAAGGACTCAGGAGACAAGCAGATGGATCTCTGTTAGTTTAGGGTCACACTTAGCAATATGAAATTGATCCAGTTCTAAAGAGAAACAGCTTATACAAAGGTGATCTCACAACTTGGGATCGCATGCCTTTAATGCCAGGATTTGAGAGGTATAAAAGGAAAATGAAAGGCTCATGTGAAGATTTATTCCCCAACCACATTGAGGAGAGGCAGCAGTCTAGGATTGCAGTCTGAGGATTTGTGCAGCTAGCCTCTGTGTCTGAGGTAGAGGTAAGATCTAGTCGCTGGCTACTTTGATTTTTTTCACCTTGAAGCTTGAACCCCAATATCAGTCTTTAGGTTTTTATTTTTCATATTACAGCCATCCTTATTAAATAACTTTAGTAGTTTGGCAATAATAATTTTTACAAGTGAAAGGTAATGCAATCTACATACATGTGTCTATTAGTATAAAGACAATAAAACTTAAGATCTCAGATTGGACTTCTATTGTAACAAATCATTCCTTGGAGATTAATGTAAGAAGATTTAAAATGATAATAATAACCATGGACCACAATATTGATGCTCTTTCTTTGCAAGAGTACTTCTATCCATGCGTTCCATTCTCTCTTTAGACCTATTTGTCCATGTCCTTTTATAACCTTCTTTTAAAAATATATGTTATCTGATATCTTCCTGGTTTCCCAGCAAGTACCAGGACAGGATCCAAAGCTACACAGAGAAATCCTGTCTCGGAAAAAAAAAATCTGATATCTTTATAAGAGTCTGACTTTCTTGGTCCACATTAGTGTACAACTTCAAAAACAAAAATTATTTGTATTCGAAATATTTGAGAACTCCAGCTCTTCCCTAACAAGTAGAATTCTACTAATAAATTTTCAGTAAATTTTAGTTCAATTAGAATACATGAATATTGATATTTACAAAGAAATAGGACATCAAAACATCAGCCTACGTGATTCCAAGACACCTTTGTTGTAATGGGTTTTGCAAAGGATTATTTTATAATTTAATGGGTTTTAATTTATAATCAATTTATCCCCCAGCAATTTTATTTTTAGCTGTGCATTTGTTTTGAATTGTTTTCCTAAGGGAATATTTGAAAATTAATTTACAGTTTAAAATGCTTTGAAATTCATGGAAACAGACACTGCTATGATTTACACTATGATTTACAAAGAAATCCCTGTTCCTCAATAGGACTGGTCAAAGAGTTTTTGCCCATCCTTAAGCAGCCATGCTTCTGTAATTGTTTGCTCATCCTGTGCGGAGTTGAAACTTTGTTCCAAGAAGAACTTCTGATGTTTGAACGAATGAAATGCTTCCATGTGGGTACTCAGAGTTCTTGGTGGTTTTATCTGATGAGGCCTTTTGTAATCTCTTCTATCAGGAAATAATTTTTCTCCAGGCATTACAGCCCAGCCCCCATCTCTTTAAGATGAAGCATTAGGCTGTCTATGATCTAACATAGGTTAACAGGGCTTTATTGAGGTGCCATGAAATGAAGTTGGAGCTTTCTTCCTAACTGTGACCCACTTTTTAGTCAGAAAGAGTCCTCAGGAAAAAAACCAAAACTAAATAGGAAAGTGGAAATATAAGGGGAAAGTACTAACACCATTAAACCCCTCATTTCTGCTTCCCTACAATCAGCTTCTCTCAGGTCTTGCAAATGATTCAGTAAAATAAATATGAATTACTCTACTGATCACCCAATTTATGTAAGACTCAATATAGAATTTAGAATTAGGTTATGTAAAGTATTTATCTTGGATGTTTTTCTTTAGCCATAACAAATATAACCTTATAAGAGGCCCCCTCAACTGTAGTAGGCACAATTATTACCATAATGCAAATACCATTCAGGTCTTGACACTCAGCATGTAAGGCAGCAACATTTTCCACAAGGAGAACAAAGGCCTAATCCATCAATGATCATTAATTTTGGGAAAATCAATAAAAGTGCTAACCTGGCTTTTTAGCCTATATAATTCTTCTTCTGGATAACTGTTCTTGTTAACTGAGGTGTGTTGAAATAAGCTATGGTTTTTGTGCTTAAAGGTCACTCTGAGAAAGAAAGGCTCAGGGCTACATTGGGGTCTCAAACACCCAGTGTAGTCACAGCCACCTAATAAAAGCTTTCTGTTTGCTTAAACTTATGTCTGAGTAGTCTTCTTTAATGAATGCCTCACAACCTCTTAATTTATGAATAATTAAGCCATCAGCTGAATGTCCTTTTAAAGAACACATTCTTTAGCTAAGAACAAATAAATGCCATACAAGATTTCAGAGTGAGAACTGAAGTATCTGTTTTCATTCTAGCAGTAGAAAAAGTCAAACAAATAATGAGGATATTGATGTTCATCAGAGGTAAAATAATTATTATTTATAATAATTTAGCAAAAGATAAAAATGTGTATTAATTTTTGGAAATATTAAAATGGCATTTTTCCTCCTGTATAAACATTACAAATTAAGAAACATGTTAGTGTACTCATCAGCTATCTATAATGGTTTAATTCATTCCATGTCATACCACTCTAGCTGGCTTCTTCCTGTGGTATTTCCAATACAGAAGATAACAAAGGCCATGGCCATTTGCGGTCAGCAGACAGTCCTTTTCCCAGTTCAGCCAGCACCAGGGGATTCAGGATGGTTATTAATTCAGGTGGCCTGGCTAGAATCCACCTTCAGTAATTACATTTCTATGTAAAATTGATGATGTAGTTTTGGTGAGAGAACTTATTCATCATTGTCTTTACTTAAAAAAAAAAAAGTAAAAAAAGAGCAGACACAAAAAGACAACAAATGCTGTATTATGTTCCAAGAAAAGAGGAACAAGGACTTCTTTTTGCTACAATGTTGTTGTTCTTGAAGACCAAATAAAAATGATTAAGTCACATTCCCCAGTGAACTTTAAGTTATCAAGTACACTTCTCTGCCCTTCACCTTGGTCTTCAGTGGTTTACACAAAAGTACTTTAGAAAGTCTACTCTAGTCCTTTTCATTTTTCTCAGTTACCATCCCTTTGCAATTTTCATTTTCTCCTTGACCCATCAGTAGTTCATATTTTACCTGCTAAGCTGAACTAGACTCCTTTTACTATGTCATGGCAATACCATCATTCAAACATGTGCTACGTCATTGTTGTGTCAGTTAAACTGTTAGTTTACTGAGAAAAGAGCTCCTGACTTCTAAATGTATGAAGAATGTGTGGATCTCCAAAATATACAAAGAACTCAAGAAACTAGTCAACAAAACACCAAATAACCCTATTAAAAAATGGGGTACAGAACTGAAGAAAGAATTCTCAATAGAGAAAAACAAAAAGGCTGAAAGACACTTAAGAAAATGCTCCACATCCTTAGCTATCAGGGAAATGCAAATCAAAACAACTTTGAGATACTATCTTACCCCTGCCAGAATGGCTAAAATTAGAAACACCAATGATGACTTATGTTGGAGAGGATGTGGAGAAAGTGAAACACTCCTCCACTGCTGGTGGGAGTGCAAACTCATACAGCCATTTTGGAGATCAGTATGGCGGTTCCTCAGGAAAATGGGAATTAGTTTACCACAGGACCCAGCAATCCCCCTCTTAGGAATATACCCAAAGGATTCACATCCATGCAACAAAGACATCTGTTCAACTATGTTCATAGCAGCACTATTTGTAATAGCAAGAACCTGTAAACAACCTAGATGCCCCTCAATTGAAGAATGGTTAATGAAGATGTGGCACATCTACACAATGGAATACTTACTACTCTGCAGAAAAAAATAATGGTATCTTGAAATTCGCAGTAAAGTGGATGGCACTTGAAGAAACCATCCTGAAGGAGGTAACCCAGTCACAAAAAAGAGGAACACAGTATGTACTCACTCATATATGGATTTTAGACCTAGATCAAAGGATCACCAGCCTATAATTCATACCACCAGAGGAACTAGGATACAAGGTACATTCTAAGAGATTCATATAAAGTCCCTCACAGAACTGGGAAGGGACAAGTCCCCCAGAGCTCAGGGGAAGTGGGGGGGCAGTGAATGGAGAGAGAAGTAGGAGAAAACGAGGGGTAGGAAGGAAAACATGTGTGACCAGGAAGATTGAGCCTGGTTAGGAATAGAAGACAGGAAAGAGAGAGAGAGAGAGAGAGAGAGAGAGAGAGAGAGAGAGACAGAGACAGAGACAGAGATACAGAGAGAGAGAACATAAAAGAGGGAGCCAATATTGGTTTGAAGATAAAATTGAACACAAAGAAAGTTCTAGAGAACTACAAGACTACTCACAACTAAAATCAGCAATTTAGTACATGTAAATAGAGAATGGACACACTTCTGTCACAGAAAAACTCTTTGAAATTAGATTATTATGAACTGTTTTGAGATTTAGAGTGATTGTTCAATATGTTAAGAAACTTAAAGTTTTATCAAACAGTTAGCAGGTGCACACATTTTTTCTTCAGAACTGTGGGAGTAGCTTTCAATTCATAAAAGATAGATCTTTGATAAATAACTAATATGCCATCATAGATCCCTCATCCAGTAGCTGATGGAAAAAGAAGCAGACACCCACAGCTAAACACTGAGCCGACCTCCTGGAATACAGTTGCACAGAGGGAGGAGAGATGAGAAAATGGGGTCAAGACCAGACTGATAGCTGGAAAACCAGCATTGAACCAACTTAGACCCCCTGAATGTGGGTCTCAGTTAGAAGGCCTGGGCAGTATAAGGGACCTCTGACAGTAGAACCAGGGTATATCCCTGGTGCACAAAAGGACTTTGGGAACACATTCACCATGGAGAGATACTCCCTTAGCCTAGAGGCAGGATGGAGGGCCTAGTGCCTACTCCAAAGAACTTGACAAATTATTATGATCCCTCCTGGAAGGCATCGCCCTCCCTGTGGAGAAGGGGGTGAAATGGGAGGGGGAATGGGGGCATAGGATGGATGAATAGAGGGAGAGGGTACTGAGATATATATAAAATAAGAATATATATATATTTTCATATATATACATATATATATATATATATATATGTATATATATGAAAAAATAAATCTTACCAGAAAAATAAATAGAAGATAGCACAAAATCAGGAGGTCAATGAGGAGACAACAGAATGAGATCATCAATAGCCAGTTTTGTATTCCCAGTATACATGTGAAGTAGGGATTTATTAAGAAATAAATGTGTCATATATATGATCTTTCTGTGTACAGTACTGAAATGCCCACACAGACTGCTCTATTACTTACCACTCTGTTTTGTGTTTCTATAGAGAAACTATAAGAGCAGGTTAATTTTATGGAGACAAACTTTAGAGACTGAATTTTGACACTAAGAAACCCCCACGATTTCAGCTCTAACAAGGACTCAGTCACTTAGCAGAGAAGTGTGTATGGGAAAGAATGTATAAGAAAACAAAAAGTTGGCAAGGCTTTTCTTTCTTTCCTCCTTTTGTTTCATGGGGCATGTCTCTGCAACTTGAGGAGATCCCACTCATTAAAGGTCCACCATCTCTTCTATCATCACACACAGGACCAAATCTATAAAGCAGAAACCCTAGAGGAAGCCACTCAAACTACAACCAAACTGCAGAAACAAATGTTTGCTTGTTTGTTTATATAGCACAATACATAAAAGACACAGAGACTGTAATGGGTGTCAGGCTTCAGGCTGAAGATCAGAGAAGAAAAACAGTCAAGCCAGTAGATCTTACCTCTACCCAGTTGAAATAGCAATCCTGTCTGTGGTGATATTGTTTATGACTTATTAAACCTTGCCTGGGGATTCAGAAAATAAAGTCAGCTGCAAGCAACAGAGATCAAACAATGGTGGCACACATCTTTAATCCCAGGACTCAGGAGAAAGGCAGATGGCATTCTGAGTCCATGACCACCCTGGGCTACCAGAGAGTGAAGGAGAGCTCACACCTTTAGTCCCAGGACTCAGGATTAAAAGGCAGATGAATTCATAGCCACACTGAGGCATATGATCCCAAGTGCTGAGATCACCTTTGTGTGAGCTGTTTCTTTTAGGACTGGATAAAATGAGTGTAGTCAGTGTGGCCTTGAACTAACATAGATTAGTCTACCTCTTAACACTGACCCTGGGATTAATGGTGTGTATCACCATCACCGCAGGCAGCTCTATGGCTGCTGGGATTAAAGGTGTGTATGACCACACTGCCTGACCTCTTAGCATGAGGCTGGCTTTGTTTTCTGAATCTTCAGGCAAGCTTTAATAAATCATAAGTAATACATCACTACATAGTTATTTATTTTCAGCATGATGAATCTTCAAGTATATTACAGTTACTAGAAGCATGGGTGAGGGATCACATACAGCAATATGGATGACTCAAAAGTAGCTGTATTCATTAAAAAAAAATTCCTACTTCAGCATGGGTAACAAATTACGAAAACATTGTAGCTCAAGTCCCAACTCCCAGTCACCATTACATCTCTTGTGTACTCTAGAATCTCCAAGACCTACAGCTAAGTGTTAAGAAAGATGGTGGCTAGAATTTCAAGTGAAATGTGCCAGATGGAACTATTAATAATCTCATAATATTACTGACGATTATTGTGGTGACAAGCCCAAGATATTCTGTAGGACACCATAGCAATCTCTACTCCAACATGGCTGGTGATCGTGTCTTGCCTGGAGGAAATAGTATCACTAAATAATCACAGTATGTTTTCAGTCCTTGCATCCATTTCTATGTCTAGTTGAATCACCAGGAATCAAAAATACTTTCTAGTATCTTGTCTCTCAACATTGTGCCACCTTTATTTCCTACTTCCTAAAAATAAATTATATCAAAGACATTCATAAATGTGAAAATAAATTTCAGCGTAACATAAAATCACAGTATCTTGTTAACTTAGAAGTCATTTATGAGGTTCTCAGAGACTGTCCTGATACCACGTATTTTGTGTGGTTCTAATTCTATTTAATTTAAAATTTATTTTCGGTTTTCTTTTGTATGTGTGAGTGTTTTGTATGTATGCTTGTTGTGTGTGACCCTTGTGCCTACTGTGTGAGAAGGCACCATAACTGGAATGACAGATGGCTGTCAGCTGCCACGAGGAAGTGGAGCTGCAGAAGACTGTTCACCCAAACTATAGCAGATATCAAACCCAATGAAATAGAGCTAGAGAGATGTCTCAGTAGATAGGAGTATACATTGTTTAAGTTGCGGTTGAACTTGAGAAGTAAATTCTAATCACCATTTATTCCATAGTTGGTTTTTACTTTTTACTATTGTATTTGATTTATAAGTTTTTTTCAAGATAGGGTTTCTCTGTGTAGCTTTGGAGTCTGTCCTGACATTCACTCTATAGACTAGGCTAACCTCGAATTCAGTGATACACCTGCTTTTGCCTCCTGAGTGCTGGGATTAAAGGCATGAGCCATCACCACCCAGTTTACTATTTTAGTTTTGAGACTATAGTAAAATTTCTGGCAGTGTGACTTGTAGGCTAGAAATTCTTATTTCTCCCTTCCCCTTCCTCCCTCCAAACCTTCCCAGCTTTCCTTCAAATTCATAGCCTCTTCTTTCATTAATTGTTGTTGTTTTCAAAAATATAACATATACACATGTATGTATATGTATACATATACATTTATAAATATACATATATCATAGATATAACCCTCTCAGTCCATATAATGCTACTTGCTTGTATGTTTGCAGAGGTGAATGTTCTGCCCTAGGCAACCAACTAGTATGCTCTTCTCTTGGTTCTCCTTGGTTCTCAGCTTTCATTAATTGCCTATATTTCTTTGTATGTGTTTTGTCCCCCTAAGAAGTTTTTATGTTGAAACACATCCTAGGGTTCTATGGAAATAAAGAAACCTAATTGAGAAAATACAAAAATGTGCCTATAGGCAAGTCTGTGGGAGTTGACTGATGGAGGAGGACCCTGCTCACTGTAAAGACACACCTCAGAAGGTGGTCCTGGGTGGCATAGGAAAACAGACTGAGCATGCCACGGAAGCAAGACAGTAAGCACCCTTGCTCCATGACTTGTGTTTCAATTTCTGCCCCCAAGTTCCTGCCTTGACTTCTTTCCCTGACATCCTTGGACACTGGGCTAGAATGGTATGCTGAAATAAGCCCTTTCCTCCTCCTGCTTTTGGTAATGGAACTATCTCATAGCAATAGAAAACAATCAAGACAATGTATTCCACACTGTACCTAATGTGAACACTCTGTGATGTAGTGCCACGGAATGAATAGGGTTTTCAGGATTACTTCTATGAGCTTCAAAGAGTAGTGCTGTATGTGTCCAGGGTATCCATCATATCTGAACATCTAAAGGGCAATGGGGCATGCATCTTAGAAGCTCTGTGCAGTGGCTCTTCTGGGAAGAAGCTACTTTATTAGAAGCCAGAAAACCAGCAAGTGTGTAGTGTAACCAGAACTCTAATAGAAGACTTGTCTTCTATGGCTCACTGTTGAAATGTATTCCATATAAAAGCATAAATTACAAAGATCCAATGATGAAAGATACACTATACACTTTAGAAATGATGAAACAAATGTTAATTATAGGTTATATTCAGAAGGTAACAAGAGAGGGAATGTGGTCTTACTGCTTGTATCACTTCTCAAGGTCTTGTCAACTCTGGAACGAGTTAGGCCCTGTACTGTAGATAAATGGGCTGCTGAAATAGTTGTTAAAACCATTACAGAGGAATGTGTCAGCAGAGTACACAGAGAAAAGAGAAAGAAAGTGACATTCCAACTGTCCCAGGAATGCCTGTGTTTAGGGTCTATAAAGAGAAAGGGAAATCTGAAAATAAAACTAATAACTGAGGACAAGGTTATATGAAAGGTGAATATAGGAGAATAAGAGGCAGCAAACTACTGTTGGAAGATAATTTTAAGTAATTTAAGCCAAGCAGTCTTCTAAGGGTACATCTCTACTACTTTTAAGAAAGTTGTTTATTCATATGTGTGTATGCATGTCTTCATGAGTTATGTATACCATATATGTGTAGCTTCTGGAGAAGCTAGAAGAGGATCGGGTCCCCTGGAACTGGAGTTGCAGGCAGGTGTGAGATGTGAATGCTGATAATAAAACCCCTTTTCTCTGCAATACTGCTAAGAACTCTTACCTTTGGTGGTATTTTATTTTGTGGGCCCTTTATTACATTTTATTTGTGATATTTGTATTGATCATGTAGAACATTTTAATTTACATTTACATAGGAGAACAGCTAGATTAATGTGTCATCTAACTTAATTCTCATTTTCTGATGAGAAAACTTGAAATTTATTCTGTGAAAAATTTTTAGGTCACAATACATTGCTCTCTACTAGAGTCGCCATGTTAATACAGTGAATCTTTTGTACTGATTGCTTACACACAACAAAATTTTATATACTTTGATCAACATTTATTCACCCTTCCAAAGCTCTCAACTTCTGTTAACCTCATTCTATATTCTCCTATTAACTTATCATTTCCAGGTTACCCATATAAAAATCATAATATTTGCCTATATATGTATGTATAGTATGTTTCACTCAAGATATCCTTAAAGCTTACCCATGTTGCTCAAAAAGAATTTTCCTTATTCATTGTGGTAGATAATATCCATCTACTTTTTCTATATACGTTTCTATATATTGTTTCTATATAATGTCCTTTCTTTGCTCATTCATTCATCTGTCAATGGAAACGAGTTGATTTTATATTTTGATATTCTTAACAATGTTACCGTTAAATAAAAGGGCAGAGAACTCTTTCACATACCTATTTTATTTCCTTTTGATATTCTCAGGGGTGGGATTGTGTGACCATATGGTAGTGCTCTTTGTAATTTTCTTAGAATAATTTCCATACTATTTTTATAATGGCTGAATTAATTTATGTGCCAACAAACAGTATGCAAGGCTTCTCTTCTCCTACTCTTATCCACGATTATTCCTTTCAGATAGTAACCATTCTAACAGCTATATGGGTATATTTCATTATTGTTAGAATTTGAATCTTACTGATGGTTGAAAAATTCAAATGTTTTCAATATTTCTGGATTGGGTGCACTGATAGAGAAGTATCTACTGAGATCCTATGCTCTATTTTATCAGTTCTTTCCCTTGTTATTCATTTATATGAGCTTCATACATATTTTTCACAACCACCCCTTTCTTTTTCAATTGTTTTAAGATATTTATTTATTATGCAGTGTTCTGCCTGTTGTAATTTAATAAAAGCAGTGTATTAGAGAATCCTGTATGAGACAGGATTCAAGCAGAGGTTTTTTGTTTTGTTTCTGTGTTTTTGTTTTTCTTTTATGAAAGGGGTCATAAAAAGGGGAAGGGGAGGTGGGACACCAGCTTCCAGAGAGAATAAAGAGGGAAGGAAAAAGAGAGAAAGAGAAATGAGGATAGGAGTAGGTCTGGGCCCCTTTAAAATGAAACAGTGAAAATGCACAGGTGGTGCTCTTAGTGGCTACAGCTGAGGGTGTATCCTGTCAGAATCCAAACAATGGGCCAGTACAGATACCTGAATACTAATACTGCCTGCATGACAGAGGAGGACACCAGGTCTCATTATACATGGCTGTGAGCAACCATGTGGTTGCTGGGAATTGAACTGAGAACTTCTGGAAGAGAAGCCAGTGCTCTTAACCTCGGAACCATCTCTCCAGCTCCACCCATTTGTAATGTATTCTTTGAAAACATTTTTAATACTTGCAGTTGATGGGAGATGTCATTCTGTAAATATGCTTCTCATACTGGTTAATGAATAAAGCACTGTTGGCTAATAGGAAAGCAAGACAGGCGGGACTAGGAGACAAGGAAGAAAGAGGAAGTAGTAAGGAGGAGTCAGCATGGAGAGACTAGGGAGACCAGATGCCGGCCCCATTCCCCGGTAAGATATAACCACGTGGAAATATTTAGATTAACAGAAATGGGTTAATACTTAAGACAGAGCTAGCCGATAAGAAACGAGTACCTGACCAACAGAATTATATCAAATACAGAGTCTCTGTGTGTTAATTGGGGCTAGCACGGTGGCAGGACAAGACCAGCAGTGGGAGGAAAAACCTTACTCCTTAAATTCAGTGGCTATTACTTATCTGTGTTGATTATTGCCTTTGATGTACAAAGGCCTTCCAAATTTATATAATCTTAACCATCCATTTTTCTTAGTACTTTTGGGGAGTTGTGTTTTTAAAATTGCCCAGATCAATGCCATAAATTATAAAAGGGAATTACATGAAGACAATAAGCAGACTTCCTTACAGAAGTCTTACAAACCAGGAAAATGTGTGTTTGTAAATTCAAAATCCTGAAGTAATGTCTGAGTTAACTTTTCTATTGCTGTGAAGAGACAGAATGACCACAACAATTTATAATTAATTGGTGGCTTACAGTTCAAATGATTAGTGGAACATGGCAGCATGCATGGCACACATGGATCTTGAGAGGTAGCTGCTAAGAGTTCTACATCTTGCACAGGTATTGGGAAATGGTCTGCATACTGGACATGGACTGAGCATATGTAAGACCTCACAGCCTGTGTTCACAGTAACACATTTCCTCCAACAAGTCCACACCTCCTCCAACAAAGCCAAATCTCCCACTGGTGTTATTCCCTATGAGCTTACGGGGACCAACTACATCAAGCTACCACAAGGAATAAAACAACCATCCAAGAACACTTTATTTAGCATAATTTCCCTTTGGACATGAAGAAAGGGTTTTTTCCTCAGATAAGCAAATGTTGAGTGAACTATTACATATGAGAGGGAAGTGAGCTCTTCAGACAAAGAGGAAATATAAATGATTAGCAACATAAAAATATGGACACCCTGGAAAAGATAATAATCAAATTCAAGCCGGGTGGTGGCAGTGCACGCCTTTAATACCAGCACTCTGGAGGCATAGGCACGTGGATATTTGTGAGTTTGCGGCCAGCCCGGGATACAGATTGAGTGCCAGGATAGGCTCCAAAGCTACACAAAGAAACCCTGTCTTAATAAACAAACAAACAAAGAAACAAAAAAATCAAATTAAAAATACTATAATGGTAGTACGAAACCATGAACACTTAAATATAAATGTTAATTCCCAAGACTATTAAAAATAGCTATCACTATAATAATTTCCAGAGGTATATAATATAAAAATGTAAATTTAAGATAAAAATCATAAAATGTTGAAAGGCGCAAAAATATGCAATAAGAGTTTGTGGATGCAGTGTTAATTAAGTATTAATTTAAAATAATCACAAAGGGAGACATGAGAGGGCAACCAAATTCTATGACGCAACCAGAAAACAATAAGCAGAATGTCGGTAATTTGTCAGTGATTTATATTCCAATGATCCTTAAATAAAAGTGGATTAAATTCTTTAAACAAAAGACAGTCAGGTAAAAAAAATATTAAAATCAAATGACCTGAGTAATACCTTATGAAATCATTTTGAATGACCATAGCCATTGCACCAGATTAACTTTAGTTAGATTTACCTGTGTCATTTTCCAGTCAATGAAAGTAAAGCAAAGGTGTTAGGGTAGTATTCAGATCTTTATAACTGTACCCTGGATTTAATGAAATTGTAGGAACATCCTGAAGTTTATTGAGTATTAGTAACATCTTATTTCTGAGAGAAATGAGCTCCTTAGATCACAGTGGTGTGGGATTCCCTCCCACATGGAAGGCAGAGATTGAAATATGAAATATATCTCACTGTTCGGATAACTTTGCTTAAGCTGCTTAAGTTAAATGATGAGAAATTTTTCCTACCTCAGCAGGAGGTTCACATGGTTGTTTATGCCACATTTCTAAAGACATTATACATTTTGTAACTAATTGGGGCTAGAAGCATTTCTCATCCTGAAGCCTGGTACAGAACAGAGGGCTACAGCTACAACAGGCATCAGAACCTTTTACTTGGAAATACCATGGCAACAGAGTCATTTTACCTGTGATGTACAATTTAGAAAAAAGCTTGTAAAGCATTAAGCTAGATCTTATGTCATCCCTGACTTAGAAGGCTGAGCAAATTTTACAAATTAAACACAGATTTCAGGAGATTTTGATTCGGTAGGTCTGAAGTTGAATAATCTCTATTTGAAAAAGAGTTCCCCAGACAACTTTGATTATCTTCCAGGTTAAGAAACACTGGAGTAAATAACTACTCCAAATTATGAGATAATTACTCTAAACCTGTTTTAGATTGGACTATATCATTCCACCACACAGAAACATTATGTTTTAGAAATAGTTTGTTAGAAACTGACAAAATTGTTAAGAATAAACACTTACTATTATTCCTCCCTAGTTAACAGACCAGAGAATTTATGTCAGCTGGACATGCCTGCTAGGGATGGCAGCCATCAGCTGAAGATATTTGAGTGCATTTCAATGAGTAGGCAGTGTTATGTAGCTCCTGTTAGTGGATTCCTTTAACATTTACTATGTGGTGATTGATGGTATTAATAAATAGATACCAAAGGCAAAAGAAAATGAATGAAAGAAGGAAGACAGACAAGAAAAGGAGAGTAAAAAAAGGAGAGAGGGAAAGTAGGAAGAAGGAAAGAAGTAAAAAAGGAATGAATGTTTTTGGCAGTGTGTCTCCCCATAGAGGGGAGAGAGACATTTCAGTTATGATATTGGATTTTTATAAAAGTTTAAATTTGACTGCATTTTTACTGACAGCTTAGTAATCTTTAGAATTCTGGCTTTTATTGAAAATGAAAAACATGGGCCAGAGAAAAATGTTTTGTTCTTATCTTATGGTCTAAGGTCAGTCACTGAAATCTATAAAAACTATGTCTGCTGGCAGCCATCCTATAGTAAACAAAGCTGCCTTGGAAAAAGAATTATTTTGATGTGAGATTACACTGATGAGTTTTTTTTTTTTTTAAGAATAATTTCCACAAACAAGCCTACCCAAGGCAAAATGATGCTGGAATGAGGTTACCAGTAATATCACAGTGATATCTTTCATTCAAGCAACAGGTTATCAGATTCAAGCAAAAGTAATTTAGTGAGACTAAGTACCAGTCCGAATATAATACTGAGAGATAATTAATTCCCCTTGGCAAAAACTTCAGAAGGTGTCAGTGTCTTTGCATTTGTATTCTAAAATGAAGTCCTTATTTCCTGTGGCTTCATAATCTATCTTAATTTGAATCACACAGTTTAATATCATTCTATTAATTAATTGCTCAATATTTATACAACATTAACAAAAGGCGACTTACTTCATTGCGCACATACTGATATTAAATTAATGAAAACACATTAGTATTAGGTTGAAAAGCATCCTGTGTGATGACTTTCACTGTAGTTGTGATTGAAAACATTAGCTACTTAATGATGTTTCCCTTTTTGATTAATAGAACAATAATGTTACTCAAAAAACTTACCTGGACACTTTAGTAACGTTAAGAACCGATATACTAAAGTTTCAATATATGAAAAATCTTCTCAGAAAACAGAAAAAGTGAATTCTAAACTTTAGACTTAAAAAGAAAAATACTAGAGAATTCAGATGAAGTTTGAAAGTGAGTATTGAATTGCTGAAGGTAAAATATTTTAATATATTAACAATTATGTGAATTAGAAATTATGGAATATAAAAGTTAAAGTGTATTTGATAATCTGAAATGATAGTATTCATCAAGTTAGGAATCCAGATATTTCACAGTATGATGACCTTCTACTGTTTAGACACCACATTAACCAAATGATTAAGTCAATGCTACTAATAAGTGGTAAGTTGTCATCATGTGCTTATTGAATCAATGCACTGAATTGGGCACAGAACCCCTTCTGGTTGTCTTTTCTGCCAAGAATATTTAGCCTAATTATAGCCATAGCAAATAATCAGATAATCCAGATAATGAAGTCTGGAGCTTAGATTGTTCAAACCACCTATCCATCAGAAAGTATCTAAGACTTCCAAATGAAGCTGAACCAGATGCAAGAATGTATGTGTGGGTGTGAGAGAGAATAAGAGAGAAAGAGAAAGCATGAGCATGAGAGAGAAAGAAATATTAGATCTGATTATGCCTATTGAATGCTATGTGCATATTTATTATATATTTCTTACAATATCCTTGCACATTTTCAAAATAAAAGCTTTTGTGAGAAATGGGCTTCACTGTGATTTTTTAATCCATACACCCAATGAGTGTCTGTCATAAGGAAATTCTGATAATAAGAATACAACCTCATGTTTAAGAAGAACTTAAGATAGAGAAAAGGATATAGAGGTTAGGAACCTGAATTCAAGTTCAGTTTCACTAATTTAGAGGTTACGTTCAATAGTATTGTGCTTCTGGTACTGTTTAGTCATCTCTGACATGACAACATTGTGTGGAGTCCCATAAAGATGGCTTCTCTTCATCTTGCCTCAAGGTCAGAGAGTACGAAATTGTCGTTAATAAGTCAAAAGATACTTGGATACTGCAAGAAGTTTTGGCCTTGGTATCAGGTGTCTTATCTAAATAACAGACTTGGGCTCACTTGTGTTTACTCTTGACCATCAAGGTGGGAAAACAGGTGTAGTTATCAAACGCTTGAATGATTAAGGGAAGAAAGTCTGTCTGCTCCTTATACATAATAGTTTTCTGCCATGCTCCCCCTCCCCATTTTGGTTGCTAGTACGAATGTTAAAGAGTAAACCTGGAGCATTCAGTATTCACTGGATTGCTCTCCTGCCTCTATCCTGTGTTTTTGTCTTCTTTGCTTCTTTACTTGCCTTTTCTCAATCCACACGTTCCCTTTCAGGTATGAAACGGGCAAGTTGGCGGGATCGGATTGTAGCCCCGCAAACATGGTCTCCCACAACATTGGACCTGCATGAGTTCTCAAGCCACATGTAGTATAGAATCAATAATTATTTAAAAATGTATTTGTAGTTTTCCTTATTTGTTCATGTGTGTATCTGTGTGGTTGTGTGTGCATTCATGAGTGAAGGCACTTAAGGATCCCAGAAGACTTCTATCACCCTGGAGCAGGAGTTACAGGCACTAGTGAGATACTTGATGTGAGTATAGGAAACTGAATTCATGTTCTCAACAAGAGCAACCAGATATACTTACCTCTGAGCCAATTCATAAGCCCCTAGAATCAATGTTCCTTTAAGACAGATAATAGGGAAAAGGCCTTCCCAGGGGAACTTGGTAGTTAGTAATCTGTAAGTCAGGATAGGCACGGGTGCTGCATCCCTATGAGAAAAGGTTGCAATCTGGGCAATAGTAAAAAAGTTTTGTGGTTAAATTATAGTGCGTTTTGGCACTTAATTATTTTTTTATTTCCCAAAGATTAACAATTGCTTTATTTAGAATATTGCCAAGCTCATTTAGTTATTTCTCTAGCATCTTGTAGAGTACCTGATGCTGATAAAATTTCCTCAGAGCTATAATAATGGAAGAAAATGAAGAAAGTACTTAATGATTGATGTGGTTATCCACCCATACCTGGCAGGAGGAGCACATTTTTTTTTTTTTTACCCTTGCGAAAGGATATCAATTGTACATTTGCAAGAGAAAATGAACTGTGCTGCTGTGAAAGACATTGGAGAACTCTGTTAAAGCAAATTGCAGGAAAGGTGACTGATGGATCCAACAGGTGACAGATGAATCACTAGCTCAGGATTCCTCCTTCTCCTCCTTCCTCTTTCTTTTCTCCTCTTCCTTCTCCCACTCCTGTACCCTCTCCTCTTTCTATATAATATTCTTATAGTATTTTTTTGGAATTTCATAAGTACATACAATAAATTTTGATTATATTTAATCACCCACTCTTTTAACTTTTACAAAATCTACCCCAAATTGTCCCAATTTTCTTTTTTCTCCTTGCTATAACGTACTGAGTCCAATTTGTGCTATGCAAATATTCATGGATGCAGAGCCATCCATCTACCTGGGGGCAGACCATACCTTTAAGAAAATTTCCTCACCACCAGCAGTCATCAACAATCAATATTTCTTAAGATGTGGATGGGGTTCCTCCCTCTGTGTTGTGTATTATAATTTTGACCAGCTTGATCTTCTGTAGTTAATCACAGTTGCTGTGAGTATAGGAGCACAGTGGTTCTGTAATATCTAGAACAGTTTAACGACAGTCCTTCCAAACCTCTGACTGTTAACATCTTTCTGCCCCCTCTTTTGCTATGGTCACAGTGCCTTATTCAATACTCTCAAAACCTATTTGTTATAATTCTTTAACTGTCTTTGTGAAACAGTTTTTGGAGAAGTTTGAAACTGATTTTCCTAAGATGTTCTAGAACACTGTAATTATTAAAAATAATCAAGGATGCTAGAAAATGGGTCATGTTAATAATTTAAAGTAATTACAGAAAGTAATTATACTACTGTCACTTTCAGATGAAAGGCATCTCAATGCACATGAAATCAGGATCTCTCTTTCTCTGTCTCTCTCTGTCTCTGTGTGTGTGTGTGCTTGTGTGTGTGTGTGTTTCCCCTTCCCTTCCTCCCTCCTTTCCTCCTACCCTTCCTTCCTTCCTTTCTTTCATTTTTCAGATTATAATTTATTTACTCCACTCTCCCTTTCTTTTCTTCCCTCCAAACCCTCCCCTATGCTACTACTGCTCTCCTCCTAGTTCATTATTGTTGTTAAGAATGTTTATTAAGTCTATCAATATCATGCTTCTTTTATGCATATTATCAAAGCTGACCGTTTGGCACCTGGGTACCCAAGTGGTGTTCTTTTCTCTGGGGAAGACCACCTCTCCTATCCAAAGTCTATAGTTGCCTATAGTTCTTTGTGTACGGTTGAGGCCTCATGGGCTTTTCTCCATCCAGTTTGGCATGTACTTTGGTGTAACACCTATGAATCATCTCAATTGCCAGCATGACACAATAACCCTGTAGGTGCAGTTGTTGCATTCATACCTTGGAGGTAACCAAAAGCTCACTAGTTGGTATTTAGAACCCAGTCAACAGAAGAGAGACCATACCTGGTACTGGAAACCTCACTGTTCTACTTAGTGCTGGTGGTCATAGTTACTGGTGAAGAATCTACAAACACTAATGTATTAATCTCTAACAACAATCTATAATATTTGTCCTTATACACACATATAAATTACTCCACCCCTTATCAGGGAAACTTCTTTCTGCAGCAGATGAAGAGCACTACAGATAGCCATACACAGTCAAAATATAGAGTTGTGAAGCTCAAAATACTCCTACACCTAGGGTTGAGGGAATACATTGAAGATGTGGCAAGAGTAAGAAGTTTAGAGACTTTGCTGTGATAACATGTTTTCTGCTAACATCAGAGACTACATCCATAAAGTTTCATCAAGTTAACCATCCAAAGGTGAGGTGAACAAGGATGACAAAAACCTTCATCCTTGACACTTGAACTCTTGGCATTCTAGACTTAGACTTTATCTAAAACATGTAGTTGTTTGCCAATATTATATATTATACACTCCGAGTTCAAGACATAGTATCTTCTGGACAAAATATTGATCTCTCCCATATTGGTGACTTTGGAGAGGGCCATAATGCCCTTGACCCCCAATTTCAGTTTGATTGTAGTTACACAATTTTATGTCTTTTCTTATGATATATTAAGTATAGTCTTCATAGACAACCTGTCACCTTCCACCTGCATGACAAGAAGTCCTATAATCTCCAGAATTACATTCTCAGTTTCTTGAAAAACATGTTCGTTGCTTGTGTTTTCCACACAACCAATAGCAATAGCTTGTCATATAGATACTTAATTTGTTTATTTAAATGACATCAATTTTAATCAACTTTCACTTACAGATTTTTAATATAAGTTATTTATCTTCCCATTTGTGTGTTTGTGGTAATAGAATTTAATTTATCTCCTGTCCTAAGTGTTGGCCTTAGATTTCCTTTGAGTCATTTATTATTTTACTGATTCACCTCACATTCTTTTGAGATATGGAAAAAGATTGGCTATCAGTAAAGCCTTTCCTGCTCATGGCTTACTTATGCTGTGATTCATCTTGGAGATTATGATCAATTTGTGTACAATTGTACAGCATCCTGTGTGCTCTTTACTGTGAAAAAATCTTAATGTTCCATAACTGACTCAGGTACAGATGATGATGAATGCAAAAGCCCACACACAGTCACCCAAGAGAACAGCTTAGTCACTAGACCATTTTCCAACAGAATTAATTCTAAATTTTGAAGTTTTCAAAATAGAAACTTTTAATATAATAAATATGGTAAGGAGTTCCATCCATTTATGTTTTATTCCTTACTTCCTTTCTTCCTTCATATCTTTTTCCTTTGTAAGCCATATAATCAAAGTCTACCATGTATTTTCACTCAGGCAGTACACCTCTTCCCTCTCCCCTCCACAGTTCCTTTGTTGTCATCCAGCAGTTCATTTTCCTGTTACTGTCTTTAAACACAGCTTTCTTTTCTATCTCTAATTTTACTCAATGTCTTCACCATGGCCTATGTTATTCTTGAACCAAGAACTGTTCTGTGCCTTCACTATGGTTCAAGTGGTCTTCTTTCTCAAATTCAGTGGCAATCTCCTCATCCACATTTGTCAGCTCATGTACTACTCACAATTAATTTGTATGTGTTCAAGCAAATGGGCTCTGTTGAGAGGCTGCATGCATGCTCAGGTGAGTGATTTTTCTCTTTATAATCCTTAGATGAGACCTAAAAGCAAAACTAGCATAAAATATTTCTAGGGCAAGTACACAGAATGTGTCTGGGAATATAGGTCAAGTAGATTGCTCAGTAGATTCTTAAATATTTTAGAATAAAATTGTGGATTTGGTAATGGTCTTTTTGAAATAGCAAAATGTAGAAATGTACTTGTTGGATTCACTTTCTTTACATATGTTTCTGAAATCTTCGTTTCTTTCTTTTTAAGGTAGGAACATGAGATTAAAATGCATTGTAATTAAAATCTTTTCTATATATCCTTATGTGGAAAGTAAAAACTATAAGTTACAAATTCTGAATTATTCATGAAACTGTTTTGTTTCCTTTTGGGTTTTTTTGTTTGTTTGTTTTGTTTTTTTGCTAATAATGTACTTCACATGTTGTACATTCTAAATTTGAAGCTCTATTTCAGATACCACACTGGGAATCATATGACTGTTGCAAGTTGAAATAAATAGTTTTAAAATATTACAGAAGAAATTCCCCATAAAGAGGCTATGAGAAGTTCATCATTTTATGAGAATTCCCATTTTCCACAGTTCATATGAGATGAATCTTATAACTAGCACTTGAACTGACACTTAAATAATTAAAACAGATAAAGTTCATTTGTACATCCAGTAAATGAGGCTAGAGATATTAGACTCTTAGAATTTAAATATTTTACATTAGTGTTAGAACAAACAACAGCAAACACATGGCAGAAAATTTGTATTTTTGAAAATACAGAACCACACAGGCAAATGCCACATTTGAAGAACTTTTCTCTTTAAGGGCAGTATGGTTGATCTTTGGGTAGTCATGGGATTTTGGCTCAGGACGTTGGCAAATGAGCTTTGGAACATCCAATAAAACTTGAAGGAGAAGACTAGCTAGGAAAGAGAGAGGTGTAGGGTAGGAAACCCCAACATCTGCATGAAAAATGAAAGAACTCTTATGAGTGGCTTGGCTGAATTGAAACTGTGTCCACAGGGCTGGAGACAGAATTGTGAAATGTTCAGTGAAAAGTAGTCAAAGGATGAAGAGTAGGAACAAAAATTCTGCATCCTTAAAGGGTCTTGGTGAATAAATCTGCCTTGCCTTCCACATCTCAGAAATAGCACTCTTTATGAGAAAAGCCCAGCTTCATTGCTGGTTTAGGTAACCACACAGTTGTTCCTATCACCCAGATCAGATGGTGTCAACATGAGCAACACTGCTCACAATTGCCTCTGTGTGAACACATAAATCATATGAACAACTATGCAAAATGAATATAGAAAATTAGAAGACATTCATAAGGTATTTAATGAATACTAATGACTAAATAAAGAAATATATAGATGGACAAATTCTCTCATATTTTTATTAAGATTGACATAAAATTTAGAAAATAGGAATTATTCGGAATCTACATAGTAAAGGAATTAAATTGATTGTTTGATGCTTGATAACATGAGAGCTTATTTTCCTTATTTGAGAATTCTACACATGCATATAATGTGTCTTTACCAACTTGATCCCATTCTCTCAAACTCCTACTTGTTCAAATACTCCCCACTTTAACCACCACTATTCCTCCCCCATTTTTATGTGTTCCTTTCTTAAACCCACTGAGTCTATATAATACTGTTTCCCACAGATAAAATTTACATCAAGAAGACTTCACAAGTATACTCTATCAAATATCTAGGCAAAATATGAGAAGTACTCACAATTGTTTCACTAAGCAGAGCATAGAAAAATGTCAAATCTTCCACAGGTACTGAATTACACTTTTAATAAAATTCGCCAAAAGGAGAGATGTGGGCAAAACCCTTAAAAGAACAAGCAGCAACATGTGCAAATTATAAACTGTCATAGCATGTCATAATCAAATGATGTTTATTCCAGAATAAGAAGCATTAAAATGACTATTATGAGCATATGAACTTAATAAAAGGTGAATACTATGTAACTATCTAATCACACAAGCATCAAAATCAGTGCCTAGTGATGGGTATGGAACTTCATGCCTGTCTTCCTTTCCCATGTTGGAATTTTATCTGGCTTGAGTTGGAGTTTGAGCAGGTCTATACATGATGACTCAGCTTCTACAAATTCATATGCACACCACCTTATGTCCAGAAAACAGTTTCCTTGTAATCATCCACCATGTATAAGTTTTACAATCTTTCCATTTCCTCTTCTACAGTGATTCCTGAGCCTTAGGTGGAAAGATTAATGTATCAATATCTCATTTAGTACTGAGTATTCCACAATTTCTTTTCTCTTGAAACTTAACTCTCTTTTGGGTCTCTGTATTAACTGTCACTTACTTTCATATTTAAGGATGGCAGCCACACTAATCTAGGGGAATAATAGTAAGTAATCAGAAGCCATCTTAGTAGTAAACCATTTAACAAATTAACAGTAGTACAGTGTCCGCTGGTAAGGCCTATGAAATGTCTAGCCACAGGTTACCAACCGGTGGTGCCAGATAATCATTCCATCTCATGGAGCATTATTTAAAATCAACTAGAAAGTGAGTGTTCACTTACATATTTGTGACACATCTCACGAGGCCAGCCATTATGATTGTTTATGGGGTTCACTCTGGGTATATCTGGTGATTACATTTCTCCTCTAGAAGTATATAGCTTATTCCAGCAGTGGTAAAACTAGGCAGTAGGGGTGAAGCTGCAGGTGAGTACCAGCTTCACGTATGCATATTCTATAACTTTAATGTGTGGTGTCTTCAGCAGTAAGGACTTATATCACATGCTGGAGGGTAACAAAGCATTGGAAATAGCTTATAATATTTGAAGATCTAGAGGACTCCACTTTCCAGAATCTTTAAAATAGGTAACCCATCACTGTCCCTGAGAATTGCAGTCATTATTCTGTGCTATCAAATAGAAATGTTACCTGTTATGTAGCATTGCTATTTCAACTCTTTTTATGTATGTTCATGAATATTGAGAATGATAACTAACACTAAAGTCTTCTAAAAAAAATTCATTTGGAAACCCACTGCTCTAGAAGCTTCCTAAAATACAAAAAAAAAAAAAAAAAAAAAAAAAAAAAAAAGAAAAAAGAAAAAAAAATTCTTGTACAGAACCTAATGCCATATCATAAAAGATAAAACAGATGTTCATCATCAACATCATTAAAAATTCTGCTCATTCTTAGAATAATAAAATTAAGTAGCAAAACAAAGATGTGAAGAAAGCAAAATACTTTAGCATTGCTGTCGAAATGCAAGGCAGTACAAGAAATTTGTTCATCCCCTGATTTGGATTCCCCTATTATGCACTGTGGTTATTTCCAAGAAGCAAAACTAGACTGGTCCATGAATGTCATTTAAGTGACACAGTTATGAGTATATTTTTCCCCTGCTGGTCAGGCCCCACAGTCACATCAACCCCAAATAACACACAGAGATGCTGTATTAAATATTAAGCTGCTGGCCAGTTACTATTGTTTCTTATTGGCTAGCTCTGTCTTAAATATTAACCCATTTCTATTAATCTAAGTATTTCCATATGGTCTTATCTTACTGGAGAGAGGGGCTGGTGTTCTACTCTCTCTGTCCTCCATGATGAATCTCCCCACTACTTCCTCTCTCCTCCTAGTCCCACCTATCTTGCTTTCCTATTGGCCAACAGTGCTTTATTCATTAACCAATAAGAGAAACATACTTACAGAATGGCATCTCCTATCATGACACCAAATTAAATTAAAATAGAACCAAGCCACATTTTCATCATTAAAAAACAGTGCTATGTTGTGATGAAGTCACTGTAGTCAGCATTGGAAAGCAATAACTACTGATACAGGTAAAATCATAACACATCTTCAGAGGTTCAAGTTGAACAACAACAGCCAGACACCAAAGAGAATCTATTGCCTGACTGATTATGATTTTAGAAGGCAGAAGAATGGGTAAAATTAATCTCCAGAAATTTCAGTAATTGCATAAACAATAATTACATAGTCAGACAAAATTGAGATGATAGGATAGGGTCATATTGGAATTTTCCAGAGTCATTGAAATGTTTAATCATCGTGATGCTTACATGGACACATAGAAATCTGAAACACTTAGCATATATGTAATTCAAAAACTTTACCAATAGCATGCCATTCACTCCTATCATGATAATACAGATGGTTGATTAATTTAATAACAATTATTTTGTACTCAAGAAGTTTACATTCTCTTATTTTCATCATGATTACAATTCAGCTTAAAATATATGCTAAAATGTCAAATCACTTGTTAGACTAATGTGTAGATACTATTGTCTAAGTAAAATTATTTTCTAAGTATAATAGTTCAAAATGTTTTAATCTACTTTCATAAGTACTGTGTCTTACATAATAGGATTCAAGACATGAAATTCATGTAGTTTAACCATTAACATTTGAAAAGAAATGGATATACATTTTCCACTTGCTTTGTCAGTTAACATAGCCCAGAAGGATTTACACCTCTGAAAATAACACACAGCTGTCAACCAGATGTGGCAGTGTGTGCCTGTAATTTCAGCTTCTCTGAAGGCTGAAGGAGTAAGATGGTAAGAGTGAGCCCCTTCTGGAATAAATATCCAATTCAAATTCATTATGGGCAACTAAATGAAGCACTGTCTCAAAACAAAACAAAACTCAGAAGTTAAAAGGGGCTGGGCCTAAACAAAAGCTGTGTAATGACATCAGCAGTTGACATCACTGCATGGATGGGGGAATCTCATAAGGCTCATTCCCAGATGAAGAGCTAATGGTAAATAGTATTTGCTTTAAAAAAAATGTGACAACCAGTCTTCTCTAAGTATATCCAATTCTAAGTGGTTATCCCAAGAACATATACGTAAAGCAACACTAAATGGATACATATGTAAATGGATCAGAAGATACAGATGATAGACAGATGATATATGTCATAATTTAAAAAAGAGGTCATGACATTGATAGAGTAGGGGAAACATGGGAGAAGTTGGACAAAATGAGTATGGAACAGACATGGTTTATAAACAGAATTTACATATAAAGTTATCAAAAGTAGGCCTGCCCCTTTCTGACCAGAAACAGAGAAAGAGTGAGTGAATGGAGAATCATAGGGAAGTCAGGGAGAGGGGGAAAAGAGTCATAGGGAGGGGACAGGAGGAGAGAGGGGAAACTGTAGTAAGGATGTAAAATAAATGAAAAACATAATTAATAAAACATTCTCAAGAAATAATAGCAAGTTAAGCATTGAAAAGGGTGTAACATTGAAGCTACAGCTATTCAGGAGAATGTTTTGCTAACTTACACTTACTCTTGGTTGCATGTCCAATAGCACTGGTAGTGTTTGTGTCTTCTTTTTCTACAAACACTTTGCTATCAAAGAAGCCAAGAATTCTTGGAGAAAGATCTGGTTCTAGAAGTGGATCATAAACTTTGTAGGATGATCTGAGAGTAATTTATAGTGCTAGAAAGTTAGGACATATTCAGCAACTGTCAGAGGGGGATAATTCTCAAATGAGCACAGGGAGCAATCTGTAGAGCATTCTATAAATTGAGAAGTAAATATAAAATGAATATCCAACCCAGTAGTTTTCAACATCCTAATGCTGTGACCCTTTAATACAGTTCCTCATGTTGCGGTGGCCCCACATCCATACAATTATTTTATGAACCATGCAAATATTTTTGGAGATAGAAGTTTGCCAAAGAGGTTGTAACCAACAGTATGAGACACGTGATCTTGTTCATGTTGATTCAAATAGACTGATAATAAATAAATAGACAAATCACTGAATTGGTAAATAAATGTGTGGGAGAAAAGGGGTGATATCCATTCTAAAGAATTGCAAATAAGAGGTGACACATGAGTTCACTATTTAAATATGACCTGCATATTGTGACTTTCTTCTAAAAGGTAAATAAATAAATAAAAAACAAAGAAAGGGAAAATAGATTTATTTTATGGGGAAGTGACCTTGAAAACACCATTCAGCCAACTGATTAGTAGTTCATGCTTGATAGATGTCCTGTAACATTTTTCCTATGGGAACTTCAAAAAATGCTAAAATGCGTCCTTTCATGACAAAACCAAGTCAACTCTAACATATTCTTCCTTAGCACTATCCAACATTGCCAAGGACACCAAAACTCAGCAAACTCTGAGATGCCATCAAGCCAGTGCAATATGGACCCCTGGACCAGAACAGAGTATTGGGTTAAAAACTAGGGAAACATGAAAAAAATTCCAGAAACATAGAGGCATCAAGTGACTAATGTATCTATTTACATGGTACAATAATTATATTATATCAAAGTATCCAAACTTCTGTTAGCTGTCAATACTAGAGGGGATCCAGTATGAGATCACAGGGACTCTTTGTAGCATCTGCTCTGTTTTTCTGCAACAAAACTGCTGTACAATATTTTTTCATGAACAGTTTGGAATGTACAAAGCCATAGAGAAATGAAATTTTAAGTTGTTCCGTATGACTGGAGGATGTAGCTTGTGAAAGGAAATGAAGTTTGGGGAGAAGCACGGAGGTATTTCATACTTCACCAGTTCCATATACTATGCTAAGGAGTCGGAATTTAATCCTCTATAAATATTAATTGGAAAAGGGCCTCACGGGAACGAAAAATGAGCAAGCTTGTAGCATTTAATCTCAAACTGGCCTTTACAGGAAATTGGGCTCGGTGCTGTCTTCTTGCAAAATTGTTTTGGACAACTGGAAAAGATAGGAAGGCTGGCAAATAGCTGTTAAGGCGAACGTGACAGGAACCATTCTGGACTCAGCATCCAGGTCCTGGTGTAGTATTTGCTCTCCCATATTGTTTTTGCTGGGTTTTGTTTGGTTTGGCTGCTGACTAATTCTTAGGCAATTGGCTAAATTATTAGGATGTGGAAATACACGTATTTTAACTGCTATTATCACAAAAGCTTAAACTCACAATATTGTCTAACAATCATTGCTTAGCATTTACAGGGGTATCTCTTATCTACTAGGCATTCAAACATTTGAAATTCATATTTTAACTATATGTATATAGTTAAAATATGAATATATATATTCTGAAAATTTAACCAATGAAATTTAGACAATAGAAATTAGGAATAAATTTTTTAAAAAGAGAGGAAAATGTAGAAAAAGAACCTTCTTTTACACACTTGTTCTGTATGTTGTAAATCTTAATGGTACAGGGATCTCAGATCCCTAAGCTTGGGCATTTATATTTATCCCTTGTGTAGGGAAATCAGCTGAAGGGTATATATAAACCTTACACTTTAAGACTGGAAAGAATTAATCTTTTTCCTCCCCAAAAATTCCCACAGTGGGCATCCCTTGGTTAGACATTCTTCTTTTATCGGATGTCAGTATCAGTGCAGGTGTACAGTCTGGGTTCAAGGAATCAACATGATGAATGAGCCCATGGGAGTGCTGAGAATTGAACCTGAGGCTTCTGAAAGCAACTCAGTGCTATTACCTACTAAACCATTTCTCCAGTTCCCAAGAGCAATTTCTAAAAAGATGCTACCCTTGAACTACTGGAATAAACATTAAAGAAAATATTTCTCTGGGATGATTTTTCATGTGTTTTATTTTAAAGTTTTCCATTTTACATTATGGTGTTGACATTCATTTTTGTTTCTTTCACTTTTCCAGATATTAAGTTCAAAATGTCCCTGGCTTTCTAAAGCAAGTGAAGAGTTTACAAATCAGCATATGCACACATAGATGGTAGAAACAAACACCATGGTGGTTCATGGCAGCCAATGTGGAGCACCAATGCTTCATGAGGAAGAAGGAAAAGAATTAACTGGTGGTGTAAAATCTTGTTCATGACTGAGATGCCTCACCACTTGTGCTGATGTTTATTTTACCAATCTGGAGTATGTGCTATTGGTTGAGCTCAACAAGCAGGCAGATATGCCTTCGGGAAGGCATTAGATTCAGATATGGAAAAAGTAGTTTAATTGCTTATCCTAAGAATTTCCCAGCCCTTTCTCCCAGATTTTTTCCAGGAATGACTCAACACAGCTTTCTACCTTGATTGACAATTCTTAGAATTCAACTCCATTCATTTATTCCTCATTTCTTCTCTGTATACAGACAGGTACCTAACAGGAGATAGATTACAGACAGACAGACAAACAATAGATGGTAGACATATAGACCAATAGCTAAAAAAAAAGATACTCTTGTGGTCTATGTGAGATACAACTATTTTCATGATGTTGACTTTTTATAAAAGTAGGTGCACTGTAGTGTCAGCATCATTATAAAATCTACTTAATTATAGTCTGTTCATGAATATGCATGTTCAGGTACATTCATTCAAAAAATATTTGTAGTCTCCACACTAATTTTAATATAGTGCCCCAGAGATTTATATTAAATAGTCATTATTTAATATCCACCTGGTACTGATTTGTCTAATATATAGTTTCTTATATTCAGTGGCAAGACAAAGAGATGTTTCTTTAGATATAAAGCAACACACAACTGAGTTCTGTTTCATTTTGCTCCTAGTATATTTGGATTTGCTCCTAGTATATCAAATCAGTGCTTACAAAGTTTATTCAAGTTAAATAGCAAAATTTAAACTTTCTTTCTAAAACTCAGTATTATTTTGATTAAATTTCTTATTTTCTTACTTTCTGAAGCTTTTTCAATTTAATGTTGTTTAAGACTTATTAAAATAACCTAATAAATAGTTTAGCTAAAATATGCACAAATTTCAATTTGGTGCAAGTTGACACTTGTACAATAAAATGTCTTTTTATATTACATATAGCTGTTGTCCCAGTTAGCCTCAGCAGCCACCTTAACAGAGCTTACAATCATGTGAATAATTTTTCTTTGAGTGATTGCCCAGAGTAGATTGGTGGATGGTTACATCAATGACTTTTGGTGGCCAAATCAACATGGGCATCACTATTCCTAGTCAGGTGGGCCTGGTGATAAGGGTGTCCTTTTATACATTGTTTCTCTTTCTTATTGGTTGATGAATAAAACTATTTTGGCCAATGGACAGGAAGGATTTAGCCAGGCGGGAAATCCAAACAGGGATATGGTAAGGTAGTAGGCAGAGTCAAAAAGATGCCCCTGAGGAAGCAAGAGTCCTGGGCATCACTGGTAAGCCAAGACCAAGTAGAGATACACAGAGCAATAGACATGGGTTAATAATTAAGACAGAGCAAGCCAATAAGAAGCCTGTGCATTGAGCCAAACAGTTTATCATTAATTTAAGTCTCGGTGTTTATTTGGAACTAAAGGGTTGTGGGACTGGGCAGGACAGAAACTTCCATTTACACCTTGGATGTAAAAGAAAGTTAGCTTTGTATCTTAGTTAGGGTTTCAATTGCTTTGAAGAGACACCGTGGCTATAACTATGTTGATTCTTATAAAGGAAAACATTTAAATAGGGCTGACTTACAGTTTCAGAGGTTTAGTCCTTTATTCTAATGGCAGAGTGCAGTCAGACATGCTGGAGAAGGAGCTGATAGTTCTACATCTTGATCCACAGGCAGCAGAAACAACTCTGTACAGGGCTTAGTTTGAGAATATATGGCACCTCAAACCCTCCCCAACACTTCTTCCAACAAGGTCTTATCTACTCCAAGGAGACCACATCTCCTAATAGTGCTACTCCATTTGGGCCAAGCATTCCATCATATGAGTCTATGGAGGCCATACCTATTCAAACCACAACATTGACTGAGCCAACAAAAAGCATTCCTCCATGGGTCTGATTCTGTATAGAAGTTCACAGAGATGTAGACTTAGGGTCTGTTGTATGATGTTTACTTTATTTAATAATGTTACAAACTGAAACTTAAAACAAAATCAGTAAATTGAAATTATAGAAATATTTTTAGACTTGTGATTATGTAAATACATTTTTTAAATTTATATAACTTGCCATTGAAATATAAGTATTTTAATTCATTGATAACAATTTTAAGTTCTTGATAGCTAGAAATTACTATTAGAATTTGACAGCTCAAATAAAACAACATGTGTGTTTTCTGAGTTGTTATGCTTACCTCACTCACTGAAATTATAAAATGCCTTCCAATTCTCCCGGAGAATGACTGTATCATTTTTCAATTGGAATGAAACTTAATGGCATGGCAGTTTCACAATACTAAATAAACAGAGTATTTTCCCCCTGTGGCTTTACAAAATTTAGACAAGGTCAATTAGCTGTGGATAATTATCAATTTAGTATCTGATGTTTATTTTTAAAAAGCTATGGCAATACATTTTTGGCTCTCCCCACAGAACTAAAAAGTCATATTTGGGAGATGATGATTAATATATATATATATATATGTGTGTGTGTGTGTGTGTGTGTGTGTGTGTGTGTGTATATATATATATATATATATATATATATATGTATCTTCACTTTGCAAGTCTGTCTATGAAGAGCCCATGGTGGTCCATCAAAAGGAAGGGAAATGTCAATAATTAGTATCTGCAAGGAGAGGTGGTAGAGTAAGTTACAGTGAGAGAAGACAACTTTCAGGGCAGTGCCATTAGACATTTCTGTCCAAACTCTTTGAGTTTCATAGATGTTTAAAGATGTGAGCAAAGTGTTACCACATGAAACTCTAAACCTCAAGCTTGCAGTGTCAGAAAAGCAGCTGTAGAGTATTTGGCCTAATGCTCTTCCTTCTTCCCAATATTCAGTGCCACTGTGATTTACGTATGTTGGCTCAGTGAGAGCACAGGTTCACATGAGGTTCTTACTCCTATAAATTTTAGGGTCACATAAGGTCTGCTTTTAAAAACTAAATTTGTTGAAAATGTCAGTACTTGGGAAAGCCTACTGCTTGCTAAAGGGGTTGTTGTTATAGACCAATGACAATTTCATTTTTAAAAGATGAGAGGAATCCACCTGTAATATATATGTAGCTTTCAGTTGACAACACTTAAAAATTATTGCTAAGGTATTTTTTCTTACAAAATTCATAGCAACAGGTCTGCCTAAACCAGTTATCACTGGTTTAGTAGTGACTTGCTCCTGTATGGTTGCATTGTTTTTTATACAAGTTATTTTTTTTAAATAGTTAATACTCAAACTTTAGGTTCACCAAAGCAAAATAATAGTATAATGGTATAATTTCAGAATACTCTCCTCTTGGTTATATGTCTTTTATATATAGATTTGTTTGAAAGCTCATTTCCTCTCTAAAATTCTCTGGATAATGGTTTAAATATTTCTAAGAGTGATATTAGTGGTAAGACATTTAAATCTGGGGGAAAAATGGGCTAAAGGAAGGAAGAAAAGTTTCAGGGGGAAAGCAGAGAAAGGAGTCACAAGAAGTCACACATTGCCTCCCACAGAAGACAGGGGATGTGTGCGTATATTAATTTTGAAATGAGTGGCTAGGGCATTACATCTGAATTGTATGAATGTATACAGCTCTTGGGATGTCTGTTTCATCTGTAAAATGTGGGAACACAGAGACCTCTGTGGCCCTTTCCAAGACTGATTTTAACTCTGTTATCATTATTTAGTCTCTCTCTCTTCATTTATTACAGTCTTCTTTCTAACCTTCTGATTAACTCAAAAGTCCAGCTACCACTCTATAATGTTCAAGTTTAGTGGATGCTACAAAGTGTGATTCTCTCTGTTTGTATATGTAATAATTGTTGTAACATTATCAGGTTAAATTCTTTCTTTCCCTGATTCATTTTCATCTTTTAAAATTTCTAAACCCTTGCTATATTCTTAGCAGGAGATATGCTACAGGTAGATATTCTTTGCATGACTAAAGAACCTGCAAATAACTTTCAAATGTCACTCTGCTTAGTTACAGCCGTGTCATCCAATACATACTCTTGTTAATCACAGAATTTGTAACCCATAATTACATCCATAAGAAAAGGAGTAGTGAGTACCCAAATAACCTTGCAGAATTTTCCTCTTATGACTTGGGATTTGGTATATTTTTCCTACTGACTTCAGCCCCACCTTGGCTTCTTCTCTATCCAGACTGTCCCAGACCTGGCACATAAAGCGGCTACTCAGCTTTCATCATCTGTTCTGGCCAGAGGAATGTTCTCTGATGCTCTTCTTGGCTAACTGTGGCTCCTACTTTCATTTTCACTATGGGCACAGCCATTCAGTGGCTTCCACTGGAAACTCTTTTTACCCAGACATTCCTTTGGGATCAGTGCATTTCCATAATGCCACTGCATTCCATCACTCTTCTCTGTGGCTGTGTATCCTTCCATGCTCACTCTCAGTGACAGGCAGGAGGTAACTTCCACTAGGGTACCTTGGTTGCTTTTGTCTTTATCTAATAGTATTTTAGTTATTTTCATGGGAGAAAGCCCCCCAACAATCCTCTACCTCCTCCCTTTTCTTGTTTTTCTTCATTCTTTATAGTCCTTCATCTTAAGATACCTCTACAGAAACTCATTTTAATTTTATGAAAGTCATACCTGAGGAATTTTAACTATTGAATACTAATTCAGTTAGTTTGCAATCATAAACATAAGGCATGCCTTACATTCTATTTAAAATCAATAAAAAAAACAGAAACATATAATCTTATAAGAACTGTGTGAAATTTCTCCAGGTATTTAGAATCAACTATACTATCTGAAAAATAATCTGAGATTTTTGTCCTTTAGTAAAATTTTCTCTACAACATATTTTCAGTAGCAGTGTGCTTGATTAAAGTAGCTGTTAACAAAACTGAAAATAAAGGCTGTAAAGTCATATATTGTAAGAGAGGTTTTTTTTGTACCCACTCTCAACAATAGCTAAAACAATAGGCAATAAATCAATAAGAAAATATTGAACATGAATAATCAAATGGTCTTGAAAGAAATGTACAGAATATTCTTTCACAGCAAAAGAGTACACATGAAACAAACTTGCAGTTAGTTACTATGTTGGGTCACAAATCAAGTCTTATCATACTTAAGATGATAGAGGCCATGCAGAGTCTCTTTTCTGACTACAATGGTTCAAATCTTAAATTAAATATAATAATAATAGGAGAAACTCAGAAAATCCATAAATGAAAAAGTACTCCAGAGCAAACTATGAGCACAAAATTAAAAATTATAAAACAAATAGGACAATGGAAACAACTTCAGCAAACCAAATCCTATAGGTACATGAATAGCAAAGTTCTTACCCCCGTAAGAAAAAGTTAGTGAGGTCTCATAGACTCTGGTTCAAGAAAGGAATGTGAGAGCACATTCCCCATGGAGAGATGTTCCCTTAACCTAGAGGCAGGAGGAAGGGCCTAGACACCTCTCCAAATGACTTGACAGATTTTGATGGTTCCTCCTGGAAGGCCTCACTCTCCCTGTGGAGTGGGTGGGGAAAGGGGTAGGAGGGGGGGTCAGGATACATGGTAGGATGGGAGGGAGGGAGAAAGAACTGGGATCAATATGTAAAATAAGAAAAAAATAATAATAACAAAAAATTTAAAAAATAAGAAAACAACTTATATAAAAAAAGAAAAAGTTAGTGAAAATAAACTAACTTCACATTTCAAGGGTCTAGAAAAAAAAAAAAACAATAACAACAAAAAACAAAGCCCAAAGTCAACTAACAGAAGAAAACAGTAAAGTTAGAATATGTGAAATAAAGATAATAGTGAAAAAATCAGTATAGAAGCTATAATTTTTAATGTCAGCAAATTCACCAAGAAGAAAATTTATACTAGTCTAAAAATTATAAGTAAAGAAGAAGCATTACAACTGACACCATATGGAAAGCCATTATGAATTCTGCATACATATGCATATAAAGACCTAGCTAATTTACAAGACTTGGACAAATTTGTAGAAACCTATAACTTACTGATATTTAAAAACATAACTAGAAGACACAAGAATATAGTAGTCAATAAGCACATTGACTTGATATTAAACATAAATCCCAGTGAAGCATCCCACAGACCTGGATGCTTCCCTGGGCTGACTCTACCAAGCACCAAACACAATCATTCAAAATCTGAACTGGGAGGATTCAAATTCAAATCCAAATTTATTTTAGCAGCAAGATATTAGCATAATATCAATATCAATAAACTACAGTAAGATAAAATCATAAGCCAATATCATAGATGAACAGATACAAAAATTCTGATCTAAAACTTGTAAACTTATATCACATAGTGTTTGTTTGCATGATCCAAGGATGCCTAAATACATATAAATCATTAAATAATACATATGATATTAAATGAATAATGGGTAAGATTAGTATGACTTTAGCAGATGACTAAAAGCCTTGACAGAATTTAATGTGTTTCCTCAACAATAAAATGTCTCAACAGCTTTTGTAGAAAAGGGATATCTTTCAACATAAGCTAATGTCTCCTGCAGCTGAGATAACCTAAAAATCTTTTATTCTAAAACCAGGTATAGGAAATAAATTTCCTCCAGTCTCACACACATAGAACTTTTGGCACACTAGAAAGTATACTCAGAGCAATTAGGCAAGGAAAAGAAATATATTTCATAAAAACTACAAATCAATGAAAATATAGCAGAGACATTAAAGCAGAAGCATAGACAAAAGAGTGTCAAAAAAACAGACTCCCACATATCTAGATAACACATCACTGACAAGAGTGCAGAGAGTACAGTAGAGTGAGAAAAATCTCTCCAGTAAGTAGAGCAAAGTGCATATCCACATGCAAAGTAATTAACCTGGTTCCTTAATTCCATCTACAAAAGTTAAGTAACAGTTGGTTAGACTTACATGTAAGTTTCTTCAACCAGGACATAAAGGAAATTATTTTGGCATTTGCCTTGGCGTTTACTGATATAGCAAGGACTGCACAGCCAAGAGAAATTAAAGTGACAAAAGGAACCACATCACAGTAAAGGACAGAAAAGGGAACCTGTAGAATGGGATCACATATTTGCAAATCAAATACATGATGAGGGACCATTCTATAAAATGCCTAAGAAATTTATGTAGGGGCTGAGGGATGGCTCAGTAGTTAAGAGCACTTGCTACTCCCACAAAGGATACGAGTTTGGATCCAAGCACCCACATGCTGACAATACAATCGTATTCCTTAGTTTGTAAAAAAGAGTGAATTCAAGATATCAAGGAGATGTCAACATTCCCATTGTTCCTTGAAACATTTTCACAATAGCCAAGCCAAAAAAATTAAACACATTCATGAACAAGTGAAAGTAAAATTGTGTTTATGCAATAAAACCTTTCTTTTTCCTTCCTTCCTTTCTTCCTTCATTCCTTCCTTCCTTCCTTCCTTTCTTTCTTTCTTCTTTCTTTTAAGTTCATTTTACATTCCAACCACAGTTCTCTCTCTCACCCCTCTTCCCTCCTCTCCTTACCTCCCCTACAGCCCACCCCTTATCCACTTCTCCCAAGGGTGAGGGCTCCCATGAGGGATAGACAAAGCCTGGAACATTAAGTTGGTGCAGGACCATGCTCCTCTTCCATGCATTAAGGCTGAATATGGCATCCCACCATAGGGATTGGGCTACAACAAGCTAGCTCATGCACCAGATATAGATTCTGGTCCTACTGAAAGGGGCCACACAGATAGTTCAGGCTTCACAACCATCTCCCACAAATGGAGGGTGTTGTTCGGTTCCATGGAGGCTTCACAGCTGTTGGTCTAGAATTTGTGAGTTTCTATGAACTTGTTTCTCCCGACTGATTTCTCCATCATGATCCTGATCTCCCTTGCTCATATATTCCCTCCTCCCTCTCTTTGACTGGGTTCCTGGAGCTCAGCCAGGTGCTTGGTAGTGGATCTCTGCATCTGGTTCCATCAATTACTGGATGTAGGTTCTATGGTGACATTTGGGGTTTTCACCAATCTGATTAGAGGAGAAGGCCAGTTCTGCCACCTTCCCCACTGTTGCTACAAGTCTTTGCTGAGGTCATCCTTGTGGATTTCTGGGAATTTCCCTAGCATCATGTTTTCCCCCTAACTCCATAGTGACTTTCTCTATAAAAATATCTCTTTCATTGATCTTCCACTCTGTCTCCCCCTCCCTGCACCAGCCCATCTGGAAAGATGGCTCAGAGGTTAAGAACACTGGCTGCTCTTCCAGAAGTCCTGCGTTCAATTGCCTGCAACCACATGGTGGTTCACAACTATCTATAAAGAAATCTGGTGCCCTTTTCTAGCCTGTACACATATATGAAGGCAAAACACTATGCATAATTTTAAAAAACTTGCAATAAAATCTTATTCAGCAATAAAAGAAATGAAAAAAAAAATCTATGATTGCAGCAACAGATTAACTGTGATAAAAATAAATCTGGCATAGGAGCCTTTATAATCTCACTTAGACATGCAATCTGTAAACATGGGTGACTCGTGCAAACATTGCTATGGTAGTATGATAGGGCAACTTTCCAAGTTAATGGGGTTTTGTGAGATGACTATAAGACTAATAAGACATGACTCAGCAATGTCTGTGAAGCATGGATGGAAGCAATTAGAATTGATATAATAACTGAGAGGAAGAGACCAGAATTGATATAGTAACTGAGGGGAAGAGATGGAACTTGAGCAAGATTCATGTTCAAACAACAGGTTGTGATAGGGATGTCTTCTGTACATATGTTTCTCTTATTGGTTGGTGAGTAAATCACTGTGGCCAATGAGGCAGAATGATTGGTGCAAGGAGGAGACAAGGAGGATTTTTTGAGGTGTAGGCAGAGGCAGAGTTATCATGTGAGCCCAGGAAAAAGATTATTTGAGTGAAGAATCTCTCCAGTAAGATAAGACCATGTGGAAATACTTAGATTAATAGAGATGGGTTAATAATAGAGACAGAGTTAGCTAATAAGAAGCCAAAGCCAATGGCAACAGTATTGTAATTAATATAGCATCCATGTGCTTCTTTGGGGAAAGGTGACTGAGGAACTGCACAGAAAACTCAACAACAGGGTTGTATATATCCACATGGAACAAATTGAACAGAGAAGTAATGAGCACGGGCATACTTTCTCTCCCACTCCCTTCTTCTCCACTCCTTTTCCTTCTTTTCTCCCTTTTGCTCTGTCCTTCCTGGCCACCATGAGCTGAACAAATTTGTCCTGTTTTGCCTTGCCATGGTTCTAATCAATGCAGCTACCTATGTAGAGATGGGTAGGCTCCGCAGACCACAATACAATTTTTCTACTTCTAATTATTTTGGATTCAGGTATTTCATCACAGTAACAAATATTCTGGCATATTCATATGGCTCTTGAGGAATAGTTGATGAATGAAATCAGAAAACATGATTCAATTCTATAAAATGTGACTGATAAATATGTGAAAAAATTTTGGAGATCTATATGAATGGTGGTAGATTTATTGGTTTAATCACAGTGATTATCATACCCTATATGGATATGTCAAACTATCACAATGCATATTTTATATAACTATGTTTAGGTCAATTAAACATTTTAAGTTGTATTTTGTTTTACTGATGATGTTCTGAAAGGATGTTTCATAAACAAGATGTTTAAAAAGTTTTATAATCACCCAGTTGTATAAAATAGCCCTGTGGCTATAAGAAAGTAACACATCTTAAACTGAAAACAATGCAACTGTGAATTTAAAGCAGAATATTGTAGAAGTATGCCTTCATATTTCAGAGTTGTCTGTTCCTTTGTAGAATAATGTCAGAGTCGGAATGTTTTTCTCAGTGTAAAATTTCTTCTTATGCTTTTTCCTTTGCTTCTTGGAAGTAGAAATTAATGCACAACTTTTGGATCATTTTCTAACTCAAGTCTGTTACTTTCATTTATGTTATTTTACTCATGCAAATTTCATCTTCAAAGCTTAGTTCAATTCAATAATGTAGCGGCTTGGGGAATTTATTTTTAATAGTAACATCTCAAACCACTTCTATGAATGATTTAAATATTTAAATACTCATAAAATGAGGTCAAACAATTTGCTGAAAATTCCACTTAACTTCTTTTTAAAGTTCTTACTTTATGAAGATCTTTCTTGGCATGAGCAGAAGACTGTGACTCACATAGTGAGTAGACATTTATGCGTCACAAGAATGTGAAAGGGTCATCCTCAGTCAAATTAACTGAGTGGGAAGAAAGGAGATGCCCTTCTGTGAAGAAGCAAGATGAGCCTCTCATATTCTGAACTGCTGCTTTCCTGGCATAAACTTTGCCTTCCCCTCTTGTCCTCCCAGGAGAAAGAAATATATTTGTGCTGGTATAAGGCACGTACGTAGCTGGATAACTCACTTCACTTTTGTATTTGCATTTCTGTGAGTTGCTATAAACAGAGTGGATATTGACAGCATATGCCATAGTTAAATGAGGATTTAAAATAAAGGCTATTAATCTATATAGGTCTTCTCCAGAATGTAGAGAATCATGACCAGAGATATTGTAAGGAGTCCAGAAGAAGTCTGTGGACTAAGTAATTCTAACCAAAATCTAAAGCTGGATGCATACAAGAGCTGATGCATCTGCTATTTGCAGACTAAAGTTGAGGCAGGAGCTTATTTGCCTCTGGGAACTGAAGAGATCAATTTAGCAGTAATGAAAACAAATTAACTCAAAACTTGAGGAAATTTCTTTAAAGAACATAAATTTTACCAGAGTAGTAACATAAAACAATAAGAACTTAGCACTTGAGATATGCTTTCTGTTTCATCAAAACAAAAGCTGTTAGGGTTTATGGTGATTACTTAAAATGGAAGATAATGTATTGTTGAGGTTAAGCATGACATTAGAAATCCCATTGTCAATGTTGTAGAAGGCCAACACATTCTTTATGTACACCTTTGAAACTTTACATGATAGTCATTAGGCTCCTGTTTTACAGATAGAAGATTAATATTGTGCCATTTTCACTTACATACTGTAATTTTCCTTGTTTTCCAAGAAGGAAAACACCACCAAGAATTATGAGAGGACTTGTCTGAGATCACAGCCAAAACGTGGCATTTCTGCTAAAATAGAAAAGCATCTGAATTTAGATCATGCAAATTTTTACCTGCCAATGATAGGTAAATGAGATGATTGCTCCAAATATTGGATTTTGATCTATGCTTGTTCTTTCCTTTGGTTACAATGAAGGGCACATGAAGCCCATTTTCCCTGCTTGCAAACAGTGAAGTAAATACATTTTTATCTCACTCTCACCTAAGACAGACAATGCTTGGTAACACCAAAATGTTGATATACAAGCACTTGAGTGGACCAAGAACTAAATTAAGAACAAATTTTCAAAACAAAGTATATCAGGTACTCTTTTGTGAGCCAGGAGGTATACACCCATATCCATTGCATTTTCAATCCATTAAATTAACAAAAATGCTTGTACATGCAACCTTGAAAATTAAAAGCAAGTTGAAACATACTAGCATGTAATATGTGAGCTCTATTTAAATCTTTCCATTCTCTGTTGCTTTACAGACCACAGAACTTAAAAAAAATAATGAAAAGTGCCATTCACTCTGTCTTGTAGTTTCCAGAAATCTACACAGCTTCTTACAAGATGCATTCAAATGGCTGTTAATTTAAGGTCCTAAATCAAGTTTGCACTCCTCTTTGTAAAATAAATATGTATGAAATATATTGACAATGTTTAATTATGTAGAGCAGTAATAATGTAAATAAGAATTTCTATCACTGTAACACATACAGCACAAAGGATACACACACACACACACACACACACGCATGCACACAATTATGCATATATACATATATATGTATATGATGCCCTCTTAACAAATGAGAAACATTACAAGTCATTACTTAGTAAACATTGCATATTAAGTTTGATATGCCAGGAACTATTTCTAGGCATTGCTGACCTAGTTATGAATGACATAAGTCAGTTCTTTGCAAACATATAGTACACTCATAAAAAGTTCATAACACATACACAGAGGGGGGGGGGAGATAAGTTTAACCTACCCTGCCTAACTTACCCTGTAACTTCTAAACATACTGTGACAGATGTATATTGTGACCCAACATTCTTGGTATGAGCCTACCTCACAATGTCATATACCTCTGCTTTCAAGACATAAAATGTCAGAATTCTTAAACCCACTTATTTTAGCTAAATGTCTAAATTTGTTTGTGATTGTGTTTGTCTTTCTATAATAGAAACTTCACACCAATTGAGCAATAATTCCCTTTTATCCCTTCCTATCTATGACTAATTTGTGATTTATCAATATGGCTTGTGCACTCATAAAATATCACCAAATAGCACCCTTTGTCATGTGTCTTTTATTCTTTAGTAATTCTCAAAGCTAACACACAAAAGTAATGCCTTTAATTGTGGCATTTTTATTCAGTAGACCTAGAGGCAAGAGCTGATTCAGAGGCCATGGAATGGTGCTGCTTATTATCTTTGCTCTTCATGGCTTACTCAGTCTACTTTCTTTATAGCTCAAGACCACTAGCCCACAAGTACTTACAAATGACTGGGACTGCCCCTATCAACCACTAATTGAGAAAATGCTCATGGACCCCAGACTGATAGCTGGAAATCCATCATAGGACTGACCCAGACCTCCTTGAACATGGGTGTTAGTTAGAAGGACTGAGCAGTCTAGGGGCCTCTGGTGGTGGATCAGTATTTATCCCTAGGATAGGAATGAACTTTGGGTGTCCATTCTACATAGAGGCATACTCTTTCAGCCTAGACACATGGGAGAGGGCCTAGGCCCTGCTTCAAATGATATGACAGACTTTGAAGACTCCCCATGGAAGGCCTCACCCTCCCTGGGGAGCAGAAAGAGGGTGGGATTGGGGTTGGGAGAGGTACAGGGGAGGAGGGGAGGGTGAGGGAATTGGGATTGATCTGTAAAACAAGCTTGTTTCAAATTTACATAAAAATTTATCATAAAAAAGAAAAAAATGCTTTAGACAATTGTCTTCTGAGAGTCTGGTCTTCTGGAGAATTCTTTTCAATTGAGGTTCCTCCATAGCTTATGTCAAGTTGATATTAAGCTAGCCACTGCACCTCCTTAATTGTTTTGTCTCCTTTTCAAGATTTACTGTTCACATAAGAGGGTCACCTTTCTACATTCATAGTCTATAACCACACACATAGATACGTACATATGTAAGGGTTAAAATCCATGATCTACACATGACAGAAAATGTATTTGTCTTTGTGATTCTGTGTTACTTCACCTAACATAATTTCTGGTTTCACACATTTTCCGGCAAATATCATTTCGTTTTTTTCTCTCCCAATAAAATTAGGTGTGTGTGTGTGTGTGTCCAATATTATCTTTGTCCATTCATTTCTGTTGGTCCCACTTCCTGGCTAAAGTAAATAATGTAACAATAGACATGGATGAGCCAGTATTTCTATAGCTTACAATCCTTTGGGTATATCTAGGGGATGTTTAACTGGATCATATAGCAATTTTAGTTTTGATTTTTTGAAAAACCTTAACTTTGATTTCCAAAGTGTTTGTTGCGAAAAAGGAAAAAAAAAAAAGAAAAATATTTTATGTATATGGATGAGTGTCCAACATGCATGCTTGGTTCCTGAAAAGGCCAGAGGAGGGCATTAGATCCTATGGAATTAATATTACAGGCCGTTGTGAACTATCTTATGGATGCTGGGAACTGAATCTGGATCTTTTAAAAGACTAGTAAATATCTTTAACTTCTGGCTCATTTCTCTAGACCCCATTTTCAAAGCTCTTTATAGATCTTGTAAGTAATTCTTGAACTTACTGTGTAGTTGGCAACGATTTTTCCTCCATTCTATTGGCTGTCTGTTTCTTCATTCTGTTACTTTTTTCTTTTCCTGTGCAGAAGATTTTGATTTCATAAAATTCCATCTGACAATCCTGGGGCTATTTCCTGTGCTATAGTATTTTTCTTCCTAAAGTATTTGACTATTCCTATGTATAGAAGTTTTTGACCTATTTTTCTTTAACCATTTTTTTTTGTTTGTTTGTCAATTTTGTATTTATTTTGGGGCAGGTTGATAGATGTGTACTGAGTAGCTGATGCATCCAAAACAGTTTAAAGTGCTATTATAAAAATGTTACAGTTGTAAAGAATCCTGCCATGTTCAACAGAAAGTTTCCCAATTTACCAGAAAAGGGTGTCCAGGCTCTTAACATTGTCTCATCTCCCCATGCTGTAGTAGTCTTTCCTTCTGACATTTTTGATATTTGTATAACATAGTTCTTTAGTGGCATTTCTCTCACCATATCAATTTTACACACTTTTTCTTAGTAGAAACAGACTCTCAGTCATAATTTCGGATGTCATTTAGTTGCCATCTATCAACACGGGAAATCACAAGTTCTTTCGTGTTTCCAAGTACTCAGCTTTACTGAGATAACTGCAAGATATTGGTGAAAGTTTCCTTAAAAATGTTATATAATTTGTGGTGTTTATGGCAATTCATCTTTAAAGGAATAAACACAACAACATGATTTTCTGCACTGTTTTGAACAAGGCAACACTTTTCCACTTGGATAACAAACTCCCAAGTGCATCTGGAGCTGATTAATTTGTTTTGCTAAAAAAAAAAAAAAAAAAATGGGGAAATCAAAAGTTTTAAATCGCCAACACAAGTGATTATCAACTGCCCCAGGTACAGAAAACAATCAATATTCTAAGGAAATAAAGAAAAAGCTTGGAAAACAAGGTATACAATCTGTTTCAACTACAAGTTGAGCCAGAATGTATAGAATTTACACCTATAGCTATAATAAATTATCAGAATGTGTAGAGCTGAATAAGTGTTGTTTTGTATTAATAAAAGTAACATACTTTCCACACAGATAACTTAAATGTGCTATTGTTCTATGATTTTACAAGACAACATTTTATAAAGGAAGGGTTACCTGCAAATTTGACAGGGTTGTATTTCCTACTAAGTCATTAAAACATGTTCAGATGAAAAGTCCCATATTCACTGAGCTGCAAAGAATCTCCAAAATTATTCCCAACTCACAGTCTAGTCCATCCTATACAGCAACCTTCTATATGCATGAACACTCTTAGAAAACAAACCTAAAAGGACATAATTCACTTTTTCTATAATCATTACTTTCAAGCCTGCAAGGACAAATAGACACTACCTTGCAATTCCTTTGACTATCAAGGTAGTCCTGGATTCATGCCATGGTGAACTGGAAGAAGGCTATTCATTAGTTAAGTTATTTGAAATATTTATTGTATATGTATTATGTAGAATGTAATAAAATAAATACAAAGATATATACAGTAGGCCTCCTGACTCAGTAGTAAATGAGCAAGTTTATGTCGATAGAAGGTGAGAGGACAGATACTCTGGGTCTCTTTGTGAGGTAGAGTCTTTTCTTTGAAAAATTTCAAAGGAGATCAGGCTCCAAGGAGACACTGGTGAAAAGACATAGGGGTGTTTTGAATGCTGGAGGGGTCTTGAGCACAGACCCAGAGACAAATGATTTCAGAATGTTTTGAAAAGAGCAATTATTTGTTTTGATGTTGCTTCTGACTTGGTAAAAGTTGATAAATAGCTTGTGGGTGTTACTAAGGAGCAACCTAGCACACTAAACCTTCCTTCCTTCCTCCCTTTCTTTCCTTCCTTCCTTCCTTCCTTCCTTCCTTCCTCCCTTCCTCCCTCCCTCCCTCTCTCTCTCCTTCCTTCCTTCCTTCCTCCCTTCCTCCCTCCCTCCCTCTCTCTCTCTCCTTCCTTCCTTCCTTCCTTTCTTCCTTCCTTCCTTCCTTCCTTCCTTCCTTCCTTCCTTCCTTCCTTCTTTCTTTCTTTCTTTTGATGGTACAGAGTCAGTATTGGTTTGAGAAGGTGTAGGGAGTGTAGGGATAATAACTGAACTTTAAACCTGGCTCTGCATGCCTATGTAACAGGTTAAGAAAAATAATTTTAACACTTTGGTATGAACCAAAGTCTCATGCTCTTACAAGGCTCCTCATTTCTTATCAGCTGTACTCATGTTGGCATCCAAGCTGGGCCATCAACACACCCATCATATGGCCAGCTTCCTAGTTTTGGCCCTGGCTATCCCTCAAATGGGCCACTTAGTCTTAGTGAACTGTAGCTCAAGCTATGTATTCCAGTAAGTTTCTGCTCTAAAATAACTTTCTTAAGGTGGCAATATAACTATACTGTTAAAAACTAACATTCCTCCCCATAAAGTCCACATTCCAAAGCTTCAGACTGTAGGAAGGCCCCAGACCAAAAAATAAACATCAAAATCTTTTAATAAAATGTGAGTTTGCCTGTTATTCATATGTAGTATCTAATATTGGTACACTATAGTGTACATCTACTCTTGTGGCCAGTATATTTTAGGCTAGGATAGGTATCTGACTGAACTTGTGATTGTGGGTGGTACCTCTCGTACCTTTAGAATTAGAGACTTATACTTAAGAGTAGAAAAAACTCCTGAGCCAAATGAGTAAGAATACCAGTTTAGTGATGTGTACCTCTTCCCTTGTGTTTCTTAAAGAAGTATAACTTTCTAGGGTGGCATACAACTATGTGACACTATTTTGTTAGCTCTTCTAAAGATGCCCACAGATTAGTATGTTTCCAATTGTCCACTGGAATGCAGTTGCTGCTCATGAATCAGCAGATCCTATGTCCATAAACCTAATCAACTTCAAATGAAAACTGTAATCAGGTATAGTGTGATTGGGTTTTACTGAATACATAACATATATATATACATATATATGCATACATATATTATATATGTGTAGTAATATACATACATACATGCATATATGCTGTGGTCAGGCTAGTCCAACAATAACCTTCTCCCAAGGGACATTCCAAGAATTCAATAGTTATTCATTACATAAGGCTGGATTTCTCAGCTGGTATTCAATGTACTTGAGAATCCTAAAGAAGTAAATTCTAACATCATCAAAGGAGCAGGATAGATGAAGTAGAGGTGTGTCACCACTGGCAGGTTTGATGTTTAAAAGGCAATTCTATTCCCAGTTAGCTCTCCACTTCTGCTTATGTATCAAGGTGCAAGCTCTCAGCTGTAACCTCAGCACCACTCCTGTCTCTCACTTCCAATGCTCTTCAATAAGATGGTAATGGACCAACCCTCGGAAACTATAAATACCCAACAAATCATTTCTTCTCTAGGTTGCTTGGTCATGGTGTCTTATCACAGTAATAGAAAAATAACTAACACACTAAGTAATTGTACTCATTTACTAATAATTTTGAGTTATACATGTTTATGGAGTTTAGGATGGATAAGTCACATTAGGGTTAGTCTGAAAACATAGTCTGGGCATGTATGCCCTAATTTCATTTAACAGACATAAATGATTATAAGATCGCCAGGACATGAGCATTAAAGAGAATTAAATGTTAGCACACACACACACACACAAGAAGAAAAGAAAAAGCAAAAAGAAACTACTTCCTAGAAGAAGGGACCTAAGGGACCTGACAATGACTACGTACACACAACTTATTTCCTCTCTGAATCACTCAGATAAGGACTATGTGCAGAACTTGTACAATTCAACTTAACATCAAAGACTATGGAGTGGGGAGACAGACAGATGGACAGACAGATACAGACAGACACACACAGAGAGAGAAAAAGAGAGAGAAAGAGAGAGAGAGAGAGAGAGAGAGAGAACACTAGGGCATTTGAATTCTAGGTAATTTTCCAGAGCAATCCACAGTTACCCTAGAGTATGGTTATTCCTTGATTCAACATCCTCACTTTCATTCCACAGCCTATGGGGTTGACAGCCTTTCCTCTACAAGTGCCATACAACCCAAGGTGTCTCTGCCAAGCCTCATGTCACTGAGTAGTAATTTTGTCTCCACCTTCCTTCTCTCTTATCATTCCTAAACAAAAGAACATATTTTCTCATAATAAGAGATAAGAGCATAAATGTGAATCATTATTTGGTAATGAAAAGATGACAGTAAAGTGAAGAAATGGGAACTGCTTATAAAAGTTATGAATAGTTTTGCTGTATTATCATAGTATTTGGTTATACTTGAATCCCTAAAGGCACTAAATGGGTGCTCTCATTGCATTTACCTTTTCTGTCCATAGTTCCTCAACCTTTATTGAAAGAAACTTTAGTTACCCTTGCCCTTCTCCCCAATATAGCAATTTCATCAAGGAGCTTACAAGAATGCAGCCTGGCCAACGTAAACTGGGTTCCTAATGTCTAACCTAGCTACTCCCAGTCCAGTGAACCTAGATGTTCTAGGTCATTCCATATTCATAGATCTGCATTATCCAGGATGGATCAGGCAAGGGAATTCCTGCATAGTCACAAAGAAAAGGAGGTCATAAAGTTGAACTGGAAGCTTTCTCTGTAACTCTAAGGACTTAGGTAGTCATCCCCTTAGCCATTCAAGTCACACTGGGGTCCCCAGTGTAGAGGAAACTTCATTAGAGGCTATGACATATTGCTGTGGACACAGTGATAGGCACATGTGTGGATATCTTATTCCTGCAGGGCATACAGGAAATTAGGAAGAGCAGTACTGAAAGAATATAATTCCTTTTGGGACATCCTACATATTTATCATAAATGCATACTTTGGAATGACAAAGAAGGCTTAAGAGCTCCTTAAGTGCTGAGGCTTGAAGAAGGATACATTACATAAGAATGTATGTCATATCAGCCCACCAAGGCAGAGCACCTTTTTCTACTTCCGGTGTTGATACTATCTGTATTGGTTATAGTTCTATTATATAATAAGATACTGTGACCAAAACAACTTATAGAAGGGAGAGTTTATTTGCAGTTTATGGTTACAGAGGGGTAGGAGTCCATCACCATCATGGTGGAGGGCATGGCAGCAAGTGAATTGGCATGGCATTGTAGTGGCAGCTTAGAGCTCATATCCTGATCCTCAAACTGAAGGCAGTGAAATTACCCCGCAGATGGCTCAAAGCCCATCCTCAATGACATCTCCTCCAACAAGGATACACCTCCTAATCCTCCCCAAACAGCCACCAACTAGGAGTTATGTAGTTGTAGTCGAATGCTCACGACTTGTGAGAAACATCTCATTCAAGCAAACCAACAAGTTCCACTCAAGGTCCCCATTGGACTCCTGGCCATATCATACTCAAGATTCATTTAGTCCAACTTCAAAAGTCCCAATAATCTTCAAGTCTCAATACTGTTTAAAAGCCAAAGTTCAAAACCTCTTATGAAACTCAAATAAATCTCTTAATTGTAACCTCTTATAAAATCTAAAAGCTAATTGCATATTTCTAATATGCCATGGCACAGAATACTTATTAAGTTTATAAAAGGGAGGAATTTGGGATTAATGAAGAAATACTGAACCCAAGGAAGATCAAAATTCAGTAGTGAAAACTTCAAATCCTATAGTTCCTTCTGATATGAGAGAGATTAGATGCCTTAACCATTCCTTTTTTGTTGCCTTCAATATCCTTTTTTCTCTTGGGCTGGTTCCACTCCATGTATGCCACTCTCCTTGGAAAATGCCACATGGTTCTGACATTTTCAATATTTTGGGGCCTCCAATGCAATCCAGAATTCAGTTTCACAGCTTTTTTCAATGACTTCTCAGGGTTTCTTGATCTCTCAAGACTTCCATTCATGAACAAACCTGCTATATGTTTCCTGGCCTCTGTAGCTTTCTTTAACTATGGAGGGAGAGCCCACAATCCTTGATTGAGTTTTCCTTCATAACTCTAGGGCTTGAACAACACAGAAGACGCTACCAAATTTGGGTGCCAACTTGGAAGAAACCCTGACCCCTCGGTATCATATTTGCAGAGGCTTTTGTTTGGTGTAGGAGAAAATTCCTTAGGTCTTTTTCTTTCACTCTGTGGGTTCCTATCCTGAAGTATCCTTCCCATTATCCCAAGACAGATCAGTCTTCATCTTGCTCTTCTTTGCTCTTTCTGCACCAACATTGGTGCTCTTTATCTCTTCAAACTGTACATTTTGTATTTATTTTTGCAACACTTACTCTTTTTCATTACAGACTTGCATAAAAATGATAGCTAATAACTATGTGACAAGGTTGATATAAGGCTGTCTTGAAAATCTTCTACACTAAAGAAATTAATTATTTTTGAATTTAGTCTCAGAAAGACAAGAGTAAAAGCCAACCACATTCTTTGCCAAAATATCACAAGGATGATCTCTAGCCCATCTGCTAATATCGCTCTGCTCCTTTCTAAACCTCTTGAGCCAGGCCTTCACAAGTCCCCATAACAGTCAGCCCTGTCATCATCTTTGCTCCAACTGGGAAAGTCCATTAAACTCTGCTTACATAATTCAACCAATTTTCTAGTTCAAAGTCCCAATTCTCCACAATTCAACAAAAACAGCATGATCAGATCTGTCATAGCAATAGCTTACTTCCTGGTACCTTCTTTGGTATTAGTAACTTATCTATTGCTATGATAAAACACCATGACCAAGGCAATTTATATAAGGCCATGGTTTCAGCAAATTAAAGCCTATGGTGATGGAGTGAAAGCAAAGTGTAAAGAACAGCCAAGAGCTCACATCTTGGTTTGAAAGCAAGAGACAGATATATTGGGAATACTGAGTCCTGTTGAAACTTCAAGGCATTCCTCCAGTGACATACCTTCTTTAAGAAGGGTACATTTCCTAATCCTTCCCAAATAGCCCATCAACTGAGGACAAAGTATTTAAACATACAAGCATATGTTGGCCATCTTCATTCAAACTTACCATTATTTTTCTTTTTATTCCTTTTCAGAAATGAAATAAAAATATTTTGTTATTGTTTTCTTCAATAATAAAGCATACTAGCAGTCAAGTAAGAAGAGCATAGACTATTAACTCACTATTGCCTTGTTTCAAATTATGACCCAGTTCTGGTTGTGTGGCATAAAATAAAATACCCTCCAGGAATTTTAAATCCTTTATCGATAAAATGAAAATTGTATATAAAATTGGATTGTTTACTTTAGCACTGTTGTGATCAAAGTATGTGACAGAAAATATTGCAGGAAGAAAAGGTTTGTTACACTTCGGGGTTTCAGAAGGTTTTTATCCTCTGTGCTGGAAAGGGCACATGGGAACAATTCTGTGGTTATAGAAGTGTGTAGTATAAGTTGTTCATACCATGTAGGTCAAGATTCAGAGAATGAAACTGCAACCAGAGACTGCGTTATAATCATCAATGCCCCCCCACCCCAGTGATGTTTATGTCATCTAGTCCCTAAATCCTAAATGTTTCACTAGCTCCCAACAAGCCCTTAAAACTTAAGCCAATGGGGCACATTTCACCTTTAAACCATAACAGTAACTCACAGGGATTTTTCTAAAATAACATATCAAGTTGCCTAGTACAATGTTCCTAGTAAATAGTAGCTACTATCAGTAAATATTTGTCAAAACAGAATCTGCTTCTGTTCTGGATTTAAAGTAAAGTAAATATTTATGAAGATCTTATTATGACTTCAGCATTGGGATCCCAAATATACAAATAAATACTGTGCTCAATATACAAGCACCCTGTTCAAAATTTTTCAAGATGACAAATCAAGGAATTATGCAAGAACTTAATTCTGCTTAGGTGACCATGAATAATTCTGGTCTAAGTCCATCTTCACCTTCCTGCTTGAGGTCTTTGTATTCATGGCCCATGTGAAGGTCACAGAATAACTTCTGAGATAAGTTATGTTTAACTACTTACTAAAAACTTTGAATTTGACTGACAAACATTGAATATCTGGATAGATAGGCCTAGTTGTTTCTGTCAATTCTACATCAACAATTCCAAATTAAATCTTGAGACATTTTTTTCATATTTAGAACAGTAAAATTCTATACAAATAAGAAAACAAAATGAGCAAGAAATAAATAAATAAATAAAATCCTAATGCTAGAAGCAGTTCTGAAAGAATCAGCAAGACTGAAACTAATACAAAGGAACTTCATGTATAAAGATCAAAGGGCAAAAATAAAAGAACCATGAGCAACACATTGTTCATGCATGTAAGAAGCCTGGAGAGATGGAACTGTTCTGGGTGGATAGCAACCAGATATGTCATTCTAAAATGGTAATATTTGAAAAAAAATGACTAGGAAGCTAAAAGAGATAAAAACATTATGGTCACTATAAGACTCCAGGTTGAGAGTTTGAGAATCTGACAGTTAAATTTTTGTTTTGGTATTCTATTTATTTATTTTGTGTGTATTTGTGTGCATGAATGTACACATGCCATGACTCATATGAAGGTCATGAAGGTCACAGAATAACTTTTAGACTTGGTTATTTCCTTCCACCATTTGAGTCCCTGTCATAGAACACAGGTCCACAGGCATAGTAGCAAGTGTCTTTACTCCTGAGCCATAACACAAGCATGCTGGCTTGTCTTTCTCTCTCCTCTCTCTCTTCTCCGCTATGAGTGTATATGTGGTTGTATGTGTGTATGTGTGTGCGCGCGTGCGTGCATGCGCGCGCACGCGCACACATGGTCTGTCATGTATATACACATTTGAGTGCAGGTGTTCACTTTTAAGGAGGCTAGATCAAGATGTCAACTATCCATCTTTAATCACTAGGAGAGTGATTAGGTTGGAGGCATAATTTGTTAAGACCGGGTTTCTTACCGATCCTACAACTAAAAGGCATGCAGCAAGTCTCAGTGATTCTCCTTTCTCTACCCCTAGAGCTTTGTGGTTACAGGTGCATGTGACTGCAGCTTTCTCATGGGTGTTAATATCTGAACTCCATGCTTGCACAGCTATGGCTCTAACTCCATCCACCTATGTTTTCAAAGTTCAAAGTAGTAATTATTATGTCTAGTGATATATATCTAGCTAATACATGTTTCGTGGCTATTAATATGCCCAACATAAAACTTTCAGAGATCAGTAAATATCACTAGAAACCTAACTGTTCCAGCCTTCACCAGAAAACAAATGTAAAATACATAAACTAGTAATTGAAGCACCCTAGACTAGTGGAAACATAGAATATCTTTGACATTTCCTACACAACTATTTCTCAGACATTTACTATCAATATTCCCTAGGAATTTTACCAAATTAGCAGCCACCCATATTTTCATAGAGTGATAGCTCCTGCCTCTGCAGTATCTGTGTGCATTTTTATCCAGTGCAATGAAATGGGGGGCAGCAGCTGACTTTGGCACCAGAATCTCTATCACTCCATAATGACTCCCTTATCACCTGGGCTAGTCTAAATTACTCCTGATATAAATTAAGCCTAGTCTTGATGTCTTACTCAAACAAGTTCCAATTATTACTCATTTCTTTAATGTCCAACTTTGGCCACATCTTTTTCAGTTCATGTCAGTCTCTCTGTGTCTTTTTCCCATACAGCTGCTCCTGTCCATCATGGTCTTGAAGTACAGGAAAGGGATCTTCAAAGCTCCATTCCAAAATGATTAATAGTATGTCACATGTCCCTCCATGGTGTCAGAATAGCAGGGAGCGCATGATCCTCTTGTAGAAACAAGCCAGCAGGGAACAGAAGTGGAGAGTTTTCAATATTCATCTCTATAGGTCATTGAAATAAAGGCTGGTCTGGAATTTTCTCTATAGTTTGATAACCTGGTAATTTGCTGAAATTACCAAAATATGTTTCTGAAAGCAGTGAAAGAAATTATAGCTAAAATAGACATTTTCACAGGTACAATGTTTGTTCTAAAAATATGTGAATGTGGAAAGCATGACCTGGGTCAAAGCACCATGATGACACATATATGAAAGAAATGTTGTCACACAAAAAAGTAGGATTTTTCTGAAAACAAACAGAACAAAACAAAAAATCTTGAAATATTTTAAGAGTTAAGGAGTCCATATGGTATTCCTTCATTTAGTACCAGAGCAGGATCATGAAACAAAGCTGCTGTTCCAGGCTGAATGGTGACGGAATTTGATAGTATGTCAGGAAAGCACCACAGGGCTCTAGAAGAAAGCGATGTGGCTTCCATTTAGTTCAAGACACTTGCACTCCTACAAACACTTCTTTAGGTTTTAACAGGGATGCCCACCATGCCAAGCAGGGCTCTGTGGTTATCACACCTGTGAACACTGTGTTTACAGAGGAAATCTATAAAGGTGATGCAGTTGACACAGTAGGCAGCACTTGCTGATGACCTTGTGGAACGAGGTTTCACCCACAAGTCGGGAGTAGCCAGGCATACAACTAGAGTTAGGCTCTGAAATACAAATACTTACTTGGTCGAAATCTCAGAATGATGGTCAGTTAGGGTCTAGAAACTTTGAAATCCTTCAAGTTAATGAAACACTGTCATCCATTGGGATGTTCATCTGAAACTAATTAAACTATTTTACTTCTGATTTGTAAGGGTTGGTGACTGGCCCATGGGGCACCACTGAACTGAATCAGCTGAAGGAAGAAAAACTCTAATGATAGGAGCAACTGATGAAGTACTTGACCATCTGCCATCTGCCATGAGGCTTTCAAAGGACAAAGTGTCTTAAAATTGCATTCTTCCCTGATGAACTATCAGCAACTTGGTTGCCTGGCTTAGTTCAGTTTACCAAAGCCTTTGAGATGAGGCCATAAAAACAATAATCATCATTTCTGAGAATGCAGCCTCAGTTGATCTTGCTTGCCTATTGGCCCCTGTTTAAAACTCAGTTTTAAGTTTGGAAGGATCCTCCCTCTGGATACATATTCTTACCATATGAATTAGTTTGGCTTAATTTGTTCTCCTTCTAACCCATTCCTGGATGTTCCATGATACTTCTTATCTCTGTCTGTCAACAAAGAATCTTCTAGAAGAAATCTGACCTGGAAATCACCCACCTTCCTCTCTTCTGAATCCTGGATACTAGCTGTTGCAGATCTTATAATAACTAACCTTGGGTGGTGGTAGCCCTGGAATGTGATTTCAGAGGCTGCATAATCCTGCTTGCTATCTTTTAGAATCTACAACTTTAGCTTCTTCCAGAAGAATATTGTAAATGTCTAAATATACAGACATACAATTATTTTTGTGTTTTGTCTTTGAAACAGTCTCACCATGTAGCTCTAACCGGCCTCATTTCAAAGGGCTGAGGTTCTAGATGCATACTACCATGTCTGGTTTGAATACTTCGGACATGATAAATGTTCAATATACAAAACAAACTATTTAGAATGAATATAGGAAACATGGTGAGGCCACTCTTCAGTGGTGTCTCCAGGTTCTCAAGTCATATGAATGCAGGTGAAAATGAGAAGTTACTGATCCGTGTATGGTGGTTTTTCCGGTTTGTCATTCAAACCGACACAGAGAATATGGAGATGTTAGTAACACAATTATTCTTTTCTCCTTGGTTAGCTGGGTTACTGCTTCTCTAAAGGGCCTTGGGCTCTAGTGAATGTATAACACTAAGCTGCTATTGTGTGAAATTGTCTTCATGAAGAAATGAACAGAGCATGTTAAGCCTCATTCTATGGCCAGACTTCACTGTGGTGAAATGCAGATATCTCCTTTACAATATGGACTGTGTCATTGTATTTCTTTGCAATACTTAGAATAGTTTAACAGTGCAGCTTGCTTTAACTAAATTATGAAAATCAAGAACATTAGCTGGTATAGGGATGGCGATTTTACAAGATTCTATAATTGGCTGCTATCACACATCTACATTCAATGTCTGATATTTACATCAATGGTTATAATATTTTGCTTAGTAACAAACTATAGAAATGATCCCTGAAAATATAGTCTGAAATGGACGTTGGGAGCACTTTCCCCTTGGAGGGATACTTAGGGGAGGGCCTAAGCCCTGCTTCAAATGACATGACAGACTTTAAAGATCCCATATTGGAAGGCCTCACCCTCCCTGGGGAGTAAAAAGGGGGTGGGATGGGGGTTGCTGGGGGAGGGGGGCAGAGGAAAGAGGAGGGGAGGGTCAGGGAACTGGGATTGACATGTAAAATAAGCTTGTTTCAAAATTTAAATAAAAATATTATCATAAAAAACAAAACAGCAAATATTTTGCTTAGAACAAATCCCAAACACAATTGTGTTGACCACATGTCATTTCTCTGATCATTTGGATATTTTCTATAAGTTACATATTTCATTATTTAAGCCCAGAACATACCACACTAACAAAAATGACTTTGAGTTTAGATATTCATTATTGTAGGATGATGATCAAGTAAATTAAACTTTAATGTTGTTGTGAAAAATTTACTATTACCAGCTAATGTTCTTGATTTTCATAATTTAGTTAAAGCAAGCTGCACTGTTAAACTATTCTAAGTATTGCAAACAAATACAATGACACAGTCCATATTGTAAAGGAGATATCTGCATTTCACCACAGTGAAGTCTGGCCATAGAACGAGGCTTAACATGCTCTGTTCAGTTCCTCATGACAATTTCACACAATAGCAGCTTAGTGTTATGTATTCACTAGGGCCCAAGGTCCTTTAGAGATGCAGTCTTTCAAAGCACAAATAATCCAGCCAACCCAGGAAAAAAGAATCATTGTGTTACTAACATCTCCATATTCTCTGTGTCGTATTGAATGACAAACCAGAAAAACCACCATAGACTGTCTTATCACAGTAAAAGATAATGATATCTGCATTGGTTCTTTCTTGCCTCAGCAACAAAATGATTGACAGGGGAAAGCATTTATTCAGGCTCATTCTTGAGGAGGAAGAGTCCATCGAGGTGAACATGGAAGACTGTGAAAGTATTTCACAATTATAGCAGGAGGAGCTTGAGATGGCTGGCTACATTACATGGACACTCAAGATACAAAAGGGTTCTGTTGGAAATAGGCCAGATAGTAACCCTTAAAAGCCACATTCAAGCCACCACCCCTTCATCTAGTCCACACCTCTCCAAGGTTCCATGTCTCCCAAAACTTCATCCCTAGTTCAAATGTTCAAACACAGCAGCCTGTAGAGGGCATTCTAAATGTAAAGCAAGGCATGTGCTTTATCTGGGAACTCAATAATTTAGCAACTTGAAATACCTTCCTTGCATTGCTCAATTAACACCCCATGAAATCAAATTAGGTGGTTAAAAACCATGGGAGAGGAGTCATATTAAAAATCTCAAGACAATACATTTGAGTATTTCTTATGGAAAGATATTATAAAGTTAAGTTAGTTCTGATTAATTTAAAGAGTAGAGAAAATGTGTCATGTGCACAAGATTTAAAACCATGCTATGACAGTGAAGATGCTATTTGGCAAACATGGACCACATGCCTACACATATGTTGTCATTTATTAAGAAATCAAAAGGGAACATAATCCAGTTGAAGAAATAAAAATTAACTAGAAAAAGATTTTTAGTTTCTCTTTTAAAATTATGTTTTTTTCCACAGTTAAAAATCATTTTCTTATCTTCTATAATAGAATGTTAATAAATCTATCACATATTAATAAACATTGTAATTTTCTTATTAACAAGAAGCAGTCTTTTGTGACATAATAAATATATAACTGCTAACAGAAGGAAAGAATGAATGATGGGCACATAAAAAAGTTAAAAATGTCACCTCTAGTAGACAGTGTGCTCCATATCCCTTTTAGTCCATCGTTAATATCTCAACTACTTTAAAATTATATCATCATATGTGCATGAATTTATCTTATTTGAAAACCTAGCTACTTATTCTAGCTATAGTAAGGAACCTAATTTCGTTAATTTAGTCCTATTATTTTCTCTATGTTTATTAATATAGATATGATTGCCTTTATTATTACTCAATATATCACATATGAAGTCACATAATTTAAATTTTGATAGAATTTAGTACTTAGAATAAAGCAGTTTTACTATCTCTGAAATGCTTTGTGTTGGGAACAATATATCATTATGTTTCTGATTTTTACTTCATTTCATGGATACTGATTGAGTCGGTGTGAATCTAGATCACAGAAACTACTTTAAGCCTAAACTTTCTATGGTTTACTTTCTTTTCCCCATTCTCTATTCACTTTTGTTAACTGAAGATACACTTTACAATGAAAGTTTCATGCAAATCCTTTTAAAAAATAATATGAATAAATTTTGCAAGCATCAATATTTTTATAAAGAATGAGCTTCATAAGAGAACAGAGCAATAACATTCTAATTTAATTTGATTATACAGGAAGGAAATACAACAGAAAGAGGGTAGATCTTTCTAAGATGTTATGAGAAAAAATGTGTGACCTATATTAGTTGACAAAATATCCTTTTAGTTGTTACTCATTAGGGAGAGTTAGCTAGTCTTTAGGTTAGACATACTCCGGGATGTGATGTAACAGGAGGGAGTTAACATCAGACATGACATGTGAGACATACTAATTTGCATGTCAGAGATTGTTTTGAGCCATCACCAATCAAAGGCACAGCATTGGAAGATGAAACCAAGTCAGACTGCAAGAAAATCACATTTTAAAGTACATGACCCAGAAATTTCTAAGATCAGAAATTAACATTACAAAAATAGGAGTTGATTTCTATGTTGCTGAAAACACAAAATATGTTAACAATAACAACAAAAAACAGATTACCAAAACTCATGTGCATAAAGTTACTTGCCTAGCTTAAAGCCTTGACAGCACCTCTCTGTGATGAAGAAAAGGCCTACACTACATGCCTGACTGAATCTGACCACACCAGCACTTTCTTCAGAATCCTTGCCTTCTAGAAACATCATCAGCTGCCCCTTGTGCTGGTGTTACTGTATGTATTTTCATTAAGATGCATTTTCTAATACCTTTCCCTCTTCAGGGGCTACTTACTCTTCTGCCAGTGGAGAACTGTGGTTTCTTGCATTGTTGAATGGAGGAGATTCTCCATCCTCCAACTCTCTTTTCCTTTGAAGTATGAATTAAGCAGACCCTTGTGATGTTTGCTTGATGAATCTAGCCTCAACACTATATATTTTTTACTTCTTGGCAAGTTATTTAATTATCTCATGGCATTATTTTCTTTTCTGGAAATAACACAATAATGCTGTTTCATAGGGATTTTGTATAGATGAAATAGTTTAATACGTGTGTAATATCTAGACTTATGAGTTCCAGGAGTGTAAAAAGTTGATAACTATTAGTTACTATTAGTTGTAGAAACCTTGTGAACCACCTTCCTTCAAACTCATACCTTCTCTCACTCTATTATTCTACTCCTAAGGATGTTGCTTCTGTAGATCCCAAAGTTCATATTTTCACTGTGTGACATTGGTTAAATAGATGGTAAAGAGCAAAACTTCTGCCTCAGTACCAGTGATTATACTAATGGAACTTGTACTCCATTCCCTGACTTGAATTGTCACATTTTCAGCCAACTGTTTTCATCAGGATGTTGAGACTGGAGTTGGTGAATGTGAAGGAACAGTGTATGTATAAAATTTGGTTGAGATATGAACATATTTCTCTCTGAAATGAGGTGCAACTTAAGCAAAATAAATAGACTTTGCAAGTTACTTTTCAAGTCAAGTTGACACAAGATATAGGCATCTGAGAGGAGAGACCCTCAACTGAGAAAATACCTCCATCATAATGGGATATAGGCAAGACTGGAGGACATTTTCTTATGTGAGTGATTAAGGAAGGCCCAGCACACTGTGTGTTGTCTTACCCTGGGCTGCTGGTTCTGAGTGCTACAATAAATCAGGCTGAATTATGAAGCAGCAACACCCCTCCATGGTGTTTGCATAAGTTCCTACCCCCAGGTTCCTACCCAGTTTGAATTTCTGCCTTGGCTGACTGACATCAGGGGACTGTGACTTGGGATATAAACTGAATAAATCTTTTCCTCCCCAAGTTGTGTTTGGTCATGGTGTGTCATAGCAGCAATGATAACACTAACTAAGACAGTATCTAAAGAACAAAATGGTCATCAAACAATCCTGACTCTTACCCACAACTCTATATCACTTTCATCAAATGACTTACAGTAATTTGAATTATGTAAGAATTTGTTTTTCACTCTATTTGTAAGCAGAAAGGAAGGCATATTTTACTTCTGAATTATATCATATACAAGATTGTTGTGTCTCTAGGAAAAAATAATACCCACATATTAAAGACAAAAGTAAAGAAAGCTGTCATTTCTAATGTGTGATATTCAAAAACATCTGCTAAACAAAATTAAAAAAAATGAACTCTTTGAGCAAATTCAAATTTCACTTTTAAGCAAAATGATTTTGGGGTACTGTGGGTACAAGTTACTGTCATTGTAGGATGTCCAGTGAAGAGTAATTAAAGAAGCAAAGAACAGTGTATACATTCACATCAGCTATTGGTTAAACATAGTCACTGACTGACAAGTAAACACTTGCCATTTTATGCTTCCATGTGTATGTTGGGGGGGTGGGCATTATGGCAGTGTTTCAGTCTGGAAGCATTTAATGGCTTAGCAGATGATATAGACATATTTACTAGTCATCACATACACAATCGTATTTAATTTGTACCACAAGTCTTAAGCTTCAATGCAACTAAAATGGGTTATTTAATTTTTTTCAATTGAAATGTTGGAATTGGATCTCAAATAGATCAAAGTAAGTTCTAGTTAATTTTAAGCTATTGTAAAGAAGGCAATGTGTTGAAATAGAAAAGTCTTAACCTTTTAAAGTACTACAAGCATGTCCATTGTACTATTAAATCCCTTTAACATTTTTATTACAGTGTTTCCTATTTTTGTGAATCTTAAGCAACATTTTCTCTCATCATAAGAAGTATTGAGCCTATATTTTTTATTCCTGCAAGTATTTCAAGTGAGTTGATGCAGCATTGGGATTTTTTACTACAGTGGTAGCCATTACTTTTAAAGTCATTACTCTGAGCTTTGAGCTTTAAGGCATCCAGCATAAACTATAAAATGAAATATATACCCATTATACCCATTAAAGGGTAAAGATTAAGTCTTTAAACACAATGCAAGCATGATTTTTATTAATAGTTATTAAATGCTCCTAAAGATATTAAGGGAGAAGTACTATGAGATACCTGGTGTTTTATGAGTTTATGTGTTATTTCATGTAATATTTACCTAAGCCCCTCATATGGCTGATCCTCATTTTGCAAAGAAAGAAAATGTTGGAGGCAAGGAAAGAGAAATGTGTAAATTAAGACATAGCAGTTTGGGTGTCTTTTATATATTTTCAAGGACACTGGGAAGTCTCTAAACTTTGGGTAAATACAAATTAACAACTAAAGGTGAGTAGAGAATTGCATTGTCCCAGCACATCTGGAGGGATTTGAGTCTAAGCAGGTGAGGCTCAAGTGAACCTCACACCAAGCAACAGTATGAGCAGAAGCCCTGCAACAAGGGAGCACAGCCATGTGATGGGGACTCTGCATCAAAAGAGGACTGATGAAAACTAAGTTACAAGTGAGCAGAGGCGAGTCCTTCAGTTTGCTTAAAATCCTGCGATGTTAATCCAGGGAAGTAGGAAAGAGCCACTGAAGGGTCTGAGAAATGGGAGGTATTAGTAGCATCACTTTGGCTAATAGATAGAGGTTGAACTGAAAGTGGAAACATTGGAAACCAGTTAGGAAAATATTATGATGTCCCTGGCTCTCCTGGCAGTCTGCCCAGAGAGGCTGAGAGAAGATAGATGCTTGCAGACTACTGTTAATAAAAGCACACATGTACTAGTAACCACATTAAACCAGCCAAAAAGTGAAACTAAGTTTAAATATTATATTTTATATACTCAAAAGGATCCAATATTTTTATTTTACTTAGCACAAAATGTTTTGAGTATTAATGAGATTTTATACTTCTTTTTATACACAGTAATCAAAATAAATTGCAAATTGTAGACTTAGAGGGTCTCCAATTCCTATACTAACTGCCCTCAGAGTTTACTTGATCTTGACCTGTGTAGAATTTCTTTTTGTTTTAAATTTTGTGAAAATTATAATTAAAATGATTTAGAAACATAACTGTTTTGAATGTTTAAATTCTTCTCAGACAACTGGTTTGGTGTTAGATTGTTATTTAAATTGGATATAAGTAAAATTATAGTTCCTCAGCAATATCCATGATATCCCAAGAATGTGAAGACAACCTCAGGTCACCTTCATAAAGCAGACAGAGACCACTGAGTATGGTAGATCATTCTATGGAGTCTACAGAAGCATCTTTAAGAGGCATTTCCAAAGATTTTGACAATGTCTCATCTATGTTCCTTAAGATCACTGTTTCCAAAAATATTCTTTATCTTTCAGAATATCAAGACACTTCAAAATTTTCTATGAACATAAAACATACCATTTGAAATAACTACAAAAGTGATTGGATCTGTGATCATCATTTCTTAGAATAACATTTATATTTAAGTCATTCAACTTTTATTTTTAATATAATGGAATTAAGTTAGTTTCCTTCTCATTTAAAATATTATTACAAATTTTATTGAAATAGTTTGTAAAATGTACAAAAAAAAAACTAGCTCATTTTATTTGTGCAAAGGGCTCCAACAAAGAATATTCACAGAAAGTGTTTTCATATGAATTAAGTTTACTATGGAGAGCTGGATTTAAATTCTTTTTAATAATAGGCTGATTGTTTGCTATAATTTTGTTATTTATTTATATGTGTGTATGTATGTGCACATGTATGTGGGTCTCTGTAGAAACCAAAAGAGAACATGAAATGATCAGGAGCTGGAGTCACAGGCAGTAGAGAACAGTCCTACAATTAGTGCTAGAAGCTCTACTAAGGTCCTCTGGAAGAGCAGTACATAAGCTTACCTACTGACTTTTCATGGATATGTTTTCAGGATAAATTAGCAAACTTTTAATTTTTTACTATTAAACAATTAAGTTAATAACTTGTTATAAAAATGATAGGTAAGAATATTATCAAATAAGATTAATGTTAAACTCTCGTTTTGTACTTTCCTGAGTACTTTACACATATTAAGCCAATCCTTAAAAGTAATTTATAGTGAAGGTTATTGCATGATCCTGTTATCTGCTTTAGACTTGAAGAAAGAGAAAGAATCAAAATAACAAGTCCTCAGCTGAAGAATGAGATCTGAGGTTCCAACCTAGACAAGAAGGCATCAGCTTGTAGTACCATTATCTGTTTTATTTGTGCTGATCCTAGATTTTGCAGTCCTCTGGTGAAATTTGAAGTTCTGTGTTCACTGGGTCCAAATGGCTACACTCAGAGTATGTTAATTGTACTTATCTGACCTCTCTCTTGGTCTTTCTCTGACATATACACAGAATCCTATTTTCACTGCTTTTTTTTTTTTTTTTTTAATAATTTCGACTGTGAGTTTTGTGAAAAGAAGCCTTTTTATTTTTAATTACATTTTAATACTTTTAATTGAAATAAAGTTAAAGCACTTCCATCCCTGCCTTTTTCCCCTCTAGCCCCTCCCAATTGCTCTCCCTCAAACCCCTTTCATGTCCCTACAACTCTCAAGCTGGTAGCTTCTTTTTCTTTTATTTTTATTGCAACACACACACACACATGTGCGCATGTATACACAAATGTGTTTCTAATGAAAATTACCCTAAACCTCTTGAGCTCTAAACACAAAAGATGAAATTAATACTTAGAATGACATTGATAGAAACAAACTTTGTTCTTTTAACAAGACCAAACCCTAACTGCTACTTTAAGATAAAAATGACAAAAATAGAAAATATACAAAATAAAGTAAAAATAAGCATCGAGTTCCTTGCTCTGACTTGACAACTATATGTTTCTATGTTGCACCAAAAGAAAGATATTGGTGTAATCATCTGAGATTTTTTTTTCACATTTATTATGTTTGGCACTACTCAGACAACATCCAGTATTATGAGCACTTCCCCACCAGCTTGGTCCCAGAGCCGCATCAGCCCCAAATAGCATGCAGAGACAGTGTATTAATTATGAAACTGTTAGCTGGTTACTAGCATTTTTTACTGGGATAGTTCTGTCTTAAATTTTAACCTATTTCTATCAATCTAAGCATTTCCACATAGTGTTATCTCACCAGAGAAAGGTTTGGACCTCTCCTATATCTTACATCTTGACTCCTCTCTATTACCTCTCCCAGAATACTCCTTGTCTCCTATTCCTGCCTATCTTGCCTTCCTATTTGCCAACAGTGCTTTACTCACTTACCAATAAGAGAAACATATTTACAGAATGACATCTCTCACCAATCCAGGATATTAAAACATCTTCTGGATGCCATTTTAGGGACAGAATGCAGTTCATAATTTTAAAAAGTAGGATAATTTGAAATCTAGCCTGAGCATTATGCAATAAAGGAATGAATAAAAAGATAAAAAATGTAAATTGAAGGTATAATAGAATCACATATAGTAGGAATTTGGGGGAATGATTGCAAGAAAGAATGCCTTTATTCTGATTAACATTTCTATGGTATAATATAAGGCCGATGGATAGGAAATTCAAGCAAATCTAGAGGAGTAAAGTTAAATTCTATAAATGTTTATCTTGTGAAGAAAAGAAATCTATAATCCCTGAAGTGAGCAAGTAGACAATGAATGACCATGATAACTCTACCTCTGTGAAACTCTGAATAGAAAGGATATCTGGATGAAATGTTCTCTGATGGGATTTATCAGTAACTGTATTATTTCTGTGAGAAAACACTATGACCATGATTGTATTTAATTGGGCTTATGATTCCAGAGGGTCAGAGTCCAGAATACATGATGATAAAGTAAAAGGCATGAGCAGTGGCTGAGAGCCCACATCTGGATACATAAGCAGGAAACAGAAAAAGATATTGGGAATGTTGCAAGTCTTTTATAACTTCAAATCCTGTCCTAGTGACACACCTCCTCCATAGGAACACACCTCTTCATCCTTTTCAAACAGTTAATTCAATTGACAGCTGGAGATGAAGAATTCACATATATGTACCTGTAGAGACTATTATCATTCCAACCAGCATGGGGTCCTTCTAACTTGCACTCTATTAGCAATCTTTATGTGTATCACTTTTTTAAAAAATTTCATTATCATTTCAGTTTTATTTACAGAATTAAGTATTTTCAAATTTAGTATCTATAATTTTTATGTTATTGGATACTGAACCTAGGGTGGACACATGATATAACAACATTCTACAACTGAGCAAATTGATAACTTAATTAACCAAATACAAATATGTTATTATTTTTATAATTGTATATCTACAATAATTATTTTATAAGAAATTTCTGAATTTATTTTCTGTATCACAGCAGGATGAGAGGACTGAATATGCAAGGATAGTGAATTATTAGTAGAGAGGTGAAATAATTGGGTTGGTGGGGGAGTGCATAAGGAATTCATCACTATTCACATCTGTATAATTAGAATAGGTCAATATTTATACTTATGTAAGCTTTTCATTTGATGAGGACCAAACTCCATACACATCCTTGAAGCAGAAACCATATACTTTTGCACCCCTCACTGTGCTGGAATAATTATAGTTGCCAGCAGAGGAGAGCCAAGCTGTAATAGTAACACCACTGTTTTCAAACTGTATCCTAAGTGAACATTGATATGTTCATTCTTTTAAAGTTTGTTATTTAATTTTAAGTATGAAAGATTTTGCTGGATTGAAGCTACCCGTTGGACATTTGCTAAAGGGACTTGTGTCTATGGACATGAGTGCCAAGTGGAAAACTAATTCTTTTAAATGCAAATGTTCATCTGGATGGACATCTCAGATCTCAGATTTGACAGGGTACATCTAAGCTTTAGCAATTGTTAAATCTGAAAAAAAGATGCTCTGAGTTTTCCCAGAATGAAAAGAGCACCTTCCAAAGGATGCAATTCTGAAGTTCTGATGTAGTTTCAGCACATCTCATGAAAATTGAAGATAGAGAATTTCTCCTCTGGAACCAGGAAATAGAACCAAGTAAGCAAAAGTTTGCAAATTAGATATTCATAATGTTCCTAGTAACCCAAACAGTACAGTGACTTCTGATAATACCACATGGGAACATTGACACATTTTAAATCTACTCCATGTGAAATGTATGTATGTTTCCAAGAACTGTATTGAATAGTCTGATTTTCACCTACCAAATCCACACCTTGCTTGACAGTCTCTAAAAAGCACAGAATTATTTCCCTAGGTGAAGAAACTGTAACTTGGGAGTTTAAGAAATTATTGAGTCACTAAAATGTTTTATTTGATTCTAATTTTCTAATTGTGATGCTAGTACTTTGAATTAGTAGTTGTTCTAAATGACAAGTTACAAAGGGGAGATCATATCATGAATCTAGTCTCCTTTCTCCTTTCTCTTTCTCTTTTATCTTTCATCATCTTCCAATTCTTTTTGTTTTTTATTTCTTCTCTTCTTTCACAGTTTAAAAAGAAATACTACAAAATTCTGAATAGCAGAATGTTTGCCTTTTATAGATTTTCTGTCTCCACTCAAAGTATTCTCAGAAAGATATAATGTTAAATGCAGACCAAGTAGAAACAGCAAACAAAATTATTATATTTTATTCATCTATGATTGCAGATCAAAATTATTTGTTTCTCTATCTGCAATTTGAATATTTATTATGAAAAAAATTCCTCTATTAATTTGAAAATAAATGTATATTAATTCCAAATTCATTTGTCTTAATTTTGCACCACATTGGGTTTTGAAAATTTGCATTTATTTTAAACAAATTTAAAGCCTGCTACAAATTCCTGTTCTGCACAATTTCTAAAATTGTTCTTTTCTGAATCTGTGCATGTTTATGCATGGATACCTCAATGAACAGGATCAACACATATACCGAATTAATCAATTCTAAGTTCATCTGTTCAAATTTTCAAAACTATTCAGAAATGGACTCTGCCTTGGCTGATGCCTAATTAGCAATGCCAACATAAATATATTCACTATCCTTTGACAAAGTAGGACTGAAATTTGGGAGGAAACAGCAAGGAGGGTGAAGCCATTTGAAATACTTCACTCAGGGTTTATCCAACTGGGAACTTTCTCAGTTTTCCTTTGGTGGTGTTCCATGGCAGGGAGAGCGGAAAAAGCAGAATCCCATCACAGCAAAGTTTATGTGCGAGGAAGGACTCTCCTGCCAGAAGGACACAGACCAGTGTCGCCTTGCCTTCCATTTGAATGGCTTATGTGTCTTTCCTTTTAAGGAACATTCCAAGAGTGCATGTAGATAAACGTAGAGGGGGAGCCCAGAATACTACAGGAAGAGGTTTTAGGTGATAATTAATATGAAAAGGTTTGTGTCTTTCTTATGACTCTCCTGGTTTTCCTTCTACTTTTCAGTCTAGTACAAGGAAACAGAGAGTGCGAGGTTGCCCCTTGCTTGGGGTACGGGGAGTGATGTTGGCCAGGAATGTGTCAGTTTTCAACAGACCAGAAACTGCTTCTTTCCTGAGCCTTACTTTCTACCCTCTGAGACTGACCCTCGGTCAGGAGCTCAATTGAAAGATGGAAATATTTAGCAGGAAACAATCTTAACAGTTGTTGGAATATAAAAAAGATGTATATATATCTTTATATATATATATAAATATATATTATATATAATCTTAATTTTCACATGTAAGTCTCTAAGTAAATGCTTCATATTTGAAAAAATAATGATGCCTGGAACAAATCTTTCTTCAGCAGTAAATGCATAGGTAAAAAATGAACCTGTCCTTGCCAGCAAGATCCCTCTCTCTCTCTCTGTCTCTCTCTCTCTCTCTCTCTCTCTCTCTCTCTCTCTCTCTCTTTCTCTCTCTGTCTTTTGTTAAGACAGGGGGCATTTTCAATTGGGTTAAGCAATTTTTGGACTTTAGACTACTTGCCTCCAAACTTATCTTTGTAATCTAAAATTTTCTCACAGTGTGTGACATTCTAAACTATTCAAAATTAAATTGTATATGCTTGATTTTTTATTTTAAACCCAGAACATAAGCCAATTGTAGTGTTCCACACGTTTAATCTCAGTACTCAGTAAGTAACTGAATCTCTGTGTTCAAGGCCAGTCTGGTCTACAGAGCAAGAGTTCCAGGACAGCCAGGGCTACATAGAAAGACTGTATCAAAAAAAAAAAAAAATAGAGTAAAGAAAAGAAATATAGAACATAATAAGACTTATAGAATATGTAGAAGGAAGTGACATGACGGGATGGGGTGACATGGGAAGAAGCAGGAGAATAACCAAGCATATGTGTGACAGACATCTCAATCTATCTAAGGTTGGTGGTGATCCTTCAAAAAGGTCATGAAACAAGAAGTTCATGTTTTTTCAACATTCTTCCTATCTGGAAAATGGGAAACATGATGGTTACCAAATAAATAATTGCTTTGACATTATACTCTTTTTTTTTTTTTTTTTTTGTAAATGGTAAAAGATACAATCAACACAAACACAAAATTAAATAGTGATATTTACTTGTAATTACAGGTCAGTTTTGGCTCTCCTAAAACACATAAAATTCACAAGGCTACACTGTGGATCCTGAAGGGTAGGTGGATGGAGTTCCTTGTGGGTGGTATCAAAGCTGAGTTAGAACTAAATGAAAGTCTTCTGCATTTTTTTTTCTTTTAAGGTAAATATGGTTGTGAGAACAGCCCTACAAGATGGTAGAGAGAGTGGCGGTTCATGTGGTATGGTTTCAAAGCCATGCATAGCCTATCCAAACCATTACTAACACCAGCCTGTAATGTTACCAGAAAATTTACCACCATTCCTTTGGCATAACATCTCTGAAAATATTCAAATACAAGCCCACCAGTCCCATTAATGAGACTTTTGTTGCTATGCAAGATGTTTCAGGCTGAAACTCAGCTTTGAAAACTCAGAGGTCCAGAGTAAAGGGAAATGCAGGGAAACAGACACACATAGAGGAGTACTGGGGCAGTACAGGACACAGTTGAGGAGGACAAAATGAACAGAAGTAGGAAAAACACACAGGTGACAGTGGACACAAGGTTCCCACTGCATATCTTAGCCTATGCCTGGATCTATATTTTGAAATTACAATAGTTAATGTGATGGCTTGAAGAAGAATGGCCCCTATCGACTCATAGATGTGGTCTTGTTGAAGTCGGTGTGGGTGTGACCCTGTTGGAGGAAGTATGTCACTGCGGTGGGCTTTAGGGTTTCAAATGTTCAAACCAGGCCCAATATCTCTCTCTTCCTACTTCCTGTGGACCTGGAGGTAGAACTCTCCTGCACCATGTTTTTCTGCATAATGCCATAATTAACACCATTATGATAATGAACAAAACTTCTGAACTATAAGCCAGTCCCAATTAAATGCTTCCCTTTATAAGAGTTTCTGTAGTCATGGTGTCTCTTCACAACATTGCAAACCCTAACTAAATCACTTTTCTTCCCCTTTATAACTGCCAAAGCATTCTACATGTTATCCTTGATAGGAACTGCATTTCTAGGCTTGGTTCTGAATGTGTGTCTTTTTTTCTTCTGTTACTTTTAACTACTGGGCATTTGTTTTACAGTGTCAGCATTCTGTCACCTAACTGGTTTATACAAAAACACTGTATTAATACAGAAATATTATTGTTGTTGTTTATTTGTTTAAATCCACCTCCCTGATTAAACTTTGTTCCATTGGAGGATAAGGCCCACACTTATCATTGACAATATTTTCTCTATATCTTTCATAGTGCTTTCTTCATTTTTCTACTTCCTCCCAGGTGCCCAAACACTTTATCATCTCTGATCATGACTGATACACATAATGAAGAGGCACAGAAGGCTAAAGACTAAGAAGAGAGAAAAAGGGGGGGGGGAGGATGAGACAGTGCATGCATTGAGAAATATATTTCTGCTCACTTTTTTTTTTTCTGTGAAGAAGGTTACAACTCAATGAAAAGGTCAGAGTAAAAGCTTCAGTTGACTTGCAGTTTACTGAGAAGTGGCACACTTGAGTTTCTATGTTGAGTTAGGCAGGTTGTGGAGGAGAAAGCTGCAGTTGGGGTATGATCAGGTAGTAATAAGTTGTGCTGGCACATAGATGCATCTTTCATCTGTCGCTCTTCCAGAATCCAGTTCTGTATACAACTGAATCTTGATTTTTCTTCACTCACTTTTTAGTTTGAGTATTAATATACTTCTTAGGTGGGATATGCTATTAAAGCTACATTTTTGTGTGAGATTTCATTCAGGTAAGACCACATCTAATTTTGGAGAAATCAGTTAGAAACTGTTTTTTTACTGATGATCTATCATTTCCTGGGTCATTAGCCATGCATGCAGTTACTTTACAAAAACAAACAAAAAAACAAACAAAAAAACCACAAAGACAGCAACATTTTACCATCTACCTCTAGAACAGCCAGCTACATTGTCTCCTGGTCCCTTAAGAGACTGCTTTTGGCTCCCCCTGAGTTTTTAATGTCCTGAAAGATCAAGCATCAGCACACAGGACTAATTTTGTTCAACTTACATTTGATCCACAGAAGCACACAGAAGAATGTGCCTAAGATAACAGCTTTGTCTCATTCAATCTTCTATTCACAGTACACAGTACCTACATGGGATAGGCATTCAGTGAAAGCTGAGTGTCTGTCATTGGGAGGCATTAGGCCTGCTAACTTTACTTTCCCTAGCAGTCTGATAAAACTAGCAAGGAGGGACTTCCAGGTTAGATGTAGAAATTGTCCAAGCAGGAACTGATCATTCACAAGTCAACACCATATGTTTCTCAGCATGAGACCTGTAAGACTGGATTTGGAGGGCCCAGAACAAGTTTAGAAATATGGTCTGGACTGGCTGTTCTTGAATTTTGTGGAAAGCATGTTATAGTCCTTTGGAGCCTCTTATGAGGTCACTGAATGATTGAGGGGCATAGAATGGAGGTGGAAAGACACACAGGGCACATTTTTCCACTGTATTTTGGCTCCAGGGAGATTTGGAGAGTACAATTTTGTCATTTATAAAACCTCTCTAGCGCTTGGCCACTACTCCCTGAGCAAACTGAGAGAAATGAAATTACAACTGGAAAATAAACAGATAAATAAGAAATGTGTAAGTTTCTCAGGAAACAAAAATAGTTAAACTCTGGTGCACTTTTCAAATATGCCTCTGAAATTTTACAAGATTTATGCAAGTGCAGAAAGAATGTTCCTCTGTTGGCAGCAGAGGGCTGGGTGATGACTCAGCAGTTTCTTTAGCCCCACTGAAGCCAGCCCTTTGCAGCTCTCAGCCATGCTTCATGGAAAAAGAAGGGGAATAAGTACATTATGGTGCCACTATCAAAGACAGGTTCTCATCACTTCTGGGAGGATGAGGAGTGTCCTGGTACTGGACAAAGACCCCTGTACCAGAAAGATGGCTTCTTGGAGGCTTGTGATAGTTCAAACCTGTGCCAAAAATTAAGTGATGCATTTACCTGTCTTTATTTCAATCTACAAGTATGCTCACTTCTTGCTTCTTAATTAGTTGTCTGACTAATGGCATATTAAAAACAGGAGCTAAGATGATCATATTCTAATTGTGTATTTAGTCTCAAAAGACAATAAGACAATAGCTTTCAGGAAGACATGGCACACTGGTATGTGTATGGCTTCTTCTGGAAGAAAAGAAAAAGAAAAAAGAAAAGAAAAGAAAAAAATAAGAACTGTACCTTAAAAAGGCATGGTTTACAAAGAAGAGTCCACATCAGATCTCACCCTAATAAGGACCCCAAGTATTTCCTCAGCACAAGGTTGGTGATAAGCTTCTGTCTTCTGTCTTCTGACACATTACTAAGATGAAGTGAGGATGCTTAGAGAGTTCTATAGCAAATTTGGGGGAAAGGCTAGTAGTACTTTGGGTGTGTGTTATTGTCTCTGAAGATACAGGAAAACAGTGTCATGTTTATATTCATTTGTTCTTAGTGGAAACAATGTTTAGACATGTTTTCATACTTGCCGGCTTATGGGTAAAGGCTTATTTACAGGAGCAGAGATGACTCAGACCCAGCTGCAGCACCAGAAGTACACCCCAGAATAAGAGACAGTTCACAAAAGTTAGAAACTTTGCACTCTAGGATCAGCAGGAAGCTCAGAGGGTTGGAGAATGTCTCTTCCAGGCTACACAGTTGATTCAAGAATCCAGGTATGCTCTATGCCTCCTCCAGGCAGGTTAGCTAGTCTGAGCCTCTTACAGGAGGCTCAGCTTGGCAGAAAATATCTCTCAACAGTCCTTACTATTTATATATGCTTGGGAGAGAGAGAGAGAGGTATAGTAAATTATTTTCAGGAACTTTCTGAGGCTTCTGAGTTCATTTCTTGAGTTTCAGGAGCTCTGCTGCAGAGTGCAATGCCTCACCTGCCTTAGAACATCCAAGGTGGATGAACCTCCCTTCAAGATCTAGGGCTTTTAACTCAGGAAATTGCTATGCACCAGGGAAGTCACAAGTTGGTCTTGGTTTCCTTCCTCAGTGCTGTCTACCTTGCTTTTTGGCATTAGGGTCTGGATCTTTCTATGAGGCTAGGGTGGAAAGCCAATGAGTTTCCTGTCTCCCTGCACAGCATAGTATACCATTCTTGGCTTTTTATGTGGGCTCTGGGATATGAACCTAGTCTTTTTCACACATGTGTAGCAAACACTTCATGAGTGACACCATTTATCCAGTCCTACTCAGCTAAGAGTTTGAGAAAAAAGAAAAGTAATCACTGTACCTCGTTCTTCCTGATACCTTATAATAATAAAAATATATAGTTTTCATAGAAATGATTCATATAGATTTAACAGAAAAAGCAGAACCTATAATTACCCATTTTAGATGATGCTTTAACATGTGGTGATAGCCATAGAACAAATTGGTGGAGAAGAAATTATTTGTTAAGTGATGTTAGAAAATGGGTTTGAAATAAAAATGGAATTGCAAAGTAATTAAAATAAATTATTACTTAACTGTTACTTAATAACATTTATGTTTTATAGTAGTATCTTTCCCTGAACCGTTAATGAGGTATTTGATTTGTTACACCCTGAAGCAAAACTGAACAAAATTGTTCTGCTATAGATGTGCAAAGAAACACAAGTACATTAGGGTTTATAAATTGTCTTGCCAGCCACTGAGGCTACATGTATATTTAAATGATCACAGATTGAAATTTAATTATCAAGATTTTGACCTGAGTTATAGTGGTCTTCAGGATGTGGTTAAGAGTGAGGGCCTGCCTATGTATAGTGGAGTAGTCAACAGCAAAAGAGCATCCAGTGTTTGCCTTTTAACTCTTCTGATCTCTGCCAGTGAGGACAACATAGGAAGAAAGCTTCTATATAATTGGGGTCTCTTGAGAAGTGGAAACGAGAGCCTTGTTTAAATGAACTCCTTTAATTAAGAACATCCACAATAGGGAGTCTCTTCTAGGTGTGAAGCTTGAACACAGGCACTAGCTTGTTCCTCTTCTTTTTACCAATTGAACTTCATTTCTAGATCCTTTTGTATATTTTTATATTGTTTTCAATAATCTGTATTTACATACCTTGCATGCTTATACCATAGTTTAAAATTACTATAAGTTTATTTAGGATGGAATAAAACTAGTTAATATTCTGTGGTTATGTTTTCTTACATTTGCTATATGATTCTTGCCCCTCAAAAATGTGTGTGTATGTGTGTGTGAGAGAGAGAGAATTTTACTATAAATTATGTTTATTCAAGAGGCATAAATAAAATATTTCTAAATTGGGAAGGAAAATATAATATACTTCTATTTGGAGATGACTTAATTTTATAGAAAAAAATCCTAGTTACTGACTGGTTTCTTGAATATGTAAAGTTTTCAATGATAAGAGATAAACAGCCCACTCAGCAAGTTAACAAAAGACTTGGATAAACATTACTATAAAGAAGATATTTAACTGTCCAGTAAGCAAATGGAAATATGCTTACCATCAGGGATGCTTAGACATCAGGGAAATGCAAATGCAAACCACATAGGCATTCCACTTCATGCTAAGAAAACTATAATTAAAAACAGGAATGGGAAGGGTGTGGGGGAATTGGAACCTTCAATACAAATGGGTGGGAATGTAAGGTAGTCTTCCCCCCCCCAAATAATACGGCATTTCCACAAAGCATTAAATATAAATTACTACACAATCCAGCTGCCTCTTTTCAAAGGGGATGAATATTTACTCACCTTTAGCAGCTAGCACTCTAGGCTGAGAGTATTTAACTCTAAAGCCATGGATACCAACCTCAAATTTCCATACATTCAGTTTTTTTAAAACTTTTGTTTCACAGTCTCATATACTTCTCTCATCCCTCTCCCTCTCTTGCTGGAGACCCCTTCTCTACAAGTCTTCTTTCTACATTTGTACCTTCTCATTGTGTGAGATTCACAGTCTTCTTAAGTACTAGGTGAAAACCTATGGGAAAGATGTGGTGGGTGGTTGTAGACTTTTCTATGGTTTAGACTCAGTCTGATAGCTGGGAAACCAGCATAGGACTGACCCAGACTCCCTGTATGTGATGTTCATTAGGAGGACTGGGCAGCCTGTGGGGCCTCTGGTGGTGGATCAGTATTTATCCCTAGTATAAGAATGGACTTTGGGAGCCCATCACACATAAAAGGATACTCTCTCAGTCTAGACACGTAGGGGGAGGGCTTGGGCCCTGCTCCAAATGATGTGACAGAATTTGAAGATCCCCTATGGAAGGCCTCACCCTCTCTGGGGAGCAGTAAGAGGATGGGATAGGGGTTGGTGGGGGGAAAAGGAGAGGACAAGAGGGTTCAGGAACAAGCTTGTTTCAAATTTGAATAATAATAAAAAGATTTATTTAAAAAATTAAAAAAGGAAATACTGACTCTCATGCCAACCTCCACATGGTCATCAGGGCCATAGGTAGTTGATCTGGCTTCCTACATTCTCTATGCATGTGCATCCCTCTCTGGGACTTCATTCACATAAGGTGAGAACAGCTGTGGAACTCCTTTTTGGAAGACTTGTCATTTATTTATAAATTAGTTCATTTACCAAATGAGCATTATGTATTTTTAATACTGTCCAGCTTGTTTGTTTGTTTGTTTGTTTGTTTATTTATTTTTGGTTGTTTTAGGAGATCAGCAATGACTTTTGTGTCTTACTGTTTCTTGACCAGCAGTAGAAGTCTCACACAATCTTTGTGCAATTTCTTAGTTCTATGCTTTAGAATTCTGGGATATGATTAATGACCATATAAAACTTCTCTTCCACAGTAAAGGTTTCTGTGAACATTCACTTTCTTATATAGTAAATTGACTTATTTATTAATTTATTTATTTATAGTTTAAAAGTGTTTGATGATAGACTATTAGATTAGAAATTTCAGATTTTATATCTTTTTAACTCAGGGAGTTCTTCAAATGGATACCAAATTCAACACACTCTTCTGTGTACAAGGCACCTCATTAATCTTGAGTTTTAAAAGACATTGCAAATCTATCTTTTTCAGTGTCAATTTCTTTAATGCCCAAAATGCTTTCTAGAATCACAAGGGCTGACAGTTGAAAGCTTGTTACATTAAGTGTAGTTGTATTTAACAAAATGATACTCAAAGACCATTAGCTCAACTGCTTTCACATATAATATTTTCCAGATTTTTCACACTCACTCTCTGAGACTCAGAGGATTAATATATGTAGTTAATGCTACTTATTATATGTGTCAATAAGTGAAGGTTTAACCTTCATTAAAGATTATAAAACTTGAAGTTCCTCAACCCCTTAATCAATTGATTCTCCCATAAATCTCTGTAGATATTGTAGTAGTCTGAACACACTTTCATAGTCTTTTGGATTTTGGAAATCAGAACTTAGCGCAATAAGGAGAATTAAGTGGAAAATATGACACAGTCATAAAATATACTGTCTTTCATTTCCTGTTTTCTATAGGTATTAGATTGTTATTTATAAAGACAGTAAGTTCCCTTTAAAATATAGTTTTATAATTGTGGCATCTGGCCAGAACTATACAAAATTACAAATTTACTCCTGTGGAGTACTTGGAAGAGGTTTGTGTATCTACATAGCATCACAGGCAGAGTACATATTTACATATATACAACTATGATGTGTGTCTTTTGTCCATTCTTGTACAGCTTCCACACTGTTAGTAGGTCCCAGTCATCTGCTGAATAACGTCCTGAATATTCAACCTTTTTGCAATTTTATACTAAATGATTTTCTAACCTTGTCATTGGCCATGTGACACTTTTCTTGGTGATAGTAATCAATTAGTTCCTTTATAAGTGTGGAGATGAGTACTGGAGTTCTGTAAAAGAATGCTCAATGAAGTGGGAGAAAACAGAGATATGGGATTTATATATCCTAATTTCTCAACCCAGTTACACAGTTACAATTTATTCCATTATACATATGTTTAACTTTAATTGGCTGGACAATTTGGAATAGAATCTATTAACAATCCTTCAAAATTCTGACAATTTTTAATTAAGTGATACTTTACTGTTCCAGCTTTTAGTGGATTGTTTCTGTAACTTACACAAAAATAAAGGGGAATGACACTGTGGAATCATCCATGTTGTCAGTTTGCCCCATCCATTTATGTTGTCATTTGATAAGTGCATCTTGAAAGACTTGAGGACTTAACTTAGAAATATAATGTCCAAGTTTACATGAATAAAGTGCCATAAGACTTTTTTTCTTGGTTTGATTTTCATAAATAGCAGCAAACACATTTTTAAAATCTAACTTTGCAAGCTCAGCTTTACATTTTGAGAAAATGTAGGAAGAAAGGCAAGAATGCCTCTGACAGCACGTGGACTAAAGGATTCTCAACAACTTTCCGAAGTTAGGGACTGAATACAAGCTATGCTTCCAGAAATATCTCAACCTTAAGGCTCACTGAGAAAGTAGCTAGACCATTTGCTAACAAAGAGCAGATTTTCTGGTGAGGTAATTTACTAGCCAGATGCTGTCATGGTCTTCTCATTCTAGGTTGTACCCTGAAGCCAGAGACCACACCTTCTATTTCAGGCTTTGTGACAAATGTTCCTTGTTTTTAGACGTACTCCAGACCTGATGCTGGTGAGACTGCTTTAAGCAGATAATATGTCTGAATTACCTCACTACCAAGTAGATTCAGGAGGCACTCCACCTACTTTACCCAGGAACTAAATCTAGTGCAAAGTACCACTTTGGAACCCTTCTTTAAAAACTTTGATTATTTGCTCTTCCTGCTAATGACAACTGAAAGATTTGAGTTAAGTTCTGTCATTTCAAAAGAACTATTAGAAATAACTAGGTGTAAATGAGCAGAATTTCTGAAACTGTTCTTTCTAGGCCCAGAGGTTATGTTTTCTTGATAAGGCATTTATGAGCTTTTGCTTGCCTGGAACTTTTCTGGTTAGCTGTGGTGATGAGTTCAGGTCATTGGAAATATACTCCATCAAACAACTGATGATACCGAGTAGTCAGAACATGTTTCCTGAGCATTTGATAGTCTTTAACATCACCTCAACCCTTAGGAAGGATCAGTGTACTCTTAAATTTCAGCATTTTCATTGGAAAGGAGAATGAAGGAAAATGAAATTCTTGTGTTTGAATAAGAATATGCATATTCTGCATGTTTAACATGCATACTTAATCTCATAGTAATCTTGTGAGTGGAGAAAAGTGATACTTTTTATGTACAAATGAAGTAAGAAATAAGTAGCTTCTATCAGATCTCTCAACCTTACTGTGACTGGTTTGAAAGCTGTTCTTTTTATAGGGCATTTATTGAATCTTCCTTAATCTACCTTTGTTACTTAAATTGTAACTTATTAAGAGAAAAAATATGTCCTCAGTTTGGTCAAGGTGTTATGAGAGGAGGATAGAATAACTCAATAGCATCAGTAGAGAAAAATTCTTCAAAGATGTCTCCTGTTAAAACTGCTTAATTTGAGGTCATGGTGGCAGATGCCTATCATGCCAGTAGGTGGATTACTGCAAGTTTGAGGCCATTCATTTCTACAGGGAATTCTAAGCCCATTGACACCCTGCCTAAAAAGAAAAGACAAAAAAGAAATAACCAAATGAAACTGATTAACTTTTAGAAATGCTTTGACAAAAACAAGTTTTTCACACTTTAGCTAAAGAAAAATAAGGAGAGAAATGAAAACTATATATTTTTCTCATTCAAGTAAAACATCCAATATATATGTATATATGAAACAGTTCCTAAAATCAAGTATTTGCTCATTTGTATTATTTTTCAAGTTTTAATTTGAAACAAAACATTCATAGGGAAAAATAAGATAAAGAATGAAGAATAAATTTTATCACCTCTATTGCAATGTATATAAATGGAACTCATAGTATTTAAGTAATATTTTTAACATGTACAAAGTGAATTGACCTCCTTCTGTTTTATACAGGTACCCTATATAAAATTTGGAGACTACAATATTTATATGTTTATATATTATGTTTATTATAGTTTTCTGTCTTTCTGTATAGAATTTTGGCCATAATAAAACTGAGAATTTGATGACAGAAATAAATAGTTCCATATGTTAAAAATCAGCCAGTTAGCCGGGCACGGGGACGCACGCCCGTACTCACAGCTACTAGGGAGGCTGAGACAGGAGGATCGCTTGAGTCCAGGAGTTCTGGGCTGTAGTGCGCTATGCGGATCAGGTGTCCGCACTAAGTTCGGCATCAATATGGTGACCTCCTGGGAGCGGGGGCCACCAGGTTGCCTAAGGAGGGGTGAACCGGCCCAGGTCGGAAACGGAGCAGGACAAGAATCAGCCAGTTAGTAGCTGACATGCAGAATTATTTATCTAATGACAAGTAAATGGGGAGGCAAAAGTGAGGAGAAAGTCAACAATTTATTTTTGCTCCTCTGAGGTCATCAAAAACAATTTCCTAAAAGTCAGAGACAGAATAACACAAACACTACAGAGAAGGCATTTTGTGTCACTATTTTGGGATGAGAGCTTACAGCAGGGAAGAGGCGAGATAGAGCATGCGGTGGAAAAGAACTGGGGAGAGGATATACAAGGAATAGGAAAGGTCATAGTAAGAACACATTTAATTAAAAGCCTAACTGGGAAGAAGGGGCCTGTCATGTGGCAATTTGTAGATGAGGATACACAGTAGGAGAAAGGAAAGTTCAAGTGTCCAGGGCCAGGAACTTCCTGGGAGTCCAACAGAGAGCAAGGTGACAGTCACTGAGGCTGGAGCAGAGAAATGAAGCTACAGATGAAGTGGGCTCCAGGAAATGACAGCGCTCATGAGGTGCTAGGTATTGTCAGAACTTGAGGAACTCACCAGAACTCTGATTAATCATACCCCTTCAGGTCTGTGATTTTCATCTCTCCTTCCCTGGAACTTATAGATCAACTTCAGCTTCTGAATCTACTTTAAAGATTGCAAATTTTTAAATGCTATTCTTAAAACTTCCATTCCACTCACAATTTTTTTTCAACTTCCTCCATCAAAATTGCATTCAATAACACTGTTATTGTGGCTCTCTTACCATCACACTATTTGTCTGTTTCTTTTTCTTTAGCTTTAGCCAGACAGAAGAGCTGGAACAAAGGGATAATGAGAGCATTGTGAGACAAGGTCAAAAAACTGCTTAAAGTTGGGGAGCCAGAGAAGGATTTTACATAGAAGATAGACAAGACCTGTTGTAATCACTCTGATACCAGGAGCTGACTAGAGGAACATATGGCAGGAGCAGATCATTACTTCTGTCACACTGTAATAAAGTGTTACATGCTCTCATATGGAATATTCTGGAATTAGAAAGGCATATGTGACTTCACCAGAGTTCTTGGAGTATTAAAAGAAGCATGTGTGTCATGGCATGATCAAATGAGGAATATGAACAGATTATCAGAAAAGGAAGCATATAGTGATGGGAGATGTCATTTTGTAAATATGTTTCTCATATTAGTTAATGAATAAAATGCTATTGGCTTTATTCATTAACCAAAAGGGATGATGGGAGATATAATTCTGTAAATATGTTAAATATGTTTCTCTTATTGGTTAATGAATAAAGCCCTGTTGTCCAGTAGGAAAGCAAGATAGATGGGACTAGGAGGCAAGGAAGATTCAGGAAGAGGTAGGAGGAAATTCAAAAGGTAGGACCAAGAGAGCCTCAGACCCTCTCTTGGGTAAGCCAAGACCACATGGAAATACTTAGATTAATAGAAATGGGTTAATATTTAAGACAGAGTTAGCCAATATGTAATGCTAGTAACAGGCCAACAGCGTTATATCTAATACAGTATCTCTCTGTGTTATTTGGAGTTGATGCGGTTGTAGGACCAGGCTGGCAGGAAAACTACTCATAACAATATAACTTATTTCAAAAATAAAGAAATAGAAACATATCTACAATGGTTTATTCAGGAGTGGTGTGATTTGTGTAGACATAGCATGCATGCACAGTCACTGTGTTAAGTAGTTTTTACTTCACATAAGCAATGAGGCAATCACAAATGTTTTTAAGTAGCTAAGGAATGAGGGAGAAAAACTTGAATGATGAAAAATTAGAGGCAAATAACTGATTCTTGCCTTGGTCTTAGTCTAGCATAGAATACAAATTATTTGCAATTTAATTAAAGAAAAACTAGTGTATACAGAAATCAATTGAAGTATAAGGTAAAAGACACAAATTCAATAGAAGTATCAAGAATGGCATCTTTGAGGGATTCATCTTTGAACTGGATTTCTAGAAGCCAGAGTATTTATGCTTTTTAAGTCATGAAGAGGAAACAAGGTTGAGAAAGAATGAAAGACCCAGGAAACTTACATGTGAACTTTTGAATGTAGAAATAAATCTTATGTAACCACTCCAGCTAAGAAGTTAGTGGTAGAAAAGTCTAACTTGGGATTCCTTACAGGAATATGTTAAGATGTTACTGATGGAAAGTAGAAGAATGAAAATAAACTGCAACTGTAGAGTTCTATTGAACAGCTTGCAGGCAGCAAGACACACCAGAAAGACTCCTCTCCTTGTCTTACTTATTGCTTATTTTATTTGGAGGAGGAGCCTTGTGAACATTATAAAGGTGGGTTGTTTCCTTTCTAAGCCTTGTAAGCTTTGTTTACTCCATGAATCTTAAGAAGGCTCCTCAAAAAGAATATTTCCAAGTAGAAAACAATGCTACACAACAAGCTTCCAATAGAATGCATAGCCTCTGAAAGATAGAGCACAAGCAAGGGCATACAGGGAAAAAGAGAGAGGGAAGAAAATGTCAATATAAGGAGTTCATACTGTTTGAATGGTTCTGCCATCTGAGTGGATCTAAGGGGAAACAGTGAGTACAGCCTTGAGATTCTCAGGTTGTCACTGTGAAAAGCTGTTGAGGGGTATCTTTAATAATATCACATCTTTATCTTTAATAAAGGCTTATCAAAATCTTTCATAGCTGATAAATAATTTCTGCTGAAAGAAAACTATATAGAACACTGTTCAAACAGCATACAAGAGAAACATAGGGTTGTGTGAGACCAGCAGATGAATGTAAAATAAGGGATGAACTCACTATGTAAGTCAAAGAACAATTCAACTACTTTAGATGACAAGAAGGGAGAAAAGGGAATTTCAATGGCATGTTAATTTCTGTCTTCAGTCTCTATGGTTTAGGATAGTGTATGCATTAATGTAAGTAGTAGAGGGATAGGAGAAAGGTCAGGTTAGGTGATACAATTGAGAAAGGAACTGATTGACTTGAGCATGAAAAATTATAGAGAGAAATCCAAGATTTAAATGTCTCATAGGAACATGAAATGTTTTAAGAACACAGTAGGTATTTAATAGTTTCTCAATTTTGATAGGCAGCACTAAATAAAATGAAATTAGGTCAGCATAACTTGCCAATTTGCAACATTGCAACACCTAGAATCTTGCACTCCAATCACATTTCATTGATTTACTACTAACCCACCTGTCAATGCTAAATTCTCTATACACAGCAAGCTAAGGCCCAGAACTAAAACTGTCAATTCAGAAAGAAAGAAATGGTGCTAAATTTGCTGATACCTAATATAAACTTACTGTGTTGGTACTGTTCATTGGTGCATATTAAAATATGCTTTTATTTTATTTTGATAAACACTTAGCTACCATACTCAAATTAGATAATCTGCAATTTGAATACAACAAGAAAAAATGAGAGAGAGAAAGAGAAACTGAGATTGGTAGTGAATTTAGAAGACAGAGATATGGTCCCTCTAATCTGTTATAATATACTTTGTCACAGTTCTGCTGTTGTAATTCACATACTTTGTAAATGAATGGAAGAAAGTTTGTGTCTCTCTTGTTTCTTTAAGGTAAAATATTATTTGGCCAATTTGATAATCAGTATGATTAGATAATACACACAAAATAAATAATTCACTGTGACTACCATATTAAAATAAAATGTATTAAAATGTATGCCACAAAGATATTTTCTACTGAATAGTTGTGTGTAGTTAGAACTAATGAGAGAAATATAGTTATTTCTCATGCCTCCTTAAAATAATTGATAACATTCATGCATGCATTTTAAAAAATGTGTGACTAATGAAAAGTACAAAAAAAGCATGAATTCTACATGAATTTATATTATAAATTCGTAGAATTTAAAATGTATCTTTCTTCCCATTACCACACTGATTTATTGCTTTGAGGCCAATGTCCCACTAAATAATGCAAACATAATTGTGGCTCAAATAATTACATATCTACTTAGGAATTCCTTGTTTGGGGGAGAAAATTATTTGAGAGTACATAATTCTTAAGTATAATTCTTACACAGTCTGTTATCCTTAGTTTGTTTAGAAAGAAATACTGCATGTTAAATGACTTCTGTGTTTTCTATGCTTGCTAAAGCTGGTCACCATGAAGAGCCTCAGGAACACTTTCTTATTACACTGCAGAATCCACTAATATAACATTTAAGATAGCACATTTATTTTCCTAATCCTGAAAATCCCCCATATTATAATACTATTGACTATATAACAGACAAGAATAGAGAGGCTTAGAAATATAGGGAATTCTTTATCCCAACATGGCATATTTAATTATGGGCAGAATTATCTTTGACCAACCATGTATATTAATCCAGGTAAAGTCTTAAAATTTTATTTGAATACACCAGCTAAGAATGGAGCACACCAGTGCAGGATCATGATGCTTCTAATTTTCCTTCAGTGGTATGTGTTCTTTATGTTGTGCTAAATGAACTGCAATCAATCCTGTCAGTGATACATATAGTCCCAGTTTAATTCCCAATGAACTACTTCATATTCTTGTCGTTTTTGTTTGTTTGTTTTTGTTTTTATTTTCAAGACAGGGTTTCTCTGTATTGCTTTGGAGTCTGTCCTGGAAATAAGTATGTAGACCAGGTTGGCCCCCAACTCACAGAGATCCACCTGCCTCTGCCTTTGCCTCTGCCTCCCAAGTGCTGGGAATAAAGGCATGTACCACCAATGCCCCGCTAATACTGTACTATAGTAATGAACCAAATCAATGTTTTTATCCCATATGTCCTCACCATTGTGATCCATTGCCAAAATTTTCAAATCTGTTTTATCAGCCAGTGGCGTTTTTCAAATTTATTGACATTGTGTTGTGTTTCATACTGTCCTTCTTCTTATCCCCCTTCCTCTCTTCCTTCTCCCTGTCTGTCTTCACTTTTTTCTCCTTATTCCTCTAGTCTTGGAGCCAACTGAAAACAAAATATGAGAATTTTGAGGTGCTCATTTTTGTATGAAAAGTGTTTGTCACAGAGTAGGGCTTCAATCAGTGATGCTGAACTGATTCTCTCTGCTTTACCCTGGTCTGTATATTTTTCTTTTCTTTTTTTTTTTCCTGTGACTTGACTTTATTTTTTTTTCTAACTTACATTTCTTTTTTTATTTTATTTAATTTTATATAACAAAGTCCAATTAAATGAAAACAAACATTTATACACAATATTTGGGAATTTGGGCATTGTTCTTTCCAAAATACTTCCTTCTGGTAAGGGGCGCTGTCTTGGGGGATTCGAAGAAGATTCAGATATCCTGGCTGTAGTCTGTAGGATGTATCCCTGGTGCACAAAAAGACTTTGCGAACTTATCCCCCATGGAGGGATAACTGCCTTAATCTAGAGACAGGAGAGAAGCCCTAGTCCTTACTTCACAGGACCTGTCAGATCTACATGACCCCAACTGGATGGCATTCCCCTACATATGGAATTGGGGTGGGGGGATGGGAGGGGAGGGTGTTTAGAGTGCATGTGAGATGGCAGAGAGGGTAAAAGGGAAGGAAGGAGGGAGAGAAGAAGGAAGGGAGGGAGGGAGAGGGAACTGGGATCGACATGTAAAATAATAAATTAAATTAAAAAAAAAAATGCTTTGACTCCAAAATTTAAGTTGAAGGACAAGTTACTGGGGAAAAGGATTTCCATTTTTGTTTCCACAGAAAATGAAAAGATGTGGATCCCTTCCAGACTAATGTGGTTTGATCACTCCAGACTGCCTGAAACAGAGTACAAGGTCTGTATACTTTTCTAATTCATTAATTGTAATCATGCCAGTCAGCCATGGTGTCATTGTTACTCTTAACCAAATTTTTTCAACGCCAAAATCAGAGAGACTTTCAGAAATACAGGTTCAAGGGTCTTGCTACAGAGTGTGAATCAGAATCTGCGTACAGGCAAGCTAAATCAATAGTACTTTGGGTAGTTCTCCTTTCCTCCTGCAAACCATGGCTTTAAATAAAAGACTTTTGGTTTCCAGGTATGGGTAAAAAAATGAGATACTCATTAGGAAAATTTCAGTCTATCAGCTATTTTATTTAACACCATATGGGAAATTGAGGTGATTTATAAAGCATTCATGAGACAAACACATTTAACTGTCAAAATTTAACTACATCAAATAAAGTGCTGCAACCAAAGCACTTGAGAAGCAGACAGAAGGAGCACCATGAGTTTGAGGATGGCCAGGTCTACATAGTGCATAATAGGAAAGCTAGAGCTACACAATGCAATACTCATATTTTATAAAACAGGAAAGATAAATACATACCAAAAGATGCTATCAAGACTGAGCTCATATAATGCAACTGTATGGGTAAAATTGTTGACAAAAGCAAAAATTTCAAGATTTTGCCCTTTTTTATATCATTTATTGAAAATACATTCTTTCCACACACAATATATACTGACTATGGTGTCCCATTCCTCTACTCCTTTCACTTCTTCCCTACCTCCACTCTGCTCCAGATTCACTTCCTTTCTCTCTCTCAGAAAAGAACAGGCTTCTAAGACATAACAACCAAACATGACAAAATAAAATAATGAGATGAAGCAAAAATTATCATATCAAAGTTGGACACAGCAGCCCAACAGGAGGAAAAAAGCCCAAAGATGAGGCAGAAGATTCAGAGACACAGTCCTTCTCACAGTCGGGATTCCCAAAAAAATAATAAGCTATTGATGGGAGATGCTATTATGTATATATGTTTCTCGTACTGGTTAATGAATAAAGCGCTGTTGGCCAAGAGGAAAGGAAGATAGGAGGGACTAGGAGACAAGGAGGAAAGAGGAAGGAGGAAAGGGGAGTAAAGATGGAGAGACTGGGGAGATGAGACGCCTGCCGTATTCCCCGGTAAGATGAGACCACGTGGAAATACATAGATCAACAGAAATGGGTTAATACGTAAGACCGAGCTAGCCAATAAGAAACTAGTACCTGACCAACAGCATTATATCAAATACAGAGCCTCTGTGTGTTAATTGGGGCTGACGAGGCAGCGGGACAAGACCAGCAGCAGGCAGAAAAACCTTACTCCTTACAGCTAATAGCTACAATACACATGTAGAGGACCTGGTGCAGACCCATATAGGTCCTGTGCTTGCTGCTTAGTCTGTGTGAGCTCATACATGCCTTGCTTAGTTGACTAAGAGGTCCTTTCTCTCCTGGTATCCTGCACTCCCTCTGGCTTTTAAAATCTTTCCTTCCCTGATATATATTAGAAGAATTGATGGAGACTCTCATTTAGAATCTCTCTCTCTCTCTCTCTCTCTCTCTCTCTCTCTCTCTCTCTGTGTGTGTGTGTGTGTGTGTGTGTGTGTGTGTGTGTGTGTGTGTGTGTCTGAATAATGTCTGTGTGAGTCTCTATATTTGTTATCATCTGCTGCTGGAAGAAGCCTCTCTGTTAATGCTTGGGTAAGACACTGATTGATGAATATAGTAGACCATCATTAGGAGTTATTTTATTTGTTGATATTTTTTTTTCTTCAGACCAGTATTTTTGGTTTTAGCCTAGGTCTCTGGGATATCTAGTCTCTGGTTACCTGAGCAGTATCAGATGTGGGTTGCTTTTTATGGAGTGGGCCTTAAGTCAAGTTAGATGTTGGTTGGCTATTCTGCAAGTTCTGTTCCACCATTGCCTTAGCATAGTTTGTAGGCAGGACAGATCCTATGTCAAAGGATTTATGGCTGGGTATAAGTCCACGTTTCTCTTTTGGTAGCTTGAAAAGTACTTTCCTGCACAATAAAATACTAGAATATGGGGGAATTGTGTGGGTATAGCCCTCAGCAACAGGGCCCTGCTGTCAGTTTATGGAGAAATACCCTTTGTGTTAGCAACAGTTTGGATTGTTTGGGGACTTTCATGATATGCTGTTGGCCAACAATGTAATCAAATGCAAACCAACCCTGGCACTGGAAGCTTTGCCTGGTAAAAAGAGATTGTCTGTTGAGACTCTGTATCTCCATTACTTACAGTCCTCATTTACATCACCTTCATACATTCCAGAAAGTTTCAACTGTTTTAGATTTCCACCCTAGCTTGACCCCCACAAGAAAGTCCACAAGAAAGTGTTTTTATTTTTATTATTTTATTTTGTGTATCAATCCCAGTTCCCACTCCCTCTCTGCCTCCCTCCCTCCCTTCCTTCTATGCCCACCAACCACCCTCCCCTCCCATCCCTTCCCCCCACACTCCACAGGGAGGGTGATGCCTTCCAGGAGGGATCAACAAAATCTGTGAAATCATTTGGAGTAGGGACTAGGCCTTTCCTCCTGCCTCTAGGCTAAGGGAGTATCCCTCCATGGGGAATGTGCTCCCAAAGTCCTTTTATGCACCAGGGATACATCCTGGTTCCACTATCAGGGGTCCAATAGACTGCCTGTTGTTCTTTTGCTGCAGCTAATGCCTATAAAACACAAACACGAGACTCAGCACCCACGTGGAGTTTATTGAGGGAAGGAAGAGAAAGGGGGATAGCTGGTGGCCAACCAAAAGCAGTAGAGAAAGAGAGAAGAGAGAGAGAGAGAAGGCCAGGGAGAAAGAGCAAGAGAGAGGGCAAGAGAGGGGGCGGTGTGCTTGGCACACTTACTTTAAAAGGGGGGATTGTGCATGCATAACTGAGTCCTCTGGCAGGCAGGTAAAGCCTGAGGTAGCGATGACATGGCTATGAGCGTCCTGCCCATCATTGGGGGGGGGAGGGGTCAGCAGACTGCTGCTTCCCAACACTGCCCATACCTTCTAACTGAGACACATGTTCAGGGGGTCTGAGTCAGTCCAATGCTGTGTTTGGGGGTCCATTATCTCCCCCTTGTTCAGGTCAGCTGTCTCTGTGGGTTTCTGTAGCCTGGTCTTGTTCCCATTTTCTTATCACTCCTCCCTCTCTGCATCTGTATTCCAGTTCAACTCAGTGTTTAGTTGTGGGTATCTGCTTCTGTTTTCATCAGCTACCAGATGAGGGCTCTATGATGGTGGATAAGTTAGTCATGAATCTCATTATCAAGAAAGGGCATTTAAGGTAGCCTTTCCACTGTTGCTCAGATTGTTAGTTGGGTGTCATCCTTGTAGGTCTCTGGACATTTCTCTAGAGTCAGTTTTCTCATCAAACCTGTAATGGCTCCCTCTTTTATGGTATCTCTTTCTCTCTCTCTCTGCTCTAGTTTATTCCTCACCTGACTCAATCTTCCTAGTCCCACATGCTCTCCTCTCCTCCCCTTCTCTTTCTCCTAGCTCCCTTTCCACTAACTACCCCCCCCACACACACACTCCAAATATGCTCAGGAGATCTTGTTCCTTTCCACTTCTGTGAGGGACCTTGTATGAATCTCTTAGGTTCTTCCTTGTATCCTAGTTTCTCTGGAGGTGTGGATTATAGGCTGGTGATCTTTTGCTCAAGAAAGTGTTTGAAAGTAAACACACTTCTATCTTAGAAGCTCATAACACTTTCCCAATTATATTTTTCTTTTAATTGTTCCATGTGTGTGCATGCTTCTCTCTCTGTCCCTCCTCCCTCTCTCTCTCTCTTTCTCTCTCTCTCTCTCTCTCTCTCTCTCTCTCTCTCTCATGTATGCATGTTTATGTTTGTTGCACAGAGTACAATGCCATATGAGTAGTAGCATATACCTTTGAGTTTAGACAGAAGTTTGAGTCGACTTTCCCTTTCTCATCCCCTTTGGGATGGAATGTGGCATATTACTTCTGTCCAAATACTGTGTGCTAAGTCTTTATTAGGAAGAGTGAGTTTGGAATATATTGGCTCACAAGACCCACACCTGCCTTGACCCAGCCATTCTCCAAGTCCATCCCCTAGGGTGATACAAATAAGATGAAATGGGGACTAATTCCCCATATCACTACAGATTTTGGGGAAATTAATTTTATTCTCAGAGATGGCTGTCACTGGGGTAGAGCATACAATTTGTGCCTAGTATATAACTTCTTTACCTAGGAGCTGAAAAAGAATCTGACATTTACCATATGTGACAGTTACTGATAAAGCGATAGTGACAGTTAACTAATGACAAATGCTGTGGCTTTGCCTTTGGTGGAATAAATTATTATCACAGCTCTTAGAGAGCAGGGAAAGATGTTAACTAGTAATTGTCTGGATTTCTTTGCCATTTAAATGAAGATAGAAGATGGAGGGGGAAAAAAGCAAATAGTAAAATTATTCAGTTCCTTTCTGTTCAGAAAAAAAAAAATGCCTGGAAGAGCCAGGAGGGGGGGGAGGGCTGGGAACTTCAGTTAGACCCTGAAAGCAGCCATGAAGATAGTAAGGACTGGAGAATTAGGAGAGGAGCATCCCTTTCTCCTCTTCCTTGGTGTCCTACAGGCACAATTGCTTACTTCTGAAAACAGATGCCTTATGCATGGCAATGTATACTTTACAAAATATGCAGACGTCCCCAGATCTGTTAGGAGTATGTTTTTCCTCACCGGTCTGGGCCCACTGCAGCACCAGCCCCAAATAATACTCAGAGACTTTGTATTAGATATAATGCTGTTGGCCAGTTCCTAGTTTCCCGGAGAGAGGGTCTGGCATTCTTCTCTCTCCATCCTCCGTCTTCAATCTCCTCCCGACTACTTCCTCTCTCCTCCTCGTCTCCTAGTCCCATGTATCTTGCTTTCCTATTGTCCAACAGTGTTTTATTCATTAACCAATAAGAGAAACATATTTACAGAATGACATCTCCCATCAGACAACTGACAGGCCAGGCATGTATTCTACAATTAGAATAGCCAGGTCAAGATTCCCACTAGCTTCCAAGTCCTGTTCTTTGTGTTCAACTGGAATCAAAGCACTGCTTGTTCTCAAGAGTGACGACAGAAGCATATGAGGATGGGATGACCTGATCAACTATGCATACATAACAGGATATCAGGCAACATGACTACTGTCAGTGCAGATGCTGATGAGGGATCAGTCAGAATACTTAGCATTAATAAACACTAGGCCTCTGTGACAAGGACATCATGAGAAAACCTTAAAGATCTGCCTTTAGATCATGGTCAATTGAGCTCTGATACATGATATTTCTTCCATCTCACTGGATTCAGAGATATTAATATTTTATAATCAATATTCCTAAGCAAGCACATTCTATTGCAGATAATAAACATAAATAACAAAGATAGGTTTTTTTAAACATGTGAATTTTCTAAGCTTTCTTAGGATCTGAAGTAGCTATGCAACAAAGAAAAGACATGAAAGAAATTTAAAAAAAAATTAAAACCCAGATGTAAAGCCTATGAACCATAGTTATTAGCATGACAATGTATACTGAAAGGGAATAATGTATAACTCACAGCTTTCTAATTGGACTTAACTCCACATCAACAGGAGGAAAATGATGCCTGATGTTCTAAATATAAGCAACTGCCCATGGCTGGTGAGATCATGGAAGCTAGAGAAAAGCCTAATGTAGTTATATTCCTAAACCAGTAAAATTCTCAACTGCATTCTAAATACATATCCTTATATCCAAAGATAAGTATAGCTCTCATCCATCATTAAAAAATCTTATGTTTGCCATCAGTTAAGACCATTACATAAACTTATATCTGCTCAAAATGTGCAGAACAATGGCCCAATCCTAACTGATATATTTACAATACAACCAACATACCTACTGCTCAGGGAACAACATAACAATGGGGCAGAAAGATTCTAAGAGCTGTGGGACCATGAGATAGTATGTTCTATACATGAAGAGAAGTTGTTTATCCATAAAATCTCAACATTTGGTAACCTAAATAAGAACTGATCAATGAAAATATCTGTAGGTATTTTTCTAATCCAGCCTGCCAGTTCCCAAATAAGCACCCTAAGCCTTAATATTATAATTGTTTGGCTGATGGCTCAGGCTTCTTACTGGATAGCTTCATATATAAATTAACCCACTTTTAAATATTCTATATTTTACCATAATGGTTGTGGCATGTTACCTTACATCTTTCTTCCCTGGTGACTACATGGCCTCTTTCTGACTTTGCCTTCTTTCTCTCTGTAATACTATTTGAATTTCCCACCTAGCTATATTTTGCCTGGCCATTGGCCAAAATAGCTTTACTCATCAACCAATAGAAGCAACACATAATAAAAGTATACAGAAGGACATCCTATACCATCTGTCAGTTGACAAAAAAATCTCACAAGGTCTCACTTCTAGATGAAGAACTATGGGCAATAAATGGCTGGTGTGTGATAGAATCAGTTTTCTCTATTGATGATGTTGGGTAACACTTTTGATAGATTATCCCATCCCAAATAGTAATGCATAAATACATGTATTTATCCTTTGTATATAGAAGCCATCATTAAAAGCATGTATGTATCCTATGAATATAGGAACAACCATAAATGGACTAAGGAGAGGGTAAGGTGGAAGTGATATAAATACAATACTCAATGTATGACATTCTCAAAACAATGAAATATATACTACAGAAAAAAGTAACACTTTAACATTATCATGTTGAGGACAGAGATGGGTTTGTTTTTGGTATTCTAGGATTAGAAAGCTGTGATTGGAAATCTAACCACTGAACATGAGCAAACAAAATTATAAAGTTATAGAAGTATGTCATCAAGAAACCACAGTCCCCACATCCAAGCTATGATGAAAAAAGGATGAAAATGTCCCACTTTTTTCTCTGAAACTGTCATTTGATGAGACTCAAGAAATTTGGTGATAGACTTCTTTATGCTCTGCTGGGCCCACAGTAGCCATGTGACCAACAGAAGCTTCCAGAAGCACCATGGCCAGAAGCTACAAGCTCATTGCAAAGAATGGTGCCATGTGAAATTTAAATTAAAAAAATGAATGCTAGGCTTTGATTTCATCTTCTCTCTCTCTCCCTCTCACTGTCTGTCTGTCTCCCTCTCTCCATAATCTTTATTAGTTCTTTAATTTATATTAAGTATTTTGATAATATTCATGCCCTTCTCCAAATCATCCAAAACCTACCCCTTTCCAAAACCACACAATTTTATGTCCTCTCTTTTTGTTGCTGTTTAATTCATTCCTCTACTTTTCTGCCCACATTCTGAAACAATTAATTAATCAACTGATACTAATATTTGCATAAAGAGTTATATATTTTATAGGATGCAAAAGCAAGATAGACTCACTTCAACCTTTTAAACATTTACAGAAAACAACTTGTACTTATTAATATCTTCTGGAAATATTTATAACAACTTTTATTTATTAATATCTTCTCAAAACAATCTGTCACTTTTTTTTGATTCTCAGACTACAGAATAAAAAGACTCCGTAAATTCACAATTTTAATGAGGATGATAACAAACTTAATATTTTTAAAAGTATTTTTACCATAAAATGTAATACAAATATTTTTTAAACTTCTTATTTTCTCCCAATAGAAAGAAATAATCTCATTCTGTAGAAATGCATAACATGGCAGATAAGCTTAGCTGAATTGTACATCTAATAAAGAATCATTACTTATGGCCTAGAGGATAAACTTCTATGATAAAATGAGAACTCAGCCTAACTTATATACCAGTTTTTTTTTTTAAGTAATAATTCACCAAAAAGAGTGAAACCAGGAAAAGAATGTTAAAAAGACACTCTCAACTTCTCTTACACACACACACACACACACACACACACACACACACACACACAAAGTATATTTTACTGGATACAATTTCAAGTTTTCATTATTTTTCCATGGCACAACAGGAAAAGGCATTAAGAAAAAAGGAGGCCATTTTACTTCAAACCTTTTCTAGGACATTGTATTCAGTCAGTTTCATGTTTTATTTCTTTGGAAAGCTCAATAGTGAGAACTCATGGAAACCGTGAGAAATATCTCTCATGCATTGCAGTGATGACCTAGAGACAGATCTCCATATGGGTGACTAAAACCACTTTTTTTGTCATGTCTTTTATACTCAAGTGGAAATATATCACAAAGTCACAGAGCTAAACAGAACTTTATCCAATAGCCACTAGTCAATATGGCACTTACCAGTATTTAAATAACTGTAGCATGAGTTTTTGTCACAGTTTAGTCACATATATTTCATACATTCTTTTAATGTTAACTTCTCTCAAATACTACACTTTATCAGTTAAATTTACCCTATTACAGTTTACATCCTGTTCTAGAAAATTATACATCTACTATATACATATACAACTATATATAATATAATACATAAATTAAAGTGATAGTTGTACAATTCTCAAAGCAGATGTGAAAAATAGCAAATATATAGATAGCCAGAGGATAAAGCATTAGTTTCTTAGAGTACTAAATAAAGTCAAGCAAAAGTTATAGCCATATGCATTCCCAATTTAAAAATTCATTAATGGGAAAAAATGAATATAAATTATCCAACATTTCAAATACGCCGAATGACAGAAAGTATTCTAATTAGAAAGTAAGTGTGCATCTCTTACACGTATTCAAGCAGCCAATTTGTAATGTTATTTTTACTTTATGAATTTTCCTTTTGGTAGTCAAGCCCAGAGAAGGCATCATATTTCCACCTTGCCTGAAAATGCAGGAGTGCTATGAGCTATTTAAGAGGGATCAGTTGTGGTTTCAGAGTCAATTTACAGAAAGCACATGTCTTGGGTGAGTCACAAGGCCAACATCTTTAAACACAAAGTAAAATACTTTACATATATCATACATTTTTCCCTTCAGAAGACTGATATGCTGAAGTTTTTAAGACTCTAACATATAAGTGGATACACACTTGGATCATCTGCAACTCTGAACAACAACAAAAAAACATTCTTTCTACATTTGAAATAATGTACTATGCTGTAAGTAACAGGTGCAAAAAAGTAAATTATCCTAAAAAGTTACAATATAGGTCTAATTTAGAAAGTATGTCTTTAAATGGTTGTAGCCTTTTAAAATATTTGGTCTCTATTTTTAAAAAACTCATATATGTATACAATAAAAATATGGCCTAACCTAGCCCCTTCAAGTCTCCACACATACCCTAAAGCCCAATATCCCAACATCATGTCTGGATTTGGATAATCTTGACTTGTGTGCATGAGTGTGGGACTATTCTCTGGAGTGAGAGAAACTTATCAGCAAATATCCACTGCCACTAACTCCTTATTAAGGAGTATGGCCTGGTGATCATCTATCTCATCCATGCTGGGGTGTGGAATAGCTTGATCTTGTGCAGCTCTTGTGTATGTAACTAAAGATGCTGTGAGTCCATAAGCGTGATAGCCATATCAGGTCCAGAAGATAGACCCCCACAGTACTTATTCCTTTTTTATTATAAAGAGGTAAGATCTTGAGATTGCTTTGCCCAGCCTTGATGTAAGGGTCTTGCCCCTACTTGATGTGCTATGGTTGATGCCTGTTGGAGGCCTGTCCCTTTATGAAAGAAGAAAGAGGATGAGTGGATGGAGGAATAGAGGGGATGCAGTGGTGGAGTAGAGGAAACTGGAAGAGAGAAGGGAGGGGAACTGTGGTCTGGATGTAAAATAAATGGAAAAACTAATTAATAATAAGATAAATGATTCTTTGTGCAAAAGAATACTACCAGTATGTTAATCCATGCATATGACCCAGTTTTCCTAGTTGAAAACCAAAACAAAGAAGCATTCATATTTCTATCCATGTGTTTCCAGTTACTCTGCAATGGATCCCTCCACATACTGACTGGTGCTGTTACATTATATTTTTTTTCCATTGATTTCTTTTAAAAGTATGATCTGATCTTTCTATTGCTCTTCCTATTCAACTGAATAATAGTCTGAGATTATTAGGAATTTGGCTTAAAATAAATTTCTACCAATACTTTCATAGTGAAATATATAAAAAGGGATTACAGGACTACAACTATTTGTCCATCAAAACTTGTTATTTTGTTGAGGAACCTTGCAATATATAATTATAGACACAACTTGTAAATGACACCAGTAGCATTTAGTGTGATTTGTCTGATAAAATTGGATGGAAATTTTTATGTAACTAAGGATTCATATCTTCAAGCTTTGAAATCTTGAATAAAGTACTTTTTCCATTAGGCTATATAGTTAGATTTTTTCTGATTTCTTTTTCTTCTTTTTTATTTAAATTACAAACAGTTTTATTTTATACACCCATCCCAGTACCTTTTCCCTCTCTCATACCCTCCACTAACCCCCACATCCCACACCCATCCACTTCCCAGGGAGGGTGAGGCCTCCCAGGGGGGGAATCAACAAAGTTTGTCACATCATTTGGAGCAGGACCTAGGTCCTCCCCCATGTATCTAGGTTGAGAGTATCTCTCTATAGGGACTAGAGCAGCCAGAGCAGATCTTAGTACCCACATTCCAGAAATAAACTACTTTTAAATTAACTTAAAACACCAACATCGAATAGCGTTAGATGATTATCCGGATGGAGGTCTAAAGGTTATCTTAAATTGGACACATATTTGTTGTCTGTGATGAGTGGTATCTTACTGGGTTTCTTCTAAGAGCTTTGAATGAAAAATAAATAAATAAATAAATAAATAAATAAATAAATAGTAAAAAAAAAAAAAAAAAAAAAAAAAAAAGGAATTCTATTCTTCAGAAAATCCAAACAAGAATTAAAAGTCTTTATTGGTAAAATAATACTCTCCAATATATAATGAAGGTTCAGATCATTGGGAATGGAGCTAGCTCTTTTAATAGAAATGGACATGAGGTGACTAGAAGCCAATTCTTTGCAGATAGACATGTATCCATCATGCCAAATTGGCGAGATTCGTTCCTTTACAGAAAAAAAAAAAAAAAAAGTAGCATGAAGTGACTTATGCTACTCAAATTCATATTGGAAATAAATGGCTTGTTCTCCATAGGTTTTTAGTTCAGTGAAAATCATTCTTCTTTGATTACTGTTTGGCTTAAACTATGAATTGTCATATGTATATATGACACACCTAGATATCCATGTGCACAAATGTGTTGCTGAGGATTAAACTATAAATTGTCATATGCATTATGACACACGAAGGTACCCATGTGCACTCTAGACACCCAGGGTCCGGAGCAGGCAAATCAAGTTCTCTGCCTCAGAGAGACACATCTCAGTACCCAACTTGACATAAGATATTGATAGGTTTACACTACTTCTTTCTCTAAAGTAGACAATATTGATAGAAGGTCAAAATTTTTTAAGGACAAATAGTGTTTAAGTACATGGAACAGACAACCTGGATGGTGAAATTATTATTATTGTATGCATTCTACAGACTTGGAGAAATAATGCTGGAGTAATATCCATGGCAAAGGATCTGGGTAGTATTTGAAACCCTGTTGGATTGGCTGAGTCTTAAGAATTTGAGGAAACATTTGCTTTCCATATTTTTCTGAAATAATAAATATTTTTCTGTGTTTTGTCATATGGTAGTGGTTGTAGTGGTGGTGGTGGTGGTGGTGGTGTGTGTGTGTGTTTGTGTGTGTGTGTGTGTGTGAGAGAGAGAGAGAAAGAGAGAGAGAGAGGTGATTACTGAATATTCAACTCAGAACCTTGAACATCCTCAGAAAATAACTGGGTCTATGTCTTTTGTGAATGTCTTCAAAAAACCATTCAAACACAATTTCCTCTGTAAAAGTATGAATTTTGACACAATATTATTTAATAATTTCCTCCTTCAACATCCTCCTATGCTCTTCCTTGCTCTCTCTCAGATTTGTGACCATTTTTCTTTAATTATTGTTACAACATATATGCATATATATATATATATATTTATAAATACATAAATACAACCTGCTCTGTCTGCATAATATGTATAATGATGTCATTGTATGTGTATATTACCACATTGGTGTAGATGTTGGTATATAACCTGGAGTAACTGCAGAAACCAGGAAAATGAATATGGATCTCCGGGATGAGGGAGTAATAAAGAAAAGAATAGCAGTACAAGTGAGGGAGGAAAGAGGGAGAAAGGGGAACCGACAGAGTGAGGGAGAGAAAAGAAGAGAGACAATGATGGGAAGTAGGCAGGGTCCTTTTAAAGGGAACATAGTGAATCAGCACAGGTGGTCCTCTTATGGGCTTCAGCTGAGGGCAGAACTCCAAGGACAGTGTGGTACAGATGCCTGAATACTAACACCTGCTGCTGAAGACAGCATGCTGTTCAGACATAGGACCTAGGTGGCCTGAAATGGATTTGACTTAAAAGCTTCGTCCATGAGAGCTAGCTTTCTTAGGAGCAGAGTACTCCATGCAAGATTTCACGGGAATAAAGCAATCAATAATGCTAACCAGCTATGATGACCATGAACTACAGCTACGACTATCATGATATGATACTCTGAGTGCAATAGTGGCATGTCATGCACATCTCGATGGTAAGCAACAGCACTCTTATTGGTCTTAAAGCCTCATCATGCCTGGTACTTAAAAGTTATCCAGTTACCATGGGATAGTGAAATCATGGAGTTTGGATGAAAACCCACAGTCACCACTTTACTAAGTCAGCATAATTTCTAACTACATCCTAAACATGTATCATTATACCACAGAAAAGTATAGTTCTCACCCCTTGTCCAAGAAACATCTCTTTGCAACAGATGGAGACAATTATGGAAAACCACAGCCAATCAAAATCCAGAGATTGTGTGGTACGCAGTTCCCACTGATAATCTACAACAGAGCTCCTGCATCTAAGGTTCAGGGATCAGTGCAGAACAAGGGGCAGAAATATTATAAAAGCCAGAGGAAACAGAATTTTTATGTAACACTGTCTTCTAGAAATATTAGAGAAGCTACATCATATTAAAATTATTTAGATATCCTCAGTGTTAGTTTCTTTTTTCAATACTTGATCTCAAATTCATAATTTTTCTAATGCTAGTCAAGCATTGTGAACCACAGAGCTATATCCCAGAACAGTGTTCTTATATTTTTCTCTTTTAAAAGCTGATCAAATCTCTAGCAATGATGTTAATATAAATATATATTTAATATTTCAAAATTATTACAAGTTTTAAATTTGTTTTCAGAATAAATTAACAATTTATGTTCAGTATAAGAAACTTTAAGAGAAGTTGTAAGAAAATCTAAAAATTCATTTGTGTTCTTCCAATGGGAAAACATTAATGAGAAAATAAAAAGAAAAATACTTGGAGCCAGAGAAAAACCTGAGTCCCTGTACAATGATAGGATTTAGATATGTATACCATGACCACCATGCCCTAAGACCACATCACTGGAAATACTTCCGTCTCCAACAATTAGTAAAGGGCTTTTCTGTGACCATGACTATTAGTATAACTATGGAACTGTGAATATCCAGTGGAGATGAGCATCTACAGTGAGGATAGAAACATAGACTTCCATGCAATAAATTAAATAAAGAAGGAAGTAAAGTAATGTTAAAATTCTCACTTGGCTTAACACTCACTTATGAAAGTGTTCGATAGGTTGAACATACTCATTCTGAGGTAGTCTATAAGCACTTTGAAATGGTACTTCTTAAGCTATATCTGATCAAAATAGCTTTACAAAGAGTTGTTTCTTGGGTTTCTTTGGGACTAAGGCTTTGTTCTGTTCCTATAAACATGGAGCTTTTGTCATATGTCTCAAATACTTACCTCTCCTTGACAGAATAAGCAAAGAAAACCCAATGATCATCAGGGCATGTCTATATTATTTGTTCTGTTTCTTGGTACTAAGATTTTCTTTAAATGACATGAAATCCACAGAAGTTTTCACATTCATTTTTTTCTAAGAAACTCACAGCATGAAGAACACAGTGATTGTTGACTGTGATTCTGTCACTGATAATCTCCTTTATTTATGAATGGAAAGAGACAAACGCCTCATGTAAACTTGTATTATTCAATTTCATACAAGTAAAATTGTAGTACAAGTTGAGAGGAAGTAATTGACAGCTATCATAGTCAACAGAAGCGGAACATTCTCTGATGGTTTTCTTTCTTATACTTTATGCTTGCTTAGCTCACTGTTTAGTTTTGGAGCATTATGTGTGTTGAATAGCAATGTATCCCTTGTTCTACTAAGGTTGGCAGTGCAAAAGCAAGAAAAAATAGCCTGCCATTTCAGATTATAAATAGTAACCCTTAAGCAAAATCTGTGTTTTATCATGCTATGAATTCATGGATGTTTGATATCTATCACCTAGGCAAAATCAGAAACTTTCCAACTACTAAGTTACATAAAGCATGAGCATTGAAGCTCAATATCATTCTGCTTTCCCTAATTATCAATATTTAATAAATTTTTATCTATACTATAAATAAAAATTATTTCAAATGCTTAAAGCCTATCTTTCATGCTGCCAGACACATAGAATCTTAACTTTTTCAATAGACTTTTCCCCCTAGCAATGGGTTTTCTGCTCCAAGAGAGATAGCAAGGAAATACAAAGGTTATTACTTTTGCTTAAATCAGTAGTTGTGTTCACTCTTCACTATACAACCTATGAACTTGTGAGGAGGAGTGCTAACTATAAGGTAGAGTCTTCACTAAAAAAATTATTGGAGGTGGTGTTGATAAATCAGTAACTTTTAATAGATAGCACAGGTGACTCGCCTATAAACTATACTTCAAGTAACATTGAATGATGTGAACTGAGTACTTAGGAAGTTAATGCACGTCATAGATGCATCACCAAATATCACAATCTCTAGGTTTCTGAAGTCTAATCAACAGGTATTTGTACCAGCAGCCATGTCCCTCAACCTGGCTATCATTATCTTGTTGCTAATTGACTAGATGTGCTTCAACTCATCTCTGCAACCAGAGGCTGTGGAATGGGAGACTTTGGCTGCAAAATGAGACATGACCTCTGACATCCATCCCACAATCATGGATGCCAGAATCCCAGTTGGTCCAACAAATATCCTTTAACCAGTCTACTGTCCCAGCTCAAATGACCAGATCAAAACAAGCACAGTTTGTATAGTGAGGTTGAATGAAAAAAATATACTCACAGATGAGGGGTACTGACAACATTTTTCAAGTCAACATGTGACACTTTTTATTCAAAGTAGTGACTCTCTTTTTGTTTGAGTCATGGGTTTATCCAGGTATATCAATGTGCACATTTTCAATAAACCCCCATAGAAAGAAAGATAAACTCAAATATCCTAGTGAGTAGGAAAATTACTAAAATAATGAGGTGATTTGAAATGAAGTTATGGGAGGAAGTTCATGATGTTAATAGAAGTCAATCGTGGCTTAAAAGGCTAATTACATTAGTTACTTATACTTTTAGGCATTACAGTTGAGTTTCCTTAGAAAACTTCTCTGACCTCTGAGTTCTCTTTGAAGATTTCAAGGTTAATGAAGCACATACTATTAAAAGAACTTGTATCACCCTCCCTGTGGAGTGTGTATGGGGGGGGGATTAAGATGGGAGGGTGTTGTTGAGCATGGGAGGGAGGGAAGAGGGAGGAAGAGAGGGAGGGAGAGGAAACTGGGATCTATATGTAAAATAAGAAATAATAATAATAATGATGATAATAATAGTAATAATAATAATAAAGAATTTGCCTGTCAATACTTTGATTACTTTGCCAGAAAATGCATCCCAGTCTTAAGTTAAATTCTTTTAACTGTCTCGGTTTCATGGTTGTTGTGGATAAGCTCCCTAATGCCCTATTGTCAATTATAGTTTGGAACCCAGAAATTAAACTTTGCATATAATGAGCAGAGTGCACATGCTGTATCCAAAAGTTTATCGGTATCTCTTTCCTCTTTTCTGAATTTTTTCCCTGAGTCCTTGATGAGTTAGTCTTGATAAAGGAATGTGCTTATCTGTGTCTTTATTGTCATGCAAGAGTTAAACTGAACAGAGCGACATTGGCATAGTTGGAAAGTAATTTTATTGTATCATATTTCCTTAACATATGTTTTATAGTACAAGCTATGATTACAATAGCTCTTTGTCCAACATGATATGCACATGAAGTTTGAGTAACTAGAACTGCAAAAGCCTCTGTGTTCACTACATCCCTCCCTCCTGGTGGTATGCAGCCGAGCCACTCATGTTGTATACTATTACTTTTCAATAGTCAAAGCACATGCTCATATATAACCAAATGCACTTGTGACAAAATTTTATCTTACTTGTGTACAGTTGTCCCATTCAGAAAATTAAGGATGATTCTGTTAACGTGTATATGACTACCCTTGCAAACATCAGAGCCTCCTAAAACTTATTTGATTTATAAGTTTAATAGTAATATATTAATAGAAAATAATTATACTTTAGAATCCACTTACCAAAAATTGGATAAAATAATTACCAAAAATTAGTTCCAAATAATTTATATTTAAAATATATATTATATGTATATTTGATAGATCAATCTGTTTCAGTTTAGTCTTCAGTTTTTCAAGTATATCTGAGAAAAATGTACATAATCTCATTTATTATATCATAACTGGACAATTGTTAAGTGCATATAGTTAATATGTTTAGCAGATGTATGTACAATTTCCATTACAGCAGGAGCTATTACAAACCATATATTGGTGTATAAGATAACCATGGTATCTGGACTTCAGAAGCATGAAATCTACGTTTGCATTCTGAAGACAGAAATCCAGGATGAATGCAAACAAACAATACAACAAGTTTATAACTTGAGTACACTGAGGGAGATCACGTAAATGGAAAGGGAGAGAAATAGGATGCCAGATTTGCTTTGACACAATGGGTTTTTTTTTTTTAATTCACCCCATGCACATATTCATTACTAATAAGAAATCAATTCCATATTATCATAGTTCTTAGTAGCTATTTGGAATTACGCAGCTGTTCATACATATTTGTGGCTTTTTGGATAAGCCTTAAAACACCATTATTATATGGTTTTGAGATAAAGCATTTTGTCTGAAATATGGGAAAATGATGGTTAAAATTTATTCTACTGACTTGAATAGGGTCCCATCTTTCTTTTTGTGGATTTCTTAGGAACAAACTCATAATACATATTTCTAATGCATTTGTGTCTGTCATAACTTTTTAGCTTTTGCAAAATGATACTCATTACAAAGTCTTGCAATGGGTACTGTGCAATTTTGTGTTCGTAGTTTTATCCCTTGATGGTATTAGGTTTGCTAGGAATTTTCAGGCTATGAGCAGTACCAGCTTGCTGGAATTTCTTAAAACCATCATTTGGCTGCCTAAAACAGATATTGTTTCCAATAACATAAAATGAAAGAAAAAATATTGTCTAACTCCATCTATCAGAATTGATGTACATGATTATACAGTCTGTTCAGTTTGCTAGCATAGATGAAGTTCTTACTCTAAATCTATTTTTATAGGATCAAGGTTGGAAAAGCAATGAGTTAGATTATGCCCAGAATTTATGTACTAGTAAAAGGGAAGTTAGGGTCCAAGGAGGCAGAATTGGAAACAAAGTTGAAACAGTTATGACAGATTGGAGAACCTTTCTAGACAATAGCACAAACAGTCAGGCAAGAATGGATATAAAAAAGTTATTATTTGAAGAATAACTATAGAGAAGTTAAAGCAAACAAGTAAATTCTTAATCATTCCAAAGGTGTTTTAAAGATACTGAAAATGAAATAAGGCCCCACTCACAAAATAAAATGGGCTTGTCAATAAACCAGACCTCAAGTCACTAGACAAAATTTAAGCCTGATCATCTCATTTCCTCTATACATATTTGTCCCTTGTCATAGATGCTGACATAATACAAAGTTAAGGCACATGGTAGCAGTGAGCCTCATTTTACTTGAGCTTCCAATAATAGAGAACTGATGGAACAGTATCAGAGTAAGACCTGTCTTATGGCTAAGTTTTATTTGTGGCATAAAGATCTAGGACAGTTCCTGAGTATTATGGAGTTAGGGGAAATCCAAAAATCTGACCACTTTTGAATATTTGAAACAAGCAAAAATCAACCTATGAACAAGCTTTGTGGCAAAACAGAACAAAGGCTGGCAGAGTCCAAGTGGAGAGAGTAATGATGATGAGAGATGGTGAGAAATAGACAATTCCAGAATTGTGGGAAGAAATGGATGAAGCTCCAAATCTGTACCCTAGTCTGCTAACCGGTCCCAGGGCACGTATTCAAGCAGGAGGAACAAATAAGGTCTGACATTCAGCTGGAGTCTAAAAGCCTGGTCATTCACAAAAGTATTCAAAATAGACAACTTACTGAAAGAACTGTGGGTACTTGGGCACATTGCAGACAAGCATCAAACCAAGAGTGATTGGAAATAGGCATAAGCCAAAGGGCAAATGCTGGACCAGATCCTTGTAATTGTGACAGGGTGTAGTCTTTTCTCTTTCAATGCACTTTGGCCATTAGGGCTTCTGATTTACTTATATATAAACATCTCATTGTCTGAAAGAGTGGAGCATGCAGACATAAGTAGCTCGTCAACCTAATTAAATCATCTGTAATAGGTTGGATGATTACAACAGTGGGTAGGATAACTCATGGGGTGGGATGTAGTTGGTTGGAGTTCCAAATGACAACTAAACACAGTTAACAATGGTTTTGTTTACAAAATTCTAAGAGGAGTATGTACAATTTGGTAACTGCCAAGAGAAAGAAGTGACTCCCAAAGCATGAATGAAAAAGAGATTTGTAATTGGTTTCTAAATGGAGCCAGGCAGATCAATAAATCAACCTCTTGGAACTCTGGGCTGAAGAGTGATACTGGAATCTCTGGGAATGCTGCCCTTTTCCAATGAGACAACTACATAGGCAGGAGGGGGCAGATTTACCAGCAGCCAGCTTAACTACTTCAATGGAAACACTGAATTTGAACCTCCTTTGCAAAGTTACAAGGAAGAAAGCTTATGTAAAATAATAACCAACAACCATGGCTTACCCAGAAATTCTTCCATATCAGTGTCTATACAACCAAGTAAAAACAGCCAAAAATTATGCACATAGCTTCTTCTAGACACAAAGAAACTTCGTAAATAATTTATCCATGCATCCCAGGCTTTAGTCTGTGCTCTGCTCTCCTAGGAGAAGCAAATGTTTGGTGTGAAGTTGGTCTCTATAATGATCAGTAGCAGCAACGAACTGGAAGAAAGCCCAAGTCAATTACTTTTATCAGCGAAGTAGAAAACAATAGATTAAACCAGTTTCCCTTTTTTAATGACATTAGTTTACATTCCATTAAAAGGAGTTCAAAACCACAGGACAATCTCAAACTACAGACTCATTTTTTGACTTTTTGAAATAGATTATATAATTTTCTTCAAAATCCAAATGAGAGTAAATCACATTTTCTAGGTTTTTTTTTTTAAGTGTTTAGCACTGCTGGGTATGAGGTCATTTAGTGTAGAGATATGGTCTTAAAAAAACATATAAAACACACCCCAAAGATCCAAAGTAGGTCCACTGTTTTCCCTGGGGTTTAAGAAATTGAAATGTGCCAAATGATGATCCCTCATTGAAGGCCTCACCCTCCCTGGGGAATGGGATAGGGAGGTTGTAGGGGCAAGGGAGAGAGAGGGAACTGGGATCTATATATAAATAAGAAAAATAATAAACAAATTTTTAATAAAATAAAATAAGATGTTGAAATGTACTAGGAAATATGTAATATTACCTAGAGAATTTAGTAATTCGCTATTATCTTTCACAGTTAAATTTTTTCCAGTAAAGAAAACTGCTAGGCTGTTATCTGAGAAGTTGACCTATGGCTGCTTGTGTCTGTTAGGTTAATATATGTTTCTGTATAATCCCAGTGACAGTCCATAAAGATAAGCCATGAAATCACTGACGCTGCTTTTCTACTTTTCAACATATCCCCCAAAGACTTTGATCTCAATCCTTTATTATTATTTCAAAAATTATTAATTTCCAAAGACCCTATTACTGATTTAAAATGAATAATCATAATTCTTATTACTGAAAAAAGTATGTATAGCATTTTATTGTGTAAAACAGTACATTTTTATGTAAAACTAATTCTATGTGTATCCACAATGAAGACATAACATCTTCTTTGGCAAGTGTACCATAACTGTTTGAAAATTAATCCCTTTGAAGTTAAGAAACTATGGCCTATTACTCCTTGTGGTCTCCATATGGCCACAACATTAACACTATAGTCTCAAGACTGTGTGTGTGTGTGTGTGTGTGTGTGTGTGTGAGAGAGAGAGAGAGAGAGAGAGAGAGAGAGATAGAGAGAGAGAAACAATGAACCAAGAAACTAAAGAAATTCCTGGGTTCTGGGCTTTAAACATGCTAGGCAGGTGCTCTAGAACTACCCAACTCACTAATTGCCAAAGTACAATGGGAACTTAGTGGCAAGTCAGGTCCTGGATGGTAGAACTGCAAGTCTTGTCACCTGGCCCAGCATTTTAGGGTTAAGGAGAGGCGATTGGGTAGTATCATAGCTGTTCTATGTTTGTTTGCTTGTTTTTGTTTTTCATATTGGAAAGCACCCTTCAAGAGTGTTCATTGTTCATCTACTGAGTTGCACAGTGTTTAAGGCTTTTAACAGAGGATTTTTACATTACATTAGATGACATTTAGATTAATCTATTCTCTAAACACACCTGGGAATGTATAGATTTGCAGATTTTGTTAGCACTTAAGATGAAAAAAGAATTTCTGGTGTTTATGAACCACATTCAAGAAAGAAGCATAGATTTTCAACAGCTCTTTTTAGGAAACTTATATATTTTTCGTAAGAATAATTTGCTTTATACTTCCTGGGATTTATTTAAGGGTTCCCCAAAAGAAAGGTTATGCCAGAATATCATCTTATTTTCTTTTAGTGGAGTAAAACACAAGAAATGTAATCACATTATCATGAGTACTTATTTTATGTTTTAGCATTTATATCTTTAGTATCATGATCTTGCACTGACAATATATCCTGCTGATCATTACAAATGAAAATAAATACATCTTGCCCATGCTTAGACCCCCATCAGCCTTCATGTTACCTGCCTCCACTCCACTGTGCATTAACCTTTAGAGAGAAAACATTTTGTTGCATAATTAAACTAAATTGATAACTTTATTGCTTATATTCTCACTTTGGAGAAAGCACCTCACTATAGATTGCAGTCTTTGAAACTGCAATCTTCTTGCCTCAGCCTCTGGATTTCTGAGATTCCATGTATAAGACAGCACATCTGGCCTGGTCTTTATTTCTTTTTTCTTTTCTTAAAAACTCTCTTTGTATTTGAAAATCATAGGGTATTATCAGTATTTAAGTATATTTATATATACATTTATAATGTAATATATTTATAATTTTATATATATATATATATATATGTTCTTTTTATTTTATATAACCAAGTCCATTTAAATGAAAACAAACATTTATAGACAATATTTGGGAATTTGGGCATTGTTCTTTCCAAACTACTTCTTGCTGGTAAGGGGCACTGTCATGGGGGATTCGAAGAAGATTCAGAAATCCTGGCTGTGGTCTGTAAGGCTGCTTTGTCCAGCTATTTTGAATGTAGGATCACCATGTACTCTGTTTCAGGTGGTCTGGCTTGATCAAACCACATTAGTCTGGAAGGAATCCACATCTTTTCATTTTCTGTGGAAACAAAAATAGAAATCCTTTTCCCCAGTAACTTGTCCTTCAACTTAAATTTTGGAGTCAAAGCATTTTTATTTATTTAATTTATTATTTTACATGTCGATCCCAGTTCCCTCTCCCTCCCTCCCTCTCTCCCTTCCTCCTTCCCTCCCTTTTACCCTCTCTGCCCTCTCTAACCATCCTCCCCTCCCATCCCCCCACCCCAATTCCATATGTAGGGGAATGCCATCCAGTTGGGGTCATGTAGATCTGACAGGTCCTGTGAAGTAGGGACTAGGGCTTCTCTCCTGTCTCTAGATTGAGGCAGTTATCCCTCCATGGGTGATGTGTTCCCAAAGTCCTTTTGTGCTCCAGGGATACATCCTGGCTCCACTGTCTGAGGTCCCTTAGACTGCTCAGTCCTTCTGGCTGAGACCCATATTCAGGGGGGCCTGAGTCAGTCTCATGCTGGCTTCCCAGCTATCAGTCCATTGGCCCTTTAGCTTCTCCTTGTTCAGGTAAGCTGTCTCCATGTGTTTCTGCCACCTGGTCTTGTCCTCTCCATCTGCATCTGAGTTCTACTTCGACTCAGTGTTTATGTATGAATGTTTGCTCCTGTTTCCAACAGGCATTAGTTGAGGGCTCCATGGATAAGTTAGTTGTTGATCTCACTCCCGGGAAGGGCATTTATGGTAGCCTTTCCACGGAAGCTCAAATTGTTATTTGGCAGCAGTCTTGTAGTTCTCTAGACCTTTATGTGTGTTCAATTTTATCTTCAAACCAATATTGGCTCCCTCTTTTATGTTCTCTCTCTCTCTCTCTCTCTCTCTCTCTCTCTCTCTCTCTCTCTCTCTCTCTCGTCTTCTATTCCTAACCAGGCTCAATCTTCCTGGTCGCACATGTTTTCCTTAACTCCCCCTCGTTTTCTCCTACTTCTCTCTCCATTCGCTGCCCCCCCACTTCCCCTGAGCTCTGGGAGACTTGTCCCTTACCAGTGCTGCTATGAACATAGTTGAACAGATGTCTTTGTAGCATGGATGTGAATCCTTTGGGTATATGCCTAAGAGGGGGATTGCTGGGACCCTATACAATAAAAGAACTTCAGGAGGCATCACCATTCCTGACTTTAAGCTCTACTACAGAGCTATAGTTCTGAAAACAGCATGGTATTGGCATAAAAATAGACAGGTAGACCAATGGAATCGATTTGAAAATCCTGATATTAACCCACACACCTATGAATACCTGATTTTCGACAAAACAGATAAAATTATACAATGGGGCAAGGACAGCATCTTCAACAAATGGTGCTGGCACAATTGGATGAGGGTGTGTAGAAGACTGCAGATAGACCCATGTCTGTCGCCATGCACAAAACTCAAGTCAAAATGGATCAAAGGTCTCAACATCAATCCAGGCACTCTTGAACCTCTTAGAAGAGAAAGTAAGAGGTACCCTTGAACAAATTGGTATAGGAGACCGCTTCCTGAACATAACTCCAGGGGCACAGACACTGAGAAAAACAATTAATAAATGGGACCTCTTCAAACTTAGAAGCTTCTGTAAGGCAAAGGACACAGTGGACAAGACCAAACGGCAGCCCACAGACTGGGAAAAGATTTTCACCAATCCTATATCCGACAAAGGGCTGATCTCCAAAATATACAAATAACTCAAGAAACTAGTCAACAAAACACCAAATAACCCTATTAAAAAATGGGGTACAAAACTGAAGAAAGAATTCTCAATAGAGGAAATCAAAAAGGCTGAAAGACACTTAAGAAAATGCTCCACATCCTTAGCTATCAGGGAAATGTAAATCAAAACAACTTTGAGATACCATCTTACTCCGGCCAGAATGGCTAAAATTAGAAACACCAATGATGACTCATGTTGGAGAGGATGTGGAGAAAGGGGAACACTCCTCCACTGCTGATGGGAATGCAAACTCATACAGCCATTTTGGAGATCAGTATGGCGGTTCCTCAGGAAAATGGGAATTAGTTTAATATATATATATATATATATATATATATATATATATATATGTTTTTTAACAGTCTTTAAGTATTTATTCTCACACGAAGTGTATTCTAACAGACAAGGACACATTTAACTTGCAACTACACTGAGGTTCTCTAAGATAGGGTCAATTTCCCAAAAAGCCAGCTTGCAGAGAGAGAGAGAGAGAGAGAGAGAGAGAGAGAGAGAGAGAGAGAGCTCCTTCCCTGAATTTCCTGGCCCTTTGGCCTTGGAGACCCACTGTGTCTGGCACTGCTTAACAAGGGAAAAATTGTCTTATGCTGAGTGTGATGTTGAAAACCAAAAGATGCGAATAAGTCTAACCTTCAATGTCACTCTTTTTTAATATAATGCTAACTTAAAATATTGTTTATTGGGGCTAGATAGATGACTCAGTGGTTAAGAGCACTTCTCTTGCAGAAGGTCTGAGTTTGTTCTAGTGCCCACATAGTGACTTGAAACCATTCTTAACTCCAGATGCAGAGCATCCCATGCCTTCTTCTGAACTCCCCCATCATCACCTGTCACACATGTGCTACATATATATTCAAGCAAAGCACTAATCACTCAAGATAAATGGATCATTAAAATAATTTAAAATATATTTTATCAATGGGAAGAGAATTTGGGTGGATAAAAACAATTTATTATATTGAACATACTTGACCTTCATACATAACACATTGTTTAGAACTAGGAACCAAGAAATCACTACTGTGGCTAATCAGCATGAGATTATAGTTCAAGTCAGACCCATTACTTACCTTGAATACTCATAAACATCCTAACTACTCTTTCTTAGTCATAAATCGAGTGGAGACAATCAGCTACAGCAACCCAATGAACAGCAACAAATAAACCAGGTTACCAAACATTAGCCTATTTTCAGTGTTGACCCTGCCTACATTTAAATAACCTTCTGAATTTCATAGTTCCACTTATGAAGCTTACTACTAAAAGACCAAGCCTACTATCAAAATGTATATACAAGCTAATTTTTATATTTTCTGTGATACTTCTTCTGTCTTTATTATTTCATTCAAAAGCATCCTGTCCCCGAGTGCAAATAGACTACAATCAAAATGGAAGGATTAAATAAAGCACACCAGAATTATTATTCTATTTATTGTAGTATCTTCCAGATCCAAACTAATGGAACTAGAGTAGAACTGCTTGTTAATACCCTCCCCTCACCATTTGAAGTGTTTTATGATGGCTTTTTAGTTAAGAGAGTAGAGGCTTTAACAAAAAGTGATAGAACTAAGAAAAATCTAATTTATTGATTTGGGGGCATCATGGGAAGGGAGAAAACAAAGGAACAAATACTAGGGTAGAGGCATGGCTATTTGGATTAGCCATTTGTTCATCAGATTGAGGTCAAAAAGTATGAAGATCAATGGCTGTATTATATTAGAACAGATACGGAGAGGTTAGCAGGGACTAGGACTTTTGTTATTATAAATATTGGAAGCTGGAAGCATGTGGCTTGGTGAACTGCTTCTTCATGAGCCAAGGCAGTAGAAGAAACATTAATACTTGGGGATCAGCTGGCTATGTGATTGCATCATCAGAGTTCACAGTCCCAGGTGCTTCAACCCCATACAGCTGTGGGAGAGACACCAAACTTCTCATTTTGTTTCCAAAGTTTCTCTTTGTGTTTGTTGTTTCACACATCTGTGTGATTCATTTCATTAACCTGTAGTGCAGAGTCCATATCTTGAATAATTGTCACAGGTCACCACCTGCATATCTTAAAATTTGAAGAACACCACAGATGGAAGAATGTCTACCACATGAGTCACTTGGATTTTTTAGGGCCTTAAATTCTTAAGTCCAACTCTAATTCTGTCCCGTTATTTCTGGAATGGGTAAATCTTTGGGTGACCTATAGGTCACAGGTATAGCTAGAAACCCTGATATGCAGAGCCTGTAGACCCCATATTCACTATGACACCAAGCTACGCTAAGTCTTATGCCTGATGACCTGGGGGGGGGGGTGTCCTTGAGGTAGTGTCACTTTCATCCAAATGTTAGTAACTCATCTAGGAGGCATGCACCAGTAATAGCTTAGAAGGAGTGTAACTTGAGAAGACAATGAAGAGGAGAATGAAGGCTTCTCCAAATTCCCTTACATAAATTATAGGGCCTCAAAAATGTTGCATCTTCACTTTCTTCATCTATGACTTGGTGAGAAATCTTGTGTATAAAAGATAGTCCTAAGAGCCTTTTTTCAATAAGTACTCCAAAAATCTATCTCACTGTGCCACCTGGAACTTCATACGTTCTTAGTTCTACATAAAATGTATGGGGATGTTTAAAGTTTATTTCAAATCTTTAAGTATGGGAAAGGATGGATGAATCTGGTGATTTAGAACATTTGTCTTCCCTTGGCTTAGTTTTTACTTCCTGTGTTGCAGGTCGAAGTTCTGGTATCTTGAGTATTCTTCCTGTCTCCTTCCTAATGTTCATATACTTCCCCTCTCCTCTATTCTCAAAAATGGTGAACAGCGTTATCTTATCAAAAGTAGTTTTCCATTTTATATTAAAGGTTGCATATCAGCTTCCTTATGTATTAACACGTACTGTGTTCCTTCTTTCTCACTGTGTTCCAGGTACACTGTTTTCATTGTGCCTTTAACACACAACACCTTTTACTCACAGGGCCCCTGCACTTTTTATTCCTACTGTCTGGCATAGTCTTCCCCAAAATATGTGAAAAATTACTTTCTCAATTTGTTTTAGTCTTTACCTAAATGAGCTTTCATAGCAGAATAAAGACAGGTTCACAGATGTCCTGAAAGAACCCTCTGAAGTGACGCTTTTCTTGACCTTCATTTCTTTTAAAAACTCCTTGAACTGAAGTTGCATTCCATATATTTGTTACCTCTCCTAACATATGTAATTCTCTAGATCCCTCTTCTGGAAGACCAAGAAATTTGTTTCCAAGTACATTGGACTTTGTAATATTGGTCATATTTTAAATATTTGGTGAATGAATTTTGCTTTAGTCATTTTCTTGAATAAAATAATGAATTCACACAATATTAACATGTGAATTGAATTTTAAATTTCAGGCAGGTGTGTTATTAATAATAGACATAACAGCAAAACATCTGTTCTTTACCAAGATAACTTTATTCTGCTGTATGTGCAGGCTAAATTTGCTTACTGTTTTCCAGAATTGTAGCCCATCCACAACGTGTGTGTGTGTGTGAGTGTGTGTGTGTGTGTCTGTTAAGTGGAAGAGTTGTTTTTATATATTGATTTTTCCATGGTTAGAGAATCAAATTATGTCATTTGTTATGCTAATCATGAACCTGCAGTTGCACATGACAGTTATGGGTAGAATGCAAACCAAAGATTACTTGGGAAGAGTTAACTTTCTGTTTGACATGTTTACTTTGTAGACAGTGTCTTGCTGTGTATCCTCTTGCCTACACCTTCTATTTACTAAGATTCTAGACACACATTAAAGCACACATCCTATTTTTGATTTTAACAAAACAACCACAATGGAACAGTAACAAAAAGAAAAACAAAAAAGAAAGAAAGAAAGAAAAAAACACTTGGCAGTGTTTGGGTGAGGATTTCCCTGTGCTGATAAAAGGGAACATTTCAGGACTTAAGGGTAATACATTTCCATAGTCAACTTCAGTCTCTTTTCCTCATCTATCAAATAAGAATTGATATGCCCACAATACTATGTTGGGCATAAGTAATTATTTACTTGACACTTTATAAAGGATGAAGCCTACAGCCTGGCTCATAGAAAGCAGCAATTTCCTCCTCTCTTACCTTTGCTGTTGGTTCTCCGTTTACCTCCCTCTAAGCTATGCCATTTGGGGCACACATCACTATTTTATCAGCATCTCTGGCAAAGTACATTTACTCGAATAATATGAGAGTCATATCATACAAATACTCCACATCATTTGTTCTCATATGTGTGATTTTGTAGAGTGAAAAATTTTGCAAATTGATATCAATCATTTTTTTTTATCCTCAATTTCACAAATGCGACATTTTCTGTGGCTTTAAGTTGTCATCTGTGGTTACAGTAATACTTGATATATGGGACACATTTGGTGACCTCAACCAGACAAATTCAATTCTGATGAGTACATCCAGGCCGGGTCCCACATCTTCTCAGTACTACACTCAAATTCTAAGTACATGCCATTCCATCATGTGTTTCTAAGAAATCTAAGGGATTATATTAAATAACTGAAAACATAGTTCATTTGTTGCTATTAATCTTTTTAAGCTTTGTTAGATATTTTAGATGAATTCATTTCTCTGTGGATTTGAAGATAAGCAAATTGACTAATACAATAAAAAATGAATCATTACATTTTGATTAATTAATTAATTAATTAATTAAAAACAAACAAGACTGTGTGATGTACTTCAATAAAATATGACATAACAGAGCCAGTGAGATGGTTCACCCCCTAAAGGCACTCACAGCCTAGGTTGATAATTTGAGTTCAGTTATGCAACCAACTTAGTGGAAGGAGAGAACCAACTTCAGTAAATTATCTTCTGTCCTTTACAAGCATGCCAAAGTTCAGATACACACTCACACACACACACACACACACACACACACACACACACACACTAGACAAATAAACAAATCAATGCAAAATAACTCTGTCATAACAGTTAAATAGCATGTCTCTATTGACTTATATTACTGAGAATTAATTTAAGGAAATCAAAAATTGAACATGATTGATGTTTTTAAAATTTGAATAGAATTCTCTTTAGTACTTATATTTGTATATCAAATGCACAATTTTATTTATATCCAGTTAGTTATGTTATAATATATACAGCCAGTTATATGTACACATACACACTGATTATATGTCATATTATATACATCCAATTTTATACCACACAAGATAAGCCAAGAAGAAATAATGGCATGATTATTATTATGATCCTTATTTTATAAATATAAAGGTAGTAGAAGTATTTAAGTAATTTGCTCAAAGTTTTAAGATGTACATAGGCAAAACCAGTATTCCTTATGCTGTATACTTTCTAAGACTAATATATATATAAGTTTTTTTGTTTTGTTTTTTTATTGGTCAACAGTGCTTTATCATTAACCAAAAATAAGAGAAACATATTTACAGAATGACATCTACCATCATCATCTCTTTTCTGTCTAAAATAAAAAGAAGGGTTTTAACTTTACCATAGCAAAATGTATAACAAAACAGTTATCAAATAAGAACCACAGTTAACAATATTTAGTCCGTTAACATTTAGCAAGATTTAAAGAAAATATTTCATCATCTATCCTATCTTTGTGAGTCTGAAATCCTATATGTAACTTATCTTTAATCCTAACTAAAGAAAACTATAACCATAGCTATCTGTCTTCAATTCCTGCAAAGACCACAGAAGGATAATATATAAACTGTAGAAATGACAGAGACAACTCGCCGCCTGGTCAGTCACGTGAACTTCTTCTGTAATGTTCCATCTTCAGCCCATAGGCCATAGTGTGTTTGGAAGACTCCTCAGCAAAGCAGGAAACTTTAAACTGTCCATCTATATTGGCAGTTTGTCAGTCACTTTTCTCTGTGTCCTGCAAACTATCTGGCATGTCTCTTTTATGAAGCAGGAACCCTGTAGCAATGTCCATCTTACATCAGTAATTACTTTCCTGTGGGTCCTACATGTCCAGTTTATACAGCATAAAGTCAAACAGTCTAGACATGAGCAGTATCTTACCCAAATAGCTAGTCTTGCCGTATTGAAAGCAAATTCCATAACGTGTTTCTTCAAAGTCCATCTTCCTTTCTGATGCAGGTGGTGTTGGCAGGAGCAGTTGTGCCTCATTGTTAAGAAAAACCTAACTGGGTGTGGTGGCACAGGCCTTTAATTCCAGTACTTGGGAGACAGAGGCAAGCAGACCTCTCTGATTGCAAAGTAAACCTGGTATACAGAGTTAATTCTAGGACAAATAAAAGTTACACAGAGAAACCCTGTTTCAAAAAATTAAAATATACAAATAGAAGAAATAAGAATAATAAAAAAGCCTCATAAAGATGGAAAGCACAGAGGAACTTTGGATACTATATGCTATACGTTATCTTTAAATTGTTAGACTACTGAGGAAATAACAACAACTGGTAAAAGAAATACTGCTGGATTAATTCAATTTATATATTTTAAAAATCCAGTTTAGACTGATTCTATCCAGTTCGGACCGGTTTGATCTGGTTTCAAACCGATTTAGACTAGTTTAGACAGCTTCAGACTGGTTCAATCTGGTTCAGACTGGTACAGATCTGATCAAACTAGGTTATCCTGTTCAGATCAGTTCAGACCAGATCTATCTAGTTCAGACCAGGTTGATAATGTTTAAGCCAGTTCAGACCAGTTCGATCTGTTTTGGACCGGCTCTATCCTGTTCAAACCAGTTGGATCCAGTTCAGACCAGTACAGACCTGTTTTTTCCTGCTTGATCTGGTTCAAATCTGTTCTATCCTGTTCAGACTGGTTCAAACTGGTTCGATCCGGTTCAGACTGGTTTGTACAGTTTGAGACTGATTCAGAATGGTTTAATTCGGTTTTATTCGGTTGAGACCAGTTTTATCCTGTTCAAGCCGGTTCAATCAGGTTCAGACCAGTTTAATAACTATAGATTTGCTTTCTGTTGAATTTAAGATTTACTACATCATGTTCAGACGGATACACTGACATATTTCAAGTTTTATGACACAATAGTTCATTTTACAAATCAACAAATTAAGCCAGAGAAATAAATGATATACTGACACTTACATACAAATCAGTAAAGCACTGAAATACCAAATGTATTTCCCAGATACCTGCATTTCCTTAAGCACACTGTTTTTCTTTACTAATTAAATATGTTATTCCACATATCAGCATCCACAGGTTAAAATATCAAAATCTCTTTAAAATAATAAGCTCCTTTTTCATGCTAATCTATTAATGTACAATAGTCTTAACTCCTTTTTAGGGGTAAGTTAGAATAGACATAGATAAAAATCAATGCAATACAGGTAGAGAATATTTGAATATTAGTCTAGAAGTCAGTGTCTATATAGAGCAGGCTGGGAAGAATAGTTCCACCATAATATATATAAGTTGAACTGATTTTTATATATCCATGGTGAAATAGTGTAGATTTACTGTGAAGAAAGTCAGGTGATCAGAGTTGAAGTCACAAGTCCTTTTGAGTCCATGAACACCTGAGATAATAGACTGAGAAAAAGATAAGTCCAGTTTAATAATGAGGTTAATCAGAAAACAAATTACAGGAAATTCTGTAAAATCTCTCCCATTGTTGATCAAAACTGCCACAATCATAAAACAAATTGAAAGACTAATGCATCATCACAAAATCTATGGATGCAAACAGGATTTCTACCCTGAGAAAGATTAAACCCTAAATTGGAAAAATTGGTGAAAAGGAAAATTTGACTCTGGGAATGTTGAACAGTATCACACTAACGCTAAATTTTAAGTTTTGAAAAACCTAATATGATTGCAATAAATGTTAACACTAGGGAAGTTCCCTGGAGGAGTTTGGGGACTCTCTGCTGTCTTTGAAATGTTTCTATAAATACAATTTATTTAGAGATAAAATGCTAAATTTTCCCAATTTCCTGGGGAGAGATGTTTGCTTATTTATGCCTAAATGATACATGGTTCTAAGCAACAGACTATGACCAGATTCAGTGGAAGAGACATTCTTGGTCTTGGACAATTTTAGTGCCTAGTGTACTTAAAAACACAATCTCAAATACTCTATATTTGTGATTTAATGTTTCGGGGAACTAAATGAATGGTATTTGTCACTCTTGAACACCTTTTTGACAAGATTCAAACAGGTAGTAGGAGGTCCCGTAAGGAAGCCATCACACAGGAAGATCTGTTGAAGGTAACTTTGCTGTAACAGTAGGTAATGACAGTGGTAAGATGTGCTAAAACTACTTGAATTTCACAATTAATATTTATCAAGATTTCCATGTTCAAGGTGCTGAACTTACAAGGTTCAAACAGATGTCCACATTGCCCCTGCCTTTGAGTAGTTCACTATTTAATGGATTGGGCATAAAAATATTCTCACCGTTGGACTTCATGGCCAAAACACACTTTTCCTTATAAATTTTACACTTCCCCTTCTTTCATCAATGGCATAAAATCCATTTTAAATTAGTACTTTCCAAGCAGATCTAGACATGGGAGATAGCTGCTTTTTCATTAAGACTATTGGTGAATGCAGTATCTATCTTCCCTTTGTTCTTTTCTCCAAACACTGCTTATAAAAAGTACTTATGCATTTCCAACCAGCTTACTTAAGTAAAAAGACTGCTGATACTGGTGCTTCAAACAATATGGGGGCACAGGGAACACAGGTTTGGAAGTATGAATAACTGAAAGAATGAGATAGTAGAATATATATTTTATTTCTAGTAAGAAAGGTATATAATAAAAATTTCATTGCCATATGCAGTATTTCTTTACTAAACAACTTTTTCTCTTAACTACATATCTTTTCCTAATGGAAGGATTTCAACGGTTATTAAATATATATAATTAGCCAAGTGACTCACTCTTTCTTCCTATAGCGTGTCATCCCTGAAGTAGAACTCTGCTACCTCTCCAGCTCCAAGTCTTCCTATGTGACACCACACTTCCTGCCATGATGACAATGGACTAAACCTCTGAATTGTGAGCCAGTTCCAAATAAATTACTTCCTTTTAAGAGTTGTCATGGCCACACTGTCTCTTCACGGGAAGAAAATAATATCATTTCCTTTACTAAGTTGTTGGAAGAATTGAACTGGGAGTTGCATGTCAAACACAGAGCAGTGTCTGATACAGTATTGTAAAAATAGTAGTTACCTTCAGTAGTTCTCCAAGGTTACCTTGAAAATGCCCTCTCTAACCCCATAGCCATTAACTGTTATAATTAGGCCAACAGGTAAGGTTTTCCCAAAATAGTTTTCTAAGAAATGAAAGAAACCACAGCCACTTTACAATATTATTTTATTAGAAAGACTCAAGCTCTGATTTATAGATGAAGGCAGTGAACTTATATTGAGTCACACTGTGAGAGTCTTTGTTGCAGGTTATCCCTAGTGGCAGGGGGTGAGAAGATGCAGCACCAACAACTCAGGTACTGTGAGTCAGTGCCTGACTCATTTATTAAGGAAGTTAGGCCTACCTTTATACCCCTTCCCAAGGACATATTGGCTCAGGTGCTGACTCTGCTGCATGGTCCTTTCCTCATTGGTGTCTTTTCCACAGCAATTTCTAGGTCTAGAGGCAGGCTTGGCTCAGGGACAAAGTGCTTGCATTGCATGATCATGTGGGCTGGCCTGGGCACCTGGGCAGGGTGACTGAGGCTTGGCTAGGCTGGCTGCAGTTTGTCCTACAACCCATATTTTGCAGACAAAAATAAAATGCCTTCTACATAGTTCATGTCTAAGAGGAAACAAAGGGAAAAGGGATGAAGACTACTGGCTGCCTCAATCTTGGAGCCCAGCTACCTATTTCTTCTATTTCTTCTCAGTGCTAGGCTTTTCATACTTACCTATTCTGCTTTCAATTCTTATGATGCCATCCTAGAGCCTTCATCTAGTAGCTGATTGAAGCAGAAGCAGACACCCACAGCTAAACACTGAGCTGAACTCTTGGAATCCAGTTGCAGACAGGGAGGAATGATGAGCAAAGGGGTCAAGACCAGACTGGAGAAACCTGCAGAAATTGCTGATCTGAGCAAGGGGAGCTCATCCACTCAAGTTTGATTGCTGGGAAACCAGCATAGGACCAACCCAAACTCCCTGAATGTGGTGTTAGTTGGGAGGATTGGGCAGTTTATGGGACCTCTGGTAGTGGATCAGTATTTATCCCTAGTATACAAATGGATTTTGGGAACCCATTCCACATAGAGGTATACTCTTAGACTAGTTACATGGGGGAGAGCCTGTTTCCTTTTCCAAATGATATGACAGACTTTGAAGACTCCCCATGGAAGGCCTAACCCTCCCTGGGGAACAGAAAGGGGATGGGATGGGGGTTGGTGGGAGGGAACAGGAGAACAGGAGGGTTCAGGAACTGGGATTGATATGTAAAACAAGGTTGTTTCAAATTTACATTATATACACACACACACACACACACACACACACACACACACACATATATATATATATATATATATATATATATATATATATATATTTCTTCCCGTATGGGAGTGTCTTTACCAGACTATTTCTGTTGGGGGGGGGAAATCCTTTCATTTTTAGGTGTATGATTGTACTTCACATAGATACAGACATTAGTACCTGTGGAAAATGTCTGCTACAGAGACTATTCTTTAATGTATCTATCACTTTTAAAAAGGGAAACTGTCACGGGACTCCTTTGCTGTTTCAATTAATCAGAGCTTAATTTCTAATCTTTGGAAGAAAATGAGAAGGATCTGAGTGCTGACCTCTTAGCTCTGAGATTAGGGAACACCTTCCCCACCCTTCCCTCATGTCTGCCTCTAGCCCCTACTTTCACTTCATAAATTGCTACAGCTCAAGCAATGAATCACATTAAGATAGTGTGAAATAAAAAGCCAGCTCCCCAAATCAAGGGTCTAGGTGACAAACTCAAAAGTTTATTCATTAGTGACCAAGAAACAACTTCTACCCAAATGCCAAAATTCCTTAGAAGTCTCACTCTGTAATTGGCCGGTTTGACTGGAAATTCAAAATGTGACTGTTGGCCTAGTGCTGCTTCCCTCTGGGAGTGATTGGCATGGGCCCAGTGTGTGGGGGATGGGAGTATGGGGGTGGGAAGAAGGGGTGGGGTGTGATCTGTGAAAGGGAAGGGTAATGTGAGACTGGCCATGCCACTGTAGTTGATCAGCCCTACAGATTCTAGACCTGCCAAGGAACCAGTAAATAAGAGAGCAGGTGCAACATATAACGCATGGGGCTGATTGACAGTCGGCAAACACATCGCCTGGGACCAGGTATTCTTTCCAGCTTCTGCTTTGCAAGAGCCAAGATAAAATGTCTAGAATTGCTTCCGATGGAGCTGATGCCTCTTTGCAATGGTCAGAAACCCCTATGAAAGATTTTTGTTGGCTTTCAGTTGAAAGAAAATATTTTTTTTATAATTCAAATCTACTGATAAAGAACTTTAACATATTAATAAAAAGTTTTATACATTATGAAAATAAAAGTTTTTTTGTTTGTTTTGTTTTGTTTTGTTGTTAAATCCACAGTTTTCAAAAGAAGAGTGAAGTAGGCATCAGCTCTTTGTTTATAACACTCTTAGCTTGTTGTTATCTGCTAGGTTTCCAAACCAGGCTACAGTCTAGGTCATCAACATTCACTGACACAACAGATTGACATCTGCACTCCAACAGTTATGACCATCGATTTAACAGCACGTAAAACAGCTTCCGGAATGGAATAATGGACCACTCAAAAGGCTAGCAAGAAAAAAAGGACTGGGCTGAGCGTTTGCAAACGATGCTATGTGTCAATTTAATAGTCAAGCCCAGCAGCTTGAGGCTGAAGAGTCACTGCTGAGATAATCAAGGTTACTGGAAAGGGTTTTTGCCTAGTGAGCAAATGCCTGTTTTTGCTATTGCACTTGGTGCGCTTTGAAGACCTACATGGAAAGCCGTTGCTTGAGTCAAATAAACCCGTAATCCTCAGATCCTAAGCATCTGTGTGACTTCCGGGGACATTTTTTGAGGGTAGCGGCCATTTTAAGGCATTTTTAAAATGAGAGCGTTCTTGTGAATGTGGAAAAATGGAATTTCTAACAAGGCCACTAATGGAATGTATTTGTATGACTCATTTATCCTTTTATAGCACATGCGTGGCCAGATGGGGGTGTTATCTACTCTGTCTCTACAATTACCTTTTGGAGCTTTCAGAAACTTCAAAGAGAAAAGAAACTTATTTTGTCAGTTTACTTTAAAAACAGGTAATCGGATTTTAAATCAAAGAAAGAAAAATCTTAAGAGACCTGGGCAAAAATCTGCACTCCAACAAGCTCTTGAGGCGACAGTAACAGAAAAAATAATGGGGTTAAAATGAAATTAAGATTGTAAAGATGTATCCCTTTGGCATGATGAAAACAAAAGAAAATGTCATGCCTTATATATTCCATGTTTCAATGGTGACAATAGCTAGAAAAATAGGACAAAAATTAAATAACCCAATCAAAACCTTTCTTCAATTTGAAGAAATGAACACTTTATACTGGCAAAGGTTCTTTCAATGAAGCAGATTTTCCCCTTCCAGGTAGTGAGTGACACAAAAAACCCTGGGCCAAACATAGAAACCTTCAACATGCTACTGCAACATTTTATAAGGTCTTGAAGAATTTATAATTTTAAGTTTATAAGGAGCAGAAGGCAGCCTGTTCATGCTTTAGTGGGCTGCCTTCCTTTCTGTGTTTGGATGCTTTATTTGGGACTGGACACCCAATCAGCCACCACTAATGCAGGCCTGCCCACTGTCTTTCCCACTGAGAGGGTTCATTAATTCATCATAGACACAACCAGTGAAATGGCTCTTTTTTTTATTTTTATTTATTTATTTATTTATTTTTGTTACAAAGCTCAGGACCATATTGTTTACATCTTTGTCTAAAAATATTCTGTTGTGTTCTAGTTGCATGAAGCATGATGTAAAAAGGCACACAGAAAATAAGAAGTTAATGGTAAAGTTAAAGGTTAGCTTGAATTCAAAATGATCTGGGCATAGCTAGGGCTATGATGTCTCTGAGAATCCTGTCAGTTGAGACATTAGTCCTTCCAGATGCCCAGGACCCAACATGTGTTCTAGAAAGGTCTACCTTTCTAAGGAAGTCTAATATTTCATTGAAGCTCATTACAGAGCAATGTTAAACTCCTGAGTGGAGAGTGATAGTCAAGGTGAAAAGGCTGTATCTTTCAGCCTCTCTGTAACCCTTCACAGTAGAACACTGTCACAAGGCCCTTGAGGAGGAACTTTTCCCAAAAGCAGCAGAATACAAGCATGAGAATAGAAAAGGCTATGAAACAGAGGACAGTAAAAGGCAGAGCTGACACAAAAACATTCTCCCAGGAGTCCTTATCCACTTTCCATTTCTGTTTCTAGGATCCAAAGCCTGTGGTATTTGTCTTTGTCTAGGAAGGACAAGAGAGGTAGCCCCATCCTGAGGAAGAGAATATAAACAGCTATCCAGTGTTTGCTGAAACTCGGAACATTTGATATTTAAAGGGTTGCCTGAAAGGGTAAATGAAATATCTGTTTCTCCCTGCTAGCTCTGGGTTAAGTTTTATCACAAGAAAAACATAATGTTTCCAGATTATCTGTCAGCCACTTGCAGCGGAATCCTGTAAAGGTTAAACTTCAATGTTCACACCCTTGGTTTTTAAAATGGTGAAATTTAACCCTTGGACATTTAACAGCCTATTCATTCTACCTTTTGTGAGAAACTGTATCATAACTTCCTTTCAAGATTAAATGTTCAGAAGTTCAGAAGTTTTGGTTTTTGTGTTTTTTTTTTTTTTTTTTTTTTTTTTTTTTCTTCTTGAAGGTAGATTTTAATACTACTTTTTTGTTGGGTAGGAAAAAAACCAAACAAGTAATCTCCCAGGCTTTTCTACCAGCTTCCAAGGTCTCTTTGAAGCTACTGTCCCCCAGCCACTTGAGGTCCCTGACATAATGAACTAGCTCTAGTTTCCTGATGGTTAAGCACAAGAGCTTGAACTAACCATTTTATTTTTTAAAGCATTTTACTCAAGAAGTTTTCTTTGGGCTATAAGCCAGTTGCAAGGGTTTGATTACCAGATAGTTGCCTAGCTTTCCCAAGCAAATGGTCATTACAAATATTAAACCCAGGGTACCAGGATATAGCTGCTGTACAATGAGCATCATTCATAGAAATCTTAGGACTACCTAGAAAAGTAGATTTTTTTCTAGTCCATCTGTTGAGTCTATGCAGTGTAGACACAATATAGAGTTCAGAGTTCTGGAAATAGTTATTGGAAGCAAGTTTTCAAAACATCCCAAAGCATCACCTTCAGTAATGATGAGTACAGATGAATCCATTTTTAAAGCCAGGAGACCAAGAGCTAAAGCACTTTATATTAAATTACCCTTTCATTTCTTGGAGAGTTCACCCAAATTATTTCACTATTCCATAGAGGGTTACAGGAGAGCAAATGACACTAACATGTAGTCAAATTCAACAAAGTTTGAAGATGTATACACAATTTTAAGTCTCTTCTCACAGTCTTTAAAAACATGGTAAGATAATCACAAATATCCAATTTCCTCTTGTTATACTCACAAACACAGTTGAAATGGTAAAGTTATAACAATGCTCGTATATTTTTTTTAAGAAAAATCTACAAGACAACCTCTGGTGGCACTGTAAACAATACAAAGCACATAAGAGGGTGAAAAATTAAGTTGAGCTAAGAGTAAGAAAGGAAACATTTGAAGAAAAATGATTTAAAAATGTCACTTTCTCAAAGCAATAATGTATTGCATTATAAGAAAATAACGGAGAGGCTAGAAAAGCTCAGTTATGCTTCCTGTTTTTAAGAAGTAAAGGTTGTGCACCAGAAGAGGGCATCAGATCTCATTACAGATGGTTGTAAACCACCATGTGGGTGCTGGGAATTGAACTCAGGTAGTCTTGAAGAGCAGCCAGTGCTCTTAACTACCTCCCTCTCCCTGGGGAGTGGATGGGTGTGGGACGAGGTAGAGGGTTTGGGGGAGGGGGATGGGAGGATGGGAGGGAAAGAGAACTGGGATTGATATGTCAAATAAGACTTTTTAAATTTAAATTAAAAAACAAAAACTTTAAAAAGAAAAACAGAAGTAAAGGTTGGAGATCCCCAGCGGGAAGGAAAATGCTGCCTCTGCAGAGGATTAATCTCAGTGAGGGAGATCCACACAAGCCCACAGTGCCCAAGGCAAGCCCACCTGCACTTTGCTGGTTTGGATAAAAGCTTTTTTTTGGGGGGGGGGGGGATGTGATGGTGGTGGCAGGGAGTGAAGCTGTCTTCTAAAACAGAAGAACCTAAAACATATAATCAAAGAATATTTAGACAGTTACAATAATGAAAATTTTTACTCTTAAAAATGTTGACATGTGGCCAAAATTACACTCTGTAAAGAAGGAGTAACTTTTATTACTTTAATGGTTCAACAGGAAGGGATAAAAATAAGTTAACTACATGCCCAAAGGAGGACTAGAATAAGAAAATAAACCCTAGAGGCAGGAGGGAGGCCCTACTCCAAATGACAGATTTTGTTGATCCCTTCTGGAAGGCATCATCCTCCCTGTGGAGTATGGGGAGGGAATGAGATAGGAGGGTTGTTAGAGGGGACATGGGAGGGAGGGACAGAGGGAGTGTGGGAGGAAGGGAGCCCAGAGGGAGAGAGGGAGGGAAGAAGAGAGGGAGGGAGAGGGTACTGGGATCGATATGTAAAATAAGAAAACTAATTAATTAAAAAAAAGAAAGAAAATAAACCCAAGGCAGATATTCTGCTCATTTCTTTCTTTCATTCTTTGTGTGTGTGTGTGTGTGTGTGTGTGTGTGTGTGTGTGTGTGTGTGTGTGTGCGTGCGCGCGCGCGTACCTATGGTTGTCCTAGAACTCACATTTTAGACAGGCTGACCTAGAACTCAATGTTCCTCTTGTCCTTGCTTCCCAAACACTGGGATTAAAGGCATGCACCTCCACCATCTTTAAATATATAAATTTATTTAATCCTTCCTACCTCTCAAAGCAACCGATGATTTAATATTACTATTTCACCAATGTGGAAACTTGAATGTATCTCCCCCTTATGGGATAGTGGAATACATAATTCATCACAGCAATGCCTATTTATTATAAAAGCAAAACCATAAAGGAACTTGTATATACTAGACTACAAGAACAAGGGGATTCATAAAATTTTAAATATTTACATTTTGTTTAAACTACATTTAGCTCTCTTAATATTGAAACACCAAAGTAATTGTCTGACTTAGCTATGCAGTGAATGTCACCAACTTTGGCTCAAGAAATGTTAAAGAAGGCATGGTGGTGGGCATACCTTTAATCCCAACACTTGGAAGGCAGAGGCAGGCAGACCTCTGTGAGTTCGAGACCAGCCTGGTCTACAGAATGAGTGCCAGGACAGGCTCCAAAGCTACACAGAGAAACTGTCTTAAAAAACCAACCAAACAAACAAAAACAAAATGTAAAGAAAAGAAAAGGAAAATAATCTTAACCAAATGGAAAGTTCTCTAAACTAGGTCTACATATTGGTAGGTAACAATTTCAAAGTTGTTTAACATCCTTAGATATTAAGGAAATGCAGAGTAAAACTACATTAAGATCTGTCTCACCCCAGTAAGAATGATTGTCATCAGGAATACAAATGACAACAAATGTTTATTTGATGTTGAATGAAGGGGAACCATTATATTCTCTTACTCTCTTGGTAAGAGTGGAAATTTGTACAGCTACTTTGGAAATCAGTTGGCATGTTTCTCAAAAAAAAAAAAAAAGAAAGAAAGAAAGAAAGAAAGAAAGAAAGAAAGAAAGAAAGAAAAATAGAACTACTGTATTACATAGTTTTGAAACTCCAAAGTATATACCCAATGGATTTTATAGTCCACAGGAATACTTGTACATCATGTTCATTATGGTTCATCTCACAACTGCTAGGACATATAATCAGTAAAGATGTCCATCAACTCATGAATAGATAAGAAAAATATGACACATGTACACAATAGAATAAAATATTCTGTAGACTAGCTTGGCCTTAACCTGAGAAATATGCCTCACTGTTGCTAGGATTAAAGGTGTGCACCACCACCTCTTGACTTGTTTTTGTTGTTGCTTATTTGGTGGGTTGTTTTTTAATCTATCAAGAGAAATAGATGCTGCTCATTTACTTTTGCATGTGTGGACTTTCATTAGAGCTTGATCAGCCCAGCAAGGACCACACACCTAAAGAAAAATTAAGTCTCCTTCTCCCAGCAGCTATGAATTATCAGTAATTCTTTAGCTAGGGATAAGGTTTTGTACCCCCATACCTCATAGTGGTATTTCATCTGGCTTGAGTTTGCACAGGTCTTCACATGCTGTCACATGTGACACATGAATTGACATGTACAGCTGCCCCACTGTGTCTAGAAAACACTATTTCCTTGCTGTCCCCTGGTCCCTACAATCTAAAATTTTACACATACAACCAGAACAAAGGTACTGTGACAAGAACTCCTAAAAAGAAGCTGTGTTTTCAGAGGCAAATTGGCTGATTGGAACTGTAGTACTGTGGAGAGATTGGAATGTTGCAAGTCCAGTTGCCGAATACCTTAATTTAGGCTGGTTCTAGCCCTCCAGAACAGAGATATTCATTCCTTATCTCTGTGTCTTACCTAGAATACTTTGACTGTCTTAGCTAGTTTTATGTCAGCTTGACAAAAGCTAGAGTCATCTGAAAGGAGGGAACTACAACTGAGAAAATGTCTCCCTAAGTTCCATCTGTAGGGCATTTTCTTAGTGATTGATGGGTAGGGTTGATTCCTATTGTGAGTGGTGCTGTACCTGGATTGGTAGTCTTGGGTTCTGTAAGAAAGCAGGTTGAAGCCAGGTGTTGTTGGTGCACACCTTAATCCCAGCACTTGGGAGGCAGAGGCAGGTGGATCTCTGTGAGTTTGAGGCCAGCCTTGTCCAGGACAGGTTCCAAAACACTAAATAAAAAAGAAAGTGCAGGCTGAGCAAGACATGAGGAACAAGCCAGTAACCAGTACTCCTCCGTGGCTTGCATCAGCTCCTCCTTTTAGGTTCCCGCCATGCTTGACTTCCTGTCCTGTCTGCCTTTGATGATGAACTGTGATATGGAAGTTTAAACTGAATAAACCCTTTCCTCCCCAACTTGACATTTGGCCATTATGTTTCATCACAGTGATGTTAACCCTAACTATGACAGTAACTAATAGATTTTTTTTTCCAGACAATTTTTCTCTGTGTGGCTTTGGAGCCTGTCCTGGAACTAGCTCTTGTAGACCAGGCTGGTCTCAATCTCACAGAGGTCTGCTCGCCTCTGCCTCCCTATTGATGGGATTAAAGGCATGTGACACCACTGCCCAGCTTACTAATAGATTTTTTTTTTTTTACTTTTGGAAATTATTATCTTAATAGACCACTAGCTTCCACCAATCATAAAGCTAAAATGTTATCAGATGGGATTTTGTGTGTATAGAAAAGTTTTCCTCATCTTTCTGTAGCCATCTCTTTGATGTACCCACTATGTATTTCAAGCTTTTCTTGATTTATGACTTTGTTTGTTCTTTAAAACTATAAAAGAAATTCATGAAATTGCTTCTATGTTAGAAAATGGAATTTCAATGTGTTCTCAGTACATGGTCACTCAAAATGGCTTCAGAATAAACTGTCACTCCTCTTAAGTTTAACTCTATGGTTTTTGCATCAATATACAAATAAAATCAATGATAGAATTATATTGGCATGTGGAGGGGATAGGAAGAGGACAATACATGCTGGCTCATACAGAATGAATAAATAGGCAAGCCAGTTCCAAGTTCAACCTGCATTTCTGTTATCTACATAACTTGGTCCCTGTTTTTGGCTGAATAAAGTTCGTGTGTGTGTGTGTGTGTGTGTGTGTGTGTGCACGCACACGCTTTAAAATGTATATGTGCTCTGGAACCAATATAGTATCTAAATACTTTGTGAGAAGAGGATATTTGGAAATAAATGGTCATAAACACAACACAGCATATAACATGTAAATGGATTGTAACGAGTATGGGTTTTTCCTCCGCCGCCAGTCTTGTTTTGCTGCTGCGCCAGCCCCAATTAACACACAGAGACTCTGTATTTGATACAATGCTGTTGGCCCGGTTACTCGTTTCTTATCAGCTAGCTCTGCCTTAATTATTAACCCATTTCTGCTGATCTATGTATTTCTCTTACCGGGGAGCCGGCAGCATACTGCTTTCTCCAGACTCTCCATCTTGACTCCTCCTTACTACTTCCTATTTCCTCCTTGTCTCCTAGTCCCTCCTATCTTCCTTTCCTATTGGCCAACAGTGCTTTATTATTAACCAGTATGAGAAACATATATACATAATGGCATCTCCCATCATCTCCTCTTTTCTGTCTAAATAAAAAGAAGCGTTTTAACCTTAACATAGCAAAATATATCACATAACAGTTATTCAATAAGAATCACAGTTAACAATATTTAGTCCATTAACATTTAGTAAGATTTAAGAAAATATTTCATCATCTATTTTATCTTGTGAGTCTAAAGTCCTATATGTACCTTATCATTGAAAGGAAAAGTATAACCATAACTATCTTTCTTCAACTCCTTTAAAGACCACAGAAGGATAGTATATAAACTCTAGAAATGACAGAGACATCTTGCCTTGTCAGTCACCTGAAGTTTTTCTGTAATCTTCCATTTTCAGCCCATAGGCCATAGTGTGTCTGGCAGACTCTTCAGCAAAGCAGGAAACTTTAAACTGTCTTCTTGTATTGGCAGTTTGTCAGTCACTTTTCTTTGTGTCCTGCAGATTCTTCCATGAAGCAGGAACTCTAGCAATGTCCATCTTGAATCAGCAATCACTTTTTTGTGGGTCCTGCATGTCCAGTTTATACATCACAAAGTCAAACAGTCCAGACAAGAGCAGTATCTTGTCCAAATGGCTATTCTTGTCATATTGGAAGCAAACTCCAAAACGAGTTTCTTCAATGTCCATCTTCTTTTCTGGTGCAGGTGGTATTGCCAAGAGCAATTATGTCTCACTGCCACGAAAACCCTAAACCATTTTAAATGCCATATTCTGTAGGTCTTTGAAAGGTTTGAAGAATGCCTATCTATCTCAAATACATCTCTGTGTATCTTGAAAAACCTAACTAACTTAAATCTAAACTTTGACTATCATAGATAATTATCTATTATCTGTACTACATTATACATTACATTTCTAAATGAGCTATATAAACACAATACCTAAACAAAAGGAGAAATATACATCTCACAAAATTGACATTAAATTGTATCAATAAATGAAAATCCATTCCAGTACAAAGTATCCATATCTATACCATAATGGAAAACATCTAAATTAATAAATGCAATTTTGTACAATTTTGTACAAAAAAGAATAAAAGAAGACAGCTTTAGGGACCAAAGCAGAACGAAGACAGGGAGGGAGATGGGTGAAATGTTTTTTAAAGCCCTTTCTTGTAATTTAAATTTGTGCCTGTGCATTTATATTACTTTGATAAAAATGTAATTTAAAAACACTATTTAAAAAGCATTAAACAAGATAGGAAGTTTAGCAATACATTTTGTAGCTAAAATAGTCCTGTTTTAATAAAGACAGGATAATATTTAAATTACAAGCCAATAGGCTCATGAATGTAGATGAGAAATTTTAAGTAAAATAGAATTCTGGTAAATTACCCTCAAAATAGAATTTTTTAAGTTAATACAGTGTGACTATGTATTGTTTCTTCTCAACATGAATTATTGAACTTTAGAAAGGTCCACTTAGGCTTTTTTTTTTTTTTTTTTTTTTTTTTTTTTTCATTCTTCTCAACATCCATAGAACTGGACAACTGCTTTTCTTAAAGTCACCTCTTGGTGACAAAGGTGGCTGCTTTTAGGATAAATTCAGAAACAGAAATAGAAAGTAGATGTGAAACATGCTCAAGGAAACCAGAGTGAAATGTCTCCCCATTTCAACCACTATTTGCAAATATTTATTTGTTCCTCTTTAGGCCTCAGAGTTTGTTTGATTTGAAGCACTAAAGCATCAATTGCCTTGACCCACAGACAGTTTTCATGTGGCAGAAACCACCTTGTAAGCTAAAAGCCAAGCATTCAGTGTCTGTGTCTGCAGCAGGGTTTCCCTGTGAATGATATGCAATTCTGGTTTTCAGTCAGATTAATCGTCATGTCACTTCAGAAGGTTTCCTAGAACCTGAAGAATTCAGACCTCACAATTTTAAAATAAGATTCAGTTTCTTATGAAATGAAGGGAATTTCTTGTCTCCCACTGGGATGAAATATGAAGTGTTTGCTCTTTTCTGAGCTAATTTTAAAAGGAGACATAGAATTCTGGTAACTGCTGGTTGGTATGCCATGTCCCCAGACATACGAAGCAATGTAAAAAGCTGGACTCCTTCACTTCAATGTATTTTCCCAACGTATGATTCTGCTCATTGAGAAAGGCCCCTTTCCTTGCTTACTCATTTCCTCCTCCACAAACTTTAGGATAAGGCTATTGGCATTTTCCCTTACAATCAGTTAATTCTACAAATTAATTTTAATTTATTGAAAAAAATGTAACATTTACTTTGCCAAAAGTTGGAGCAAGCCATTGCAGGAGAGCCCTGGTGATGTCAGGACACTTTTATTGGGTTATATTTTGTGACTTGACCTCATGTGACTTCAGTAACATTTTCTGCATATTCAGAAATATTTCCCAAGGATGAATAGAAACCATCAACACTGTTGGGATATACCAACTACCTGGCAAGATGAGAAGGAACATGTTCAATAGATCTAGGATAGGAAACAAACAGCTGTCATGCTGAAAAACAGAATCAAAATTGTGGCTCACATTTCCTTATGTAATTTATTTACAAGACTTATGCCCTGCACAGAATGTTTCCCTGCTACTCTCATGAATATCACCTTGTTGTCAAGTCCTCGTGTCTTCTAACCTTACCTGTAGCATCTTCCCCAAACACAAAATGTGAATAAGTTGTGTTATGGTGTTATGTATTGAAGATATATCCACCCCATAAGCTCATACTTTGAGTGTTCTGCTGAAGGCCTGGAGACTTTAGGAAATAGAGCTTGGTTGGTACATATAGGTCACCAGAATTGTACCTTTAAATGCTATGCCCACCTTGCTTCTGACTCTAAGCTTTCTGTTCCCTGATATTCTAATTTTTTTAGAAAAACATTTGTGTTTCCAAATATTTTCAAACTCAATTGAAGGATAAACACTTTGGCTCCATATCATAGGTGGTAGTATGTGGGTCATAATATGTATATAGAATATATTTAATAAATAAGTAATGAATGTATTTTTCTCTAAAACTAACTTTAAAACATTAAAATATATCACTGTTATAGAATTTTCATGAAACATTTTCCCTACCAATTTTTATGTTTTCTAGATTTTATAAAAATTTATATTTATTGCAACAATTAAATTTATTTAAAAAATTAATCTGAAAGATAAATAAAATGTATTTGTTAGCAATTTGGAGATATACTTTTGAGATGTATCTATTCATATCATGAAAATATTCAACATTACTAGTCAGTGAAATACAAAATCAAAATCTGAGCTACCACCTACCTCTATTAGCCATTTGTCTTGTTATTTGAGGAAATACTTGACAAAAACAACTTAAAGGTGGAATGGTTTATTTGTTTCGGAGTTTAAGGGTATAGTCTATCATGCTTGGAAGAGCTCAACCACTGGAGCATGAGGCAGTTAGTTGGTCTTATTTTAGCCATGTTCATGAAGCAGAGAGAGAAAAGTGTTGCTCAGATCCCTTCCATTTTGTGCTCAGTCTCAAATCCCAGCCTATGGAATGGTGCCACCCATTCTTGGGTTATCATCACACTTCAACTAACTCAGTCTAAAATAGCCCTTTCAGATCTACTCACAGACTGCTTTACATGTTAATTTTAAATCCCATCAAGTTGATAATCAAGATTAACCATCACAACTCTACACCTTATCAATTTGATGCCCAATCACATACATTTTAGACATAATTTCAACTTCTTGTCAGCATAGTGTCATGGTCATGTCCAGTGTAAAATGTGTTCTACCCAACTTCAAAAGTTCCCATCACATTTAATAGTTCCTGGTGCTGTTCAAAAGTATAGTGCAGAATCTCTTTTGAGAATCAGTCTCTCATCTGTGAGCCCTTTTACAATAACAAGTACAAGTTATACACGTTGACAATACAGAGTCAACATTCTAATTGCAAGAGAGACAGGTGAGGCATATAGCAAGTATAGATCAGACTAGTGTTCCCCTTTCTTCACATCCTCTTCAGCTGTCACTTGTGTTTTTGATATTATCCATTCTTACAGATGTACTATGGAATCTCAGAGTCATTTTGATTTGTATTTCCTTGACAGCTAATGGTGTGGAACATTTCTTTCTGTGTGTTTCTATTTGATATTCTTCTGTTGAAAATTCTCTGTTTAGATCTGTTCCTCATTTTTTTATTGGATTGTTTAAGTTTGTTAATGTCTAGTTTCTTGAGTTCTTTATATATTTTGGAAATTTATATATTTTGGAGGTTTTAATGGGGATTGTATTGAATCTGTAGATTGCTTTTAGTAAAATGTACCACTCTTGGGCATAGACCCATAGGATGTACAATCATACCACAAGGATACAAGCTCAACTAGGTTCATAGAAGCTTTATTTGTAACAGTCAGAACCTGGGAAAGTCCTAGATACCCCTCAACTGAAGAATGTATTAATCAAAAAGATGTGATACATTTTTACAATAAAGTATTACTCAGCTATTATAAATAATGGCATCATGACATATAAAGGCAAATGTATGGAACTAGATAAAGTCATTCTGAGTGAGGTAGCCCAGTCCCAGAAAGACAAACATGGTATGTACTCACTTGTAAGTGGATATTAGCTGTAAAATAAAGAAGAACAAGGCTATAATCCACAGACCTAGAGAGACTAGGTAACAAGGAGAGTTCAAAGGGATATGTCTGGATCTCCCTGAGAAGGGTAAAGAGAAGAGATTTTGTAAGTGAACTGAGTTCAGGTGGGGGTGGGTATATGAGTCATCAGGTTGGATGGGAGGTGGTTGGGGGACATTACTGAGAGAGACTACTGGAAAACTAGGACATTTTGATGTCAGACAGTAATCTGGCATAAAGAAATCCCCCCACAATCTACAGGTATGATCCCAGCTAATACTCGAGGCAATATTAGATACCTAGCCTGAACTGGACATCTCCTGTGACCAGGCAAGTCTTCCAATGGAGAGATTGGGACAGCAAGCCAGCCATTTAACTTTCAGGTTACAGTCTGACTAGCCCATGGGATGTGCTGGGGTAAAAGTGACCTAGAGATTGAGGGAGTGGCCAACCAATGACTGACTGGTCTAGCCTAAAACCCATGCCAGTAGTGTAAGCCCACCCCTGACATTGCCTGGAACACCAGGACCCAGAAACTTGAGATGGAACCAAACATGACTGGAGGGAAACAAAGGTCATTGTAATGATGCTTAACAATATTCTGCTATACTCATAGATCTTTGCCTAGCAAAATTATCATGAGAGAGGCTTCATCCTGCAACTTATGGGAACAGAGGTAGAGATCCATAGGCAAACATTAGGTGTAGCTCAGTGAAACCTTCAGAAAAGAGGAAGAAAATATTGTAGGAACTAGAGGGGCCAAGGACACCACATGAAAGCCTACAAAATCAACTAACCTAGGGTTCATAGGAGCTCTCAGAGACTGAACAGACAACCACAGAGCCTTTGTGAGATTGATCCAGACCATCTGTGTATGTTACAATTGTATAACTTGGTCTTCTCTTGGGAGCAGGGGCTGTCTCTGAATCCTTTGCTGGCTTTTGGGACCCTACTCCTCGCACTGGATCACCTTACCCATCCTTAATACATGGGGAGATACTAAGTCTTGCTGCAATTTGTTATGCCATGTTTTGTTGATATCCATGGGAGGCTTTCCCTTTTCTGAACAGAAATGCAGAAGGAATGGATTGGGGGTGGGGAGATATGGTCATCTGGGTGAGGGATTGGGAGGAGAAAAGGGAGGGGATGCAGCTGGTATGAAAAAAAGAAGAGGAGGAGGAAGAATACCCTGAGATACCATCACATAAATCTCTGAAAATGAAGCCAAGTAGGGGTGTTAGGATGTTGGATATACAACAACTATGGATTGTCTGATGAAGAAAGCTCCAGGAAGAGAGTTGAACCAGACTAAGAAAAAGGCTAAGCATGCTGCATCTAACAAAACTGAATGTGTGCCATCATCCAAGACCTTAGAAACCCAGATGATTCTATCACTGGTCTCAGGTGCCAGATTCAGTATTATTTTGCGTCTGTTCTGCTGGTCTTTTGTTTGGCTTTGGTCTGATCTTTCCTTTTATGGAAATGTCATTTCATGTTGGAACTATATAACTGGTGTTTTAATTTTATAAGATCTCATCATGAAGAGACTTTGCATTCTACTTTTGAACAGTATTGTAACTGTTTTAAAAAATTAGTAATTTTCTAAGTTGGACTGAATGTATTTTACTTTATGAGATGTCTATGAAGTTTTGAGATAAGGGATGGAAGCTCACGGCTTCGGACAAGCAATTGTAACAGGGAAGGGTTCATTTTGTATTTGCAGCTGCATTTAGGAAGCATGTGAAAGTTAACTCTGGAGCTTAGATCACTTTCTCTTTTATATTCAGCCTAGGTGCCCAGGTCACAGAGCAGTGTTATCCAAACTTAGGCTTCTTCTTCCCACTCTAGAAAACTGGTCACAAATATACCCAGAAGTTTGTTCTCATAGTTATTCTAAATTCTTTCAGTTTGACAATCAAGATTAGCCATTATAATACTCCACTGCAATTTGAATAAATGTAGTATAAAAAATGCCAGCGAGGTTGTGGCCAAAAATTAAGTAGTTTTTTTTTTTTGTTTTTGTTTTTTTTAAAGTCACACACAGCCAATATTTATTCAAAGAGGACTGTTTTATTAGAATTTAAAAACCCCAAGGCAGGTAAGCTATAAATCTTCCTGGAGAAGACAATGTCTTGTTGATTATTGCTTGGAATGAAAATTAGCAAAGCCATCACAAAAACCTTATGAAATTCCCTCAAATCCTGGAAGTAGAATTATCTTATGACCAAGGAATCCCACCCTTTGGTGTATTTCCAAAGAAAATAAAGTAAACATGTGGAAAAAATTAGTATTCTCACTTTTTGCAGTACACAGTGGTAATGAGAGGGAATCAAAGTAAATATTCAACAACAGACAAATGACTAAACAACATGTGGTTTATTTAGACAATCTAATGTTATTTAGATATAAATAAACACAATGTCATCATTTGTGACCACAGGTGTAAACTATATATGTATAAAGATTCATGCATAGAAAGACAATATCACATGGACTCATTCATATGTGAAATCTAACTATTGATCCCACTATAATTGAGATTAGAATAATAGTTACCAGAGACTGAGGACAGGGGTCAGGAGATGAGAAGGGGAGGGACTGGCAAGGCTACTATATCAGTTAGATGGTAAATAGGGGTTTAGATTTCTGTGCTCAGAATGAATATAGGAAATGGTAATAATGTTTTCATCTCAAAATAGTAAGAAGAAAGGCTTTTGAATATACTTAGTAAGAAGTAATTATATGAATCCAAGTTGATAAATAATATACATATTTCTGAATTGATCATAACTCCATATATATATATATATATTATACACATGAAAAAAATTCACATTCTACCTCAAAATCACTACAAATTATATGTCTACCAAAAAAAATCCCTAAAGTTGAAATCATCTCCTCAAAGAGCAGCTGAACTTAAATAAATGACACTTTTCTGACAATAATTATTTTTATTTTAATTGCTGTGTTCACAGGTATAGGGTACAGTGTTATAAGTCATACAAATATACAGTATATCATGATCAAACCCAGCAATTACTATGTAGATCTCCTAATCATTTTCTTTTGGTTTGGGATATTCAAACTCCTTCCTTCTATTTATTTATAAACTACAGAGCAGAATGTTATGCACTCCAGTTACTCTTCTGTGTTGTAGAACTTTGGGATTTATTTTTGGTATGTGATTGTGAGTCTTCCTCCACCTCCCATTCTTCTACCCTTGCTTACCTCTCGGGACTGGGATTCTAGGTTTATAGGCTCTAGATATATAAAATCAGATCTTTCAGCTTCCACTGGAGTAAGAATCTGCCTTGCATGTTTCATTTAACATAAGATTTTCTGGTTCTATTCATGTTATCACAAATGACAGAATTTCAATCTTGTGTGTGTGTGTGGGGCTCAACACTATTTTTGTATTAATGCCATATATACTCTTCATTCAGACATCTTCTGTGAAGACCTTGATAGATGTTGTATCTCTGCTATCATAACTAGTGGTGCAGGAGCAGCATGGAAATATACTTGTGTGTGTGTGTTTACCTAATGGAATAGGTAGATAGAATTCACCTCAGTCCCACTTTTCACTTTTATAATTACCCATATACTGCTCTGGAAGCAATTTGTATCGAGTAGTGAACATTAATTATGTATTTGCTGATAATTATATCCCTTTTCAGTATCAACACTGGATTGATCCTTTCTTTTAAATTTCTACATTTTCATGTTTGGTTCCAAGAAACAAGAGAATTTTCTTCAAAGTTTACTTTTGTAGATTAAAAAAAAATTGTCTTGAGAAAAAATAATGACTAATTTAAATAAGAGAAAGAAAAGATAAACATTTTCAACTTCCTGTCATTGGTAGGAAGACTAAGTTGCCAAAGTTTACAAATGATTAAAAGTCATATTATTCTTATATGAACATTTTGTACTTAAGAAAATTGTAGCTCATTCAATTGTATCATAAGCAATAGAAGCCAATTAACACTAAAATTAGACTATAAATACGCTTAACTTTGTTGTCAAAGTTGAATAATTTAGACAGTGATTGAAAAGTGCAAAAATTAATATAACAAATTCATTAAAAGAATAAATGAAGTATAGGTACTTCTCATCCAAAACAGTTGGAATTAGAAATATATCACATTTCACATTCATTTATGATTTTGAACTGTTCAAATATACATAATGTGATATCTTGGTGAAAGGGATCCCATCTTAACACAAGCTTTAAACGAGCTGGGGAAATTTTATATAATATCTTTAGTGTATCTAGATTTTGATTGACCAATGTCCAGATATTTCACTTAGAAAATTTCAGATTTCTTGACTCATTTGGATTTGGGGATTTTAGATTATGGATGCTCAACCTTTAATGTATGACATTTTTAAAATGTATAATTCTTCAAAGGAAAAAAACCTTGTGAATCTCTTGATTCACAAGTCATCTAGTCATAGGAAGAGATATTTTGATGAAATGATTGATGGATGAATCTTTTGCTTTATCAAGAACTATGTAAGAAGTGAGTATGTGAAATGTAGGGAGGGGATTTGGCCAGACATAAGAAAAATGTTCTTTCCTTTTATTTGTCAATATTGAGATTTATTTTTTCAAGTTAGTTGAACTAGGAAGACTTTCAGTCAGTAGCGTGAGCCAAGACTAAAAGAAGATCCTAGCAAAGGCATCTGCTACAATCCTTGGGAATAACTGAAATTTTGAGAGTATTTGAGTGTCAGCACAAAGCTAATACTATGCTGTCTTTGGTTCACTTTCCTTCAAGATAATGCAGTAGACAAGACACACAACACACCCAGCCCAAATATTCTATCACACTGTGCCAGTAAGAGATAAAGTGGAGGCAATCCTAATTGCAACCAAATCATCACAGAGCTTCCACTCCCCACCCAGTTACTTCTGTTCATCCCAAACTACCTCTTCCCACCCAGGGAATGTACATCCTGCCCAACACCACTTACCTATTTTTGTCAAGTAATTTGCCTAGTTCCCCTGGTGAAGCATATGAAAGAGCAGGCAAATGTGGTTTTAATATGGATCTGGCAAGCCACATAGGAAGAAATTTGAGGGGGTCTTTACAAAATCAATTACAGATTGTTGGGCAAAAAACAGCACAGGGCATACTTGCCATAATTGAACCCGACAGAATAAAATTTTAGATTTTTAAAATCTGTGGTGACACAAAACTCAGAAATTCATGTTGAAGTCAATGCCCACTATATGGTTCTTTCTTACTTATTGTTGCTGTCAGGGACAGTCACAGACGATGCTGCTGATTTATTTCGAGCTAAATTACACTCTATCAGCAGAAGCCATAAATTTACTGTGAGGCTAACACATGCTACACTGAGCAAATAATTTTCAAATGACTGAGATCCACGAGAATGTTGTAATTCTGACATGTTTGAATCAATATTGCTGCTCATATGTGTCCCAATTATCAATTCTCTGCTCTATTTCACTTGAAAACTAAATACACTGTAGGTCAAGCTAGAAATGTTTAGATGTTTTAGGATAGTTATTTATGCACAAGATTCTCATCAAGAAATTATAGGCACTGAAAACCAAAAGGAATCCAATCCAATTGTACTGTGGCCAGTGATTTAGTATATTTCATCACAGACTAGGCTTATTCTCATTAGGTCATTTTGGTTTTGCCTTTCAAATATCTTTACATTGGAAGCCAGCTGTTGCAGTTTCTATGGTAACTGTAACATGCTCTTTGGTAGAGGATTTCCTTGCTTCATAATGAGCTAGTCTTTCATGATAAAAACTGTACTGAAAAATATTATTTAAAACTGGTCTCCAACAAAAAAAGGAGAGGAAAGATATAGGAAGCCAGTGTGGTTTTCTAAACCATGTGTTCCTTGAAAGCGTTCTATTGGTCCAAACCAAGAGAGACATTCACTAACAACTAGGGAGAAAATCCTCTATGCTTTGAAATGGAGCATCCTTAAAACAAATATGAGGCATTGACTTGCTCACAAGAGAGAAGCACACTCAGAGTTCATCTAGGCATTGTGACAATACACTCAGAATTCCACAAGGCATTGTGATTAGGTAGCAACATTGACTTTTAGTTCCTCCCAAGGGAGGTGTTTCCTTGGTTCCCTCACACATTACATTTATTTCCACTGAAACTTCGTTAGCCAAATCTTTTCTTTAAATATCAAAATTCAGGTCCTGTTTTTGCTTTATTTATTTATGGGTATGCAGGGATCCTTAGAGGCCAGAAGAAGGTGTTGGATCCACTGAAGCTGGAGTTACAAGTTACCTCATGTGTGTGCTGGGCACCAAATATGGGTCCTCTGGCTGAGCAGCAAGTCTCCTTAACTACTTACCCCTAGAATAGGCTCTTCAAAGTATTTTTACTTAATCTCTATACCTGTAACATTTCACTTTTAATGCTGAACTATTTCTATTTCAGGAATGTGTATGAGTCCATCCTTTTTAAGAATAGTTCAAACTCAGAACTTACTAAAGACAAAATTGCTGACTATAAGAAGAAAACTAAGCCAAACAATTACCAAGGGCTCAAGGCAGCCTAGACTATGTAATATTCTAGACTAGCTTGTACTACAAAGAACTTCACAGAGAAAACAAAAACAGAATGTATGCATATGTATTTGATGTCACCAAATTATAAAGACCTACCCATGTAGCTTATATAAGTGCATTTTTATTTTATGTATATGCTACTACAAGCAGATCTGTCAACACACGGCTTATTAGAATATTGATAAATATTTACTGGAATAAACTATAACAAATACCATGAGTAAAATATTGTCTCCAAACATGGGTCTTGAAATAGCTCTGTCTGGGAGAAATAAATGTATCTAAGAGTATCTGTTCCGACTTAGGTACAATTTTCACAAAGAAGAAATTTGAGAGACCCTAGAAACTTTTGTCCCCTATCAAGACTTACATATTTTGACATCGGTTCCCATGGCTTCTCCGAAATACACACCGAAAGGCAAACAGTTCTGGGACCCTTGTATCACTTCCTAGTTTCCCAGTGATTTGGACGCTATTGTTGTCCCTTCAAAAACCCAATGAAAATGAAACAGGAGATTATCCTCCCTCTAGATAACAAACAGGAACGACAGAAAATCTATGTATGACCAATGTTACAGTCTTAGAGCTTTTATAGCACTAAGCTTTAGCACCTGTTCCCTGCCCCCCCCTCATGAAAAAGTGTTAGATTTCTTACCTGCCCAGTTCATTTAGTTCCATGAAAAATTCCCACCATTCAGTACAAACTGATGTGGATAGGGTTCTTTGTCTCTATTTGAAAACTTTATTTAGTTCCCATCCAGAATTTATATTTAAGCGTGCACTGTGACTACTTTCGTGCAGACTACTTCTCTCTCATGTTCTAAATCCTTCCTCTTCATTTTTGCATGAATGCAAGACTCTGGCAACAAATCATTAACCCTGGTTCTGTGTTTCTTAGTGGACTCTGAAATCCTGAGAAAGATGGGGTGGGAGAGATAGTGCCAAATTTCCAAAATGATACCAAATATCCTTTTTAAGGTTGTTAACTTACTGTCATTTGGATGTGCCACAAGAAATGCTAATAGACTCATGTATCCCTTCAATGAATTACTGTGGAAGCCCTCTATAACAAAAAATACTGAAAGTTTGAATTTAAGCTCTAGCTTTCCACTTATTAATTCACATGTATGGGGATGTAACCTTGTTGTTTTTCTGTTTTCTTTAGTTTGCAATTACAAAGAAATGTGTTCTCCCCAAAACGTCATGCATATCCAGCACACCTGGGTCCATGTCTAGATCTCTGTGCTACTTCTAACTTAAGAGAAATAATGGTCCAAAAATTATATTTGTAAAATAATTTAATTCTTTAAAAATAAAAGTGTGGCTGCTTCCCACAGGTAAACATGCTAAGTATTTATCCCAAACCTGGCAAAGTCGACAGCACACTATTCAGGACATGAGCAGATTGTTGCTGGGAAGTTAGAAATCTCAAACAAGATTTCAGAGGTTCATTCTAGACCACTGCAATCATTCTTCACAACTGCTACATGTGTTTTCTTTTTCCACAGCAAAACACTAAACAATCAAATACAAGTTCAGATCCCACTTTTTAATTTGAGCAACAGAGAATTAGAGAACTTAAATTCAAAACACTGGAACTAATATCAAGTTACATTTCCTGTTTATGAATAAACACTGGCCATTTGTAAAATAAGCAAAATGTGAATCCTAATGTGGGGTTCATGAACTGAGCCCCAAGTATTAGGTCTCAATTATAGAAACATGGACCTGCCTTGTTCCATGCTTAGAGTGAGTTTTCAGATTACCATTCTACTATAATCTAACTTGTATTCCAAACCACTGGAATGGAGTTGGCACACAGTTGGATTTTCCCCTATGTGAAGCCCAGTTGTTAAGATCTTGTGCGAACTAAATAGAGAATTCTCAATAGAGGAATCTAAAATGGATGAAAGGCACTTAAGAGAGTGCCCAATATTCTTAGCCATCAGGGAAATACAAATCAAAACAACCCTGAGATCCATCTTACTCCTGTCAGAATGGCTAAAATAAAAAACAGCAACGATAGTTTATACTGCAGAGGATGTGGAGAAAGGGAAACACTCCTCTACTGCTGAAGGGAGTGCAAACTTGTACAGGGAGGACCCTAAGAGAGAGACACATGGTCCCCCTGAGAAGGGGAAAGGAACAAGATCTCTGGAGCAAATTGAAATCATGGGGACAGGGGAGAGGGAGTTAGGAGAAAAAGAAAGGGAGAAGAGGAGGGGAGAGGAGGGCATGAGAGAGCAGGAAGATTGAGTCAGGGAAGGAATAGCGGAGAGCAAGATAAGAGATACCATAATAGAGGGAGGCATTAGAGGATTAAAGAGAAATCTGGCACTAGGAAATGTCCAGAGATCTACAAGGATTACTCCAACTAACAATCTAAGCAATAGTGGAGAAGCTACCTTAAATTCCCTTCCCTGATAATGAGATTGATGACTACCTTATGTGCCATCCTAGAGCCCTCATCCAGTAGCTAATGGAAGCAGAAACAGACACCCATGGCTAAACACTGAGCCAAACTCTTGGAATCCAGTTGCAGAGAGGGAGGAGTGATGAGCAAAGGGGTCAATACCAGGCTGGAGAAACCCATAGAAGCAGCTGACCTGAACAAGGGGGAGCTCATGCGCTGTACTCTAATAGCTGGGAAATCAGCATAGGACCGACACAGACCTTCTGAAGGTGGGTGTTAGTTAGGAGGACTGGGCAGTCTATGGGTCCTATGGTAATGGATCAGTATGTTAATAGACTTTGGGAGTCCATTCCACACAGAGGGATACTCTCTCAGCCTAGGCACATGGGAGAGGGCTAGGTCCTGTTCCAAATTATCTGACAGACTTTGAAGATCCCCCATGGAAGGTTTCACTTTCCCTGGGGAGTAGAAAGGGGATCAGATGGGGGTTGGGAGGGGGACAGGGGAAGAGGGGAGGGTGAAGGAACTGGGACTGATATGTAAAACAAACTTGTTTAAAATTTAAATAAAATATTATCATAAAAAGATATATATATGTGTGTGTGTGTGTGTGTGTGTGTGTTCTATATCAAAGTTACAAACAAAATAATGATGACATTATTTTGAAATATAAACCCTTGTATGTTAAAATAGAAATACAGGGAAAATACTATTGATAATTATACAGGAAATATGTTTTAAAGATTGGCTAGACCATAGGACTATGACAGATAACAATAATTTTGATGTTTTTGACAATGAAATTATAAAAAAAGATCTCACTGTGTGGTTCAAGATTTTCCTGGTACTGACTATCCTGCTCTTAAGGATCCCTGGATGTCTCAGCACCTTAGCTTCTCATAGCTTTCCTTTGCTCACTTGTTGAATCCCAATTACCCTCACTTACTGGTCACTAAGACTAAAGCTGACCGTGAGATACATTCTCTGTCTACTCATCTGGCCTTTTCCCTGGAATATTAATAGTTAATTGAATCTAGTATGAGGTCTTATTGCCCATAATACATTACATTTAAGAGGGTATTTCTTAGACAGGATTAAAGAGATGGCCCAAGTCTTCATCTAATATGTATGTATATATGTATGTATGTATATTTATATTTGGCCATTGTGGTGTGATCCATATTTCAAAGATTATTTCATTCTTTACTCTATCAGTACTGGCCTTAGAAAAGTAAAAACAAGCAAACATCATTGAGACATGAAAGCTGATGTCCTTGATTCTACCATCAATTGATCAGAAGTTCATAGGGGTTGTTGGCATATTGCTTCTTCTAGTCACTTTCAATCTCTGAATTTGTGGTTTGGTGGCCTATGCTAATTTACAGGACAAAAGGAAATGATAATTGATGACATGTATTGTATAAGTATGTAACCATACAGCAGGGAATAGAAATGGGTCAGAGGTTCAACAGAATTACTCAGGCTACATTTACAATAGACAGCATAAAGAAAAGAAAATATGCTACCTGCATCTACCCATCTTCCTGAGCAGCTGTGGACAGTCCTGGTGAGGATCATGAACTGCTGAGAGGCTTTAACCAAACAGGCTCAGACTGTATCACTGCAGCACTAAGTTTCAGTGTGATTCTAACACAATGCACTGCTCTATGGTCAAGCAAAGCCTTATGAAATCATCCTCCAAAGACAGGTTAATGTGCTCAATCAGAAAGGTTTACTTGTAACTAAAATAAAATGGCCTCTTAGGAAATTCTAATTTTGTTATAAATTGTCTATTTCATTTCCTGTTATTTATATCAGATCAGAAATATTCAACAATTGAATAAATCAATGAATCCCAAACAGCTCTGAGTATACATTACATACATACATACACACACATGTTCATGCCCCCTAAACACACACATACACACACACATACGGTGTGGGATGAAGGGAGAGAGAGAGAGAGACCTGTACTTCTCTCTAACTGACATACATTCTAGGATAACCATGGTCCCAGTTTCCAAGGAGAACTACTAAGTCGAGTGGTATTAAGTACCCATAATTGAGTCTTATCCTCAGATAAGACTGCCCTGGAGTCTGAAGATGCAGGTGGCTTTTGACATTGTCCCATTCAGATGGGGCCCAAACATCTCTGAGAAGCTCAGAAAGACCCTTCCAATGATAGAGGACCACATGGTTGCAAAGTTCCCCTTCCACTCCTACAGAGTTTTCCAGGTTCTTCATTGTCATCTGACCATTCCAACTCTGTTTCCTCAAGAGAGACTTTGCACCTGGTCTTTGTCACTCTGGCAGAGTCATTCTGTAATTTTTAAGTGCTGAAATTCTTGAGGTGTTTTGCCACTTTTTCAAGACAGCTTTCCTAGACCAGTAAAACTGAGCCAATTATCCTGTTACAGTCTCTTTTTAGACTCTACTATACCTGGTAATATCACTGTTTTGATAGATTCTTATGATTCTCATTATTTAGCAGCATCTTCAGGTAAGCTGCTTTGAATTAGGGCAGAATTTGCATTTCATAACTGTATCTACAGTTTCCTGCTAGGTGTAGCAGAGACCTGAAAAGCAAATAAGTAAACAAATGTATGCATCAACACATGAATGCATTAGTTAATAAATATACTCAATGGTAGCAACATAAAAAATGAAGTAGTATAGGAGAAAATTTTCTGAGTAATGATGATTACCATGGTCAAAGCTGGAGATCCTTTTAGGGAGAGATAGGGATAGTGCTATAGTAAACAGCCAGTGGACCAGCAGAATACAGATGAACGGAAACATGCCAGGTGGGCAGGAGGCTCTACTGCTGGCCAGAAGTGCGACAGAATGTTTGTGCCTAAATGAAGAGAAGCCAGCTTGAATTAAGCAGAACAATCAGCCTATGATGAAAGTGGAGGACAGTTAGATAAAGAGTGACTCATGATCAATTTGATTTGACGTAAGCAGAAACTCAGACATCCTGCAGGGTTCAGAGAAGGAGATGATCAAAACAGCTCTTGCAGGGGATGACTCATGCTCATTGTGTAGGACTGAATGAATAGACAGGACTAAAGATATGTGAAACTAGTTAAGTGGCTGTAGCCATCTAGTTTCAGTGCAATTAGGAATAGAATCCATGCTCAATTTTATCTGGGTTTGTGTGACCTACTGCAGCTACATTTGATGCACCTAGGTAGAAATATGGTAACTGTAAGGCAGAGGAAGGAAAGGGTTTTTAATCAATAAAATTTAGACTGATTTTCAAAGAAGAAGGAAGAAAATCAGTGCAGCCGTAATTTGTGGAACAGTCCTTCATGCTTCAGAATCCAATGGAGAATTGCAAAGGGAGGTAAATCTGAGAGCTGAAACAAAGAGTAAATACCATTCAGGTGGAGCTGCAGTGTAGCACTAAGGAGACACATGCTTTATTCTATAGGGATGACAGGACATACAATGTGAGCTAAGAATAAGAAAAGCTCAGCTGTGTAATGGCCATGATCTTTGAAACTTTGATTTTAATTTTTAATCAACTAATTTGTTCTTTAACAATTTTATACAAGTATATAATGCTTTCTGATTACTGTGACCCTGGCCTTGTAAGATCTCATTTCAACTGCAGCATCTTAGTTGTGTTTCCATTGTTGTGGCAAACATCATGATAAAGAGCAGCTTGTGAATGAAAGGGTTTGTTTCATCTTATAGCTTACAGTTTATCATGAAGGGAAGTCAGGACAGGAAATTGGAGGCAGGAACTGAAGCAGAGGACAGGGAGGAGTGCTGTTTTCTGTCACCTAGGCATGCTCAGTTTGATTTCTTACATACCCCTGAACTACCTGCCCAAAGGTAGCGCCACATATAATTTTCTCATCAATCAAGAAAATTCCCCACACATTTACTTACAGGCCAGTCTGATGAAGGCATTTTCTCAATTGAGGTTCTTTTCTCAGAGGACAATAGTTTGCATCAAGTTAACAAACTGCAAGCAACACATCTTGGCAGCTTCTTGTCGTCCTCAGAAGTCTCTTTCCCATGTCCACATCTTTTTACTATGTTTAATGGCCCAAATAAGAGCTATCTTGGCTATGTCTCTGTGAGTTCGGACCTATCCAATGGGATGTGGTGGATTCATCAGTGGATATATGACTGAAGACCATGAATATGCTTTAAATTTCAGCAAGCAGGAGTAGGGTCCCATGATCCCCTCATCCTTCCATATAAGCTCAACACTGTGATGAGCCAGTGCAGACAATTGCAGCTGTTATGTGTTCTTGATTATAGTGGTTGTGTAAAGTTCAGGAGACATTTGTATCCCTTCTCTGTACCTTCATGCTTTTACATTCTTTCTGTTATTTCATCTTAATCTTCCCTGAACTTCAGAAAGGGTTGTCTCAGTGTTGTCTTTAGGATTGAACACTCTGTCATTCCTTATTCTCAATACTTTGGTTGGCTGTGAGTCTCTGTGTTCACTGCTAATCACTGGAAATTGAAGCTTCTCTGATTTAGACTCAGAGCAGCATTTGTCTATGGGTATATGGATAAATATTTAAAAATTAGTTGGATGCATGCCAATTTAGCAAAATTGCAATAGTAAATCATCCTCCCCCAAGATACTTACTATAAGCTTTACAGTACCAGGCATAAATTTCCTACTTGAAACAGCCCTCAAAACCTAGCAAAGAATGGTTGGTACCCCCAGTAACTGTTGTAGCACTATTACATCAGTGGGCACTATTTGTCTATAAGAATTTTATTGTGGCTCAGAGTGTTCACAACTGGGTAAGACTCCTGATGCTTCCCCTATCACAACAGCATTAATAACTCATTCCACATTATTATCAGGGGTTAGAAGAAATGTAAATGAATCTTAAAGGACCTTTTATAATCCAGTCTTATCAAGGTACTTTTTTGTAATTATTGGAATGCTTCCCTTTTCATTTTTCCATCTTCCTAATAGAATGCCTTTATCTTTTTTGATTCAATTATTTAAAAATTCCTCCATTGTTGTCTCTAGGATGTTGAAGATACATATGAATAACCCAATAAACCAGCCCTTTTTCTGCAAGCTCTTGCTGCTTCAGACCATGCTAATTTTCTTGGCTGGGTCATTGAAGAGAATCCTAACTAGTCCTCCCGCCTCTGCTATCTTTCTTTTTCATACATATCTAATAGTCAACATGATACCTAAGATCTTGATTGTTCTCCCCAAAATGTTCCCAATGATTGATAGGAGGGCTTATTAGCACAAAAGACCTTTTAGTATGTGTTCCTACCATCCTCTTTAGTCTTCTCCATGGGAAACTTAAACTCTTCATTCCCAGCACATCGGTAATCTTTTTATTTTCTGAAGTGAGACATACTCTCTATCCTCTCTCCATTTCTGTGGGCTATGTTCCTCTAGTTACAGTTATGTTATCATTGTTATCCTTTCTTTCTATAGTGTCTTTTTTATTTGTCAGCTGCTTCACTCATCATTCCCTCTGTGAACTCATTCTTGGACAGTCATCATGAACTATTGTTTATAATTCCTCATAAATTCAACAATTACATGGGGAGTGCGCCATTAAGCAAGGGTGCCAGGGGGCTGGATTGGTTAAGGAAAGTAGAACAAAAATAAATAAAGTTCAGCCTGCCCCCAAGGCCCTTTTCAGTTCACCTGAGGACACACACACACACACACACACACACACACACACACACACACACACACACACACACGGACAAACAAACATTGCTTGGGTGCCCAAAAAAGATTCAATGCAATGCAGAGGAGGAACATCCCTTCTGAGAGAGCAATGCAACTCATTTGGTTTGCATCTTCAGAGAAAATGAGTAGAAATGTACCAGAGATTATAAGAAAAGAGCTTTCCTGAATGTGGGAACCAAGGAACATCTTTGAGGAAGAATTTAAAATGACTAAACATGGAGAATTACTCTTTATCTTTTTGAGTAGTTTAGGAGTCAAGAGGTCCTAAAGAGTAATTTCAGCTAAGTTAGATCTGGTGTGTTTGTTTTTCTTGCAATTATACCTGATGCCCTCTTATTCTTTTTTTTTTTTTACATTATTTTTGTCTGTTATACTGGGAAATTCAATATTATCATTATGTATCACCCCCCTTACACCAGTGTCTAGTCAATATATGTACCTGAACACTCCCCAAAGAGAAGACAGCTTATAATTGGTCATCTTTGTCTACTGGACCAGTCACAGGGAAATCAAAGAAATAGTATCACTATCACCATAATATACTCACTCTCAGACATTCTGGTGAATAATTTTTGTCAAGTTACAAGATTCACTATTACACATCATCTATGCTAAAAGATGCTCTTTGTCATTCAGTGAAACAAAAGTACTCAACATTTTGACTGCCAGAACACCCTGATTAGATGCTTTTACTAGATCACTACCTTGTACCACTAGTGCAGATTTTTGACAATAGGAAAGGATGTCTTTATCAGAGCCCAGACAGCCATTTAGCTGAGGCCACATGAATCTTTGCCTCTCTTAAGGAAAAACAGTCTAGTGTAGACATCTGGCTAGCAACAGCAGGTGACTATCCACATCTGAAGATTCCCAGACTCCTTTGGGAAATATGCATAGACCAATAGAGGCTGAGTAAGCAGTGGTCCCTGAACTCTGCTTTTGGTGTCCTTGTTATCCCAGCTATTCTCATAATCAAAGAAGCTATGCCTGGTAGTTATTGTAGTGCTCTAGATAGGTTATCATAAGGACAGAGGTCCTGAATCAAACACTACAAATGTGCATCACCAAATGAGTGCAGACTTTATCATTTCAAAAAGGATAAAAGGTTGAACAAGAAAATCCAAAATCTAAAACCTTACAAAATCTAAAGCTTTGCAGGTGTTTTGCAATATGCCAAGTGGCAAATTGCACACCCAAGTTCATGTGATACATTAAAAACAAAATACACAATAACAGAAAACAAACAAAACCAAACATCACAAAAAGAAAAAACCCAATACACATAATCATTTGATATCTGAAGTACTCCACCCAGTCTTTTCCATAAGGGATGCTCAATCTGTATTTGAATCTATATGCTATTTAATTCCTAAATTTGGGGGGGAAAGCAAATCTTAAGGAAAAAACATGGTGGTATTTTTTTTTTCATTTCTGAGTGCAGCCTAAGAAATATGGTTAGAAGGCCATTAAAGATCCCTCCTCCAACTGATAGGAGCCACCTGGACTCCAGAGAATTGCTTTCTACAGTCATTTCTCTGGACTCACCAACCATAATATAGAAATGCGGTGTTCAAGAGAATCAGAAAGTTGACTGATCTAAATTACAGGGACTTTCAGCCTAAACTGAAATGGATCCAAATGATTCATTCCTTTATAAAAACTGCTTCCTTCTCCCAGGCACAAGCTATTATGCTCACATTATATCTCATTTCTTTCACATTCATCATAAAATTATAAGCTTCTTCTGTGTCACACAAAGTAACCAATGTTAGCCCTACTTTACAGTAGCATTGCAAACAGTCTCTCTCTTCAGAAACCATTTATTCAGGTAAGTCAAGTTGATGTTTTAACATGATTGCTTTGGCAAGCTAGCCATGGCTCATCATCTTTTTGCCTTTGCCATGGAAAGGATATATGATGTGAAAGAGGTATATTTTTAGCTTGATAAAAAGGCAACTTGTTGATATAATTAATTTAAGGATTGTAAGCTACTAGATCCATGTTAGACACAGATTTTTATCTATATACACATGTTAATGCATATATATATATATATTTATAAATATTTAAAACAAATTTTTTTCTTTGACAATGCTGCTTTGTTTTGGGGGTGAACTGCGGGGAGGTGGGGGAGCATGAGGAGGGGAGGGAAATGTAAAATAAAAATATTCCTACCATTTCTAATCTATCTTATTTCAAAAGATTAATGTTTCTCTGGTTTCCAGAAACTTTTCTTTATGATGAGAATTTAAAACATTCATGTAAGCTACATGTTCACTCATGAATTATGTATTTAATTCTCAAAACAGCCTTGTAAAGTCAGTCCTATTAGCACTCTCATTACACAGCTGGGAAAATTAAAGCTTTTAAAGGCAAGTAATTCACAAAATTTCCCCAAATATGGTGTCAGGGTTTCAGCCTGGAAAGTCTGTGAAATGATTGGAATCTGCAATGACTCTGCCAGGTTTGTTCTTAGAATTCTTTCTCCACCTGATGGAACTACTTTGGGAGGCTATGGAACCTATATGGGAGAAATAAAGACACTCGAAGTGGGACTTTGAAGTCATAGACTGTCCTTGCTCCTGTCACTTTTCTTCTCTGTTATATCTTCCTGCTACCATAATGGGGTCTAGGAATGATGGACTGAAGTCTTTGAGATCATGAGCCACATACATCATCCCTCTTTATGTTGTTTGTTAGATATTTGGATAGTAGCACAAAAGAAACTAATACAACTTATTTTCAAAGTTAAAAGCAGTGTCACTACATACAGCACTCTCTGCTTCCACATTACTCACTAGGCATAGGAAATACCTAAATGATAAGTGTTGCTTTGACAAGCCTTTTGGGGGTTTGGGCAACCAAACTCCTTTCCAGGTCCATGATAGATGAGATGCACTTATATTTCCCCATCCTTCTACAGAGTGAGCCTATTGTGCACTCTGACTCAGTCCTGTCCAGGACTGGTTGTTTAGATGATGTATGTTATCTTGATTCATACCTGTTGCTGGCTTTATTTTAGGCATGACATCTGAGATTCTATTCTTTTCCTCTGTTCCTACTGGGAATGAAATTTCTTCAAAGCAATCCAGCAGGGACAGCTCTGAATAAGATCTACAGAATCATACTTTGGTTGATTTACACCCAGTTTGCTTGAATTTCAGCATGTACATAGCATAAGAGAATCAACTAAGAGAATGATAATATAGCAGATCTGATTAGGTCTTATGCTAAATTGTATTAAAGCTTAATACTCAATTTTTAGAGAAGGATGATACTAGCCAGAATCTCAGTCATTATCATGCTTTGGATTCCAGTTACACACCTTGTAATGAGGACAAATTTGATAATTATTAGTAGAGTAAGCAACAAGATTATTTCTTGTGTGTTTTTAATATTAATTACCCAAATTAGTCTTTTGCAATCTGTCTAAGTCCATGCAGTTTTCAACATCCAAACGTCCCTATTTTATATTCTAGATATAAATCAAGGGCTTACATAGTCATTTAAAAGGCCATGGAAAAATTATAAAGCCTAGGAAGCTTGAAGTTCATAGATCATTTCCTTGTGATGAGTTCCCTTCATAGATTTTTTTTTGTGACTCATGACTCCATAACTAAATCTGTGTTCATTAACACTGAGAGTCTGAAAGTGTGACTATAGACCAGCTACTCTACAATAAGTTGACCTACCACACAGGAATCAAAAAATGGTCCCTAAGGTGATATTCAAGCTGCCAAGAGAGGAAAGCAATCAATAGTTCTACCCAGATGTGACACCTATGAACATAGCAAGATAGCCTCAAACGTGTAATAGTGGCATTTAAATCTTGGCACTAGTCAACAGTTGTCTAATTGAATATAAAGCCTGCTTAACAGGAGGACAATCATGCCTAATATTGACCCGTAGTTATTAAGAGCATAAATCTTAGAAGAGAACCTACTAATTCATAAATTAACATAATTACTAACTGTATTGCAAATGCTAACTTGCATATTCAAAGGTAAGTGTAGCTTTCACACCTCATTAAAAAAGCTTTTTTTTTTTTACTTGACTCCGCCTGGATGGCATTGCACTACTTGTGGAATTGGGGTGGGGGGATGGGAGGGGACAGTGGTAAGGATGCATGTGAGGGGACAGGAAGAGAGGGAAGGAGAGAGGGAGGGAGAGAGGGAGGGAGGGGGAACTGGGATCAACATGTAAAATAAAAAATAAAATAAAAAAGCTTTTTCTTTTTTTTTTTCTTTTCTTTTCTTTTTTTTTTTTTTTTTGCAACAAATGGGGAATATCAATGAAAACTACAGCTGATCAAAATTCAGGGTATGCCTGACCATGAGGTACACAATTTTTAAAAATATTTTTAATTAATTCTTTGGGAATTTCACACCATGCACCACAGTCCCACTGATTTCCCCATTTCTCTGTATCTGCCTTCAATCCCATAGAATCCCCACAAAGGGAAAATTTCAAAACTAAATTAAAAACAAAACAAATAAAAACACTTCATTCCCCCATTTTTCCTGCCTCTCCAACACCTCTTTATCCCTCTTAATGGCATTAGGAGCTGTGGTGTGTCACACGGTATACTTTTTTGTTCACTCAGCTTTACTTGCAAATGTTCATTGGAATAGTTGTTGGTCTGGCTCAAGGTCTCTAGTTTCTGGCATACCATCAATACAGGAGCCTCACTAAAACTCCTCTCTGATATCCTGCTGTTGCCATGAGTCATGGAGACCCTGCAACTACGCTTTAACAGGACTAGTTTCTTTACATACTCCAGCAGATCACAAATGGAGTAGATGTTGGTGTTAATCAATTCCAAGTCCTGGATGGTAGCTGAATTGGTTATTACAGGCTACTGGGACTGCTCCCATCAGGCAAGAGGCAGACTAGCTTTTCTATGTCCATTTCATCAGTCTGCTCTCCCATAACTGTGGTGAGGGCTGGGGCTGGGGCCATCTCTTTGAGTGTGGGGCCAGTTCTGCTGTGAATGTCAGGGCCAGCTCTCTGGCTGCAGTGGCCAGTGCATAACAGGGCCAGCCATAGAAAGGCAGTGCCAGCTCAGCATGGCCCTTATGTTTCTACATGCATTGTTCCTATGGTCTCTAGTGGCAACATGAACCATGGAGATCAACACAGATATCAGCTGCAGCAGGACCATTTATCAAGACATGGAACTTAGCAGCAGCTCAGGAACATATGTCAGCATGGCTCTAGTGGCAGATGCAAGTTCAGAGAACACCTGACTATGAGATGCACAATTCTTATTGATACATCTATAACACAATCCATACACTTAAGGCTCAGAGAACATCACTGAAGAGCAGGTGGAAAGATTGTAATTAATGGAGGACCAGGAAATCTGATTTGAGACTGCATCTTCTACCTCTGGCATTAATGGATCCTCAACCCTCTGGCCACTTAAATAAGACTGGAATAATGACACCAGCAGCTGACATGCCAATGTGAATGGAGGAAAACTCATGAGGTACCACTCATAGATGAAGAAATATGAGACATTAATGACTGCTTGGAGAGGGATAGTTAGTCTTCTCCAGGGTGAGCACCCAAAGTAGTCCCATACCAAATGGTCATGGTCATTCCTGAAATCATATATGTGCAAGTAACACTAAATCGACTCAGAAGGTTGCATTTATATAGTTATTCACATACCACTCACACACACACACACACACACACACAATATATATATATATATATATATATATATATATATATATATACAAACAACTAAAGAAAAAAAGAAAAAGAGGGCATAAGTTTGAAAAGGGCTGGTGTGGATGACATGATTACATGGGTAGAGTTGAATGGAGTATGGGAAAAATAATGTAATTATGTTTTAATTTTAAAAAAGAAAAACAGTCCTTAATAATAACTAACATTTCAATTTTCCGTTAACACTTTCAGATAATATGAGAGAATTACCAGAAAATGTATTTGGAATATTATATCAGGTGAGACAAAGAACAACCAGAGTGGCTATTACCAGAAGAAGGGGTCAGATAAAGAAATTTAAATTAGTGAAATAAATGTAAGAAATAAATTTAATAATTAAACTCCAAACTGTAAGGAAGAGGATAGATGACCAAAGACTATTTGATCTATTTTATGAACACATACAAGGTTTCCAGATCTATGAAGTTTCAAGTCATCTTGGAAATAAACGAAGGAAGTATGACCAGTAATCTGTTTTTACCTAAAGATGAGTGTTAACTTTGTACCATTTGGCATTATTGTTGCTTTTTAGAAGACTAAAGATAAAAATAAAAATATGCACAGAAAAACAATGGATAGTGTAATTGGACAAAATGGAAACACATTTTAATTGTTTATTCCTTAGCTCTCAAGAGGATAACTTCTTAACAAACCAAAGGATATGGTAGATTAAAAACTAGCATTAAAATAAAATAATAGGGAAAAGAATCTAGGGTTTAGACATGGAAACATACAGATCTTCAATTTTAGTTTGTACAGCTGTTTGTTTTTAAGCAATGGAACTCTTCATTAAATTAGTTATAAACCCAAATTTCCTTAGAAACCCATGAAATTTTTCTTCTAAAACAATTCCATTTTCTTGTTTTCAAATCAAATTATTTGAACACCTCCCTAGCCTTGAATAAATTTAGTTTGGTTGGATTATCTAATCATATTTTGTCATCTCACTCAATGAAAATTTTGCCATTTTCTCATGATTTTGAAAACTTTCTAAGGTCCATAGTATTGTTTATAAAAGTAAGGGTGAATGACACTTTCATAATCGCTTAATCCAAAGACTTGGGGGAAGGCATGATTTCCTGGAAAGGGCTATCAGTTCAAATCCTGGCAAATACATAGAGAATTTCTGGCAAAGCAGGGGAATCTTTTAGATTTGCCTGTTCTTCTTATGATAGTATATAAAAAATAATAATAATAAAATGTTTTGACATGGTTTTCTCTGCAAATTCTATTAAAATCTTGTCAGCCAAGGTAATTGATTCATAAAAGGAGGTTCAACTTTGGGGAAATGATTAGATTATTGGTGTGCAGCCCCCAAGAGTAGGATTGATGCTCTTTCAGTTAAGACCTAACAGAGATTGTTTTCCCCTTCTACAGTGTAGGCATACAGATAAAAGATGCCCCGAGATCCCTGCTCTTTTCTGAAGGAAAATGAAGGAGTGAATTTGGAGGAGGTGGGTGGGGACTTGGAGAATTGAAGGGAGGGAAAACTGTAGTCAGGATGTAATGTATGAAAGAACAAATATGAAAAATATTAAAATATAGAAAACCCGCAAAAAATACCAAGTCTGCCCATTCTGTGATCTCTAACTGCCCCATTCATTTCTTCGCAGCCTGCCCCATGTATGGTATTATGTTATGTCCATTCAAACAGGAACGGTGTAATCTATTGAACAAGAAACAACACAATCTAAGTAGCAAAAATTAAAAGAACATTGTACTTTAGCTTTATGACTACAATTGGAGCCTCAAACAACTCTAAAAAAAGACTTAAGAGAGTTGGAAATGGTGCTTCTCCACATTGCATCTATTTTATTAATATATAGTAAAAATTAAGATACTGCCTTAACCTAGACAGGAGAGAAGTCCTAGTCCCTACGTCAAATGACCTGTCAGATCTACATGACCCCACCTGGATGGCATTGCCCTGCATGTGGAATTGGGGTGGGGGGATGGGAAGGGAGGGTGGTCAGGATGCATGTGAGGAAGCAGAGAGGATAAAAGGGAGGGAGGGAGGGAGTGGGAACTGGGATTGACATGTAAAATAATAAATTAAATAAAAAAATTAAAGAGAACATCTCCTCAATGCTTTTGTAATCAACACACACACACACACACACACACAGCATCCTTCAAGATAAGCATAAGCAATGTCAAACCATGATGAAAACAATTATCAGTTTAAAATTATATTCACAATGTCCAGTCCATTTGCATTTGTCAAATTCAGAGAAAAACTCCTTTATCTATCCTATCTTAGTGGGTTCAAAGTTTTATATTAATTCCCATTCCATCCTAACTTGTATTACCAACCCCAAGTTTGCTTTTACGTCTCTCAACCCTACATATTTTACACTTTTTTGATGAGTTTCTTTTCTGAACTTGGTAGCAAGGAAAACTCTTAATTTCTGGTCTTCAAAACCATCGGAGACCTGAGAAGGAAATATTACCTGAGTAAACAGGAAGTACAGAGTAAAAACTTCCAAAACTAAGAAATGACAGAACAACTGGCTGCATGTACAGTCACCCAAGGTTCCTCTGTAATGTTGGGGAATCCATCTTTTGCATATAAGACTAGGATTATCTGACAGACTTTTCTTTGAAGCAAGAATTTCAAATGACTTTCCCACCTTGTCTTGGCAAAGTTCAGCTGTCACTTTTCTTTGTGTCCTGCTTGACCAAAACATACAGGAATTTGGGGACAGTAGGAAAAGACCAAATCTGAGAATAACAGGAATAGGGTATGGAAGAAGAAACCCAGGTCAAAAGCACACAACATATTTTCAATAAAATCATAGAAGATAATTTCCCTAACATAAAGAAGTAGGTGATTATCAAAGTTCAAAAGCATACAAAACAACAATAGACTGGATTGGATCACAAATGAAATTTTGCATGGTACATAATGATCAAAACCCCAAAAGCACCGAACAAAGAAAGATTATTAAAAGCTGCAAGGGAAAAACACCAAGGAATATATAATAGTAGACTTGTTAGAATTATACCTGCTTTCTCAATAGGGACTCCAGAAAGGCCTGGAGAGAATTTCTTTAAACTCAAAGAAACCACAGGTGCAAGACTAGACTACTATACTTGGCAAAACTTTTTATCAAAATATATAGAGAAAGAAAAATATTGCACACAAAAAAAATTAAACACTATTCAAACCCAGTTCCACAGAAGGCACAGGAAGGAAAAAAATTAACCTGAAGAAGTTAACCACATCCAAGAAAACAGAAGGAATAAATAATCCCAAGCCAATAAATCAAGACAAGAAAAAATACACACCACTACAAAACAAAATAATAAGAATTAATAAACACTGCTCATTGATAACCCCCACCATTAATGGTTTTGATTCCTCAATAAAAAGAGACAAGCCAACAGATTATATTTACAAACAGGATCTACCTTTCTGCTCATCCAAGACACATATTAATATCAATGATAGACATTACTTCAGGGTAAAAGGATGGGGGAAAAAAAGACATTTCAAGCAAATGGACCCAAGAAGCAAGCTGGAATAGTTATTTTAATATCTGATAAAATAGTCTTCAAACTGAAACTAATCAAAAGTGATAAGAAAGGATATTTATTACACATTCATCATTGAGAAAATCTATCAAATGGACACTTCAAATCTTCACAACTATCTACCAAACATAAGGGCATCCAAGTTCATAAAAGAAACACTACTAAACCTAAAATCCCATATTGACCTTTACCCCTGTTTCTTTACCTCTTTTTTCTTGTTTCTTTGTTTTGTCCTATTCTAGTTTGTTTGCTTTTACTTTATATTATTTTTAACTGCCAGCTTGTTTTCGAATGAAAGTAAAGGTATGGCTTTGAGTGGATAGGAAGGAACTTAGATGAGTAAGAGATAGGAAACAATAATAAATTATTGAAATATAAAAATGTATTTTTAATATGCTAAATAATAACATTTTGCTAATAATATCAAGATTAACATTTTAAATTATTCTTAGTCTTGCTATAACAAAAAATTCATTTTGGTATTGGAAATAGTTTAACACTTAGAACATTTTGTACACCCTTACTGTGAACAGAAGCCAAAGCAAGCAGAACCTGCAGGAAGGGTTCTCCAGCACAGGGGCTAAATTCTATTAAAAATAGAATGGCTTGGAATACAATGAAGCATTCAGTTATTTTATTTAATTACTTGTAATTGAGTTGAAATTATTAATAAAATATTTTGACTTCCAAACAACCTAATTAATACTAAAGACCTTGAAATGCCAATCAGTACAAATAAAATTAGTGCATGGGAATTACTTCCAGAAAATGAAAGCATTTGATTGCTTCACTTCTGTCCAATTTATTTGGTAAAGAGTTAAGAGGTTTCAGTCCCTTCAAACTATCTGCCCATCTTTCAGTTACAAAACAAGTACAAAAGCAGCCATGTGACTCTGTTTTACACTCATCCTTGAGTCCTGCAGAGTATAATGTCCCTGCTGGAAATGCCATTAAAATAATTCCTTCAAGCTGCAAACACTGGTGTGAGAACTCTTATTTCCTTCTCTCTACTCTTTCTCTACAACACTATAGTTTGGACATTCAACAGTTCAGCTTTGCACATGTGGCCAAAAAACTCATAATCATCATTTATTAACTATTTTCATTAATTATTGTCACTTGGTTGATCAGCATTTGTGAACCATGACTGTTCATCAGAATCATCCAAAAGACTCATTAATAATGCTACTCCTAATTTAGAAGTTCTGAGGGGTGATTCGATATCCATTTTTTTTTTTTTAAATCAAGAACCGCCCAAGTGATTCTAATGTCCAAACAGAACTGAGAAGTTCTGCTTCACTGGGAGCTGAAATGGTTTATTGAAGCCTTATTGGGACTGGCTTCTCAATAGCCTGTCAGAATGCTCTGAGCATTCTTTCAGTCACCTTGAAACATACCAAGAATTTGCTGTTCCTACCTGACTCTACACAGTAATGATTTCACTGTCCTAACAAAATGTAGCCACTCTGTTCAGAGTCTGTTATTCCCAAGTTTGAGTCAGTTTAGGAGTAACAATGTTGCATTCTATAGACCACATTTTCATAAGCAAACTTTTATGACAAATCTTTTCCCATGATGAAAACATGAACAAGTTAGGTGCAAAAGGTATTTAATAAATAATACTACTACAGAAATTATCAACATAATGTCACTTATAATAATGAAAAATTGGGGAGAGTGTTATTTAACCTCACTGTGTGCTTTAAGATTTCTTTACAATATTATTTTATGTACCAATCAAAGTCCCCTCTCCCTCCATCCCTCCTACTGCCCACACCATCGCCCCATCCCACCCTTCAGAAAGGGTGAGGCATCCCATGGGGAATCATCAAAGTCTGTCACATCATTTGGGGTAGGACCAAGACCCTCCTCCCTGTATCTGGGCTGAGCAAGGAATTCCTCCATGGGGAATGTACTCCAAAAAGCCAGTTCATGCACTGGGGATAAATACTGGTTCCACTGAGTGGGGAGAAGAGACGGGTAGGGGTGATAACACGTGGGATCAGGAAGGTAGAGTTTAAGGGATTTTTAACTACATGTGAAATGAAAACAATACTAATAAATGATAAATTAATTACAATGTTACAGTTTTATAAATTATGATAACTACACAGTAATATTCCAATAATACCAAACTAGATTGAATTAGGTTAGAAAATGTAATCTAGTATGTGTTTTCTTTATAATGTATTCTGCATTTTATATCATTAACATGATTTGCCTTTACAATCTGAGAAAATTCTATTAAAAATACATATATTTCTTTCTGAAATTTACATTAAGGAATATTCATATAATTTGTTTCACATTAACATTATCTCTATATATGTACATGTATACATATATAGAGAGAGAGAAAGAGAGAGAGATAGAATAGTTTATCTCCAGGAAATACCAAAAAATAACTAATATTGATAACAAAGCCACTAATAAATTCACCTTTGAGAACCAATCTTTACTCCAGATATCATACAGTTATCCTAATTAAATACAGATATACATGTAAAACCACAGAAAAACCACAAGGAAAATATCTTAATGTGTGAAAACATATATATGTACACACACACACACACACACACACACATTCATTCATTCATCATGATGTGAAGCAAGTTAATTAACTATTTTTAAATACATCTTTCGATTGTATGATTTATAATCAAATAAAACCTAACAAGGCAAATTCCCATAACAATAAAATTTTAAAAGGTTCTAACCTATCTTTGGAGTCATTACTGTCAGTGTCTCCTCAGAATCCTTTCCTGTCCACTAAGGATTCATTCAATGAGATAGAACACACACTATCTGGAAGATCAAGCTTATAGAAACTGATCATCCACACTCATCTTCAGTCTTCAGTCTCCCTAAGGACACACACAAGAACAAGCAAGCATCTGGAAAATACTGCTTTTTCATAGTCACTGACCTCTTCTGGCTCTTACAATTTCTCCTTCTCCTTGTCCATATTGATCTCCCAGGCATGGAGATAAGGCGTGATATACATGTCCTACTTATGGAGGTGCACTCAGTAGTCTCTTACTTTATGACCAACTGTGGATCTCCATATTAATTGCTATTTACTGAAACAAGAAGCTTCTCTGAGGAAGGATGAGAGATGCAGTACTCTATGGAGATAGTGATAAATTATCAGGGGCCAGTTTAATACTTTATCCATTTGGTAAAATGGAGTTAGTGAGTTCTTTCCTTCTACAACAAAACCACAGGTTCTTTGTCCCAGTAACTGTGTTAAGTATGGATTCCACCTAGTAGAATAGACCTAAAGTCTAATTATAATGTATTTGGTTACTCCCAAAACATTTGTGCCACTACTGTCACAAAGGTCATCTTGCCAGTCTAGTTGTTATGATAGCTTGTAGAGCTTATACCTTGGTAAGATTGTTGATTTCTTTTCTCCTCCAGTACTCTGTACATTGCCATGAGTGTGAAAGCTAGGCAGTATGAATGAGGTGTCTAGAGCAAGTTTGTTTTCTTCTTGTTCCGTAACTCAATTATGTAGTATCTTCATAAATATGGTCTTACCAAGTTCAGGAAAGTAACTAAGAGCAGGAGCAATGGCCTATAATTTTTTTTTCGAGATACAACAGGGCAGATGCACATATAAACTCTTTGTGGTTTTAGTGTATGCATAGGATTGGTAAAGCTCAAACCAACAACAACCCAGATGGAGGGTGAAAGGCATGAAGTCCCAGTTCCAGATGATGTGCTATTGTCAATTGATAGCTTCTTGGAGAGAGAGAATCAATTTTCTTTAAAGGTATGTCAATGAACACAAAGTTAGGCTGGTAAGGAGATGGGGAAGGATCTGGGAGGATACTAGAGAGGGGGATGCATATGGACAAAATACATTGTACAAACTTATTAAAGAATTGATAGAATATAAGAATATTATTTTAAAAAATAACATGTGAATTGGTGGGAACTTAGCAAGTTCTAATTTCTTTCACTAGAAAAACTGTCAGAGCATATTTAGAGGGGCATAAATGTTCCCCTCTCAGTAATGGGCTACTGGGTATGTCTATACCTTTTAAAGAAGAAAGAATTCCTCTAAAGCTCAGTAAACACTGTGGAAGATGAGATAGAATGAATAGAAAAGCCAAAGAAAAGGGGAAAAGCTGCAAAATGTTCTCCTAGGCATGACACTGACATGGGCATCAACTTTCAATCATGGATTAGGGATAGGCTTACAAAACCCTAACACTTCTTGGTGAACTAATAGCTCTGGAAGTTTTCTGAGGGAAAAGACAGTAATTATCTTCCCTTGTGTAACTTTGGCAAGGCCATGAAATTCCAATTGATAGTTTCAAACCCATGGTCTCCCAGAGAGCCATGGTCAAACTCAGTGGGTCAGAAAACAAGATAAAAAGACATGAATGTGGGAAAGTGGCTTATAGGATGGACAGGGGTCAGAAGAAGATAAGAAAGGGTGGGAATGTGAGTGATCAGAATGTATTATATTCATGCATGAGGTTAAAGAACATATTTAATAATAGTTACAAAAAGATTTTTAAAAAATATTCTAAGAGTCTCACTGTGTGACAAGTAGGATCTTAATGTAGTTTCCTGGGTTATGCCTCAACTGCCTCTTTCTTAGATGTTTGACACCACCAAACAATTTCTTTTTACCTTGCTACCCAGAAATACTCTATCCACTGGTATAGTAACTAATGCACAATTGTGATTATTCATACAATTCACTTGATGAAGTTTGTGAATACCTAATACTAGACCCTACTTTGCAAACCTGATTCAGTCTCCAGAGACAGAGCCTGGAAGTAGATACTTTTTAAAACTCTCCAGGGAATACTGCTGTGAAGGAAAAGTTGAGTTCCCAGAATTAACATCTTAGCTTACTCAGACTTTGAACAAAATGAAGAGCCTTAGAGAACTGCCATCTTAAAAATGAGCAACAAAGTAAGGCAAAATAAATAATAGAGACTCAGGCATTAACTATAGGCCAAATAGAAAATAACAACATGATTACAAGGATGCAAGACTACCACCCACAAACCTGAGAATTCAAGCATAGTTATAATCAATCCTATTTCCACTGATTTGTGTTCTGGGATATTTTATTCATGTTATGCATGAATTAAATAATTATATAAATTTTCCAGATACAGCTTCCAGCCAAGAAGAAAGCATCTACAATCCAATCGGAGCTATAGGGACTGGGTCCATGCTATTTGCAATGCACGTTGTCTGAATTTCAACAGGACTAAAATAATGATCAGTTTGTCAACATGAACATTTCATCACATCATGGATTTGCCACTTTTCTCCTTTTCAAATGTACCCCAGAAATGCCACACTCTTCAACTGTGTGCCCCAAAGCAATTTCTGTTGTGTGTATAGTTGCCATTTCACAAAACTGCAAATTAATGTCTTCAAATCTACTTCATACTTCAACAAATGAACTTCCCAGATAAAATCAAGGGCTTTCAGCTATATTTGAATTTCAAAAGGAGAATTGGTACATGCTTATACTTTAAACTATTCTTTGTTATCTGGTATTCACATTTAACTAGGAATTTTGTTTTAGTTTTGTTCTTTTGTCTTTTCTGTTTTGTTTTGCTATTTCTGGAAATCTTATTCTAAATATATCTTGAAAATGCAGCAAAGCATTTGGAAAATTTGCTTGGCATCAGAATAAGGGAGATGAAAACCAAAATATTGTTAGATCACAAGATAAATGTAAAGTGAAACCAAAGACATGTAAATCTCTATGTCTAAGATTTTAACTAAAGACTTGAGGAGAAAATAGGTAATCAAGCAATCTTGATGAAAATCAGCCCCTGTCAGCATTTAAAAGATCAAACTTTAAAAATGGGCTTAGAAAATGTAATTATCAGCATGACATTTCTTTGTAAAGGTTCCTGTAAATTACTTTTCCATTTAGTTAAAAAATCTTGGATTAAATGCAAAAGTCAAGTTAATCATTGATATTTACTTTTAAGGTTAAAACAAAAGGAAACTAAGATTATGAAAATAACAGTCATCATGGTCATTTTTGTTTGTGTATTCATTTGCTGTCTCCGTCCTCTATCTTTGATCCCAAATTCACTATGTATTCAAATATGACATTGATCTCTTCCCTTTACCGTCTCTAAATGCTGATATGGTAGACACCCCACCAAGTTTATTGAATTCTAGGGATTGTACCTATAACTTTATTCAACCCAGACAAGCATTCTAACAACTTACTTACATCCCAAGTTCTTCACTTGTTTTCTATATGTATTAAAACTCAAAGTTGGATCTTTAATCATTTTGAATCCATCAGTTAAATAATTTGGTTAACTGTTACATGTTTAATCCTAAAGCTGTTTTTAGTTTTGTAATTTTCCCATACTTCAGATGTCTACTTCTGGGAAACAGGAATTCTTAAGGAAGACTTAAAGTTACATGATGGCATATAGTCAAACCATTCATTTCCTTCCATATTTTGTCATTGTAGGAATATTTATATCCCACTTTTGTAAGAGATCAAACAAAAGAACCCAGATGATAATACTATTGTAGATCATATTTTGAAGAAATATAAAATGATTTGTGTTATATGCATTTAATGCCATGTCATAGTATTGACCAAACTTGAGTACACACGTAGTATAATTCCTACTTATAAAATTCACAAGTATGCAAAGTAAAACAGCATATTCATTAAATTAACAAATAATTTAACGAAACTAAAAAAGTTAATATTGAAAAATACAAAATCCTGATAACCATAAGCTCTGAGTATAAAACATGATGGGGTTAGAGAAGGGAGCAGTGAGTTTTATATATTGGCAGTGATCTCATTATCAGTACATAGAAGCCATCACTGTCACTATTTTGTCTCCTATGTGTTTTATAAATACTTTGACCTTTGAACCAATGTTCATTATAGACATGCATAAGTGCTAATTCATCTTTTCATGAGAATTTCTTTCATTTTGAATGTGTGTGTGTGAATCCCCAATTTCAGTGAGCTAGAATTTCAAAGTTTAATTCAGTAAATGTGTTTAAATCCGTTTCTCTTGTTCTGCTTATACTGTCTTAAACCATATCATAAGAGATCCCAGAACACTTTTAATATTGATCATCATTTATTATTTTTGATCTTTGAAAAATGAATAAAAGATAGGGATAGGAATCATTATCCCTAGGCATAAAGACATTACATATAGTTCCTGAGGATGGAAGGAGGATTGCCCACTCTTGAACAAACTGGTAAAAGTAGGTCATGCAACAGTAAGTCTGTAGAAAGTGAGGACAGGATTGCTTTCAGTGGAAACTCACGTGACACCAAAGCAAAGGTTAAGAACTATGGGGTGTTGGTAGAGTCAGTGAAGTAAAGAATAAAGAGTTGTTGATGTCAAGTGTAATGACATTGATTACTGACTTGTTATGTTGAGATGCATGTAGGAGATTTGTTAAGCTCACCTGGGTAAGTCTGGGAGGGCCATTCCAGAGACAAATGACTTAGTCTGGCAGCTTACATCAGAAGTACAAGTTCTTGGATAGTACAAAGGCAGAAAGAAGATGCCTACCAATGATACTGACTCACTGTCATGGATTCCTAGTTACAAGAGGCAGGCTGCTTTGTTCACAAAAAGTTCCTGGCCATGGTGTTCTGCTTCACCAATAGGTCAAACGTAGCAGAGCCAACTGACCAAGAATTGAAACTGCAAATTTAAATAAATATGTTCCTCTTTGGTTGTTATATTGATAATTTTAACACATTAATTTAAAATGAAAGAAATAAGAAGTGAGTTTTGCAGGCACAAGTCATCGTGGAGTATAACATCACTGTTATGGGGAGAGGAAAGCATCTTCAACAAATGGTGCACAATTGGATGATGGTGTATAGAAGATAGACCCATGTCTATCATCATGCACAAACTGAAGTCCAAATGGGTCAAAGACCTCAACATAAATCCAGCCTCACTGAACCTCTTAGAAGAGAAGGTAGAAGGTACCCTTGAACAAACTGGTTTAGGAGACCACTTCCCAAACATAACTCCAGTAGCACAGACACTGAGATCAACAATTAATAAATGGGACCTCTTCAAACTTAGAAGCTTCTGTAAGGCAAAAGACATAGTGGACAAGACCAAAAGCAGCCCATAGACTTGGAAAAGATTTTTTACCAATCCTACATCTGACAAAGGGCTGATCTCCAAAATATACAAAGAACTCAAGAAACTAGTCAACAAAACACCAAATAACCCTATTAAAAAATGGGGTACAGAACTGAAGAAAGAATTCTCAATAGAGGAAATCAAAAATGCTGAAAGACACTTAAGAAAGTGCTCAACATCCTTAGCTATCAGGAAAATGAAAATCAAAACAACTTTGAGATACCATCTTACTCCTGCCAGAATGGCTAAAATTAGAAACACCAATGACAACTCATGCTGGAGAGGATGTGGAGAAAGGGGAACACTCCTCCACTGCTGGTGGGAGTGCAAACTCATACAGCCATTTTGGAGATAAGTATGGTGGTTCCTCAGGAAAATGGGAATTAGTTTACCACAGGACCCGGCAATCCCCCTCTTAGGCATATACCCAAATGATCCACATCCATGCAACAAAGACATCTGCTCAACTATGTTCATAGCAGCATTATTTGTAATAGCAAGAACCTGGAAGCAACCTAGATGTCCCTGAACTGAAGAATAGATAAAGATGTGGCACATCTACACAATGGAATACTAATCTGCAGAAAAAAATAATGAAATCTTGAAATTTGCAGGCAAGTGGAAGGAACTTGAAGAAACCATCCTGAATGAGGTAACTCAGTCACAAGAAGAAGAACATGGTATGTACTTGCTCATATATGGATTTTAGACCTAGCACAAAGGATCACCAGCCTATAATTCACATCGCCAGAGGAACTAGGATACAATGTGTATTCTAGGAGATTCAGATACAGTCCCTCACAAAAGGGGGAAGGGACAAGACCCCCAGAGCACATGGGAAGGGGGCGTGAATGGAGAAAGAACTAGGAGAAAGAGAAGGGGAGGATAGGAAAGCATGTGCGACTAGAGAGAGAAAGAGAGAGAGAGAGAGAGAGAGAGAGAGAGAGAGAGAGAACATAAAAGAGGGAGCCATTATTGGTTTGAAGAGAAAACTGAACCTAAAGAAAGGTTTAGAGACCTACAAGACTGACTCCAACTAACAATTTGAGCAACTGTGGAAAGGCTACCATAAATGCCCTTCCCTGATAGTGAGATCAAAAAATAACTTATCCACCATCATGGAGCCCGCATCTAGTACCTGTTGGAAACAGAAGCAAACGCCCATAACTAAACACTGAGTCAAACTAGAATCCAGATACAGAGAGAGAGGACAAGACCAGGTTGCAGAAGTCTTGTCTGATAATGATAATGTGTAAAAAATACAAATACAAATCTTATATGTATTTTTGTTCTGGCATAATATTATATAACAATTTTATTCCAAGGATTAAAAATTCTTTGTACAATAACAATGGCTGTTAGGAAAATTAGGTTTAAACCTACAATGTGTGCTGATAGAATATAGAATCTCTTCTCTCCAAGATACTGTTTCTGGAAGGCTGAATGTTGGCTAGTAAGGTTGCAAATCATTCTTAGTTGAACTGGGTGTGTTGGGCACATTTACAGTTGTACACTCTCCATTGTAATTAATGTGTGCAATAATTTTTTGAGCTAGGAATAAACTTAGCAAAGATTATGTTGGTTGAGCATAATCTAAGAGCTGAATCATTCTGTCTCCTTGGTCACTGCTTGCCTGTGCCTGTTGTTAAGTGGATGTTTCCTTGTGCCTATGTAACACAATAATCTTATTTTATGCAAATTCTTGTTGGTCAGTCTCTTTTGCCTTAATAAATTCAGGCTGGTACTGCAAAATACCATAACAAGATGGCTTATAAACAGCAGGAATTAAATTTTTAGTCTGAACACTGGAAAGCCAGAGATCCAAGTGCCAGCAGATTTGGTATCTGGTAAGGACATGTTCCAGGTTCACAGATCACTGTCTTCTTAATGTGTCCCGACACATAGTGCAAGACGTGAGAGCTCTGGAGGGTCTCTTTTGTAAGGTCATCTCCTTCATGGTGATTCTCCCTCCATGACCTACTCATGTTCAGAGGCCTTTCTTCAAAGAAATGTCACACCAAGGGTCGGGATTTTAATACATGAATATGAGGTATTAGATACACCAATTTTATGACATAATTGCAAATATAAATATTATTGTTTAGGTATGAAGAGACCAAGAGATGGACAAACATTTGCAATTGAAAAGACAGTATGTTCAGTTTCCAAGAGAAGTAGTTGTAAGGTGTGAGGTGGGCCCACACAAGAAGTGCTGACATCAGTCAGGACATAGGAAGAGAGGAGCAAACTTTGTCACAAGCTATTAATGTGATTTCCACATAATAGGATAGGTGAGGCAAGATTATCAGGTTAGACATTAGCTTTGGAAAATGATTCTGCTGCTTTTACCATATAGGGGCTATTCCGAGTTGCCTGGTAGAAACCAATTGTCAACTAATCACTGTAGATAATGAAAAAAAAGTGAATGACTCCATCCAAGTATAAGAAGAATGTAAGAGCGTCATAAAAGTTGTAGTTTCAGCATGGACTCTGGGTAGGTCAGCTTATATATAACAACTTCACAAGCATGTCCTTTGTTATCTCTTAGATTTAGAACCTTTACAGGGAATTCTCCTTTTAGGTCAGCAAGCCCCCTGTGTACAAAAATTTAAAATACAAATAAGATATGATTGATGTGCCTCCATATGTTTCTTCCCTGTGCTACCTAGCCCCTTATTTTCCAAAGGTTATTTTTACAGGATCTTAAAAATAGTCAAGCAGTTCACCAAAGCCAGTGAATAAATATATGCTTTTATCATATGCTGCCTATCTCAGAATATAGATGGCTAATTCAGGTCAAAAAGAGAACAGCAAAATGCTCAGTTTATCTACTACTTTTTGATATATCTGGCCAACCCTTTTCCCTTTGCTTGCTCATCTGAATACTCTCATTTTAATCAATAGAATGGAAACTGTTTGAAACATGTGGGTGACTCAAGTCCTTTTGGATTGTCCCCTGAAGGTCTCAAGAACTAGAACAGCCCTTTAGCAAGTATGAAGGAGGAAACTCATAGCTGTCCTTCATGATTTCAAGTGATTTCCTTTCCTCTCTCTCCATCTCATCAGATCACTGTACCTAAGGCAGTGTTGACCTAACATATCAGTTGCAAATTGCCACCTAGACCTGCCTTCCTTACATCTGCTTTGCTTAGAATAGGCTGGGATATCAAATAAAAGTATGGTGGGAGCCACTCTACTAGAGTCTTTGATGTTTTAGGGATACTATTCTCTTCAGGCCTTTGTTTGTTCATTTTTTTTGTTTTGTTGTTTTGTTTTGTTTTTTAAGATGTGACTAGAATAGTCATTATTACCATCCAGGTTTTGAATCAACAAAGTAGAAGGTGAACTTACCCACTGTGAAACTTCCCTTTAGTTTTCCTTATTTTACTGCCTCACTTCCATTTCTTTCCCCTAATAACACCTGGAAGGAACCAGATAACTTTACACTCTTTATATTAATTTCTTAGAGCTTCTGATTTAAAAATATTACATTCCAAATATGGAAATAGATGCTTAAATTTCATCCAATAATCACCATATAACTAAGGTCATTTCCACTCATCTTCATTGTAAACATCTGTAATAAACTCCACTGAAGCATTTCTTCACTTTCTACTAGGAAACCTCAAGTATTGGATAATACAGAATAATGATGAAGAAGCAACTCTGTGCAGAATAACACACAAACACATACACATGCACACACATAACTTGTTTCCAAATGAATGTATTTATTTGTGTATTCAGTTTCTGCTTAAAATCCTTTTTGAGACCAAAGGTTATTGGAAGCCACTTTTTCCCAAGCCCTCAACATTGTGGCTAAGGAGGAAACTGAATCTCGTGAAAAGTAAATGGGCTCTTGGGTAGCTGAGAGAGAACTAGATAGTAGACAGTCAGGCTGAGATGTCAGAACTGTCAAAACAGATGTTCTTCTCCACTTAGGTGTTGAAAGATGATTTCTCATATTTTATTGTTTAGACAGAAAAAAGTTCAAGATTACTCAAATATAAGACGTTTAAGGTCTTTCTACTTCTTAAATAAAGTTCCTTTGAGGAAACACTGTTCTTTCTGGCTAGCCTGGAACATGCAGTATAAAGCATGCTGAACTTAGACTCACAGAGATAAATCTGTTGCCTACCTCTCAAATGGTATAATTAAAAATGTGCACCAGCACACCTGGCAAGAAAAGACAATGTGTCTTTAAATAAGCTGTTTCGTACTAATCATCTCTATAAGCTTGTCTTCATGACTTTCAGTCCTCAGGCACACTTTTGAATCCACTTCATTCTGAATGGAAGGTTGGCTATCATGTGCACTGCCTTGGCCTTCAAGTACTTTCTACTGGGATTCACTTTTTCTTTCTCTCCTAAACACTGGATTTCTAACCTTCTCTGAACAGTGGCCAGTACATAATTTACCACATTGTGATTTTCTGATTGATTGATTGATTTGAGGAACTTCAGCTTGCTCATTCAGTGGTTGGATATTCTCAGCACAGAAAATGCCTTTGTGATTCAGGTTTTATATATTTTAGCAATTGTTTCCAGTTCAGGTACTTGTACCTTAAGACAATTTCAAGACAGTCTAATTTTAAACATCTAAAGAGGATAATGATAAATAATTAAAATTTGAACCTCAATCTCAAGAATAATAACAACGTTTGTACTCTAAAAGCAATCTTAATTATTGTGTTTATTCAGCTTTTCTATTGTTTTTACACATAATTTTTGTGAAGCTTCTCATAGCCTCTTTCTTCCATTTAATCCTTTCATGAGCAAATATTTAGGTGGACTAAGGATGCTTTTGTTCCATTTTGTAGATACAGAAATGGAATTTTAAATGGGTAGTGTCACATGATTAAGTCATGAGTGCCAAATGATTGTTGAAGCCTCTTTCTAGAAATCAAATTTTAATCAAGAGGACTTTGGCTTTTATGGTACAGAAATTCTTGCAATTAAGCTATAATTTTAGTGGTATCTTCCTATGCCCTAAATAATATTTCAAGTTACAGAGATTTTATTAAACAGTGAAATATACTTGGCATTCATAGAGGAATGCTTAAAGGCTTGGTATACTACATACATTTGAATATAGATAAAAAGTAGTTGACCACTAATTTTTCAATATTCACTAATTCTTTGAACATGAAAATTAAGTTGTGGGATCATAAATATTACAAAATTTTAGTCTCCCTCAATCATTTTTTTGCAAATGTCTTGATTTCACTTTTGTTTGAATGGCTAGATAAAAGTTCACTGTGTGAATATAGCACATTTTCATTTATAGATCTGTTAACAGATATCTAGGTTTGATTTTATTTCCTAACTCTTGAGAATAGTAAAGCAATAAACATAGATAACTAAAATGTTTGGACAAAGTAGCCTATTCTAAGAAAAAGTACTGCATACTTTTTCTCATGTATACATGCTACATATTAATTTTCAAATATATGGGGAGTATAGTTATCAATCACACATTAGCCCATGAGGTGTTGCAAAAGGGTCTTAATGTGGGAGGATAGGGCAATAGATATATGTGATGTGAGGGTAGAAAGGAGCACTAGAGAGATAACTATCAGTAAAGTATAAGCATAAAGCTCTAAGATTAGAGCCATGGTACTCCCCAACCTAAAGGAAGAACTTCAATACTTAGAGGATTGGCAGGTATATTTCTGGAGCACATTTCCCCCACCTAGACAACAGTTACCTCTGGGTTCAGTGAGAAACTCTATTTCAAAACATAAAGCAGAGAGAGAGATTGAGGAAGGTATCCAGTGTTGAATTCTGGGGCATATATGAGCACACACACACACAGTGGCAGGTGGGGGACTACTAAGGTAAGAATGGGGACAGCAAGTGTGGTGGGCAGGAAAAAGATGAAGGATGGGAGTTAGAGGGAGGAGAATCAAAATTGCAATGTATAAATCAACAGTGAATAAATAAAAGCAATGCTTATGTACCATAATAAAGTCCTTTATTATTCATACTAATTTTAAAAAACAAATAAAAATTTAAAAGTATTTTAATAATCTCAAAGGTAGAATTTTATCTAGACAAAACAACATATACAGAATTTTTAAATGTAAGCTTGGACTCTTCAATCCTTTAAGATCAAAGTCAAGTTTGATGGGTTTGTGCCTTTTCAGAAATCACACTCCAGTTCTGTATATGTATATACCTTCAGTTCATAGGTACAAAGAATACAACCTACTTAAAATAATTGTACTATTTTTGTTTTGGTTTCAGACAGGTTTTTTGTTTGTTTGTTTGTTTTTGTTTTTGTTTTTGTATGGCCTTGGCTGTCCTGGTACTAGCTCTGTAGAAGAGGCTGGCCTAGAACTTCTCAGGGATCTGCTTGCCTCTGTCTCCCAATTGCTGGGATTAAAGATTTACAACAACATTGCCTGACTTAAAATAAATGTACACTTGAACTAATCTAAAAATACACTTTTACCTGGGAGATGTATAATATCAGTAATACAGATAACTGATTGAACTCACCAATAGATAAAAATTACATTTGTGTGATAATTATACCTTGATCTTACTATGAACTTAAAAAGAGGAAATATAAAATGTTACCAATATTATTAATGAGGGAGCCATTATAGGTTTGAAGAGAAAACTGACTCTCTAGAGAAATGTCCAGAGACCTACAAGGATGACCCCAATTAACAATCTGAGCAACAGTGAAAAACCAACCATAAATGTCCTTCCCTGATAATGAGATTGATAACTAACTTATATGCCATCATAGAACCCTCATCTAGTAGCTGATGGAAACTGAAACAGACACCCACAGCTAAACACTGAGCTGAACTCCTGGAATCCAGATGCAGAGAGGGAGGAGTGATAAGGAAAGGGGTCAGTCAAGACCAGGCTACAGTAATCCACAGAGACAACTAACCTGGACAAGGGGGAGCTCATGGACCCCCAGCCTCATAGCTGGGAAACCAGCATTGTACAGACTCAGACCTCCTGAATGTGGGTCTCAAATAGAAGGTCTGGGCAGTCTAAGGGACCTCTCAAAGTGGAACCATGATATACCTGGTGCACAAAAGGACTTTGAGAATAAAATTACCCATGGAGGGATATTCCCCTAGCCTAGTGACACAAGAGAGGGCCTAAACCCTACTCCAAATGACTTGACAGATTTTGATGATCCCTCATGGATCATCCTTCCTCCCTGTGGAGTGGAAGGGAATAGGATGGGAGGGTCAGGGGGCTAGGGAGGAAGGGAGAAGGAACTGGAATCGATATGTAAATTAAGAATATATATATATATATGTTAAAAATAAAAAGAAATTTGTGATACAAAAAAACAGTATTATTAAGTTATGGAGAATGAAATTATTCCAAGTCCAGTTTCAAATTCTATATTTGATAACATCAGCATATAACATTGTATTTGAGCAACTTTGTTTTTTGATGCTATTTAGCAAAGATTTTGAACACTTTCAAAATTTGTATCACTAGAAAGTGCTTTGTGTGTTGATGAATATTATTATTTATGTGTTGAATCTGTATACTTAATCATATGAAGTTGAATTCTTTTAAACTTACCAGAGAAGATAGGAAAGATAAAAAGTAATACACATTAATATAAACCAAGCCATTAAAGCTCCAATAACCTGATTCTTATGGTTGTCACTGTTTATAATACAGTTCTGTTACTGTAGGGTAAGTATTGACTGAATGTGCTACCTAGACTGAATTTTCCTCAGTCTCAGACAAAAACATGGACTTCTGCAATCCACTTTAGAGTCTGGAATATTCCTAGATCACAAGTTTCAGCCATCTATCTCAACTTTGTGTTAATTGTGCTTCAGCAAATCATGCCTACTTAATTTCCCAATACACTCTAGGACAGTCTAACCTCTAGTTAAAAAGGTGTACCAAGATTCATGCCACTCTGTAATTTCACTTTGGCATTAAAATCTCCTAATGGCTGGTATTATAAGTCTACAATCTAAAATTACCTAGGTTCCTTACCTTGGCATGTTCTTTCTAGGGTTTTGAACTATAGATCCTGAATAAAAACATGACCACCTTGAATAACAAATTCTGATTTCATGATTATTTTTTGTCTGAATGAGTTTAATTCTATTGGTACTAGATGTACTCCAAATCAAGACTGGCTTGACACATGCATTTGACATTTGACATTTACAAACAAATGCCAAATTTTCCTCTGTCAAAAGTTCCCCTGTGTCTTATTTTCAGGGTTGTTCCCACCTCTCACACTTCCTGTCTCTTTTGGAAGAGTGGATTAGTTGTTATTATTAGGAAACAAGAAGTTTACAGCTAGGAATTAACACTAAGTTTGGAGGATACACAAGTCTAAGAATATGTGGCTAATGTTAAGAAAAATCAGTGTCAGGCATTGGTGGCACATGACCTTTATTCCAGCACTCTGAAGGCAGAGGCAGGCAGATCTCTATGAATTCAACATTAGCCTGGTCTAAACAGCGAGTTCCAGGACAGGCTCCAAAGTAATACATAGAAACCCTGTCCCCCCCCCCCCAAAAAAAAAAAAAAAAAAAAAAAAAAAAAAAAAAAAAGCAAAACGAACCTATGGTAGTGGGATCATTAATGTTACAAATTAAAAAACAAAACAAAAATGAAGCTAAGAAATCATACATAATGTGTCAGAATAAAATATCCAATAATCAATCAGTACATGGTGATATTTCTGACTTCTCTGAAATTTCTCTCACAATGATCACAGCAGAACTCTCTAAAGTAACATCAGTAAGAAAATGTCTGCCTTCATCCTTGGCTTGTTGAACACAGTAGAAAGAACTGTTCCTTTGGTTGATTAGTTCTAAATAAATCTTGGCTACTAAAATCAGAATTTTCTGGATTCATCTGCTCACTGGGTCACACATTATTCACACATTCATCCTGCCCTTCTTGACTTTCAGAACATCCAGATGTGGAAAGTACATAGTGGTTAATAATAGTGTTGGTCTGGACAAATGTGAAGTCAAGATCTGGCACCAGCACTATGGAGTGTGTAACTAACTTGGGTCTAATTATTTAACATCTCTACATGAGGCTGTGCATGTAAAGCTCTCAACTGGGCCTGTGGAGTGATGAAAAGTAAGTGTTTAGTAAACACTAAGTACAGTGAGCCTACTATTTTGTAATCACCACCCATCATTATTATGTTCCTCCAGCGTACCCTCCTTATCCTGTGTTCTGAACTAATGTCAAGCAAGGAGAAGATCAAATAAAAGTTAGCTAAGCAACATTAAAAAGCCAAGACCACAAACAATAGTTCTTTCTTTTCTTCACAATTCTTATTAGAACTGCTTGTCACGAGAAGAAAACAGACAGAAGTGGAAGGTGGTTTAGTGCTTAAAAAGTAGGGATACAGTGTCACACTCCAATTTCTCCCTATGTATTCAAGTCATCTATTACAACTATTAATCCCTGAGAACTGAGGAAGAGCAAATGATTAATGGATTTAATGCAGAAGTTACTTGAAACCAGATTAATGAATGGAAGGTGAGTAAGAAATTACTAATGAATTGCAGAAATATCTCATTTGAATTACTTCATAATATTTACATCAGAATTATGTTAACCACAGTGCCAGGGGCACTTTGGTCTCTGAGCCGTCCAAAATTCATTTTAAGAAATCAAGTATGTATTTACTTTTCAGAATTCTGCAGCTTGGCCATTGTCATCTATAAATCTGATGCCTAGATAACTAGTGAATTGTGTGTTCAAACAAACAAACACAAACAATCAAACAAACCTGATGAATGGTTCTGAGCAAAAGTCGGTTGGCCTATGTTCTCCTTATTTCAGTGTTTGTGACCTGGGATAGATTACGTGCCACATCTGGCCTCAATTTCTTATTTATCAAACAAGAGTTCTAATGGTATCATTTATGTGGTTTTGTGGTTAACAAATTACTCTCCTATACATTATCCCTTTTTATATACCAGTATCCTTCTAGTCCAGTATCCTTCTAGTCTAGATTGCTGTGGAGATAAACATATTAAAAGGTATAAAAGCTGTTGTGAAATTAGAGGCCATTGAAACTTGTGCAGCAATAATGCATTGACAATATAATTAGAAAACACTACACAGAAGAACAATGTTCCCAATGCTTAATGGGAGTGTTTCCAAACCATTAACACAGAACTCTGCTGGATATTTATGAACACTTAATTTGCTCTGATGAATTCATCATCTAGCCAGCCAGCCAACAAGTTTTCTGTAACACGGAGGTCAGAACCTTTAATGAAGAAGATCCCTGTTAGCTACCCTCTCCATGGCAGTCTCTGGCTCATTCTGAAAATAACAGTCTGGCACTTCATTCCTAGGAAGCCACACAGTACAAAATTGCTTTTGGTTTTACCCTTCCCACTGGTATAGTAAATGGGAATTCTTTGCCAACCATTCATAAAACACTATGCCACACACATCTAAGACTTATTTTGAGATTAACTGTGATGTATGCAGTCATTATAACAGCTTGGTGCTTTTCAATTCTCACCTTTTCCTTCTAAGCTCATGAATAAAAAATATTTACATAATAAATAGCATATAAGTGTGAGCAGTTTTCTCTAAGACATGAGGCAAGAATACAGTTCAAGAAGTCCTAGCCTTGGAAAGGAGGAAGTCTACTTTATCCTATTTTTAAAATTTACTAATCTAAAAACCAATTATCATCATCATCATCATCATCATCATCATTATTATTTTAGCATACCTGGCTGCAGTGTTAAGCAGTCAACAACATTTGGAATTGTTAACTAATATATTACAGACTTGCTCTCTGTTATTGCCATTTTTGTGTTTTAAAATCATTTTTGTGTTTGTATGTATTCATGTATATGTGTGAGCACATTTATACTTGTAAATGTTCCTGCATGTTTCTGTGTGTGAATGAGTGTGTGTGTGTGTGTGTGTGTGTGTGTGTGTGTGTGTGTGTGTGCATGTGTGTGTGTGTGTGCAGGCTGGAAGACAGCCATGTAACCCCTACTCATACTAAGCCCTCACTCTTTTTCCTATAACTGTATCCAATAAAAGTGTTAGCTCATCAAGCTATATTTTGACAGAAACTTGGTTTAGATTTACCATTGCTCCCCATGATTAGGTACATAGAAATAGTCCCTCCAATAAAAGGCATGCATTATCATAGGACCCAGGAATCAATTTCTGAAAATACCTTAAAGGGATTCAAACCCAAAATGCTGAAGAAATGGTCACTCTCCTGTTTTCTTTATGGGATTATTCGTGACAGCCAGGATGTTTAAGCAAATTAAATAACAATACATGGACAAGTTGAGTAAACAAAATGTAGTACATTATATAACATAATACTTATCAGTGATGAGGGTGTGAGAGTTGAAGTGAAGTAGTAGATTTTTGAAGAATGAATGTTTGCTGGCTCATGGCAGGGGAGGAAATTGATGAGTGAATCTTAGACACTGAACTCCACTCAAGTTGAGCTCATTAATTATGTAATTTCACTAGTATTTATCAGACTGTACTTGGGTGAAGAAAAAGATAACAAGGAATAATTATCACAGGCTGTGTTGTTTTTGAGAAGGGGTGTGATAGATGGGAAATAAGGCAAGGATGCTAAAGATGATAATTTTAATCTCCAAGAAGTACAGACATTGGTACTTATTTTTCTTTGAGAGATTAATGAGAACTGGTCTGAATGTTTATGGCCTATATACCAGTTGTTTAACAACTAGTCTTCATACATCATTTTATCCATCATCCACAACAAATCTGTTTGTCATAATATTTCCATTTTTTTTTTAAGTCGGGGCTCTCAGAGGAACGGCTGGATACCAAACACATTATTGCTAGGAGTCATTAGAACCAGTACTCAACCAAGTGACTATTTGAGAAGGCAAGTGAAATTAATGAACTTGAATGAAAGTAATCAGTAAGAAATAATTCCGTTTATATGTCTAACTGAATAGAACATGCACATACTTTTGAAGATGTAAAGAATTCAAATGACAAAAGTTCATAGATTAGGATTAAGGTCATTAATTCCAAATGGGCTATTGTCAGACAGTAATATTTAACAGCTGTCCAAACCCTTAGTGAATTCAAAGAAGTTTTAGAAATGTTATCTCAATAATCAAAACAATTGTATGAAGTAGATAGTTGATCAGTTGTGCTTTCCTGGTTCCAAGAATGAAGGGATTTTCAGAATTTTCTGACTCCTGGGTTTGGCTTTTGGTTTTCATTTGTGAAATCCCATGAAAATGTGAACTAGTGACAAATATATTCACAGCAAGTTTATATTTCACATATGAATAACACCCTGAAATGATAGGCCTATTGTTAGTATTGTTACTACATTCACTATTTTATAATTGAAACTATGAGGACAATATGTTCAATGTTGAAATCATTTTTTTCTTTTCTTTCAGAGAAAAAAAATATCTGCTACCTTCATATAAATCAGCTGGGCCGACACTGGAAAAAAGTTCAACATCTCTCTTGTGTGAGATTTGGCTCCCTTTCTTTCTCTTACTCTGTAGTAGTCACAACTTGATTCTTAAAGAGTCCCATTTCTCTCTGAACACCACCATTGTCTTTTTAATGATAAAACAGAGATATGCAAATGTAGCATGATAAATAAAGGACACAGAGGCAGATATTGGGGTTCAAGCTTCAAGCTGATGATCAGAGAAGCAAAGCAGCCAAGGCAGTGGATATTACCACTACCAAGCTGAAAAAGGCATAAGGAAGTAAAGAAACGGGAAAAGGCAAATTTAGTCATGCTTGTCTATGGAATAGTATATAAGAAGAATGTAAAGTGTAATGAGGAAGAAAAATTACAAAGACAGCCAAGAAAACAGAGACATGTGTTATCTCTCTCAATCACAGGCTTTGGCTTTAGCAAAGTTGGAAATCAAGGCAGATTATGGTAATCTCTTTTATTCCCTACTAATAAGGTATTTTGACATGTACAATCTCTCAATTAAGTTGAAAGGGTTTAAATAGGTGTTTTAAATGAGCTTAATTTTTTATTAATTGAATTTATAGTATCAATTCTATTAAAATCTTAATATGGCTTTTGGTTTAAATTAGAATTTTGGAGCTTTGGAAAACAATAAATAGATTCATCTAAAAGTATCTTATAATAAATATTTCACTTCATAGAGATAATAAGCAAACGAGAAAGCAAAATTGTGCCAAATGATAATGTTAATGTTAAGAATGTGACACTTAATCAGAAATGACACTTATTAGAAAACCTGTTCCAGTAACTTCAGTTCCTGGCTTGTATCGCTGTAATTTTAGAGGAAGAATACAGTCTTGATTTAAATGGAAGAGCATTGGGCTGCTATACATTTGAGGCTTCATCTAACAGGTTGATTAGAAAGAAAATCAGTATTAAGAGAATGGTAAGTGTAGGAAAGAAAAAGTGGGAAAAGGACAATTTAGCATTTTCTATTATTCCTCTGAATTTTTATCTGTTTATATAATAGAATCTTTTTCATTAATTTTTATTTAATTGTTTTTCTTATTTTACATGTATATCCCATTTCCCTCTCCCTCCCATCCTCCCATTCCCTTAACAGAACTCCCATCCCATCCCCTTCTACTCTCCACAGAGAGTGAGACCTTCCATGAGAGATCATCAAAATCTCTCAAGTTATTTGGGGTGAGGCTGAGGCCCTCCCCTGTGTCTCTAGGCTACGTGAGTACTCCTCCATGGGAACTGGGCTCCGGAAGTCTGTTACTGTACTGGGATACATCCTGGTTCCATTATCAGAGGTCCCATAGACTGCCAAGGCCTCCTAACTGAGACCCACATTCAGGGGATCTGTGTCAGTCTTATGCTGGTTTCCCAGCTCCAGCTATAAGTCTATGGTTCATGACCTCCCCTTGTTCAGGTCAGCTGTTTCTGTGGGTTTCTCTAGCCTGGTCTTGACTTCTTTGCTAATCACTGTTCCCTGTCTGCAACTGGATTCCAGGAGGTCAGCTCTGTGTTTAGCTGTGAGTGTCTATTTCTGCTTATGTTAGCTACTTAATGGAGGCTCTAGGATGGCATATAAGTTAGTCATCAATCTCATTATCAGGGAAGGGCATTTAAGGTAGCCTCTCCACTATTGCTTAGATTATTAGTTGGATTCATCCTTATAGATCTCTGGACATTTCCCTGGTGCCAGATTTCTCTAAACCTATAATGGTTCCCTCTATTATGGTATCTCTTTTCTAGTTCTCGTCTATTCCTCCCTAGACTCAATCTTCTTGCTCCCCCATGTTCTCCTCTCCCTTCCCCTTCTCCCGTTTTCTTTCTCCTAACTCCACCTCCCCTCCCCTCCCTGCTCCCAATTTGTGGCACTGACTCTACCTGACAAAGTATTCCTACACACTTGGAATCTTGAGAATTAGAAAAGTTGTGGAAAAGAATCTCTATCAAGTAATAAGATACACAAAACAATATAAAGCATCAAGAGAAAAAATAAAAGTGCAACAAAATTGCCAAATAATGGGGGGGACAGATCCCTCAACTGGACATTCCTTGTCACCAAATGAAGTTTCCAGTGCCAGGAGTGGGTTACATATAATCAAATTGTAGGCCAATATATTCTAATAAGAACTCTTGAACAAGACTATAGGTATTCAACTAACAATACAAGGCCACATTGCTGAAGACAACATCGTTGAACATGGAACAGTTGAGATAGTGCCTATCAGAGTTTTCACCCCTACTATCTAGAGTTCATGGCACTGGAAAGTACTCTGCACAGTACCAAAACAGAAAGGTAAACACCAACCAGCTACAAATCCTTTGACCTAAACCTACTGTGGTGATCTGCCTGCAATATATGCTGGTGCACTTGTGACACAAAGCTTGTGGGAATAACCTACCAAAATCTGATTGTTTTCATGATCACTCTTATAGAGGGAACCCATATTGACACTGCTTAGGTGGTCAAGAACTTGAGACTAGATAGGTCAAGCATCTAGGTGAAAACCAAAGATTACCATTTTGCTAAAGCAAATAGCCAGAAATTGACTCCTAATTACATTCTGCTATACTCATAGATCAGTGTCTCACTCCATTGTCAACAGAGGGTCTTCTTCCTGAGCAGATGGGAACAAGCACAGAAACCGACAGCCAGACCATATGCAGAATGTGAGAGACCTAGGCATACTCAACCTTAAGTGAGATGTTCCCATTCCCCTTGGTCTCAGGGAATTCTTTAGAACAAGAAAAAGGAATGTGTAAGAGTATAAGAAAGAGTTTAAGAGCCAAAGGAGTTAGGGGACACCAAAGAAACAATGCCTGTACACATGAATGACTGATGTACACATGAACTCACAGAGATTTCGGTAGCATGCACTGGGCCTTCCTGGGTTTGCACCAGATGGGTTTCTAGAGCTGAGATGAGAAGTGGACAGAGAAACCCCATTCCTAATATGGAAGCTAGCTTCAACTGACAACTACTCTCAAATAAAAAATTAGCTTTCCCCACTGGGAAATCTAATCTCACTGGGAAAAGAAGCCACCTTTAAGGTCAGGCTATGTGCTCCACCCCACTGTGTCCAGGAGATGGCCAACACAAGACCAAATCAATGGCATTGGCTGGGGTTCTTTGTCTCTAAATATTGTATTAGAAGTTTTTGTTGTTGTTGTTTACCTTTGTTTGTTTGTTTTTAATCTTACAGGTCCTTTTCATTTTTAATAGCTTTTGTTTTGTTTGATCATTTGTTTTATGGGATTCTTGTGTGTGTGAACAAGTATGTCTCTGCATCTGTATGTGTTTCTCCTGATTTTAATTTGGATATTTTTCTTCTGTTTGTTTTCTCCTATTCTGATCTGTTTGATTTTGTTTTAGATTATTGTACTTTATTACTATTTTTGAGATGCCTGTCTCTTTGTTTTTCTAAAGAGAGAAATGATGTGGATCTGAGTAGTAGGAGAGGAGGAACTGGGAGGAGTTGGTGGAAGGGAAACAATGGTCATTCAGGGTTGGTTAGATAACTTAGTTGATAAAGAGCTTGTCCTGAAAGCATGAAGATCTGGGTTTAATATGCAGAAATAAGGTTAAAATGAAAATGAATCATTATACACCTATAACCCAAGCCCTTGGAAGAAAGGGACAGGAGGATGCTTGGAGCTCACTGGCTAGCTGGTCATGTACATTACAAAAAAAATAGCTGTCCAAAAAATATTATGAGAAGCAATCTTACCATGAATTCTGATCTCCAGAAATATCACCACAGGAGAGTGCTCTCCCATTCATTTTCACGCAAGCATGCACCACAGGCACGCACAGGCACACACACACACACACACACACACACACACACACACACACACACAAGCCAATAAAATAATTAAAACTGGAAAACACACTAAAGCACGGCTGTTATTTCTGACTTTTAGCTAATGCTGCCATCAACAAACGTTCCCCTCTGCTTAGGTTATCTGCACTTTCTGTTGTGATTCTGTGTAAAATTTCCATGTGTTTCTGTAATACTTTTCTACTCTGTATGAGCAGTTACAGGCTTTATAAAAAGAGAGCCCACTTTGTAACTTGATTCCCTGTCTCTATAAAGCTTCTTCCTCATCCTCTGGGATGAAATTCATCTTAAGTAATTTGGTCATATCTCTCTGTAACTCAAGCATGAACAAGAAGCTTGGTATGTTATGAGAATTCAAAATTGCAGGTTGTTTTGTGGGTCTCTCCTAGTTGCTCAATATCTTCTTAGCTCCAGCTTCTTGGCACTATCCTAGCTGATGTCCACCCCTTGTTCTGTGCTCCTCATCATCACTTTATACACATAATAGCGGCCTCTGAAATCTGCCCTCCTGCCTCGATGGCATCATAGATCCTTATCTGCTAAACTTTCCTCTCTTATCACCCACTTCTCTGCCTTCACTGAAAAAGCCTTAATCCAACACTATCTTATTGTCAACTGTTCAATAAAAACCCTCATTATATTTTAAATTGTTACTTAATATCCTCTATACTCTACCAGCATAATTTTTCACTTAATTTATTTGTAATTTTAACCTCTCTTCAGATCAGTATGTACTAGGCTTTCAAGTAGAACCCACTCTTGCCAAGAATTAATTCTGATGTGTACCTCACCAGCACCATGTCCCCATGGGCCAAAGAGACTTATAATAGCCCTAGACATTCTACTCTGGAGAGGTAAGAGACATGTCTAGGCATTAATTAGCTGAGGGAATTCAGCTAACTTTTTTTCTAGTTCTTCTGAGAAAGACTGCCTAATAATCATGAATTCATTTGTGAATCAAAGACTCTATTAAAATACATCATATAATTAATAAACAATGTATTTGCATGTGAATAGGAACACTATGACCCAGAAGACAAGAACAGAGTGAATATTTTAAAGAAGGTCATTTATCCCATGCCAAATCAATATGACTTAAATCCAGCAGTGACGTGAGTCAGAGGCAGCACGACAGCCTGAAAACACAGTTTCTTGGCCAGGCTAAGTTTGTATCAAACTTTCAGCAGACACTTCTAATAATATGCACTCAGAAATAGGGCATTTTCCAGATGTTTCCTCAGACACACATGCTTTGACATCAAACACACTTTCTGACAGATATTCCTGAGAAGAGTATCACTCTACTAATTGACATCTAACATCTGATTTCTACATCTCTGTAATTTCCATGCAAAAGTTAGAATTTGCCAAGAAGAAATAAACCACAAAGAACAAAGGCAAAAAGTCTTCAATTAAAGATGGACGTGAGAACAGAACATTAAATTGTTAGTAAAGCAATATAGCTCTGACAGTATTATAGAACAAAGATCAGTGTGGGTAACAACGAAATGCAGAAAGAAAAAAAAAATCATGTGTATATTGAAGTTTCATTTCTTTAACCATGAGGACTGAAATAAATAACTTCTATATCTAAAGTTTTATGTAAAAAACAGTTATATAAGAATACAAATAAGGAAGGAGTCTATTCTAAGGGAATTTTCTTCTCGATCAGGGCAAAGAGAAAAGATTGTGTTCTCTTTCTGTACAAAGTTGTACAAGGTTCTCTTGTATTTTTAGCCTGATTATTTAACTTTGTCAGAATAAGCATTCATAGTTATCTATTGTATACTCCATTCCCAATAATTAGATATTTTTAAAGCTCAAAACTTTTTGAAAAACAATATAAAAATTAATCTTTTTTTATGCATATAGAGTATTTTTTATTTAATTTTATATAACAAAGTCCAATTAAATGAAAACAAACATTTATACACAATATTTGGGAATTTGGGCGTCGTTCTTTCCAAACTACTTCCTGCTGGTAAGGGGCGCTGTCTTGGGGGATTCTAAGAAGATTCAGATATCCTAGCTGTAGTCTGTAGGGCTGTTTTGTCCAGCTGTTTGGAATGTAGGATCAGCTTGTACTCTGTTTCAGGCGGTCTGGTGTGATCAAACCACATTAGTCTGGAAGGAATCCACATCTTTTCATTTTCTGTGGAAACAAAAATAGAAATACTTTTCCCCAGTAACTTGTTCTTCAACTTAAATTTTGGAGTCAAAGCGTTTTTTTTTTTTTTTTTTTTTTTTTACATGTCGATCCCAGTTCCCTCTCCCTCCCTCCCTCCCTCCCCCCAAGCCCTCCCTCCCTCCTTCCCTCCCTTTTGCCCTCTCTACCCTCTCCCATGCACTCTAAACACCCTCCCCTCCCAACCCCCCACCACAATACAATATGTAGGGGAATGCCATCCAGTTGGGGTCATGTAGATCTGACAGGTCCTGTGAAGTAGGGACTAGGGCTTCTCTCCTATCTCTAGAATAAGGCAGTTATCCCTCCATGGGGGATATGTTTGCAACGTCCTTTTGTGCACCAGGGATGCATCCTGTCTCCACTGTCTGAGGTCTCTTAGACTGCTCAGACCTTCTGGCTGAGACCCATATTCAGGGGGGTCCGAGTCAGACCCCTGTTGGCTTCCCAGCTATCAATCTAGTGGCCCTTAGCTCCTCCTTGTTCAGGTAAGCTGTCTCTATGTACTTCTACCGCATGGTCTTGTCCTCTCCATCTGCTTCTGGGTTCTAGTTTGACTCAGTGTTTATGTATGGGTGTTTGCTCCTGTTTTCAACAGGCATTAGTTGAGGACTCCATGGAGAAGTTAGTTGTTGATCTTACTCTCCGGGAAGGGCATTTATGGTAGCCTTTCCACGGAAGCTGAGATTGTTAGTTGGGAGCAGTCTTGTAGTTCCCTCGACCTTTCTTTGTGTTCAACTTTATCTTCAAAAATTAATCTTAAGGGGCAAATATAATTACAAACATGTAAACATTTGCTAAGGGCCTTGAATGGAAGCAGAACCCATCCATTTGATAAACATAGCATCAAACTGGGTCACGCATGAAAATATTTCTCTTTTTTCACTAATTGTAACACTCCTTTTTTTTTTTTTAAATAGAAGCAGTTAAGCAGGAATTGCCACTTAATATTATAGTCAGAAGTTTTGAAGTTATTTTCATTTTAATTCAGCTTTAAAGCTGAATTGTACATTAGTTAACTAATGTACAAAATTTATGCCATCTTGAATATTTAAACCTGAGAAATTGGCTTTGCTACCAATACCTCATTTATTAAATACACACTTGTGTTTCCTCATATATTTCCAATTTTCCTGACTTTTCATGTTTTCATGTAACATATCTTTCCTAGGAAAATTAATACTTTAAAAATTCTTCTTGAGCGTGCATTGGTAGATTTTATTTTTATTGTTTTCCTGAAAAGTGTTTTCCTATTATACTAGTTCTTAATGGAGCCCTTCAGCAAGCCTGTAATTACACACTGACAGTTGTTTGCCCTCTCTGCCCAACATTATTACCCTTACGTTCTATGTCCCATTTTCATTGTCCCTTTTCAAAAGTAACTCATACTTTAATTAATGGCTCTTCTGAAGTCATGCGTATCTACCCTTACACTTTTACAGTTTGAGTTTTATTAATCTAAGCTTTTTTTTAACTACTATTTATTCATTTATTTATTTATTTTTCATTTCTATCCCAGTTCCCTCTCCCTCTCTCCCTCCCTTCCTCTCTCTTATCCTCTCTCCCCCCTCACATACATCCTGAAGACCCTCCCCTCCCAATGCTCCCACCCAAATTCCACATGTAAGGCAATGCCATCTAGGTGGGGTCAGGTAAATCACTCAAGTCATTTGAAGTAGGGACTAGGACTTCTCTCCTGTCTCTAGGTTAAAGGAGTATCCCACCATGGGGGATGTGTCCACAAGGTCCTTTTGTGCACCAGGAATACATCCTGGTTTCACTGTTTGAGGTCCCTTAGACTGCTCAGTCCTTCTAGCTGAGACCCATATTCAGGGGGTCTGAGTCAGTCCCATGCTGGATTCCCAGGTATCAGTCTGGGGCCCATAAGCTCCTCCTTGTTCAGGTCAGCTGTCTCTATGTGTTTCTGCAACCTGGTCTTGTCCTCTTTCTATGCATCTGGATTCTAGTTCGACTCTGTGTTTTTGTTTGTTTGTTTGGTTGGTTGGTTGGTTTTTTGTTATATATATATATATATATATATATATATATATATATATATATTATAGGCCAGTTACTTGTTTCTTATCGGCTAGCTCTGTCTTAATTATTAACCCATTTCTATTAATCTAAGTATTTCCACTTGGTCTTATCTTACCAGAGAGATGGGCTGATATTCTTCTCCCTATCCTCCATCTTGTATCTCCTCCCTCCTACTTCCTCTCACCTCCTAGTCTCCTTGTCCCACCTATCTTGCTTTGCTATTGGCCAACAGTGCTTTATTCATATTTAAACATATTTACAGAATGACATCTACCATCATCTTCTCTTTTCTGTCTAAAATAAAAAGAAGGGTTTTAACCTTACCATAGCCAAATGTATATCAAAACAGTTATCAAATAAGAACCACAGTTAACAATATTTAGTCCATTAACATTTAGCAAGATTTAAAGAAAATATTTCATCATCCACCCTATCTTTGTGAGTCTGAAGTCCTATATGTAACTTATCTTTAATCCTAACTAAAGAAAACTATAACCATAACTATCTATCTTCAACTCCTTCAAAGACCACAGAAGTATAATATATAAACTCTAAAAATGACAGAGACAACTTGCCGCCTGGTCAATCACCTGAACTTCTTCTTTAATGTTCCATCTTCAGCCCATAGGTCATAGTGTGTCTGGCAGACTCCTCAGCAAAGCAGGAAACCTTAAACTGTCCACCTGTATTGGCAGTTTGTCAGTCACTTTTCTCTGTGTCCTGCAGACTGTCTGGCGGACTCTTCTATGAAGCAGGAACCCTGAAGCAATGTCCATCTTCTATCAGCAGTCACTTTCTTGTGGGCCCTGCATGTTCAGTTTATACAGCATAACCGGTCTGAAACGGATCGAACCGGTCTGATCCAGTCCAAACCAGATCGAACTGGTCTGAACCATCCTAAACAGGATCAACCTGGTATGAACCGGATCGAACCTGTCTAAAATTGGTTTGAACTGGATAGACCCAGTTTGATCCGGTCTGAACCAGATCGAGCCAGATAAAACAGGTCTGTACCGGTCTGAACTGGATCGAACCAGTCTGAACCGGTCCAAGCAGGTCTAAACTGGTTTGAACCGGAATGATCCAGTCTGAACTGTTTAGAGCCTGTCTAAATCAGTTTGAACCGGATTGAGTCAGTCTGAACCAGACCAAACCAGTCTGAACCAGATCGAACGGTTCTGAACCGGTCTTAATAGTATCAACCCAGTATGAAGCGGATCGAACCTGTCTAAACCGGATAGATTCAGTCTGACCTGGATCAAGCCAGATAAAAACAGGTGTGTACCTGTCTAAACCGGTCTGGGCTGGTTTGAACCCGATAGAGCTGGGCTAAACCAGTCTGAACCAGATAAAACCGGTCTGAACTGAATTTTTAAAATAAATAAATTGAATTAATCCAGCAATATTTCTTTTACCAGTTGTTATTTCCTCAACAGTCAAACAATTTAAAGATAACAGAAGAGCATATAGTATCCAAAGTTCCTCTGTGCTTTCCTTCTTTATGTGGCTTTTTTATTACTCTATTTCTTCTACTTCTATTTTTTAATTTTTTGAGACAGGGTTTCTCTGTGTAACTTTTATCTGACCTGGAATTAACTGTATATACCAGGTTTACTTTGTAATCAGAGAGATCTGCTTGCCTCTGTCTCCTGAGTACTCTACATCTTTTTGGTTTTTTTTGTTTTTTTTTTTTTTTTTTTTTTTTTTTTTTTCTTTTTGGCCTTTACAAGCATGTTTTATTTTTGTTTAGAGGAAAACTTCTAATCGTTTCACTCTTCTGTCCTGTATCAAATATTTCTTTTCTTTTCTTTTTTCTTTTTTTTTTTTTTTTTTTTTTTTTTTTTTTTTTTTTTTTTTTTGCATTTTACATTGCCATTTCTCTCCTTAAGTGTTCACTGGGTCACGCATGAAAATATTTCTATATCAATTTTATTCTAAGTAAAGAACTAATTTATCATAAATGTGTGTAAATGAAAGATATTTTAAGTAATGCTTCAAGTTATACAAATACTGCTTGCCATTTTTTATTGAGAGTGCATCCTTTATTTTGTGGCTTATAGACTGCCTTGAGTCTCAGAATAAATTTGGGCATTTGGATGATGTTAGAACTGGGAGATTATAGGGGCTTTTGAAATTGAACTTGATGCATTTTGAATTAGGATGTGTTTATGCCTATGGTATGTATAAGAGGAATGCTTCAATTTAAATATGAACTTCACACTTAGTCCCCAGCTGGTGGTGCTATCTAGGAAGTTTAAAGAAACTTTTGAATATGGAGTATAGCTGGCATATGTGGAAATACCAAGGGGATGGAACTTGAGGCTTATGTGCTATCTCGGCTTCCAGTCTAGCTTTTTACTTCCTGCTTGTGTGATGAAATCATTAGCCACACTCACCACCAGATATTCACCCACTTTAGCCTCTATACTTTTCCTTCCATAATGGACTATATCCCTTTAAAGTGTGATCCAGCATAAATCTTTCCACACTTAAAATGTTCCTGCCAGGTATTTTGTCACAGCCATGAGCAAATTATCTAATATACCATTCTCAATTGAGTTTGGTATAACTGCAAAACTTGGTAATAGAAGTTCTAATGACAATAATCTGGAGTAGGAGTACACTATCATTGTCTACCAAATAACAATGTGACACCTCCAAGTTTATTATGAAGTATAAACTTATTTAGATGCTGAATAATGCTCCAAATGCCACTCTAATGCTAGCAAGTCAAATGGAATACATGTAAGATGAAACATTGTAATGGCTTTTTTATTCACCCCATGCTAATCTCATCTGCTTTCCAGCTGTTAGCTCCCCCTGACTCCCATTTTAGAATCCATTAGTAGGAAACCTGTTTCTCTTCATATCTTAATAAGTCATTTTATACTGACTACATCTCATCGACCACAACTGTCACCCATTTTATAAGTATTTCTACTAACTATCATTTAAAGCACCGCTGTCTTTAATCCTGTTTATTTCCAGCTTGTCTTCTTGTAATTCAATCAGTTCTCTTAATACAATTGTATAGTTGCCAAAATTTCTGGAAAATTCTACGGACTCCACCCATTTATAGGATCAAATTTCCTGATAATGAAAATCACATATGGTCTTAATTTTTCACAGCTATTAAAGGAGGATATGCAATTGAAAATTTACTCACTATTCCCTCCATTCTAATTCTTCTGAGCTTTATAATTTCCTCATAATTCTAATCTTTTTCTGAAAGTTACACAAAGCTTCCCAAATGCCTGGACTCTAGCCCTCTTACCATGCTGTGTGCTGGCTATGAGATGCTGACCTCTTATATGGGATGGAGACCAGGAACTTTGCCAGTTTTAACTGAAGATGGCCATGCTTCTTCTCCAGTAAGTTCTTTTGAAGGCCCTTGCTCCTCCAATCAGCTAAGTTTAAATCTCTTGGGGAATAAACCATCTCTTTTTATCATTGCTTTCTCATTTAATCCTGAATTTTGCTTGGTTGAAGTCACTCCATATCCCTTATGTCAATGGCTCCAGTCTGGCTATTTACAAGACAAAGCCAAACTAGATTTCTGACTCCACCTAACCCCCCCCCCACCATAAAGCAGTCACTAACTACCACTATTTTAAGCTTCTCAGATACAAAATCAAGGACATGAGAATCATTAGAATTCTTTAGTTGAGATCTATAGCCTTTCATGCTATAAATCAAACCTCCATTTCCAGTCCTAAGAATCTGTCCAATTGCCCACTTCTTAAAATGATACAATTGTTAAATTCATGAAGTGCTTTGATATATGTCACTCTGATGGGAGATGTCATTCTGTAAATAAGTTTCTCGAATTGGTTAATGAATAAAGCACTGTTGGCCAATAGGAAAGCAAGATAGGTGGGACTAGGAGACAAGGAAGATTCTGGAAGTAGTAGGGAGGGGTCAGCATGTAGAGAGTTGAGACAACAGAGGTCCGGGCTCTTTCTTCGGTAAGATGAGACCACATGGAAATACTTAGATTAATAGAAATGTGTTAATATTTAAGACAGAGCTAGCCGATAAGAAACTAGTAACAGGCCAACAGAATTATACCTACTACAGCATCTCTGTCTGTTTTTTTGGGGCTGGTGAGGCAGTGGGACCAGAACGGCAGGAAAAACAACCCTTAATGCTACTCTCCATCCTATCTTTAAAGTACTTACTCTCAAATTAAATCCAATCATTTTAAAATAGTCTTAATATATTCGCTAAAACATGTACTCATTCATTCTACAAAATACTAACAATGTATCTACTTAAAGTACAATTTAAAAAAGAAAGAAATAATGAACATGAATAAAGAGAAAAGAATGCTAGAAGTCAGGATTGAGAGAAGTGAGAAATGTCTATGGATGCTAACCTGAATGTGCCCAATCTCATCTAATCTGGAAGCTAAGCAAGGCTGAGCCTGCTTAGTACTTGGATAGGATTAAGTGAAAAAAGTATGTGCTATCAAATACAAAATAATTCTGATTACTTGCCATAAAGTATAAATAAGGGTTTTTTTTTCCTTTTTGAACTTTTATATGGGTTACCATGATGTCTCGCACCTAGAAAGAGAGTAATAAATGTTTTCTAACTACCTTAATTGCCTTTAATCTTTTCAAAAGAAATAAGCCAAATGCATATTTTTGTTCCTAGTAAATAAATTTTCTTCCTTAGAAAATAAACTTTATTTCTACATATTAATGGTCATGAATACATCTGGGTATTAAAATGAATAGAATTATAAGCAAATCATACTCAAGCAGATTTTTAGAAATATAAAAGATAGTAGACTGAAAATGCTCAAAGCAACTAGATGTGACATGATGGTGATTCATGTTTGCTTTATGAAGCCAATTCCTGGCACACAACACCTGAGGTCTTTGGATTTCCTCAAGTGCTAAGTGTTTTTTGAAATGTGCAGGATGCTTTAGAACTCCATGGCAACCTATGGATAGGGCCCCTGGTTACCAAGGAAAATAACCATTCAGTTAAAGAATTGGAACTTTAATCTCCTTATCCCCAAAGTAAAGAGCAGGGCTGAGGCCAATGGTTAATAATTTAATTAAGAATAGCAACATAACGAAGCCTGTAATGAAGCCTCCATAGAAACCCAAAATGATAGAATTCAGAAAATCCTCATGTTACTAAAAATGTCAGTCATTACAACAGCACATCCCAGCTGCATGGTAACAGAGGCTCCTGGATTTCTGTACCCTTTACTTTAGCAATTTATTAGACTCCTTTCAGGTATCAGTCTATAAGACACTGGTAGCAAGCTGGGTATTTCCCCCAAGTTCCATGAGTCAGTCTCATGCTAAGTGGGCGACTGTCCGAATCCCTGCTCCATTGTCAGTTAATCAGCCCCCCAATGCCTGAATCTGAAGTGGAGGACAGTTCTGTGGGACTCAGCCCATGCTCCATGGGATCTGATTCGAAATCTGGGTAGACATTATCATATCTTGTGAAGTGAACAGTCACTTCACCAGATGTTGGAAAACTGACTAGTGTGGGAAAGAGCTTGTACAACTGCAGCGACAGAAGTTTTCCACATTGAGTGTCAGTAGTAAGGGGCAAAGCTCTTTCTTACATTGATAAGTTTTCATGTGGGCATGCCCCTTTTCATGATGAAGTGCACAATTATTTCATCTCCCATTAAGCATATTCAGGTCCTAATGCTCAGGGCAAAGTATATGCTGTCATATTCCTTCCAGACACAAGGAATCTATCTACTTATAAAAAAAAAAAAAGCCAGCTGAGCATGGTGGCACATGCCTTTAATACAAGCACTCAGGAAGCAATGCCAGATGGATCATTGTGAGTTTCTGGACAGCCTTGGTTTCAAAGATACTTACAGGACAATCAGGGCTACTATACAGAAAAACCCTGTCTCAAAAAGACTAAATAAATAGAATAGAATAGAATCAGGATCAGGATCAGAATCAGGATCATAACCAGAATCATCAGAATCAATCAGAATAGAATAAAATAATAGTCAATAAGATGAAAGGCAGGTTTAAAACATCTTGGGTGCAATGCTATTTTGCTATTTCCTTGGTCAAGTATTCTAAAATTCTTCATCTACTTCACTAACTTCATCTTGACTCTTTTTGAACAGCCCTGTTCTGTTCAAGGTCAGTCTGTCTTTTGCTGCTTCATATTTCCAGTTCATGAAGAAGGCTAGCATAAGAGCAAAGTGGGTTTAATTCATGTAGAAAATACGTGGACAGTTTTAGTGATATATATCTAGCTGGACAACTAACAAGCATCCTGCCATGGGCAAGAAAGGGTGAATTTTCAACAGGAAAAAAACTGATGACAGGAAGGCAGCAAAGTGAAGTAACTTATTTGAACAACTTGCATTTACCCCATTGCACAACCTGTTTTGAACGGATTGGTTTATACATTAAGCTATATGTGATTGGCTCCTAGTATTGTTTCATAATCTTTTCAGTGAGGAATGCCTTACTGAGGCAGTCACATGCCAGTAGTAGTTCTGTAGTTGCAAACTGATAAAAATCTGTCATCTGGCCAACACTGTCTTTCCAGTCATTATACTTACCTGGAAGTTAAAGATTGAAGGACCTTTATCTGTAAAGCAAACTGCAGCCTGTCACATGTGATCCCTGAGGTTCACAAGTAAACTGTTCTGTCTCTTGGTTGAACTCCAACTATCTTCAATCTTAACTCTATTCCTTCACCACAAAACAGTGTTTTATGCATTTACTATTTAAAAAAGAAAGATTTTATTTTTTCCTCATTTTTTCCAATTAATTATTTAGGTTAGTAGAACAATTTTTCTTCAAATCTTTTCTCTAATTTCTTGTTTCTATTCACCCTTTAACCATAATCTTGTTTCTGTCTCAGTCAGGCAACCAGAAGCAAAATAAGCCTATTGGGAATTAAGGAGTCTTTTGTGTTATCTAGCTTTCAGTCATTATGACAAAATACCTCAGCTAAATTAATTTTTAAAAGAATGAAAGTTCATTTTAATCCATAGATCAGAGGATTTAATCCATGGTCACACAGTCCTCTTGATGCCTTTGGATATTTTCAAAGGTATTAATAATGGTAGGATTGCATGGTAGGAAAAACTATTCCCCACTCAGCCATCAGGAAGCAAAGACATAGATAGATATAGGGGGCAGGTTTCTAATACCATTCCCAATAGTATGCCATCAGTGTCCTCACTTCTTTCCGTTAGTCCCCACCTCCTCAAGAATCTGCCATTTCCCTATTGGGGAAATGTGGTATTATTATACCACAGACTGATGTCCAAACTTTCAACATGTGGGCCTGGGAGAATTCTAACCCAAGCCATATGATTTTTCTTTGTCTGTGATGAAAGGGCATCTTTCTGTTTATGTATTTTGCTAGATAGTTTTATGTTGTCAACTCAACATAGACTAAAGTTATTTGAGAGGAGGAAACCTCAAGTAAGAAAATGTTTCCATAACATTGGGCTGTGGGTAAGCCTATAGAGCATTTTGTAGAGCCTAGCCCACTCCCCTGGGCTAGTGGTCTTGGGCTTTAGAAGACAGTAGGCTGAGAAAGCCATGAGAGAACAAGCTAGTAAGCAGCACCCATCCAGGCCTCTGTATCATCAGTTCCTCCCTTCAGGCTCCTGCCCTGTTTGAATTTCTATCCTGATTTCCTTCAATGATGGACTATCATGTAAATGTATAAGTCAAAGGAACTCTTTCTTCTCCAATTTGCATTTTGGTCATGGGGTTTCATTGCAGCAATAGGAACCCTAAGACATATACATATCAATAAACCTCATCTACATCATAAGTTCTTTCGCTATTCTCCCATTCTCTAAATGTTTTCATATTACCTAAAGATAATTCCTTATTTCTATGCCATGACTCAAAATTAAAATGTAGGAGCTTCCTTAAGCCTAAGAGATGTTGTTCTGAAACTATGATGATAAGAACAAACAACAAAGAACCATGAAATATGGTCTTGGTAATAATGTTTTGGACGTGACCCTAACAGTACTCATAATGAATTAGGCAAGTCAAACTAAGATGAACAAAAATGCTTTTGTAAAGCAAGAAATGTAACTGAAAAGGAGAAATAGGAGTTGATTGAATGTGATCAATGACATTTATATACAATTGTGGAATTGAATGATAAGTTATTTTGTATTATTTGATAATAAAATTTTAAAACAATATCTTACATAATTTAAAGAATGAGTAAATATTTATGATCTACACCTAAGAATTGATGTCCAAAATGTATAGAGGCTCAATTTGATAGTAAAAATGAAAAGAGATATTGGGAAGAGGGTGAAAGAAAAATGAGGAATATAAGAAATAAGAAAAGAACTTATATAGGCATGTTTTAAAATGTATAATCCTAATTACCATCAGATGTTGAATATTGAATATCACTAATAGGAAACTGCATATTAAAATCATAATGACACATCACCTCACACCTGATAGAATGGCTGTCACCAGAAAGGAAAAGAATAGTAAATGTTGCTAAATCTATAAAGAGAAAGGAAACCAACTGGGTAGTGCTGATCAGAATGTAAACTAGTAAAGTCATGGTGCATTAAAATTAAAAATTTATAGTAGAACTACCATTTGGTTCAGCAATCCTTCTTCTAGGTATCTATTCAAAAAAAGAAAATCATTGACATAGAAATAAAACCCCTTCTTAAATATATATATATATATATATGTCACATTCAGGGGTAGAAAATAGAATGGTAGTAAACAGGGCCACTTAGTACCATAGAAGATGATTATTAAAAGACTGACCATGTTAAAAGAGAACATATTTTGTATATTAATACCACAAAGCAACCACATGGGGGCCTTTGACTTGCATCTTCTGTGGTATAGACATATTTTAAAATATTATGTGTGCCACACATAAATTGCAGTATTACATTTGATAACTTATAATAATGATGAGGGGGAAATGTAGACAGTAGAGGAAACTGTCCATTTGTGCTTATGGTTTTACGTAGGACAGTTTAGTGTAGAAATAGAAAAAAAAAAAAAAGTCAGATGTTTCTTATATCTGGGAAGGAGAAGTATCAGGATTCCCTGACTGAATGTGAATAGAACAAGGTGCCTAGCACTCAGTCCTCCTTTTCTCACTCAATACTCAATCTGTTGCTGATAGTATTCACTTGAAATATTAATTACCCAAATATTCCTTGCTATCCAATATTTCTCCAATAAACTCAAGACCTGTGTCACTGATTGTATACAGTGAATCTCAAACTTAACATATGCCAGAGTACACATGTTTCTCATTCTTAGCTCTGTTCCTCTCTGGGTCTCAGTGGTTCAAGCCCACTAACCAATAGATATCTTCATGTCTTTCACTCTCCACAGTCAATAATCAATGATGATGTCTTCTCTACTGAACTGTCCTACGTCAAAACATCCTCACAGGTAGACTCCTCTCCATTGCCTCTGAACTCACTGTTGATTTTTTTGTCCCCCCCCCCACACTTTTCTGCAATACAATAGCTCCATGGACAAAGTACCCCTCCCTCATTGGCTTTCAAACATCTGTGTATCCTGCTGGGGCTCTAACCCCTGCCCTACCTATGCTTCCTGTTTAAACTGGCTTCTTTAAGTTCCAAATGCACCTAGATCTTCCATAGTCTGACTATTAACTGGGTGTTCTTCTTTCTGCACAGAATGATCTTTGTGTACCTCTCTACATGGCTGGAATTCTTCTGGGTTTGACTTTTAGTATTAACTGAAAGGTGTATTTGCAAGTTCTGCCAGCAACTCTTAATTTCCTCTTCCAGTACATTTTGTATTTCCTTTTGGGGGAAATAGTTAAATATCCCCCCCCTCTCTCTTCCTTACTCCTTTTCTCTCTTCCATGCACAGAGCACACTTTTTCACTCACTTTTGTCTGGATTACCTATCTGGCATACACTAAGAAAATAAACTTTTAAGGCTGGAGAGATGGCTCAGCAGTAAAGAGCACTGGCTGATCTTCCAGAGGACCCAGGTTCAATTCCCAGCACCCACATAGCAGCTCATAACTGTCTGTAACTACGGTTTCAGGGAATCCAACACCTTCACATAGACATACATGCAAGCAAAACACTAATGCACATAAAATAAAACTTCATTCTGTTATACTTGTAGATTTGAGCCCAGCATAATCATCATAAAGGATTCATCCAGCAACTAATAGGAGCCCATGGAGAGAGAGACCCACAGCCAAACATTAAGTGAATCTTGGTGATCCCTACAGAAAACAGAGAGAAAGGATGGTTGGAGCAAAAGGGGTTGAAGACACCACAACAAAACAGCCCACAGAATCACCTAAGCAGGGATCACAGAGGCTCACAGATATTGAAATGACATTCAGGGAGCTAGGTACATATGTTATGGTTGTATAGCTTGGTACTCTTATAGGGCTCCTAACAGTGGTAATTGGAGTATCTCTGACTCTTTTGCTTGCCTTTGGGACCCCTTTCCTTTCACTGGGTTGCTGCTTCCAGCCTTGATTTGAGGGTGAATGTCTAGTCTTATAAATTATTATGCCATGTTTGTTTGATATCCATGGGAAACCTGTGATTTTCTGAAGGGAAACAGAAGAGAGGTGAATCTGGTGAGAAGGATGGTGGGGGAAGAACTTGGAGGAGTCAGGGGAGCATAAACTCTATATATTAAGAGAAGAATAAATTAAAAATGGAATTGATTATTTTGAAAATACTTTTAATAATAATATTTTAAAATTCATCCATTTTATATAATTACAAAGGCCTTAAATTAATTAACTGATAGGGTAACAGTGGTCCACTGAATTCCTAAGTCAGCAATTACAAGCCTAAGTGGTAGAGGGGGGACAAGATTGGTCAAAATTAACACCTATATCAATGGAGGCCAGAAAGGTAGGAATTAGTCATTAAATATCACTAAACCTAGTGCACTAGCCTGGGAAAATACTTGTTCTGTTTGATGAACAGATTGGAATTATGGTGCTAAAATATTAAAACTGGAGTAGATTACAAAATAAATTACCCCAATAATTCCCTAAAAATCTATCTCTAACCTGAACCTTATTTTACAAAGTGGTGGTGATTGTGAGAACTTGGGTGAAGAGCCACCTGTTAGCAGTTAAAGCTCCCAAATGAGTGTGATGCCAGGATGTCACAATCAGCTGCAAAATACATGCTTATTTCTCACTCAAAGGCTGAGTTTGGCATTTGAGCAGAGACCTATTGGCCTTTGGTTCCTAATAGGTGCTAAAAGCTGAGCTGTGGGTATCAAGGCTAATTGATTTTAACAGTAGAACAGAATGTGAAAATTGTAAAATTTCTACAAATATTAATATGATTTTCCAAAAGCTCCATCCTGCATTCCAGAAGATATCTGTTCTAAATATTAAATGAAACTATCTGCTATTAACATTAAAACTTAGCTCACAAAAATCTTTCAAAACATTTTAGGATAATTTCATCTTTAAAAATAATCCCAATCAATATTTGGCTACCTTTGAGGAATCTGGCAATCCTGCATTATTTGGTCATGATGAAGATAGACTCACTCATTCTCCTTCTGTTTTTGAAACTAAATCTCAAGAATATTCCTATTCATTGATTTTTCCATTTCCAAAAAACATCTGGCTTAGTCTATTCTCTTTCTCAATTGGGTTGAAAATTGGTATGATCATATAACAAGACAATCATATTACTAAATAGGTCCATGCAATTCTAAGCATAAAGTAAGTGGAATAGTAGAGTAAGATGGCTAAAATATAAACAAAATCAGAGAGTCTTGGACATGTAGTTTGTAGCACAAGTTCTAATCAGTCTAATAATAAAAGCTTGGAGTAAGATATAGGGGAAAATGCTGAAAGATCAGAGAGACCAACAAGTAAGACACAGACACCTTTACGTTGTTAACTTCCCATCTGAAAAGGCACTGAGCTCCGGTCTCCTCTGGCCTTATCATTCCTTTCTCTGCCCAGCCATATCACTTTCTGTCTTTCTGTACAGATCCCCAGACCTCTATTGTTAACTAGTATTTAGCTTCGTCCTTTGATCTTCAGGCAAGCTTTATTTGTTAGAGTGTAAACAAGATATCACTACATCTCCCCTTTTTGTCTAAATAAAATATTTTTATAATTAATATAAGAGAAGCTACATACAATAACTATATACAACTATATACAATATATATATAGGCAATAAGTACACCAACAGTTACTACTTGCCTTTCTGAAGGTTCCACTATTATTCTATGGTAATAAAGCAGTCAATTGGTAATACATTGCTTCTATAAGAAGTTCATAGCTGAAAGAGTCATAAGCTCTGATTATTAATGCAAAAGTTCTGTCCTATGGTTAGAAGGAATAAACAAAAGATACTGACCTTTAAAACAGTGGAAGCTGAGACATTTACTAAGATCATATGCATATCTGAGATATAAAATTACTGTTTATATCTTAGAGACTTTCTTGTTAATTTCTGAAATTCAACTATCTTTCCATTAGATGACCTTTGAGTATGTATAATGAGGATTAACTAGGATAGTCCTGTGAATGACTCTCTGAGATACTTTGTTAGAGATTTGAATGATCAAAACAGTTTAAGAAGGAATATAAACAGAAAGCACCCACAGATATAATTTGTAAGACCATTTCACTAAAAACAGTACATCAACTTATGCAGTTTTAGAGGTAGCAAGTAGAATTATTCATTTCCATAGCTTATCATTTATATTCCTTATATTACACATCTTCTCAAGCCAAGGCCAGATTCTGTATACCAATTCAAAATATCATGTTGTGCTCACAGAAAGTTTGCAAATTATTGAGTAAAGAGATTATCCCATTGGGACAGTTAGAAGTAAATGATGCTATAAGAACATGTAATTGCTAGAAAACACCCTAGACTGGAATAATGAAAGGTTTCCCAGACTTGATGATATCTAACTACCTAGATGAAAACAAGAAGAATTGGATGTTTGAATTAGCCTTCAAATGGGGTAACAGTTACCTTCCTTATGTCAGTCTCTTTAGTGTGGCAATAGCTACATTATTAACCTTGTACTGATGAAGCAGGCCATTTAGTTAAAGAGGAGCCACAATCTTACAACTAAGTCCTTTATTACATGATTTTTCTCATGCAATTTTTAGCTCAACACCTCCAGGGCAAATCTCTGAGCATAGGACCACTCAGGGGCTTTTAACTGTTTCAAGAATAACAGTCACAAGGTCCTCCAAGAATTTGAACTGTCACACTGTAACGCTATGCCCTTTTGCTTTCATGAAGATGTGAATGGACATGTTCCCTGTTCTGGGTGTTCTCTGCATGCCTCAGCCCCTGTTTCTCTGGGAGTTAGTGGAAGAAAACTGTACAGAACTTTTCCTTTTCTTTAGTACATCTGTCTCTTCAGATGCTGATGAATGGCTCTACTACTGGAAAATTTCAGACTCCTTGGAAAAAAAGCAAATGACATAAATCCAGAATATATTAGTAGGTAGAAGATTTACACTCTCCTTCCTTTACTTTGGCAGATTTAGGTAAAACATTGAGACACTGTAAAGTCTAAGAAAATGGAAATCTTAGTTTGAAATAACCATCTCTCTCTCTTAAGAACCCAGTCCTGTTTTCTTCTAGTGACTTTCCAACAGCCACAGTCTCTCTGAGCTTGGAAAAAATACTATACCATGAGCACACACTTATGCATTTCTTTTTGTTTAACATGTGTTTCAGTGGGTTTAGCAATAGGATCAAGTGAGACTTGGTTCTTGCTGTCCCAGGTGCACAAGTATAAATTAGACAGCAGGGACACAAACACATATGTAGACATTTAAACAGCTGTGCAAATGCAGAGCAATGAATAATGCAAAACATTTCAAAAGCTTGGTAAATATGGGTGTTGTGGGGAAAGTGAAATTAAAAGTGAACTGGAAAGACTTTTGGCCAGCAGAGGTGGAAGGGGCTCGGGGACCATCAATGCTGGTGGCATCCTTGCAGTCAGAAAGGTAATTGCAACAAAAGCCAGCAGAGGACTAGGAAACTATAGTGTATCTGCCTGTTAGTAAAAGAGGTCAGGTTCTGTTTTATAAAATGTTGAATTTCTTCAGTGCTATAGGTGTAAAGGTTAGACTCTATCAAGTCTTTTTTTCGACAAATGAACACCTCACATGATGACTAAGGAAATTAAGAAATGTAGAGGAGTTGGAGAAACTCTGTAGCTGTTAAGGATACTTGCTGCCGTTCAAGAAAAGCCAGCTTCAGTTTCCACCAGCTACAACAGACAGCTCACAATTCTTCTTCCAAGCAGCCCCCTGTCTTCTTCTGGTCTCCACCGGGAGCTTCATGCACCTGATGCACATTCATGCATGTGGATATATATATACATATATAAAATAAAAATTAATTCCTAAGACATTTAAAGTGACATCTCCCCAAACCACCCCCTTTCTATTCCCCAAAACCTTGCCAAATCAAGAGGGTAATAGACAGCAGACCTAAACAAGAATGCTATATAAAGATATTTGAAAGGTCACAAACTCCTTCTCATGTATGCTGGGAATCTGGACAAACTAGTTGTTATCTCTAAGACATCCTGTTCCCTGCACAGGCACCAGGCATATATAAATCTCTTCAAGTGCTGGGCATCTAAGAATAAGGTAAGTTGAGCTACTCATGTCACCTCTTATTTAGTCTAACCTATAAAACCTCCTCCCTGCAGTAATTAGGTACAGTAAAGATTACCACTAGATAAAGTGCCATCGATCTAGTGTGAGCCATTGGATCTTTACTGTGAATGTGGAACCTACTCCAAGTCTTGGTATGCTTTTCTATTCAGCTCATTTTCCAGTCTAATCCACAACCTCTCTACTGCTATGCTAAGTGCCATGGGTATTTCATTTTTATTTTTTATATTATTATTTATTTTTCATTTTCTGTACCAACCCCAGTTCCCCTTCCCTCCCTTTCTCCAGCGCCCACCTCCCCACTTCTCAACCCTACCCACTCCTCTTTCCTTGAGGATTCAATACCCAGTTGAGGCTGGACAAAACCTCTCCCACCCTGTATCAAGGCTGAGCATGGTATCCCACCATAGGGAATGGTCTCCAAAAAGCCAGTTCATGCACCCAGGGTAGGTCCTGGTCCCACTGACAGCCCCTCTCCACCAGATCAAGCCACATAAACTGTGACTCACATTCAGAAGGTCTAGTCAGGTCCCATGCAGGTTCCTCTGCTTTCAGTCCTTAGTCCATGAGCTCCCTAGCTTGGTTCAGCTGTGTCTGTGGTTTTTCCCATCATGCTTTTGACACCCATGTTCATAGGATTCCCCCCTCCCTCTCTGCACCTGAACTCCAGAACCTCAACCCAGTGCTTGACTGCGAGTCACTGAATCTAGTTACTAGATGTAAGTTCTATGATGACAATTAGGATAGTCACTAACATGTTTAAAGAGGAAGGTCTGTTCAGATGCCCTCTCCACTATTACCAGGAGTCTTATGCTAGAGATGAAGTGAAGTAAGGGGAATGAATACTCCTCCATTGCTGGTGAGAGTATAAACTTGTACAGCCACTTTGGAAATCATTATGGTGGTTTCTCAGGAAAATGTGAATCAATCTACCTCAAGACACAGCAATACCACTCTTGGGCTTATACCCGAATGATTCCCAATAATACAAGAACATTTGTTCAACTATGGTTATAGTAGCATTATTTGTAATAGCCAGAATCTAGAAACAAACTAGATGCCCCTCAACTGAAGAATGGATAAAGAAAATGTGGTACATTTACACAATGGAGTATTACTCATCAGTTTAAAAAAAAAATAATGACATCTTGAAATTTACAGGCAAATGGATGGAGCTAGAAAAAAATTCCTGAGTAAGGTAACCCAGATTCAGAAAGACAAACACTGACAAACATGGTATCTACTCAGTCATGACTGGATATTAGATGTAAAGCAAAGGATAACAAGGTTACAATCCACAACCCCAGAGAAGTTAGGTAAAAAGGAAAACCCAAGAGTAACACACATGTAAGGCCCCAGGAAGGGAAAGTAGTTTAGATCTCCTAGGTAATATGAAGGGGGTAGAAGGAAGGGGATGGGGGATGGGAACGTGAGGGATCAAGAAGAGGGACTGGGGGGAGGCAATGAAAGATATCTTGATAGAGGGAGCCATTATGGAGTTAGGGAGAAACCTGGTGCTAGAGAAATTCCCAGGAATCCACAAGGATGAAGACAACCAAGACTCCTAGCATTACTGGGTGTTTGTTAGATTTTTTTTCCCTCAAATACACAGAAAACATCCTCTGTGATAGACTTCAGGAATTTTTTTATGGTTAGTGTTTCAAAGGAAGTACTTCTCACTTCCTAAACAATGGTTGGTGGTACACTGTACTTCTGTTACTAACACTATTTTTCTTTATGTGTATGCATGGTTATGATGATGATGATGATGGGTGTGTGTGTGTGTGTGTGTGTGTGTGTGTGTGTGTAAAAGAGAGAGAAAGGCAGAGACAGAGAGAGACCAGATATATGCATGTCATCTGGAGGTCAGAGGACGCCTCCAGGCATCAGCCTGCACCTTCCATTATGTTTGGGGCAGGGCCTCTGTTGCTCATCACTCTATCTACCAGGTAGCAAAGCATCCAAGCTTTCAAGCCTTCTGTCTCTTGTTTTTATTCCACCATAGGAGCATGGGATTAAAGATCTCTGAGGACTGGAACTCCCACTGTTGTGCTGCACAATGAATACTTTACCCAATAACCATCTCCCAGTCTCATCCCTTTTTTTTGAATGACCCACCAAAGATAAAAACGATGATGCTCAATTTTAGCAAGATTATATATGTATGTATGTATGTATGTATGTATGTATGTATGTATATGAATAAGTAATATTTAAATTGCTTTTGCCTGACCCAAATGATAATTGAATTTTTAAGCTATAGCACAATTTTCTAAGTAGCAAGATAAGAATTTGAAAGGAAGTCGTAGCAGGAAAGTGTACAAAGAGGTTCCATTTTGGAAATACTCATTCATTACTACTCAAGGTTGTCACCAGCATGAATCCTGACAACACCATGCCTAAAATAGCCAGCAAGGAGTCCTGCAGCACAGCATGCTGCGTCAAGCTTGCTCATCCACTTGCTGATTCACAGATCATGGATTTGTGTCATCATCAGTCTAAAGCATGTTTCTCTAAAAATAATTTGTGGCAATCCATGGACCCTGAGAATGAAAAGGCACAGAATACTACTTCAGAATACTACTTTCTCTAATAAACATTCAGCTGAAAAATGAAGCCACTATAATTGTCAGTCACCTCCTAGTTCATCCTTCTTACAAGGTGTGCCCTCTGTTTCTCAGCTTACCGTTTCTCTGTGGCCATTAATAAAGAGTTTAAAGTAGAGAACATTTCATTCTCTTATGAGGTCTTACTTGCTCATATTCTTCATAAATAGCATCATTTTATCCAAACAACTAAATCATTAAAATTATGAACAAAAGTTTTTGCTCAGAAGTGAGCAGCCTGTCATACAAAAGCTAGAGGGGTATATGGCATTATTTTTATTTAGTTTTCTAAAAAATACACAATCCACTGCTTAATCACATTCAATGATCTGTGAATGTCAGAGAGTTTGAGGTCTTTCTCAATAGAAAGTGCTCAGAACAAATAAAACACTGGGAATAAGATGGAAAAAGAGATCTTAAACAAGAAGCCAAGAAGGGAAAAGCTTGGGTGAACTAAAATGAGTAAATGAATAGCTTACCACAGCTAGGGTTTTTTAACTTTTATTTTGTTTATTTATCTAAAATTAAGATGTCACTATGTACTGCAGGCTGTCTGTTGCAGAGTTTCCCAAAGCCATTGGGCCCAAATAAACACACAAAAGCTTATATTAATTATTAAACTGTGAGCCAATGACTAGGGTTTCTTATCGGCTAGCTCTGTCTTAATTATTAAACAATTTCTATTAATCTATGTATTTCCACATGGTCTTATGTTACTGGAGTAGGGTCTAGACCTCTAACTCCTTTGGCGGCTTACATGGTGACTCCCTCTGCCTACATTTCCCAGAATTCTTCTCATCTCCTAACCCTGCCTATCTTCCTGCCTGGCCAATCAGTGCTTTATTTAGCAACCAATAAGAGAAACATATATACAAAGGACAACCCACATCAGCTTGTCTTTAAACTTGCTATGTATCTCAGGTTAGCCCTCTTGCCTCAGTCTCCTGAATGATTGAATCCTAGGCCTGTGTTCCTTACCATGCCTGGCTATCTCCGATTTTCTAACATTTAAACTATTATTGCATCAAATCTCCATGGGGGATGCTGTGATCAGTCTTAATGCATGGGAGAGTGGCTTGGTCCTGCCCCAACCTATTGTGCCAGAACCTTACTGTGAAGAGGAATGGACTGCAGGTGGGGGCTAGGGGAGAAGTGGGGAGGGGGTAGGAGGAGGCAAGGGAGTTGGAGGGAGAACTGTAGTTGGAATGTAAAATGAAATCAAGAAAGAAGGAGAGGAAAAGAGAGGGGGGAGGGAGAGAGAAAGGAAGGAAGGAAGGAAGGAAGGAAGGAAGGAAGGAAGGAAGAAGGAAAGAAAAAAGAAAGGAAAGAGTTAGAGAGTTCTGTTACCTCTGTAAAAATTCTCCTGAGTCTTCATGGTTAATAGTTTGTTTCCATTCCAATGTGCTAGCAGCCATTAGCTAGTATGGTGGCGCGTGAGAATACTTGTGTAGCAAGCTCAGAGCTCTAGCAGCCATGATCTAAGGGGATACCTCTATAGGAAAGCATGGATCTAGCTAGCTGCACAGGGCTCTAGTAACAATTAACCTTCGTCTGATTTACTACTATGTTTTGCTTCCAGAATAATTTTCCTCAAACCTCACTGTCAAGAACCACTGTCTTCCTTTCTTAATTATTGTGAAATCATTAATTAGTATTCTTCTAACTTGTTTTCCTTTCATCCTTGAAATATTTACAACTCTCTGATTTTCTTTGATTTCCAAATTTTACCAGTTGTGTGGCCTTATAAGTCCAAAACCTGGCTTTGCCTTTCTTTGGTTAATAGAATCTTTCAGTTTTTTAAAAAATATTAAATAACTTCTATTGATTTTATATTTAATAACAGGTCGTTAATTTAGTATATAAACTTTCAATTGCTTATCATCTTGTATTTTTTTTCAGAAGAGGTGTTTATTGTAAAAAAAATTGCTTTGTTTTGACAGTTGTCTTTTAAGGTCTGTTTTTTTGTTTGTTTATTTTTACTTCCATTTTAAAGTAACTGATATGCATCTTAATCTGAGAATGTGACTAATGTATATTTTTACTTTTAGCTTGTTTAGTTTCTTTGTTTTGCATTTTGTCTTTTTATTTGTTCTTTGAGAATTTTGTTCAATGTATTTTGATACATTTCCCTTCTTTACCCACCTAACTTTGTGTCTTCTTTTTCTTTTTAAATCTATTAACTACAATTTTAAATCTGTCAAACACTTTCCACTTTCACTGAAGCATCATCAACCTATTAAAAACCCTATCTGTAAAGAAAACTCCCTCTCCCAGAACCTACCAATTGGCAATAGCTCCTTAGATAGGGGTGGGACTTCATACCTACTTTTACCCTCTATGCTGGGATTTTGTCTGGCTTGAGTTTATGCAGCTCTTGTGTGTGCTATCACAACCAAATATGCTTTCTTGTGGTCATCTACTCTCTCTGGCACTTATAGTCTTTCTTCTCCCTCTTTCACAATGATCTCTGAGTCTTGGCAGGCAGATTGATAGAGATGTCCTATTTCAAACTAAGCATTCCACAGTCTCCAATTCTCTTCACTTTGACCAGGTCCATAGTCTCTGAAGAGTCTATTCAATCCCAGTACAAGAGGTACAGGGACCACTGTATCAGTGTCTTTCCAGTGGAGAAGAAATGCTGAGGTCGACTCTTGTCCACAGGATAGATAAGACAATCTAGTCAAGGAACAGGGTTTTAGTTAAGGGATGGATATTTACTAGAGGATGAGCGGTAGGAAGACAAGAAGGTAAATTATTTCTGGCTACACAGACATAACAGGGTTCTTGCTGAAAATACCTGAAGGTGACTATATGACATCTGAAGGGTACCAGAGAGTAAGGACTCTTATTAGATGCCCGTATTAGTCAAACATGAAGAGCAGGAGACTCTGGTTAAATTACTCTGTACTGGATTTTACAAGGGAATGCACAGATGGATCCTTAAGAAGGTTCAGCAGTAACTAAAGTTTTGTCAAGCAATTAATCTTTGTCAGGAAATTAGCAAGATTTGCCAACTGGTAGGAATCATTTAAGATGTATGGTGAGGTTAGAAAGTGGGTAGACTGCTCAAAGGTCAACACAAGACTATTACTCAAGAAATTGATGTAGTTTTTCCACACTCCTTTTTTCCTAATTTGAGGGTTATTTATTTTTACACAAAATATGCTAGCCCAACTTGTGTTCTCTAGTTAATAGCTTTACATGAAGGTTCTCTGCTTTGAACAAGGAACTAAATTTAGCCTTTGCTATCATTCACAAAGGGGTTTTCGAGGAAGCCACAGACCAAGTCATGATTCTGCTGACTACAGTTCTTGCTATTTGTTCTTTTTTTTTTTTACTCACTGGCAATAGGTTTTAAGTGCTTAAGTATGTAATTTACTATTTTTCCTTTCTACCTGTCTCCCTTTCCTCATTCTCTGAAGCTGGAGCCTTTCCCATCAATTCTCCCTTGAGCATACTGGGCCCTTCCTGGCTCCCTCCAATTTGGATTACCTATCAGCAAAGTTTTGTCCTCCATCAATAATTCAAAACTTAAATTTCACTAGATCATTTGCAAGGAAACAATTTTCTCACAAAGGTTGTGAAACTACTTGATATGTGTCTTTGCTTCTTAGCTTGAGTTTCTATTTAACTCTACCCTTGGACTGTGGACCTGCAAAGCATTTGTTATCTACTGTATATTTAAATATTTATTTAAATGATTTACCCTACTCTAAAGACCCTGAAATGTCTAATTATTAATCTTTAGACATATTCTGCTCTTACTGAAACACAGAAGCTAGATTCACAGAGATTTTCTTTTGTGAACTGTAATAATTTGCAAACATATGAAAGTTGGTTAAAAACCTGTTCTGGGCAGAATCTGATGCCTGTATCTTAGATTTTAATGCGGCTATTAAAACTAAAGTGGAGAAAAGTACCATTAATGCCTATCTTTTAGAGAAAATAGCAAGTAGCCTTTCAAAATGTTCTTAAAATCTTCTGATTAATTTTAAAAAGTACAACGAAAATCCCAATAAAATCTGAACAATTGAGGGCACATAGCATATAATATAGATAATCATATTAGGGATAATACACTAATATGTATATTTTAGTTATATGTCAATTTATCTAAAAAGAAAAAAGCAGTGGTTAAGATGGTTTTCTCCTAAAACCCTTTCTACATTTTATGAAATTCCATATATATATATATATATGGATATATATATATATATACATATATATATATATATATCCCTCATCCCATTTCTTTTATGCTCCCTAGTGATGGTAAAGGGCTTTCCATGAGGAGTCTTAAAAGTTTGTGGTATCATTTGGAGCAGGTCCCAGATGCTTGCCCATGTGTCTAGAATGACAGAGTATACACCTATGTGGAATGTGCACCCAAAGTCCATTAGCATACTAGGGATAAATAGTGATCCACTAAAAGAGGCCCCATAGACTTCCCAGTCCTTCCAACTAACACCACATTGAGGGAATCTGGTTAAATCCTATGCAGTTTCCCAGCTATCAGAATAGAGTCCACAAGCTTGTTCAGGTCAGCAGTTTCTATGGGTTTCTCCAGCCTGGTATTGACCCTTTTGTGCATCACTGTTCCCTGTCTGCAACTGGATTCCAAGAGTTTGGCTCAGTGTTTAGCTGTAGGTGTCTGCTGCTTCCATGAGCTACTAGATGAAGGCTCTAGGATGGCATCGGGGAAGGGCTTTTAAGGTAGCCTCTACAATATTGCTCAGATTGTTAGTTGGGGTCATCCTTGTAGTCTCTGGATATTTCCCTAGTGCCAGATTTTTCTTAAATCCTACAATGGCTATCTCTATTATGGTATCTCTTTTCTTGCACCCTGACTAAATCTTCCTGTTCCTCAGGCCAACCTCTACAGTCCTCTCCCTCCTAATTCCCTCTCCTCCCCCCATGCTCCCAATTTTCTCAGGAGACCGTGTCCTTTACCCTCTCCAAGGGGCCATGTATACCTCTCTTAGGGTCCTTGTTTCTTAGCTTTTCTATCGGTGTGGATTGAAGGCTGGTAATCCTTTGCTCTATGTCTAAAAACCATATATGAGTGAGTACAAACTATGGTTGTCTTTTTGTGACAGTTACCTCACTCAGGATGGTTTCTTCTAGTTCTATCCATTTGCCTGGAAATTTCAAGATTCCATTGTTTTTTGTTTTTGTTTTTGTTTTGTTTTTGTTTTCCCACTGAGTAATACTCCATTGTGTAAATTTTCTCCATCCATTCTTTAGTTCAGGGGTATTTAGGTTGCTTCCAGGTCTGGCCATTACAAATAATGTTGCTATGGACATAGTTGAACAGATGGATATGCCTTAGAGTGGAATTACTGGATCTTGATGTATGCTGATTCGCATTTTTCCTGAGGAACCACCATACTGATTTCCAAAGTGGCTGTACTAATTTGCACTCCCACCAACAGTGGAGGAGTGTACCCCTTTCTCCGCATCCTCTCCAGCATAAACTGTCTTTGGTGTTTTTGCTTTTAGCCATTCTGACAGGAGTAAGATGGTATCTCAGGGTTGTTATGGTTTGTATTTCCCTGATAGCTAAGAATATTGAGGACTTCCTTAAGTGTCTTTCAGTCATTTGAGATTCCTCAATTGAGAATTCTCTATTTATTTCTGTACCCCAATTATTTTTTTCTTTTTACTTCAAAACATTTTACTTCTGTAGAGACTGGTTACAGAAAACTCACAAAAAGAGGAACATGGTATGTACTCACTGATATATGGATTTTAGACATAGAATAAAGGATCACCAGCCTATAATTCACACTGCCAGAGAAACTAGGATACAAGGAGGAACCTAAGAGATTCATATAAAGTCCCCCACAGAAGGGGAAAGGAACAAGATCTCCTGAGCATATTGGGAGTGAGGGTGGTGGATAGTGAGTGGAGAGGGATCTAGGGGAAACAGAAGGGGAGGAGAGGAGAGCATGTGGGACTAGGAAGATTGAATCAGGGGAGGAATAGATGAGAGAAAGAGAGAGAGAAAGAGACAGAGAGAGAGATGAATACCATAAAAGGAGTCATTATAGGTTTGAAGAGAAAACTGTCTCCTGAGAAATGTCCAGAAACCTACAAGGATGGCCCCAACTAACAATCTGAGCAACAGTGGAAAGCCTACCTTAAATGCCCTTCCCTGATAATGAGATTGATGAGTAACTTATTTACCTTCATAGAGCCCTCATCTAGTAGCTGATGGAAACAGAAGCAGACACTCACAGCTAAACACTCAGCTGAACTGGAATCCAGAGAGGGAGGACAAGACCAGGCTACAGAAGCCCACAGAGACAGCTGAACTGAACAAGAGCAAACTAATGGACCCCCAGACTGATAGCTGGGAAACTAGCATTGGACTGACTCAGACACCCTGAACATGGGTCTCAGTTAGAAGGCATGGGCAGTCTAAGGAACTTCTGACAGTGGAACCAGGTTGTATCCCTGGTGTACAAAAGGACTTTGGGAACACATTCCCCATGGAGGGAGACTCTTCTAACATAGAGGCAGTAGGAAGGGCCTAGTCCCTACTCCAAAAGACTTGAGAGATTTTGTTGATCCCTCCTGTGGAGTGGGTGGGGGATGGGATAGGAGGGTGTTGGTTGGGGGCATGAGAGGGAGGGAGAGAGCTAGTGAGCAGCGAGGGAGAGGGAACTGGGATCAATATGTAAAATTAATTAATTAATTAATTTTTAAAAATAAAAAACAAAAACATTCTTCTAAATCAAAGATCTGCCAGTGTTTTGTCTGGAGTTCCTGCCTCAAAGTCTATTTAATCCCAAAGCTAGAGATGTCTTCTCTTCTTTTATAGCCACAGGGATTGAGCAATTCCACCTTGTTCTGCTTGCTCTGAAATCACAGGAAGTGCTCTTCAGAAAGACCATTGCTCCAGATTCTCTTTCTTGTCTGTTATTTAGGACTGATGTTATAAAATAATATAAAATTAAAACACTGTTGGCTTTTTCTGCATCAGGAAAGGTGGAAATTATCTTTTGTTTCCTAAACATAACAAAGTAAAGCACTGCTCAGAACTTTTATCATTTTGTGTTCCTAATATACTTTAAAAGTCCTTTTACAAGCAGAGAAGGTATTTTAATTAATATCTAAGCACAGATTGACATGGAAACTCTAGTTTCCATGACCAGATAGCAAAACCAAATAGAATATGGGACATCAATCTTAGATTTTCAGATGAAAAGGCCAATTTAGTCAAATAATATGAATTCTGTAGATAGTAAGCAATCCATTTCACGAAGTAAATTAAATTAAACAGACTCAATGCTTAAGCAAATACTATATACAAAGGCTTGTGAATGTGAGATACAGAAAAGCTTTAGTGAGTTGAGGTAGGCAGAAACATACCTAGTACCAACACTGAGGAAAAGATGTCTTTTTAATAACTGATTTTTAATTTTGTTCACTTCAGGACTTGGTACTTCTTTTAATTTTTTAATCTTGAGTAATCACATTAAAATGGCTAGTTTATATTCTTCACGACTGGGTACTGTGAATAAATTCTGTGAATGCCCAACTTAATCTTTTTTTTTCTGAAAAACAAAACGTACAAAACTGTTTCCAAATAGATGACAGTGTTCCTACAAATGGTTGTCTTGTTCTTTTCCCAAAAAGCAGATGAGAAAGTTAAAAGTTTGACGAGAATTCAGACTAAAATATTAGGGTAATTTCCATATCTTCTTATAAGGACATATAACTATTGGATACTTGGTTATTAAAATAATAAACTTACTGTCGTTAATCAATGGTGATATCAACTTGCAATTTTAGATAGGAATTTCAACTATCAGATTAGATTGTCACTCCCAAGAGAACTAAGCTATGTTCACATTGGGTTACTTATTAGTTTATATACTTTCTTCTACTAGTCTATGGTATTGATAAAGGCAAGAATTTTTTGTTATTTATTTCTACATTATCAGTGTCTAGTAGAGGTCAGGCATTGTTAGATGATCAGTATTTTTTATGTGAATTTAAATGGAATGTACTGGCTTGAATAAAATTTAATTAGGAAATTTATGTAAATCCTTGACTCAATAGGTTGCTAAACATGGTATTTCCTGGGAAACATATTTAGAAATATTAGTTTGATTAAACCTGCCATTTTCAGAGTACAAACTCCATAAAAATCAGAGCCCAACAATTGAATGTTCTATAATCATATGTTGCCTTATGGACCTGGCTCAGTGTTTTTCAATTGTGAAAATTGAATTTGTTCCTCCCTTAATTTTTTCACCCAGAACTTTCAGTCTTTGGCTTGATACTTCTTATATGCCACATGCAACATGGAATCTCTAAGGTCTGCCATCTACCCACTGGTTAAGTAACTTTCTGTCTCCATAGCCAGAGTTTCCATCTAAGCTAAGGCCCCAAACACTATATATGTTTAACTAGCACCAACTTAATTCAGAGTCCAGTCAAAAAAAGTGACTAGGTGAGTCTCAGTCACGGTTTGTAATCCAGATCATGATGTACTCACTACTGGCCTTGGCAGTGATCCTAGTACTTAGACAGCATACATGCAATGTTGCTACCTGAGCATGCCATTTGTGCACATGTGCAAATACACTCCCAGCCTATTTCTCTCTGTTCTCTGGAACAAAACTCCTCAATGGGTAAAATTCCTTAATCCCTATTTACAGAATCAATTATTGGGCAAATTGACCCTTAGTAATAGATAAGCAAGTGTTCTGATGTGGATCAAAGGCATTGTCTGCTCCTGGATGAGCCTTTCACTTGAATTAATCTGCCTTTGTGTTTTGAGCACCTGTTTCCTCCAAGGTGGGAAAACCAACTGGGTGCCCTTTCTTTTTTTTTTTTTTTTTTTTTTTTTTTTTTTTTCTTTTTGGATTACAGCTACAATAGACTTGCTTTCAAATATTTGGGGAATTGTTTTCTTGTTCTTTGAAACTGGAGCTTTGAAACTGATTTTGCTTTGGTATGACAGCCAAACTAAATAGTAGATTCTTTTGATTGCCACTATACTTAAATGACTGAAAAGCTGAAAAGGTAAAGTTTAGGCAAACTAAATCTTAAAAAAGCGGATGCCATTCATTGGGGAGAAGAGGCACACCTACTCTCATTTTTGGAACTGTGGAAGAGGGAAGAATCTGACACCAAAAAACAAGCAAACTAGCTAAATGTTCAAGAATACTCCAATAGCCATGGGCAGACTTACAGAAGAAATTATAGGTTCAGGAAAACCCAGCCAAACAAACTTGCCCACTCCTCAACATCACTGTTTCTTAAGTCTTAAGTTTCCACATACGGTACAATAAATGCTTAAAGTATAGTTCAAAGTGAGTGTTCTGAGATCTAAAAAGAAATGACATCTCCCCAAGTCATTCCAACCTTCATTGGATATAGTGTGGCAACACTTTCAAGGTTAAGAGGAAGTAGGATAGAGAGAACACACATAAAGCAAAATGTCATCAGTGTTTCAGAGAGTCTGCAGCTGAGCTATACCATAGAACAGAATTGCTATCACTTCAAAACTCATGACTTGTGTATAAAACACAAAGATATCTCTGGAATCATGCTATGTTGCAAATATTAGGATTATCAGAGAGGCATTATAAAACAATTGCAATAAAATATGATATAATCTAGTAGAAAAGCTGCAACAAGTATGGAGAGAAATTTTGACAAGTGCAAACTTTGATGAAAAAATAGAAGGAAATGATAGAAATGTAAAAAATAAAAATTACCAGAAATAAAGAATGCATTATTTAGTCTTAACAACCATGTACAGGAACAGATCAGTTCGCTGATGCTACGAAGACAGAATATATCAAAAGTGTATCATAAAGAGGGGTGGGTGGAGGAAAGGGCAGAAAGGGACTGGAGACATAGATTAACTGGTAGAGAGCTTGTTTAGTATGAAAGAAGCCTAATTTCAATTCCCAGCACCTCATAAAACTAGGGGAGTTATAGTCAAGAAGATCCAGAAGTTCAAGGTCATCTTCAGATATAAAGCAAGTCCATGGCCAGCCTAGACTAATGAAGCCCTATCTCAGAACAAAAAGAGAAGAGAGGAGGGGCAGGGGTGAGAGAGAGCTAATAGCTGCAGGTCAGTAGCAAATAATATACACATAATAGTAGCTGTAGAGTAAAAGAAAAGACAAAAAATGAAGTATGTTGGAAAACAATATATGAAAAATTTCCCAAATTAAAAAACAAACAAACAAAAACAAACAAACAAAAAAAACAGTAGTTCAAGAAATATCAGAGGATCAGTGAAAGCAGGACAGAAAAAAATAGAAAGATAAACCATTACTAGATATTACATATATAAAAGTGCTGGAAACAAAGGATTAAAGTACAGGTTTTGCATGGTTGTAGAAGGGGCAGAGCATTTGACCAGCAAGCTGTAGATTCTGGATTCAGTCTCCAGCATTGCAAATGTTGAAATTAAATTAAAGAGTTTATATAAAGATATATTACACCAGCAAGAACATCAACGAAAGTGAAGTTGACCATCTTCTGATGGAAGAAAAATATCCAGGAAAAGTAAAGAGAATTGAATCTTCAGTGCACTAAAAGAAAAAAATTAACACAGCATCCTGTATTCACCAAAAAAAGTATCTTTAATAATAAAAAACACCTAGTTTGGAGGAAGAAGTAATAAGCATTGAATATAAAACTTTAAAATGGAAGAATTATAAAATATCTCTTAAAGAGTCTTGTGCTGTGTCTACTTGTCTTTGAGAAACTCACTGTACAGAGCAAGAACACCTGTACATATCTGTGAGTTATATGTGCAAATGAAATATGACTAATACCACAAAAGTAATATTGTCAAAAGTTTTATAAAAATTAGTAACAATTTTATGCCGTTATTTGAATATGGACTATGATAAAATAATTTCTCTCCAACTTATAGTAAGTAGTCACACATATACATGCAGATAAATAAAATTAATAAAGGAGATCAAAACAAAACTTTGAGTTGAATAAGTAGAAAGTTACCCAATCCAATAGCAAAAAAGGAAAGCAGAATGAAGAAATTTTAAAAACTGAATAAGTAGAATTTAGATCATATAAGGCCAATAAGCACATTAAATTTTGTTGTTGGAAGTTTTCTGTCCCACAGCCATTTCAGCCCCAAATAAACATACAGACGCTATAATAATTATGAAATTGTTGGTCAATGGCTAGGACTCTGTATTGGCTAGCTGTCTCCTAATTATTGACCCATTCTATAAATCTAAATATTTCCACATGGTCTTGAGTTATAGGAGAATGCATGGACCTGTTTCTCCTTTGGCAGCTTACATGGCAACTCTCTCTGCCTACACTTCCCAGAATTCTCCTTTTCTCCTAGTCCTGCCTATCTTCCTGCCTTTAATTGGCCAAATAGTGTTTTATTCATCAACCAATAACAGAAACATATATACAGAAGGACATCCCCCATCACAATATAAATGGTCTAAAATGACAATTAGTAGGCAGGGTGTTAGCCTGCTACACTATACAAGAAAAAAAAAAAAAACTAAAAGAACGGAAAAAAAAAGAAAAAATACAAAACAAGGCCGAGTAAATACAAATGAGAAACAGAGACACTGGGTGGAAAATAGAAGGATATGAAAGGACACACAAACACTTAGTATAGTAAATCCTATGTGACTTTACTATTGATGGACCAAGAAAGAATGTTTCAAGACAATGAAATGCTAAATGAATATAAAGATAAGCAGGTGTTTGGGGAATAATAAAAGAATTAAGCAATCAAAAAAAGAAAGGCATGACAACACTTAACATACATGCATTTAGAGGGTTAGAGTCCTGCTAATATGCCTGAGCTAACTACATTATGCATTATTATAAATATTAATAAAGTAGTGCTTATACTAAGCCTTGTAAAGACCAATCAAATACATCTCAAATATAAAAAGAAAATTTAAAACCATAGACAGTATATTCTTCAGAAAATTTTTAAAGTTGAAATACATAATCATAAATTGTGTACATCTGAAAAATTCCAATTTGAATGTGCTAAACCAAATTATTTGAAAAGGAAGCCACTAGAGAAAAAGAAACTATGTAGCCTAAAAAAAATGCTTTGAGTGAAATACCCTATGTGTTTAGAGAAAGAATTACAGCTTTGGTTATAATCATAATTGAAAAGTAAAAAGATGGGAGTCTTGTCAGTGAGAAAGTCTCTATTCACAAACCTATGCAAAGAACCAATTATGCTCCACAGTGGTAAAATAATGGAAGTTATAAAAAGTTCCAAATTATGAGTAGCCTGGGAACTTTAATTGCTATATTTAAGGATCTACAGTCCTATGACAGTAATGGAAATCCAATTTAACACTAAACGTATGTTCTGTTAGAAACACAGAGGTTTATGTATACCCTGGCTTTATTTTACTAATGCAGTTATTGTGAAAACACAATTGAAATAGGATATGAAAGACCCATGATTACTTTCTGAAAAGCTATTAAAGTGACTAACCTCAAGATTTAATAAAACACTAGATAACATAAATTATTTCCGAAAAGTAAGGATTATGACTTGTAGATCCATTTGACATCTTACATACTATTTGACGCACTAGATAATATGTGCATGTCCCTTTAAAATGACACATTATAACTCTTAACACACAAAAAAAATCTTAAAACTAAGTAAATCTATTATTTGCTAACAAGATTAAATTTTTACTAGAAACATTTCACATTGAATATGCTCTTTCAGAAACTTCCTTTATGAACTGTATCACCTATTTCATAAAGAAATAATGGAAATGACACCTGAAACTCATGACAAATAGTAAAGAGAGGATAAAGTAAAACCTGCCTGTAGAGCATTGGTGTTATTCAGGTACAAATGTAGACAAAGTTACCAAAAGGATAATAAACTACAAACTACTTCTCATAAACACCTTTGCAAAATCCTCAATGAAACAACTGTACAAAAAAATGTAGCAAAACTTAGTAAGTAGCAGTAACAAACATCAAATAAGGAATAGCAATTGAGTGCACAATGCTTCTACTGTATGAGAATTCAAGCTACATATTTTTACAATTTACATAAAAAAGAAAATGGAGCTTATGGTTCTTTTTAAAGATACAGAAAAATCACAGTCACTTATTTGTGACTGATACCTTTAAAGATGTATTCCTTTTCATTTATGTGTATTTACACATGCCTGTTTGAGTACATGTGTACACATGTATGCAGGAGTCCACAGAGGTTGAAGGGGACACCAGATTCCCAAAACTGGAGTCACAGGTGGTTGTGAGTTGCCATGTGAGTACTGGGAAGAGAATTCAGTTCCTCTATGGGAGCAGTGAGGACTCTTATCAACTGATCCATCTGATCCATCCCTTCAGCCCTTGAGATTAACACCTTTAACAAACTGAACATGAAATTTACAATCTGACATGCTATATATAGGAATATTAGCTAATATCATTTTCTGTAGTGAAACATTATTATTCCTCAAAGTTGAGTCATGGAAACATTTTCCATTCTTTAACACATGCAAAAAATATAAAAGTCAAGGCTATAAATGATAAGATTATCTGTGTTTAATACCCTTTATAATCTATTAACATGCTACTAGAACAAAGTTGAATCTGCTTTTATACATGCAAACAAGTAGAAAATATAAAGTTAAAGTACTAATTAAACTTAGATACTAATTAATTTAGTATCAGTCCTGGCTAGTATTATGTAACTTGACAGCATAGGATACAGCTGTCTCTACACTTTCTTAATTAGTGATTGATGTAGTAGGACCCAGCCTATTATTGGTGATTTCATCCATGGGATGGTAGTTCACCATTCTATAAGAAATTAGGCTTAGTAAGCTATTGGGAGCAAACAAACAGAACCCCTCCATGGTCTTTACATTAGTTCCTGCTTCCAGGTTTCAGCCCTTGTTGAGTTCCTGTCTTAAGTTCCTTCAGTGATGTACTAGGATATGGAAATGTAAGTCAAATAAACCCTTTCCTCCCCAACTTGCTATGGTTTCAGCACAGCAATAGTAATCCTCACTAAGGCAATATCAAATATCTCAAATATTGAAGGTTACATCTAACAAAATGTAAAACATCATATTCAGGATCTCACAAGATAGCCAGTTTGCCCTAAAGGATCATCAAAGAAACCCAGTGTTTACTGGCAGAACCAGTTCCTGTTACTGAAAAGTAGAGACAGATGAAAGCAACACCCATCATGTGGTCAGTAATTGCTGACCCTCAGAATCCTCCCTTTGAGGGAGAGACCTTTAATATTCAACCATTCCTCCAGAAGAACACCCAATTGCAGCACATGAAGAACATTCATGATAAAAATTTGTCACCCTAAGTAGAAAAACTAGGAAAGATAAATTTTGGCATTTTGAAAGATAAGTGTTCCCCAGTCCTGCAGAACTGCATATTTCTGCTGTCAATCCAGGGTTTTTAAAAAAGTGTTCCTAATCCAGATAATACACCAGAAATGACTAGTGGCAAAAGACCAAGGAAGCACAAACCACAGAAACAACTACAATATGAAGTAGCCTATATACCATGAATAGTATTGAAATTGATCATACTATCAAGTGTCCATCACTTCTGTACCATCAAGAATTCTTCCTTTATTGTTTGCATTTAACAGATTCAGTTTCAGGAAGATCAAAGAATCAAAGCCCAGACATCGTCATCTTTGGTGACTGCATGCATGTTAGAAGATGGATGTCTTCCTTGATTCACTGTTATAAAGCATGAGCAGAGGCTGGACGTATCATCAGGGTTCTTGTAGTATTTGTTTTCCCATCCTGCTTTAAGTACAAAGTGCTGTGAATGAAGGTAGTTGTCAGGCTTAGCTGCCCAGGCTATGGGTGTGTTTATCTTCTGTCTTAGGGGGGAAAGTAGTTTTATTTTAATTTTGTCTTGTCCTCTCCCCTCCCCCATTATGGGATCTAATTGCAGTGATCAAATGCAGCTAAGCGATTCTTTAGAATGTGCTCTTTAGCCAAGTCTGACATTAGACACTAGATGGACAAGCTTAATTGTCTGAACCAAAATGGGAACATTAAATAAACATCACAGTCCTCACCAATAATATTGTGAATTTGCTGTCAAGTATATAGATTCTCTGGCTCCACCCACCCTCAAAGAAATAAAAGAGCTTTTGACTATTTTGTATGGCTTGTCTGGGAACTTTTATAAATCTTACATTTTGGTAAGATTTTTTTTGTTATTAAAAAAAAGAAATAAAAATGAAAAATAAAAGATAATGAACTTAATAAAAAAAGTAATGGGTCTATGGACTAGAGTAATAATTACCCAGCTAAGTCTATGTATGTTCAATTGATATTCAGCCAGTGTGAAACAAACAAAATTGTGGGGGGGGAATCTACCATTTTAATCAGTGGTGCTGTAACAACCAAATGTTGTGGGGAAAGAAAATAAACATTCTCTTCAGATTCCATCTTAAAAATTCAAAGTGGGTCATGCTGCAAATCAACATAGAACCACTACAAACAAGGAAAATCTGTTTAAAACAAAGCACAACTTTTACTGCCCAAAATGAACCAAGAGACTAGATTTGCTCTCTTCATTGAACCAAAAGCCACAGAATACCCGTGAGGGAACAATTCTGAAGACACTGAAAACTGGAAAAGGAAAACAATCACTGCCTTGAGGAAAGGTAGGACCCCCGCTCCTTTGGACCATGTAAAGCCCCCTCATCAAGGAGGCCTTAGAAGGCAGAGCTCATAGTACAGATCTCTAAAGATGTAGGAACTGGAGGAAGGTATATAAGGAGAGCTACCAAACACAGTATTTTCTCTCTTTCCTTCCTGAAGGTTATTAGCCAAATCTAGTTACTTGTTCTTCTTCTAGCATTCTTACACAGGATCAAAACCGGTAGATGGAATTGGTCCATGTGGTAAGTTAGTATAAGTCATTCTTTATCTCCTGATGCTAGTGAGTAAAGTGGCCTTCAGAAACACACATGGTATTTGCTTGCCCTGTGGATGGCTCAGCTTTCCTATGTCACACAGTTCAATTCCGTTCATGTTCCCTCCTCAAGCACAAAGACAGCAGAGTTACTTGGTGCCAGCAGCTGCTCTATTTCATGCTCAGACTGACAGCTGAAATTCAGCAATGGATGAAATCACTTTTGCTGGCAAAAATGAAGAAGGTTCCCAGAGCTCTGCACTACTTGGACTGGAAACTTTATAAGGCATATGACATATATCCACTCATCATTCCAAGCTACTTGTAAATTAAACAATGTCACATCTGTTTGGAGTTAAAATGGTTCTTACCATGGCTTTTCCATTTCATATTCATGTTCCCCTATTCTTATAAATAATGCACATATGACCAACTAAATTGCAATTAAATTGAGATAATTATAGTACTACTATTGTTTCTTTTATAAAACAAAACATATACATCCTACATATATCATTCCAGATAATATGTAGAAAGCACTCCATCTATATGATATGGGGAATGCCTTATAAAACGTCACTCAGACAATTCGTGGCTTCAACAATAGATAGTGAATTTGCATCAAGCATACATTTTATGATCCAGTAGAGAAGAGAGAACATGATGTCAACCCTTCTCAAATATACTCTATTATTTTAAAATATAAGTTAAAATGATTTGCAAGTGATAAACAAAGTAAGGCTAGAGGAGAAAGGAAAGTGGAACATAACATTTATAAAATGAAGGTTAGACTGTAGCCATAGAGATACATAGAACCAGCAGAGGTGGCCTTAGGGCCCTGGAAAAGGAACCACGTGTTCAAGAGAAGACCACTGTGTAGTTGGAGTTGGACACATGAATGGGACTTCAGTGGGGCCATGGAAACCTCAGTGAGAAGGTAGTTTAAGGATGCTTCCTATTTGCTCCAAACTATAAATATTTCTCTGAAGTTTGTACATATTTTCTGCTCACAGAATGGAGCTTCCAAAAGCTCTTGGTGATTATGTCTAGATGACTAAGAAGTTTTTTGGATTTTTTTTCTTCTTTTTTTTCCCTTACAGACTCTGATTTGTGAATTCACAGAATCTATGTGTGCTTGTCTGAGTATTTAGGAATTTTAAACTAATTTTTTTTTTCTCCACAGTGGTTTATCAAAGTTAATTTCATCTGTATGAGCCTGGGGAATTAGGATTACATCTTGCTGTACTTTGGCTCTATTCCTCTAGACTTATATGTTGTAGACTTAATCTCTAGGGCAACAAGGTAGGGAAGTGTTTTCCCATGGGAGGTACTGAGTTCATGAGAGCCCTGCCTTCAGAATAGATGATGGTCAGTTATACATCAGCTTAAATATACAGAATGGAGCTGGTTCTCTCACATCCTGGCATTCTGTCTTGGCTGGTCATACCACCCAGGTCTATGCTTGATGTGATTCTCTCAGCATTTGGCTTTTCAGCCTTCAGAACTGATATTTAATAAATTCCATCTCTTTATACTCTTCCTGGTCTCTAGTACTCTCTGAGAACAGCACAACAGAGACTTAGTCTGTTTTGATAAGCAAAGCCTTGAGTTTTCTCTTTGCTGCTCAAATGCACTATCACATAGTATGAAGATTTGTGCCATGGGCAATGAGCCTACAGCCTGCCAGTCATTCTGATTTTATCAGCCTCTCTTTGCTTTTCAGTTTCCCAGATCCACATCCTCACTTGAGACACATCAGATCAGCAGTTGTTCCATATCGACAGTGTTCTTATAAACCACAGTTCATTATTTTTATTTTTCAATATTTTTTAACCTTACCTGTATAGATAACATTGGTCATATTTTGGCCAGTTATTTTTTGTCCTGAGAGTTCCCCACAGTCAATAGTGTGCCACTTCTAATAAGGCTAATTTTCATTCCCATCATATCCTAATGTCTCTGTATAAAACCATCCTCACATTGTGAAGGCAGCTATGCCGTGTACTGCTGACACGATCCTTACTATTGAATCTGTTGTTAATACCGAAATTAATCACTGTCAGTATTGCAAATGTGACAAAATACAGTAACCTGACAAGAGTGAACATGCCTATTGACCGCTGGTCAATGTGAGTGCAAGACAGGCACAGTTCAGGCACTCTTCTTATGATCCATAGTAGAAAGATGACTTCACTGAGACACAAAACTGTAGACAGCTATTTTCATTGTGTCCCTTCTAAGAAATTGAATCATCTGAATGCATAACTCATATTTAATGTCTTTAGTTTGTGTCATCAGCAATCTTTCATAAGAATAATTCTTAGATAAATTTGTTTAAACCCAACATATTATAAAAATTTCTGCTTTCAAAGCATGAATAGAAAATGTCCTTAGAGGTTTGAAGAGAAAACTGATTCTAGAGTAATGTCCAGAGACCTACAAGGATGGCCCCAACTAACAATCTGAGCAACAATGGAAAGGCTACCATAAATGCCCTTCCCTGATAATGAGATTGATGAGTAACTTATCTGCCTTCATAGAGCCCTCATCTAGTAGCTGATGGCAACAGAAGCAGACACCCACAGTTAAACACTGAGCCGAACTGGAATCCAGATGCAGAGAGGGAGGACAAGACCAGGCTACAGAAACCCACAGAGAAAGCTGACCTGAACAAGGAGGAGCTAATGGGCCCCCAGACTGATAGCTGGAAATCCAGCATGGGGCTGACTCAGACCCACTGAACATGGGTCTCAGTAAGAAGGCCTGACAGTCTAAGGGACTTCTGACAGTGGAACCAGGATGTATCCCTGGTGCACAAAATGACTTTGGGAGCACATTCCCCATGGAGGGATACTCCCCTAACCTAGAAGCAAGAGGGAGGGCTACTCCAAATGACTTGACAGATTTTGATGAGCCCTACTGGAAGGTACCACCTGCCTGTGGAGTGGGGGTGAGGGGGTTAATGAGATGGGAAGGTGGTCAGGGAGGGAGGGAGAAAAAAAGGCAGGAAGAGAGAAAGGGAGAGGAAACTGGGATAGATATGTAAAATAATAAAAAAAAAATGAGAAAAACCAAAAAATATCCTTAGAAATGTATTTTATTTCTATACATGATATGGTGTATTTGAATCCCCTGGAGAAATTTAATTTCTCATATACTATCTTCTCCATATCATTTTTTTGAGCATTTCCAAATATGTCATTGAGTTAGCATTACAGCCATGGACATTTTCGCTTTCTTTATTCCTTTTATTACGCTATAATCAGAATATTTTTGAAAAAATAACTGCACAATTGTATGAACATGACTGTGGAGTAGATTGCACTGGGGGAGATCTATTAAGTGTTGTGTGACTTTGCCCCTGAACACAAGGTGATTTGTGACTTCCAAATGACTTCCTTAAAAAATTCAAGAGAAGATGAAAGAAACTAAGTTTTTTTTCTTGTTGTTGTTTGTTTGTTTGTTTGTTTTTGTAAAGTGAAACTGAACTTTTTAATGCTAAATCCCAAAAGGGCCATGCCATCACTTTGGCTGCGGTCTAGTCACTGAAATAAAAGGAGTCGTTAAATCTAATCTAATGGTAAGTGGATCATGAGGTGTCATCTCTGAGTTTGCCTACTAAATTAACCTACCAATATTACAAATAAATTACTATTAATACAAATTACAAATCTAATGATGTTAGGGGTTAAATTATATACTCCTGAAAGAATCATCTAATTTCCATCAAGTGTATTGTAAGGAGTTGTTTTTGTTCCTCCCGCCACTGGTCTTGTCCCACCCCTGTGCCAGCCCCAAGTAACACACCAAGACTCTGTATTTGATATAATGCTGTTGGCCCCTTACTTGTTTCATATCAGCTAGCTCTGTCTTAAGTATTAACCCATTTCTATTAATTTAAGTATTTCCACGTGGTCTTATCTTACCAGGGAGTGGGGCTGGTGTCTGGTCTCCCCAGTCTCTCCATCTTGACTCCTCCTCACTACTTCCTCTTTCCTCCTTGTCTCCTAGTCCCGCCTGTCTTGCTTTCCTATTGGCCAACAGTGCTTCCTTCATTAACCAGTGTGAGAAACATATTTACAAAATGACATCTCCCATCATCTCCTCTTTTCTGTCTAAATAAAAAGAAGGGTTTTAACCTTAACAACATTTATCAATTAAGAATCACAGTTAACAATAGTTAGTCCATTAACATTTAGCAAGATTTGAAGAAAATATTCCATAATCTATCCTTATCTTTAATCCTAACTAAGGAAAACTGTAACCTAACTATCTGTCTTCAACTCCTTCAAAGACCACAGCAGGGTAGTATATAAACTCTAGAAATGATAGAGCCAACTCACTGCCTTCTCAGTCACCTGAAGTTCTTTTGTAATCTTCCATCTTCAGCTCTTAGGCCATAGTGTGACTGGCAGACTCTTCAGCAAAGCAGGAAATTTTAAACTATCTTCTTGTATTGGAAGTTTGTCAGTCATTTTTCTCTGTGTCCTGTAGACTATCTGGCAGACTCTTCCATGAAGTAGGAGCTCTATAGCAATGACCATCTTGAATCAGCCGTCACTTTTCTGTGGGTCCTGTAGACTATCTGGCAGACTCTTCCATGAAGTAGGAACTCTATAGCAATGTCCATCTTGAATCAGCCGTCACTTTTCTGTGGGTCCTGCATGTCCAGTTTATACAGCATAAAGTCAAAGAGTCCAGACAAGAGCAATATGACTAGTCTTGTCGTATTGGAAGTAACTTCATAACGCATTTCTTCGATGTCGATCTTTCATCTTTCTTTCTGGTGCAGGTGGTATTTCCAGGAGCATTTATGTCTCACTGTCAAGAAAAACCCTAAACCATTTTAAATGCCATATACTGTAGGTCTTTGAAATGTTTGAAGAATGCCTATTTATCTCAAATATATCTCAAAAACCTACCTACCTTAACTCTAAGTTTTGCTATTATAGATAATTATCTATAATCTGCATTACATTATACATTACCTTTCTTAATGAGCTATATAGGCACAATACCTAAACAAAAGGAGAAATATACATATCACAAAATTGACCTTAAGTTTGTATCAATAAATGAAAATCCATTTAAAAACAAAGTATTCATATCTATACCATAATTCCTTTTTACCTTTAAAAAGATTGGTTGTGATCATTAACCATATATAACCAAGCCCACTTAAATGAAAACAAACATTTATAAACAATATTTGGGAATTTGGGTGTCGCTCTTTCCAAACTGCTTCCTGCTGGTAGGGGGCGCTGTCACTGGGGATCCTAAGAAGATGCAGATATCCTGGCTGTAGTCTGCAAGTATGCCTTGTTTAAGCTGTTTTGAATGTTGTATCGCCAGGAACTCTGTTTCAGGGGGTCTGGCTTGATCAAACCACATTAGTCTGGATGGAATCTACACCTTTTCATTTTCTGTGGAAACAAAAATAGAAATCCTTTTCACCAGTAACTTATCCTTGAACTTAAATTTTGGAGTCAAAGTATTTTTTAAAATATATAAATTGGATTAATCCAGCAGCATTTGTTTTAACAGTTGTTGTTATTTCCTCAGCAATCAAAAGATACAAAGACAATATAATACTGTACAGTATCCAGATTCTCTCCATCTGTAGCTTTTTTATTATTCTGTTTCTTTTCTATCTTTTGATACAGGGTTTCTCTGTGTAACTCTTATCTGTCCTGGAACTCACTCTGCATACCAGGTTTACTTGGAAATCACAGAGATCTGCATGCCTCTGTCTCCTGAGTGCTGGGATTAAAGGCATGTGCCACCACACCCAACTACTCGCTGTGTTTTTAAAACTCTATTGTAAACTCTGTTATGCCTTCACCCTAGGACTAGATATGTAGGTCGTTTTGTTCTCAATTTTCCTTTTCTGAGAACACACTTGTTATTCACTGTTTTGTATATAGTTTTGTATCAAGCCTAAGTCTTTTCTTTAGACTAAAAGGGGAATTATAGTGGAATATTCACTTTGTCTCCTTCTGTGGCACTGACCACGCCCATTGGGGGTGGGGACAGGGGTGGAAATGACCTGTGGAAGAAGGTCTGAGGAGGAGCCAGGAACGCTCTCTTGCTGGCTGGTGGCACTGGAGAGGAGAGCATCAGGTGGAACTTGCTGGTGTTCATCTGTCTAGGTTGTATGTAAGTTATTTCTCCCTGAATAAACATCTATTCGGCCTATTTGTTTATCCTGATCTTTATTAAACCACAATAGTCTACCTCAAATTTTTCTACCAAATTATGCTACAAAATATGCATAATCTCCAACCACATAGTATGTTGCTGGTATGGAAACAATGATATTTCTTAATCCCCTCCTCAAAATTTTGCTGAGAAGGAAGAGCTTTCTCTAATTACTGTATTAAGGTTGGCTGATGGATGTATAGCTCAGGAGTCACAAGGAGAGCACTTTGGTTTCAGATCTGGTAACATTTTTTTCTGGTTGTCTTCTTATATTTAAATGTAATGCTTTGAATTATTCCTTATGTCATGTCATGGTCCAATGAATTAGTGAAAAATGTAATATATTTGTAATTTACAAATGATACTTTTCTGTTGATATAAAGGTCTATATGAAAGTTTCATTTGAACCATTTAAACATGTAGTGAAACTAAACTCATTTAGACACTCCAATACTAAGTTCAAACTTAAATACTGAGAAACCAGTAATGCTAATAATGTGAGTAAATGCTTGTAGTCTTAACAACAAAGGGGCTGAGGCAGGAGAAAAAGAATCTCAATGTCTCAAGAAATGAGGTAGTCATAAAATGCTGTACTTTATTTGCCTAGGTAAGTAATGGCCCGGAAGCTAGAACCAGGCTTCCTTATTTATCCCGAGTTTGACATGTTCCTTGTGGGCAGGGTTCATTCTTGGGTATGTGTGATAAATTTTCATGTTGAGGTGTAAAGAATGGATAGTTCAGGGAGTTTCATACACACCTTCTATAATGCTAACATGCATTTCATAGTTCCTATATTAAATATGGGTACAATACTAAACTAGAGGTAGTGTTCAGATTTTACCAATTTTTGCTAATGTTCCTTTTAAGTTTCAGGTTCATGTGTAGAATACCACACTGAAACTGGATATGTGCTATAGTCTCCTTGTCTGTGTGATGATTTCTCAGTCTTTCTTCATTTGACAATTTTAAGGGGCAATGCTTAGGACTTTGTAGAATTGGGTGATGCTTGCCAAGCAATTACACTAATGTTACGTACTTCAGTGGAGACTCCCAGGTAGGTTCACTAGCTGTTTTCTCATCATATATCATTCAGTACATAAGGTTGCAGATGATCTCATTTTTGTCAGTTAAGGTGATATCTGACAATCTTTTGAAGAGTTATTTCCCTCCTATAATGGTTCAATATTTGTCATGAAGTCAAGTCCATATTAAAGGGATCCAGGATTTATTTTATTATGACCTTTTTATGTATATTTTGTAAATTTCAACATAATGCATTTTCTCTACAGTTTTATAAAATGTAAATCTACAATTTTATAAAAATTAACTTCACCATAAACACCTTTTCCTCCAAACTACCTACTTTTGCCTTATGTTTATATATCCATTGTCAGATAACCTAAGCATTAGTGAGAGGCAAGGAAAAGTTAATTATGTGTAAATATATGGAGAAAGGGGAAGAAAAATACAGTAATAAACTGTTAAAATTGCACTCAAGACGTTAGCAGTTTATCTTCAACCCAGTGAGTGTTACTTCTGGTCATGGTATACCCGAAAAAATAAAGTCTAAGAAATATGAGTGGTTCCACAAATTTCGCTCCACAGCAGAATTTTTATGAATGTCTTATAATTACAGTTTTATAGAGTGTACTTTCAACCAGTCCTATTTTTAAAGACAGACACTGCAGCTAAAGTTCCCAAACCTAAGCATGCACAACTGTATTTGCTTGAGCTCAAAAGCCATACTCCCTTGGATTGTAGTCTTTCTAATTTAGCTACATGAACTCTGACCACAGTTACGAGGGTGATCTTGTAAAAATTCTCAGTGCTGGGAAGTAGCTATTTGCTCAACAGAGCATCCTCTTCCCCGACTTTTCAAAACATCATCCTTACTCTCTGCCTTTGCTGTTTAAGAGATTTTTTGTTGAGCTTTCCAGGTTATGATCTGAGCTACATAATTCTGAGACTGCTGGAATTGATCTTTCTCAAACAAGAGTTCTACAGATGTGAGATGTTCTCCCCCACATGCAGCTTGAATCTGGAGGCACTTGGAGTATGAAGTAAGAAACTTGACTTTATTGGCGCTCTGTGGGTTGTTTGGTTTCTTGGCAGGCATGTTTTGCATGCTGAATATTCCCCATGAATACTTTCTTTTTTGTTTAGTGTTTTGTGGCCTCCAGTACTAGTAGGTAACCAATAAATTAAGCAAAACAAATTAAATATCCCCTTCTTCATGCTTTGGTTATACAGCTTTAAGAGCGAACTATTTAGAGCCTAAATTTTCTACTTAATTGACTAAATTCTAAATTTTTGTTTTGCTTCTTATAAATCCTCAGCAAGTTTGTGATTTCCTTTGAGGGTAGGGATTATCTTGTTTATTTACTCCCACAAGGCTCCATACAGCACTCAGAACAAAATCAAACTTGAAAGTGGGAAGAAGAAAACTTCTTTACTTTAGGTTTTACTCGTTCCTAAAAAATGTTGTAAAACGTTTGCCAAGAAATTAACACTGTAAAATGGAATCAAAGAAACAGTTAAAAATACCTAATGGCCAAAAGACACACTAACGATAGAGAAGCATTCTCTCATATGCCACTTGCACTACGTACAAATGGCTCGTATTTACCAGTGTGGCCATTTTCTGAATGTTCATGCTTTTATACACTCTGAATCCCAACGTTAAAGTGTGTGTGTGTGTGTGTGTGTGTGTGTGTGTGTGTGTGTGTGTTTGCCCCTTCATCTCTTCTTTGTGGCTCTAGTGTCAAGAAACCAACCAAACAAGATGGACTGCATTAGTTCAGATACATTCATATCTAACCTTGTATATTTTCCTGTTCTGTCTCTCTTTCTTCCCATCTCCTCAAGTTTGGCTCTTCATCACTATTTAACTGATCATTTGTATTCTAGGAGTATCATTTAGAAGCTTCTACACACAAAGTGGTGAAAGGGGGTGGGTGGGGAAGATATTGTCTAGGAGTCCATCTCAGCTGAGATCCAGAATGTGAAGAAAATTGAGATGCAGTCAGAGTATAAGGTCCAAGAAGACTGATGAAGATAAAAAAATGGGTATAGAGACCAAGGAAACAGGAAAAACAAAATATGTTTTGAGTGCATTTTCTTCACTACTGCCAAAGTGACAGCACAATACTGAACATGACACTTGACTGAAGGGAGAGAGTTAGTAGATAGAGCATACTTTGAAAAGCAGGCTCTGTGGAGGGTGAAGCCTTCCAGGAGGGAACAACAAAACCTGGAGGGGAGGCAATGGGATGGGAAGGTGGTTGGGGGCATGGGAGGGAGGGAGATAAGAAGGGAGAAAAGGAGGGAGGGATGGAGGGAGGGAGGAAGGGATGGAGGGAGGGAGGAAGGGAGAGGGAACTGGGATTGATATGTAAAATAAGAAAAAATAATAAAAAGAATAAAAGAAAAGAAAAGCAGTCTGCATTTTATTTTTCCCCCCTTTGAGGTTGAAAGTCTTGTAGAATATTCAAAAGTATTATATTGATATTTAACATGGGTTAAGCAACTCTCTGTGTGATTATTTTTAAAAAATCCTATAGTGTCTTTAGCTTTTAATAGCTATTTTCTTAAATAAAAGAACAACTATGAATAAGGGAATGAGTAAATGATTGTATCCAGGTCCCCAAATAGCAGAGGGATATTTACAATTTTCCATATTCTATCCTCTAATTTGGCTCAGGGTTTCCTCCAGGAGTGTGAGTTCTTGAGATGGCAATGGGTACACCCCGTTTATCTTTGCCATGGAAAGGACTAAAAAACCATTATGTGTTCTTTAATTTTATGTTTAATAAATTATTTTGTCCTTCATCTGACTTTTCTAAATATCATTCAAAGTAATGTGGGAAAACGAGACTTTAAGTTGGGGTGGCTGTATTAAAGGGCAGTCAATTGAAATGTGCTGTCACATAACTGAAGACAACCATTTTGTTAAGTTTTGAAATGCTTAATAAGTCCTGTGGCACCAGTACCAACTAATAACTTGAGAATTTAAAAAGTCTTCCTCCAAAAGAAGTGTAGTCCTTCAGCGTCCCACCTACCCCTGAAGAAAAATCGGGTATATTGAACATTTATGAAAAGCTTCCGGTTTTGACAGCTGCCAACACATGAAATCACTTTGATTTCTGCCTGGCAAATGAGGGTTATCTTCTAAAATAGGCATCTATGGACAGAATACTGGTGAATACTTGAAGCACTTAGAGAGAAAACAAATCCCCTGGCAAATAATTCTCACTTGGTAAATACCTGAAGAATTAGTAAACTTATCCACAGTAACAAAGCTGTGTGCATGCTAGCTCTGGCTTGGTTAAGTCACTGAATTTTGTTTCAAACTAATACAGTTATTCTATGTTGAAGCAGTATTTCAAAGCACAGGAAAATTTTTCAATAAAGTTATGCTTCCATGCCTGAGAGATTTGTGTTGATAAATTGCCTTGCCTTTCCCACAGCTAGGTTTCTTCTGAGAAACAGATGTGGCAGTACCTATCTCCTTAGGCAAAGACCAAATATGATTGTTAGTTAATAATTTAGCAGTACTGATCCTGTAGGTCATGGTAACTGCTACTGTCTTCTCAAAGAGCACTTGATGTTTCCCAAAGAAATAAAAGAGAATCACAAATCTGTAGCAGCATTTCCATTCTGTGATAAAAATAAATAGCAGCAGGATACCCATAAATGTCATCTTGACAAAGAATGAGTGATGATTTGTGATCCTGTCTTCTCTATTGCTGATCAGTCCTATGTGCTTTGCTTTGCATGTACTGAAGTTCAGGGCTCTCTTTGCAGAGTAGTAGGGTTCTGAGTTACTCAGGAGATTTCAAGTCCTTGCCCAGAGACTACACAATCCTAGTAACTTCTAGATCCCAGACAATTCTGGCAAGTGCTGGAGATATGGAGTATCAGTTAAGACTGTGCTGAGCTCTCTGAAGAGGACCTGAGTTCAGGTGCTGGCCCCAGCAGTAGACAATTTACAACCTCCTGCAACTTCAGCCCCAGTGGGATTGGATAACCCCATTCCATATTTACCATGAGCAATCCATAGTACTAATTCTTTTAAAAAAAAAAAAGATTTACTTTTAACTCTGGGTGTGAGTATGTGCACATGGGCAGCTACAGCATCCTTGAGAAGGACAGGCAGCATGAGTCATCACTCTCTTAGGTGCCTTTTCCTGCAAAGGTGTACAACAGGTGACACTTAAACAAAGACAGAAGAGCATGACTCACTATTCTAATTTAGACCGCTTTCAAGAGCAAGAATTCAGAAAGGAAACAAAAGCCCCTATTATTTCTTTGGCAGCTCTTTTGTTTGTTTCTTTTGACTCTGCTTATCTCCAAATTAGATAAAGTAGCAGAAACAGAGGGAAAGTTTCTAGAGAGGCTTAGATAAGAGAAAAGCCTGTGTGGGTTGGGGGACGGTGCCTGAACTAGGACAAGTGCCTGCTCATTGGAAGGTTTTATTCCCAGGAAGACAGGCCAGAGGAAGACACAGGCTCTCTAATTCTCTAATTCCTGCCTAATGTATGTCCTGACAGGTATAAAACTTAATGCAATCTTTTGCTCAACTTACATATTAGTTCTATAAGAGGTTTTCAAACTATTTTTTTTTCTATGAACCAATATTAAAACTTCCTAGGTGACTGACAAATGCTTATCTTTTTGTTCTCCTTTCAATTTGTTGTCTTATTTTGGTTTACAGACTTGATAGAGACCAAATTAACAAAAAGTAAAGATGACTTGAGATAGCAACAAGCAAAAATGTCAGCCAGGCAACATCAGGTCGACACCCAGAAAGAAAGTTTTGTTTAGGGGACAGGGGAATGAAAACCTGGTGGGGAGGAGAGTGCTATGTGACGGCAGGAGAGAGGTGGGCATCAGGAACTCAGCACATGGGTCCCTCTATGCTGCACAAAAAATACAGTTTTCCGCTGTATTAAAATATATGTCGTATTTTACAAATATACACAAGAGAGATTCTAGATTCTAAAAGAATCTAGAAAGAACATGGGAATACGTAAGAATATTCTTCAAAGACTGAAGTGTTATCTATTAAAAACATGTTTTATAAAAGCATAAGGAAGCCGGCTTAGTTATGCCTATGTAGCTCTCTCTAGAGCTATCTCTCCCAGAAGCCTGGTAGTTCCCAGGATAAAACGATCTGAGATTGCTTCGTCCATCGTCCCAGCTGACCTTTGTTTCTGAACTCAGTCCAGTATTCTTCTTATCACTGACTCAGGCTCCCTAAATTAAAGTTCTGGAAGTCCTTCGCTGACCTGCTTTTAGGGGCTTTTTACAGATCATGGAGCGGGTGTGCATTTAACAGCAAACAGGCGTGCAGAGACCCAGTCAAGGGAAACTGAAGGAAAGCTTCTCTCACTGGTTTTTAAAGTAACTCAGCAAGGCTGGGGCATGTGATCCGAAGTAACAAGCCCTTGTTTCTCTTGCTGAGGACAGGGTTTTGGTTCCCAGCAGCCACTAGGTATTGATAACATCCCTAACTCCAGTTCCTGGACATCCAATGTCCTCTTCAGGCTTCTGAGGGCATCAGGCTCACATTTGCTACACAGGATTAGATGCAAACAAAAACACTTATGCCCACGAAATAAAAATAAATATTTCCTTAAAAAGTAGCTCAGAACCCCACTGTAGGAGTCTCAGGATAAAAAAGAACAGAGATTCCTAAAAATATAGACTAGGTACCACATAAACAGGCTAGTCGCAAGTTTGCAAAACATTCATCCTTAATGAATGACCACTTCAATACAATTTTAGGAAAATTATTCTTTATAGAACTTGAGCTCTAGAAGTTATCTGAGCAGAAAAAGAAAAAAAGATCCAACAAGAAAGGTGTTCACCACAAGCAACTCTATTGGCTTACATACTCCTCTAGCTCCTATCACCAGCATCTGTCTCAAATGTAACCCTACTTCTACCTTACGCAAAATGAGCTTGAATCGATGCAGAATAAACAGTTTGCTAAAGCAAATCATGGTTTGAATACATCTATATGTAAGTGATTATGAGCCACAAGATAATTTCTGAAATTAGTAACTACAATTTAAGGATTATAAATATGGAGGCAGCTAGATGTGTGCTGCCAAGCTTGACTATCTGAGCATGCAAGCTGTTCTCTGACCTTCACACACAGTGGTACATGCACATGGTACCTTCGTCTACTCACATAAGTAAGTAAATAAAAACTTTTTACTGTCAGGCATAGTTCAATTTTGTGGTAGGTTTTGAGGCCCAGAAGAAAATATTTAATAGGACAAAAATTTCTCTGAAAAGTTCATAAAAAATGTTTGTCAAATAAAAGGACAATTAATAGGACAATTCTATATTTTGTCAACTTTTACTTATAGTTTTAAAGTTCATTGGCGAGAAGTATGTGTTAAAATATGCTGGACATATAAGCCTGGAAAAAATGTTCAGTGTCTAAAGAGGCCATCTGATAAGTCAAAAGATGATCTGAGATTGGGGTTCCAGGAAGAAGGCAAAATACATATTACTCAGGACATAACGTAAGTGCTGCCTTCAGGGAAGCCCAGAGGACAAGAAAAACAAAGCTGACAGCCTTGAATAGTTTAGGTTGTTAAAAGGGCAAGCTGTGTTACAATGTGAAAATTTTAACAGTGGAGATGTAGCAGTGCTTGCTCGATTTGATTATTTAACAGTACAAGCCATTAATGTTGGGAATAATGAGCAATGGTACACTGCAATTATTAAAAGGAGAAGCCCTATGTGTCATCAGGGCTTCCCATAATCCTCTTTTTGCCTGCCCTCTAGAACAGACTCTCATGTATTACTATCCCTGAAAGGGTCAACCTCAATAGAAAACCAGACTCAACTCCAAATTCTCAAAGTTAAAATGTATGCAGTTTCCCCTTTAAGCATTTTACAGCTCTCTTATATAATTACTTAGGAAGAATTAATATCATATATGATACTGAAACTTGGGAGGCTTTACCATTTGAAGAAATAGAATGAAGTTTAAATGGTCTCTTTCCTGATTGTAAAAAAGGACATTGTAGTTTTCAGGTCTTTAAACTCAAGATGAAAAGAACTGTGCCATAGGCTCCAGGATACACTGTCAGACTCTTTCTTACCACACTCAACTTCTAGTCTGTTATCACCCTTTTTGTTTTCTTTAATGCCCTCATTTTATGGTATCTTCACTTACAATTATTAATGTTACACACACATGGGGGGAGAGAGAGGAACAAAGAGAGAAAGAAAGAGAGAGAGAAAGCATATCTCCAGAGTTCATTTGCTATTGCTCATCTTACCAGTCAGAATGGCTAAGGTCAACAAAACAGACAGCAAAACTTAAGAGGATGCTTGGAAAGGGGAATTGTTAATCACTGTTGTTGGGATTGAAAAACTGAAATACTTTGATAGAAACCAGTGTGGACAGTTGCCAAAAAACTAAAAAATAGATTTACCATATGATCCAGCTGTACTACTACTGAGCATGTTCCTCTAAGAACTCAGTGGCATACTATGGGACACTTGTTTGTGCATGCTCATTTTTGCTCTATTCACAATAAGTAGAAAATGGTAGCAACCTAGATGAGAATCAGCTGAGAAATAGATAATGAAAATGTGATACATACACATAATGAATTCTGTTCAGATATATAGAAAAAATGCATTTTCAGGTATATGGAAAGAACTGCAAACTATTATAAGTTTACTAACCCAGAGCCAAAAGCAAAATGCCCCCTCACACATTTATAATGGAATTATGTAGTATGTTTGAGACTGGCTTTTTAAATGCACTGTAACTTCTTTGAGGATCAAGATGTATATACCAATACAATTTGAAGTGTTAACTACTCACTGAATAAGACAAGTCTAATTGCAATCCTAACACAGCTTTAGGATTGCTAACCTTTTCTTCTGTGAATGGTCTTGTTAAACCAAATTGCAACTTGCTAAACCTGCTGCTTAAGTTTCTGGTTAAGTACTTCAGAGATGGCCTTTGAATTAATACAGTAATATTTAAAAAAAATCTCCATGAGGCTGATACTTCTGAGCTCCCATTGCTAAGCATTGCATTAATTAACAAGAAAGAGCCCATTACAACTCTCATTTGATTGTTCTGGAAGAGTCCATTCACTCATGCAGGACTAGAAATTGTGGCTCTAAAAATGAAGCCTCTGGAAGAGTCGTCCTTTAAACAGAGCATGTAAATCAGATACAAAATGAGCAAATGGATAACAGGCATTCACAGAAGAGGAAATATAAATGCTTAATAAACATATGCAAATGGATTTTAGCAAAAATCAATAAAATGTAACTTAAAATGAGCTCATAACATCTTACTGGTAAAACTTTCACTATTTGGTAACATAATATGCTGGCAAGGGAACAGAAAAACTTGAAGGATGATAGCTAGCATCCCAGTTATTTCCATGCTCATTGTTTACAACTTATCAAGGTTAAGTAGGCTTCATGGTTGAGCTATTGCAGCAGATCTCTTCTCCATAAACAAACAAAAAAGGCATCCACAAAAGTAGAATCTAAAGTGGTTTGTTACACCTTATTGGAAAAACTCAGCAAGCCTAGACATCAATCAATAAAGAGAAAAGTAGTTGACAGTGTTCAGGTATTTTCCCTAAAGCAAGTCATTTTTTTTTAACATATCAATCCCTGTTCCCTCTCCCTCCCTCCCTGTCTCCCTCTCTCCCACCCTCCCATGTACCCCAACCAACCTCCCCTTCCACCTCCTCCTACATGTAAGGTGATGCCTTCCAGGAGGGGTCATCTACCTCTGTTAAGTCATTTGGAGTAGGGACTAGGCCTTCCTGTCTCTAGGTTAAGTGAGTATCCCTCCATGGGGGATGTGCTCCCAAAATCCTGGTTATACTCTCTGAGGTCCTTAGACTGCCCAGGCCTTCTAGCTGAGTCATTCTTACTGAATGTTGTAGTTCACACCTCTAATCTCAGCACTCAAGAGGCCAATGAACTACAAGTTCAGGCCACAGAATAACAGAATAAAACTCCAGCTCAGAAATGCAAAAAAAAAAAAAAAAAAAAAAAAAAAAAATTAAATTCATTTTCCATCTACTTTGGGATTGGCCTATAGACAAGCTAGTAAGACTACTTTTATTTTTATTCTTTTTTACTTTATTTTTGATTAGGAAATGCCCTACTTGGGCAGCTGATCCTGAGCTGTGTAAAATGTCAGACTCAGAGAGCCAGAGAGAAGAAGCCACTAAACAGCATTCCTCTATGATCTCTGTGTCAGTTTTTGACTCCAGGCTCTGACAAACTTTAGTTCTCACTTGGCTTCACTTCATGATCTACTGTGAGGAGAACCTCATAAGCCAAACAAACCCTTTCCTTTGCACACAGTCTGTCATTTAAAATAACATTTGAATGATACAAATAATAGCAAATAATTATTAATCATTCATGTTCATTTCTATACTAAGTAAATTATATTTGTAAGTAATTATTATATTGCAGCTCTATGAACTGAGTCCCATAAAATCATACCTGGTATTTCCAAGTGTTTATTATGCATGCTAGAGGTTGTTTGATATTGTTCAATAAAAATAATAAAAATATAATAATGGCTAATACTTAATGAAATACTATTTTAGGCATCCCAGAAAACCCTATGACACAGGTATTACTTTTCATCTATATATTTCACAGAACCCAAGCAGGTATTCAACAGGCTTTAGTGAGAATATGAAACAAGTTGAGGCTGGGAGCATTTGTAACCATGACTTCCTTCACTTGAATGAAGGTGAGGATTCTTCCAAGAGGAAAAATCCATGGATAAGAGATTTGTGTGGTGTATCAAACGTCAAATTCCCAATGTGGGAGGCTCAGGTTAGGTCCCCAAGGGGATGTTTCCTATCCTATGTATCTGTCACCTACGTCAGTGGCAGAATCACAAAGTTCAGGACCTAGTCTCTGGAGCCTAACCTACGTGTACTGACTGATCTCTGAGATGAGACGAGTTGAGAAGCAAAGGGCAGGAACATGATTCTAAGCTAGGAAGCTCTTCCAAAGCTTGTTGGTCATAGGCAATAAAGTTTCTGGAGGCTTCTAATGCTAATTGGACACTATAGGTTCAATTAGGATTTACAAACATATCCCAAGTACCCAGGCTAGGTCTGACAGTACTGCCCTGTGATTGCTCTTTGGGCATTCTTAAGTAGACTTTTCTCTTTTCCCAGTCTCAAAACAAATACAAGGATGTAAGAGTAGCAGACAGTTACTCTGTCCTGCCTCCACAGATGAAGAAACTGAAGCTGACAAATTTCTGGCCCAGGAGTCATGTGTTAAAAGAAGGGACTCTGAACCAGGACTTTCTATCCATAGTCTATCATATTCCTCATACATTAGAATAATTGAGACTGACTTGGGAAAGAAGAGGTAATAAGCAGCCGATTTCACTAAGAAAGAGGATGCTAATGTCCAAGGAGGTAAGATGCAGACAGTTTATTAATGTAATTTATGTGATAAATGAAAGTAAAGAGCAAGATAATGTTTAAAGGCCAACTTTAGGAACCACTCTATGTGATATAAACAAAACTTTCCTTTGATAATACAAAAACACTCCATGTTTCTAACAAGATAATCAATGGTATTATCAAGATGGCATCAGCTTAAAAATGAAAATCAGTAGCAAAAATGACGGGCTTGATCTTAAGACTCTTGGAGGAGGTACATCCAAGGAATTTCTCAAATTAGTACTTGTAGATACTCTTTACTGCATCCAGCTGTCTTTTGTTATAGAACAAAAGAAGAAATTATCAGATCAAGGTCAAGTCTCCTCTTTAGCTAACTCAGTCTGCGGGCAGGAAATGGTCTAGTATGTTCCTGAGTAGAGTAAGGCATAGAAATAATGAGAGTAAGAACTCAGCTGAGCGCCTTGTTTCTTTTTAACTACAAATAAAAGAATTATTTCTCCTTGCTTCCCAGATTTTCTCCTTGCTTCCTAGATGTATCTTTCCAGAAAAAATCTGATGCTACCTCTAAACACATACTTAAACAACAACAACAATAATAATGATGGATTTTCATTTATTCAAGCAAAATAGAACACTGTCATTCTCAGGGTCTCCTGTTGCTGTGTTATAAAGAACAGCATTTGTCTCTTTAGCTACCAATGAAACTACTCAACTTTTATGCAACATGCTTGCTACCAAATGTATCCTGCAGGTGGGTTTCAAAGACTTTATGTCAGTTTGCTGGATGATCAGTGTGTAGGACCCTCTGATTCTGTGACAAATGATGGATTGGCTTAATTACATTAGCCCACTCTGTTCTAGTTTAAAGAAAACCTTTTTTTCTGTTTCTGTAGTGCTAATGATTCTTTCGTACTTCCGAGTATTCCGAGTAGGTGCGCAGTGTATGGCACAGGAGTAGCTGCCAGGGCACCGAGCATTTGAGCATTATTGTGTCTAGGGAAAGGAGAGAGGAGAGGCAAGTGATAAGTGATGGCTGAGAGTAGGAGGGCATAGTTTTCTAAATGTTTCTGTGTGCTTTGAGTCTTTAAAATAGCATGCTTATGCATGACTTCTGTGATTTCGAAGACAGTAAAATAAAAACTCCAATTAAGTCAGTGAGAAGAGGGGCTTAGCTGTATTAAGTTGGCTAAAAGTTTATTTTTGAGGGATTATTTCTACAATTTCTCAGGTAATTATTTTCAAGGCCATGTATTTTATTTTTCTGAAAGATTTTAGTTTTTTTCTTTTGTTTGCTAGACCATGGTTAAAAACACTTTTAAACCTACTTAAAGTCTTAACTTTCAATATTAATTTACAAAATCTGTGAGAAGCATGGAAATAAAACCAAAAGTGTAAAATAAAATCAGAGCTGTTTTTCCAGTACTCTTTTCAAGCTGAAAGTATGAAAACATTTGTTTTAAAGGTGTTGTAGTTAAATTACTTCTTCCTCCTTTCACAGACTCTTACCAAACTGTGAAAGTAGCCTAAACATTGCTACAAGTCTCTGGACCATTTCTGTGTGTTGCTCACTGTTGTAGTCTAATAATTGATGGTGGAGACTTGCTAGTATGCATCTATTAAGAATCACAGAAGAAAGAGGAAGAGCATCAGTATCTGTGGTTGTTAGGAACTAGCAGCATGCTGACCCCACCCCCAACGATGGGCAGGATGCTCATGGCCTTGTCACCACTACATCAGGCTTTACCTGGCTTTCAGAGGACCCAGTTACCCATGTGCAAGCCTCCCTTTCAAAGCAAGCGCTCCAAGCGACCCTCTCTCTCTCTCTTCCCCCTGCTTTTGGTTGGCCACCAGCTACCCCCCCTTTCTCTCCCCTCTCTCAATAAACTCCATGTGGGCGCTGAGTCTTGTGTTTGTGTTTCTTAGGCAAAAGTGTATCAAAAGAACAACATTGGTGCCTTGACTGGTTTCAGGCCCTCCTCAAGTACTCTGCGACTGCCTATTGTTGGATGGCCAGCCTGAGGTATTTGGGGACCCTGATTACAAACCAGCAATCCACTTCCATTCACTTGTTTCTCTGGAAATACCATCTCACACTGGCTACAATTTGGTAAGGTACCCTTTTTCATTATTACTCATTTCCTTAGGGTCTGGTGCATTTCCCACTGGTGAGTAAAGATTCCAGCTTGAAGCCTTCCTGCCTTCGGACTGCTGAGCCCTTATGGGGCACCTTTGCCCTTGGCCACATTCTTGAGCTGATGAGTTCCAAAAGTGATTGGCCAGTTTTTACTTCACCCATGGGAAATAAACCAGTCTATATATCCCCTACAAAATAAGTCAATTTGGCCAAAATTACTGCCAGCGAACAGGTAGATGGAAGGAGTTTTTTCTACCTCTCTGCTAAACAATCTCCTTCCCTAAACTTGTTTCTGTTCTCTTCCCGCCACGCTGAAATTCTCCTGCCTGCTGCAGTTGCAGCCTGTCTCTGGGCAATGGGCTGGGCTGAGGCAGCATCTGCTCAAGTTTTTCATTCTTCCCCACGAATGAGGTTTTCGGGTTTTGTGCCCTAGCACCACTCATGCTGACTGGTGCATTTGTCTCTCAGACCCACGAGGGGTCTCTCGGGTTTTATACCGTAACACTACCCTTAGACTGGTACATACATTGCTCAGGCCTACAGTGGTCTTTTTGGATGTAGTACCCCTTGGACTCCAGTGTCCTGTTAGTTTCACAAATCCTTCTGCCTCACTCATTGGAGAGAAAAAAAAAAACAACAAAATTATATCTCAAAACTTTATGATTTCTGCCAGCTGTTGGGGATATGTTTATGGCAGCTGCCATCTTGACCATGTGGCCTAGCCTCACCCCACCCCCCATGGTTCTTCCCTCTGCTACACCAGCCACCTAGGCAGAGGGAGTCTAGCCAGCTTCTGCCGCCAACAAAACCTGTAATTCATTTACCTTTTGCTTTCATTCTTTGTCTCTAATTTCTTTTTTCACTATGTCATACATAGCTTCACACTCTAGTCCTTCTCATCTTTACCCAGTCCTGTTTAATATATCTGTACATTTGATTTAAATTTAACTTTATGTAAATGTATACTAACTTCATACAACTTAAATTCAACTGTACTAAGTCTCAAATATTTCTAAATTATTATTTGCCTTTAAATGGTGGTAAACCTTTAAGGTTATAAATGTCTATTTCAAGCTAACAAAATATTTATGCCACCCAGTCTTTCCTGTAAGCTGTTTATTAAGGTTAAGCCTCTATTATCAAAGGGAATTTTTCTCTACCTCTTTGTCATCTACAGGTATAAGTCTAACCTACTAAGTTGAAACCAGTTACAGTCAGGTTGCAGGGCTCTGAGTAAAACATCCCTCCACAGCCTCTCAGCTTGGATCCAGTTTTCCAGACAGATTAATTAATTACAGGGATAAAGACTTACCTAGCCACCTATGTGCTTAAGGCAAGTAACTAAAGACAAATTTTGTATACCAAGGTATACTAAACAGTCAGACAGCCCTCAAATGCTCAGAGATCTAAAGAATATGGCAGTTAAAATGTTTCATTAAAAAGTCTTTATAACAGAGACACAGGCCAGCTGCTGGCACCATCCATTTCCTCCAAGAAGACTGGACACTGAAGAAGCTCCACCCACAAAAGTGGTAATGCTAACCACTGAGCAATCCTGCCTTTCATCTCAACTGCTGCAAAAGGCTCTAAGGACTGTGGACAAGAGGGCAGTGGAATCTACTTTCTCCACATTGCTTAGGCCAATGGTAGGTAATTCTTCCAAAAGCTCCTAAGCCACAGGTCTCCTGCCGTCAGCAGAAGGCAGATGTCCTTAAAGCCTCTGATGTCAACAACTGTGGAGGACCTGGAGGTGGCTCTCCATGCTGCCAGCTAGTGAGTCTCTGTTACTCTTTAATCATTCAGGTAAAATTTTATCCTTCTCAAGAACTCTGATGCTTTTGACGACTGGTAGCTCTGTCAGCTTAAAGCGGCAGTCAAGGCTCCAATTGTTACAAAACAGATTTCAAAAACGGGTATCTTAGTTGCTACTGTTTATAGTCTTAACATTAATCAATAAAGTTTTAATAAGCTACTAATCCAATTCTGACGGTGTACTAAATACCATACTATGCCACTATACGATCATAACTGTAACTATAAGCTCACAATTAAGGTGCTTTTCATTGTGCTAAAAATATGCCAGTTATGTTAATTCTTTCAGCCAAATCATTTCTAACATGAGTATGCTGATAAAATGTCTAATATTTATGTTTTACAAACCCAAAGGATTCTTTAGGTTCCAAGGAGCAGAATTGGATCCATTTACAGGTCAGATTCACTCCAAACAAATATCACTCAACTTTTTCCTGGCCATGGGGCTTCCTAACCTTAGGAGCCCCCCCCCCCCCGCACCTTACACTTCTCCCATTAAGTATTTGGACCTAAGGAAAAACTTAACCTTGTCCTCTGTTCTGCTACCATCTTGCCAGGTCTCAAAAAGATGCTGGAGCTCCATACTGCCAGGACTGCTATGAAACAACCAGCTACCAGGACATGGCAGCACCCCAGCTTTCTCAGATTCCCCCAAAGACGATCTATGCACCCAAGTCAGTAGGAAGCAGTCTAGAGAACTCAACTCCTTATTCCCTAACCTGCCATGCCCAACCCCCACCTTTTTAATAACAATAAGAGGTGGGAATGTTAGGAACTAGCAGCCTGCTGATCCCGCCCCCAACGATGGGCGGGATGCTTATGGCCATGTCACCACTATGTCCGGCTTTACCTGGCTGCCAGAGCACTCAGTTAGGCATTCACAAGCCCCCCTTTTAAAGCAAGCATGCCAAGCGCCTCTCTCTCTCTCTCTCTCTGGCCCCCCTCTCTTGCCCTTTCCCTCTCTCTTTCTCTTTATCTCTGCTCTTTCTCTCATTCTCTCTTTCCCCTGCTTTTGGTTGGCCACCAGCTACCCCCCTTTCTCTCCCTTCCCTCAGTAAACTCCAAGTGGGTGCTGAGTGTCATGTTTGTGTTTTATAGGCATTAGCTGCAGCAAAAGAACAACAGTGGTGACCTCAGTTTCCTATTTATACCATAAGTACTGAGGACCCTGATTCTGCTCTTGATCTTCTCCTCCTCTCAAGCTTTTCAGTTACTTTCCCTTTCCTCAAGTCCTCCTAATCAGGTGTAAGCTGAGTTATCTCTAGCTGAGTTTTCTATACCAGAGATTTTTTTCCCCCAAGAGTCACCAGTTCCTACCTTCAACCATGCTTGAACATGACTCTTGGAGCCACAGACTGAGAAGTTATAGAAGTAGACTGATCTCTTTCATTCTTAAACTAACTGTGCCTCTCATTTACCTGCTTGTTTTCAGCCCAGGAAAACCTGGTTTGCAGGTGACTTTAGCATTATATGAAGCTATTTTTAATGATCACAACTAGGGGTAATGTGGCATTCCTGCCTATGATTCATGGATCATGAGAGGCTACTGAAGAACTTTGATTTATAAGAAATTGCCTTTCACATATACAACAAAGACTTTTATGTCCCCAAATGTAAATATAACCAATTTTGTAGAAAGAAATTTTCACAATCATTCCTCAAATGATTGTGAAATGGTTAATGCAGTATTTAATTGGTTAATTCTTAGAGTACAAGGACACTGCTATCTATCCTTGACATCATCCTGTCCTTCTTGCTTTCTGCTTCTAGAGGCTCATCTGTCCCATCTATCCTAGATTCAATCAACCCCCATGTTTCTATCACTACTGCTTTATTCCAAAGTTTCTACATTACATCATATTTTCTCTTTGTTAATCTTCTTTCTTTCAATTTCATTTCACATTGGGCCTCTTACTTCTGCTCATAAAGTTTCCAAAAATGTAAATGTATTCACATCCCTTTTCTGTAAAGATCACCAATGACTGCTAATTCTAGGTGACAACATCCATTCAAGGAATCCTCTGTTTCCCTGGTTCTTTTAGAATTCTATCTTTAAGTTTTTATTGTGTGTGTGTGTGTGTGTGTGTGTGTGTGTGTGTGTGTGTGTGTGTGTGAGAGTGAGTGTGTGTGTACTTGTATGCCAAAGCACATGGGTCCAGGCCAGAAGAAAATTTGAAGGAGTCAGTTTTCTTCTACCATGTGGGTTCTGGAAATCCATATAAAGTTATCAGGCTTAGCGACAAGTGCCTTTACTCACTATCCCACCTCATCACATTAATAGTCCTTTAATCTTCTGTCCCCCAAATCCTTCAACTCAATTCTGAGTTTCTCCATCCTCTATACATATACTTTGAGAAGTATATCCAGCAGCTGTGGTGACTTTGTATCTCTTATAAATACCATTCCTTCACTCTTTCTTTTCACTACTATCAAAAAAGTTTTTGGGGCTGGTCTAATGACCCGAGTTCAATCACTGAAACCCTCCTGATGGAATGAGATAACCAATACCTGCACGTTGTCCTCTGACCTCCATGCACCACAATATGCCTGTACCTTCATGTGTGCAAACACACACAAAAAACTAATAGGTATAATTTAAAAATTAAAATATATTATTCAACACATAAGACATATTCAACTTTGAAAATACCTCCTTCCACCACAGATAATCCAAATCTCTGAAGAAAACATCTGTGTCCACAGAGTTCATGGCTATAACAACAGAACATGATTACGATAACTTAAGTACAAAAATAATTTCTTAAAAAAGTATCTGTAACTCTAATGGGATGAACAAAGTTTCCCTAAAATTTATGTCCAGGAAAAAGCTCTGAATGATACTTTATTTGGAGATAAGCTCTTTGCAGGTGTGATGAATTTAAGATGTGGTCATGCTTGGGAAGAAGTTCCCTAACTTGCTTATGACTGGAATCCTCCTAGAGGAAGGGAATTTGGAGCACAAAGCATGGGGGAGAGCACACTATGCATGTGAAGATAGGGAGGAACCAGAGTGATACATCTGCAAACCACATAATCAGAGCATTGCCAAAAGCATGGGAAACCAAGGAGAAGGGCCAGGCTTGCATTCTTCAGAGATCCAGAGATCAGTTCTGACTTTGAACCCCTGGCCTGTAGAACTATGAGATATATTTCTGTGGTTGAGGCAGGAAGAGCTACATTATCACCCCAAGGATTAAGCTGTATTCTATAGGTGATGAATTAAGACAAAGTTAAAACCATTCTCTTGAAATAATTGGCTTAGTAAACTGTCTTGATCTTGTCTGCAACCTCTGTGCTCCAGAGTCATTCCCATGTTACTGGGTTCCTCAGCATCCGTATCTCTTAACTGGATCTTCCCCTTAGCTCCAGACAACATCAACTATTCTCAAGTAGTCCTAGGACTTTGTCCCACTATTTCAAAAGTGGTGGGTGACGTAGTACTCTTTTCTAATGTAACTCGAGGATCCCAGTGAGAGTTAGCCAATATGGGGCCTTTTATCAAAAAGTATTAATTCAAAACAGTAACAGAGCACTTAGATTAAGCACAAGGCCCTTCTTGCACAGATCACTGCTGGCCTAGCTCTGACATGCTCCGTGACGGATGCAAAACAGACACTTGAAAGGGCCCAGACTGCTATCCGTTCATTTCTGGGTTTACCCAGAGAAAAGGATCCTCACTCTCACTAGCTCTTGAATACCAGAATGTGATCTGATGTGTGGTAAAGGAAAGCCAGATCTGCTGGGGCAAAGGCTGTATACATGATTCATAGTGTCACATAGTGACTGACTCTCATATCTGACTCTCCTGCTAAGACTCTTAGAAGTAAATGCTGAATTGGACAAGTAAAGGCTCCACTTCCTGTGGCCAGTACTTTAAATCAGAGATGACTCATTTAATGATATGAGAAATTTTCCTGTAAAAAAAAATGCATGTTGACCTTCTGAGACCCATATTCAGGGGGTCTGAGTCGGTCCAATGCTGGATTCACAGCTATCAGTCCGAAGGTCCATTAGCTCCCCCTTATTCAGGTCAGCTGTCTCTGTGGTTTTCAGGCCTCTGAGAGTGGAACCAGGATATATCCCTAGTGCAAAAAAGGACTTTGGGAACACATTCCCTATGGAGGGATACTCCCTTAACCCAGAGGCAGGAGGGAGGGCCTAGTCCCTACTCCAAATGACTGACAGATTTTGTTGATCCCTCCTGGAAGGCATCACCCTCCCTGTGGAGTGGGGGGGGGGATGAGATGAGAGGGGCGTCAGGGGAATTGAGAGGGAGGGAGAGGGAACTGGGATCAATAAGTAAAATAAGAAAAAGTAATAATACTAAAAAAAAAAATACGTGTTGGCAGTTCTGATGCTTTCATTTTACATACATCGAACTAACAGGGGATTTCTATGTGTTCCATATACTGGAGGCACAGTAAATTGATTAAAATGCAAACTGTTTTCCATATTCCATCTTTTGAAATATCAACCATTTTAATACCAAACAACTTCCATGTGTCTTATTTCTTTCCTGTCCACTAGGAAAAGACTATCATTTCTGACATCCCCCCAAACGACTTCATGAGCTCTCCCAGTTTCTGTTCAAACTTTACTAGGCGGTCTAATGTCCGGAAAGATTGGATCTGAAGACTGAATGAACTCTCCACATTCTCTTTTAAAAGATAAACATGCACTCTATAAACTTCATCTGCCTAAACAACAGAAACATCTGTTTAGATTCATGTGCAGCGTTTTGGCTACATTCAGCAAGAGAGAGGCTTAGGAAGTGTGTCATCATCCACTGTGTTCCACACTGTCCAGACATCATCACTGGTCACAGTGATACACTGAGAGATTACCAAGCCTGGGAATAACTAAACTGGGTCACTATTCATAAACAGTCTTTGGTAAACGCTATTACACTGTTCTCACATCTCGTGGTTCTATCTTCAATGTGAAAGAGAAATATGGACATAAATAAATATGAAATGCAAATGATTGCTGATCTGGTTAGAGTTGAAAGTTCAATCTTTCAAATAGTTAAACTATAGATTCCAGAAACAGTCTTACAAGAGCCTTCTGTAGCCTGATTATCCACCAATGGTATGATCAATCTTTTTTAACAGATTATATATATATATATATATGTAATTACCTTTTGCTGGTTACAATTATGATCAGAAATATTATGCCAGAATGTTGACTGAATAGTCAGTGACTTGGTAGCAAGAATAGGGTCACCCATGAGCACAGTATGGCAAGTTCTATGGGAGAAAACTGGTGAGCTTTGCTGCTAGTATTAGTATACTATAGAGCAGTATTTAGTATCTTCATTAGATAGAAGTAAGAACTAGAGGTTGTCTCAAGGTTAAAAAGTGAACAGACTGAAAAATTAAATCAATCTGCAAACTTATATCTCTTAAAAATCTACATCCCTGTAATTTTTCAGATACTGCCATTGTTTTCATGTGTCACATAAATTATCACATTTACAACAGGTCAGACATCTATATTTTATCTGTCAAGTATCAATTACTTTCCCCAAGGTAAGTTATTAGGCAAGGCTTTTACATTGTTGTCAATTAGCCAGTTTCCAGAGAAACAAAAATAGACTCCTATAAATATACCAGAAATGGCCAGAGATGAGCCCTCATGATGGCTTTGCAAGACTTGAAGAGAAATAATCTATTTTACATTTTAAAAACCAGGACCAATTCTGTTTCTGTGGATCTCTATACAAGTAGAAAAGCATGTACCAAATTTTACAGAAACATTTATGAAGGTATTTATGACTCCATTTGGGTTCCCATAAGTTTTTATGAGATATATATGTTCACAAACACCATGCATCCCGCCCAAGAGCTCCATTGTCCTAAGTAATAACACTTTTAATGTTATTTACTTATACTTACAATTATTGGGACAATATGTAATGGTTGTATCCATTAGATTTTGTAAGTCTACAAAAAATCTCTGGCTTTTATTTCATATTAAAATTTTGGCAAAAAGTAAGACTCAAATTCACTACTTCACTACACAAACCATGACTGTGTAATTGAGATGCAAATTACAATACAGCTGACTGAACATGATTTAAAAACTGAATCACCAGATCATTTCACCTCAAGAAAAAGGGCAATTAATTTTGTACTTTCTTTCGGAAATATTACTTATATTAAATGACAAAAAAATAAGCCTTGGGAAGCTTCAAGTCAAGCACTTCTTAATTTAATGAGAAAAGAAAATATTTGAGATTGTTAGTCTATGAACCAAAAGTTTCATCAAAGTACATTTACAGAAAAGTTGTTAAAATTAAATAGTTAAGGCATGTTAATTGAAAAGATGAAATATACTGAAATTTCTGTATCATCTAATATTATTTGATTCTCAATGAATATGAATAAGCATATAGTCCCTTAGACAGCATGGAACAAAGTAGTCATCACAGTAGCATGGATAATGACTTTTTAAATCCAATGAACTGGTTTTTTTTTTAAAAAAAAAATAATCTCAGAGAAAATTTTATGAAAATAATGAAGAAAAAAATCAGTTGTGGGGCTGGAGATTTGGTTCAGTAGTTAAGAGCACTTATAGTTCTTCCAGGGTCCCAGGTTTAATTTGCAGCGCCTACATGGCAGGTCCCAAATGTCTACAACTCATGTATGCACACACACATATAAAGGCAGAAGACACATACACATCCACCAGAGGAGAAAAGTAAACATCAATATTAGCTAAATGTGAATTTAGTAAGCTAGAGTAAACACTGGTCTGGTAAAACACACTCACTGGTAAAATAATGACATCAATATTGTTCGAGTGACCACCACTGTCTTACTGGGTTTGAGTCCCATTCCATAAGTTTCTATAAGTTGAAAGCTATAGCTGACACTGTTATAGGATCAAAAAATAAACAAAAACAAAAAAACCAAAAAACAAACAAACAAACAAAAAAAAAGGACTCAACTGTGGCTAGACTGGTCAGAATTCTTAGGTGAGACCTACTATGATTATTTTATTACAAAGACAAAGTATTAAACTGATGCTTTGACTTAGCCTGACATAGATTAATGCATCTCTTAATGCTTATCAGAGAACATATATACATATATATACACACACATATATATATGTATATATACATATATATGTATATATGTTTAGAGAGAGAGAGAAAGATTCTCCTGCCAAGGTTGCACATATGGACTCACAGAGGGTTGTGACAGCATGCACAAGACCTGCAAAAGTTCAAGCCAGACAAAACACTAACAAAACACTAACATGGGAAAGGGAAATGGGCATGAAATTCTACCTCTATTTGAGGGGCTATTGGCAACTGATAGCTGCTAGGGAGGAGGGAACTAAACTTTTGTTTTTAAAGTGAACCACGGTAGGTCAACAAAGCTTCAGTGGAAGACCACATATCCAAAAGTATATGGACAGCACAAACTGACCTTGATGGTATACAGGAAAGAGAAGACATACAACTTTGTGGGCAAGGAAAGGGGCATGGGTCTTGCAGGAATTGGGTTGTAAGATGAATACGATCAACCACATTGCATGAAACTGTCAGATAATGAATAATAACGAGGAAAGGAGTGACTTGGTAACAGATAATATCTATCGTGGCTGTTTTACTCTTCTTTTCCAATTTTAAATACCTTGTAAAAGACTCAGGTCTTTAAAAGAAGACTCTCAGTGATTCATTAAAATGTAAATTAAAATCCCTTATAATTAAAAATGGCATCTATGTATGATTTAAGCAGATGTATATAGTTTAGTTGATGGCGTGCTTGGTGAGCAATGGTGTACTTATGGTGTACTTGTAATCTCAGAACTAAGGGAGTGATAACCACCCTAGCCTACTCAGTGAGCTCCAGGCAAAGGAGAGATCCTACATCAAAAGTTAAAGTGGATGGCTCTTAAAAAATGACACCAAATGTTGTCATCTGGCCTCCACAGGCACACACACACACACACACACACACACACACACACACACACACACACAAACACACACACAATTGAGGAGGCCTTAAATCTTATTATACGGCTGTTGGTTATATCCACAGATATAAGGGCCACTATTGTATCTTAGTTAACTATCTTGTCTTTGGGTAATTACTGTGGTTCACAGATATAATTTCTTCTGTCAGACTTTTGGAAAGTTTATTAACTTTTGTGATAGTAAGCAAGGATAGTTTAGTAGCTCACAGCAACAGGTACCATGCTATTAATGTTAACACTAATACCCAAATAGTGTTAGACACATCTGAACACAATTTGTAGAGATTTTGTTATGGCACTTCTGCCTCAAAAGTAAATCTACTAATTTTCAGTTGTTTTATTTCCATGAATCATCTTTTGTGTCTACCACCAGAATAATTGAACTAAATAGTCTCAGCTTCAGGATTCATTTGTATTAGAAAGGTCATTTGCAGCTGAACTTTTTGTGATCCTGAAAATACTTCAATTGACATTAGTTAGATAATGGTAAAAATTTAAGTACACAAATAAATAATTTTTCCTAGATGCTATTGAGCTAAATGTCTGCTATATTAAAGGTCTGAAATCTGAAGGAGTCTAGAACTAGAAATTTGGAAATTTGTCCATAAAAGTAAGACTTGAACTCCGTTATGTTCCACTTCAACAAATTAGTAACCTAATTCTTACAAGGTACATTATGGTATAATAGAGAGAATTTTCATGTGCTGAAGTGCTGCCAAGTTTTAAAACTTGCGATTCTTTGTTGTCCTTAAAAACAATTCCTGGTTGACCTATTATATGAAAATGTCTAATAATGTCTTTTAGTCATTTAAGAATTCCATTGTCATATCTATTATACCTACTATGTCTAACTGATTCTGCATTTGGTGACAGATTTTGGTATCTGTCCTAGTTAAGGTTACCTTTGTTGTAATTAAACACTATGACCAAAGCAATATTGGAGAAGAATGGGTTTGTCTTAATCTTAGATCACTATTCATCATTGAAGGAAGTCAAGCAGGGCAGGAACCTGGAGGCAGGACCTGATGCAGTGGCAGTGGAGAGGTGCTTCTTCCTGGCTTGCTCATCGCGGTTTGCTCAGACTGTCTTTTACAGAATCCAGTACCACCTGTACAAGGATGGCACCACACACATTGATAAGGCCCTACCTTATCAATCACTAATTAAGAAAATCTCCAGCTAGATCTTATGAAGGCAGTTTTGTAAATTGAGGTTCTCTCCTTTCGGATAATTCCAGCTTAGGTCAAGTTGACATAAAACTAACCAGCAAAATATTGATAGTTTTACAAGCCCCTAGAAGTGCTTTAACTTCCCACTCAGTTAAATATCATTTTTGTTTTTAAGATAGCGATGAAAAGGTATATAACATCTTAAACCACAGGCAGATTTTAAGTTTCTTTTTCAATAAAGTCAGAATACATTATCCTATTTTTTCTTCATAAGACATTGACAGTTGCCTTATAGCACTAGTGTTCTCCTAATGATCCTGCCTGGATTAAAAAATGTCTGGTTTTCTTTGTTTTCTCTACTGTAGGAGTGAAATCTATTTAAAGTGGACAGTTCCTATTGTTTTCCATCTCCACGTCTTAGTACTTTTTCTTCACTGTCTTTCATTTCACCCATTCCCTGCACAGATTTTTTCTCCCTTTCCGTGTGAAAATCAGTTCTAAGACTGAGAGTCTGATGTCCTGAGATTGCTTCTCAGCTTTGTATGTTTTCTTCATTCACTTTACCTCTTAGTTTAGCTTCTTTTCCATTATCTTCAAAGCTAGACAACTCTCCTTTTTACATAAATTAAAACTTTCCCTATTCTACTGACAACATTCTTCGAGATCTTAAAAGACACCTTTGAGAGGTGCAGACATAGTTCTTTGCTCCAACTTCAGAATGGATTCCTCCAAAATGAACAAAATGCAATAACTTATTTTGGTTCAGATAATGTAATGTAATATAATATGCTCTTTTTCAGAACCAACAATGGTTAAAAAAAAAAAATAGAATCCCTAAATTCCTAAATAACAAAACAGTATTTGATCAATGGAGGGGAAGACTAAAAGGAAACAAAATAAAATCAAATTTGGGAGAGCAGTAAGTAACTAATAATCTTATAAATATTAAATTTATTAATAATTACATTAAGCACCCATGAGCTGAGTGCTCTAAGTAAAAGATTAAATTTGTATAATATGGCACTTACAGAAAAGACAATCTAAATCCAAGGGCAAAGAAGGATAAAAGGTTTTAAAAGTAGCAATATAAAAGATTATATGTACTAAATCAAACACAGCCACATGGAAGACATGAAATGTTATTCAGAAAGTCATGATATGATAACTGTCGTGATAAAAGAGCTCAGGCAATAAAAAGCAGACTGATTCTAAACACGAATAATCTGTAATATAGCCTACATATGTATTTGAAAAAATGATTACTTCAGTTCTTCAGATGAAATCATTACATAGGAAAAAGATACGCCAAAGAGAAAAAGGATGTATTTGAAATGCACACGACGAGGAGGACTTGTTTCCACACATGCAAAAAGGGAAGCATAAAGTTCTTTAATTTGGAGTCACAGGTCTCATTCAGAGTTTGTGAACGGAGAACAACTGCAGAGAGCCGGGCTTATTTTGTCCCATGGGAAACTTGCTTTTCCTCATACAGCTCCCTGGGTCAGCACCATAAAGAGAGAGGACCCTTACTTTGGCAACCATCCCATTCTGGAAGTTAGAGATCCCTAGATAATTTTGCTGGCTGTGTTTTGTTTTTATTTTCTCAAATAAAAGAAAAGGACTATTCAATGAAACTGAAGCAAGAAGCATCTTTATAGACCATCAGTGAAAGGGGCTCTTTTGTAAGGCTTATCTCTGCTGGCTGATTGCTTTCTCTGAGAAGATTCTTCTGTATAAATATTGGAAGTGAATATCGTTGTGTTCCACATTAATTGTGCTTTCCATCACCAATGGAGCAGAGTCTTCGTCTGTAACCCTTAAAATCATGGATAAGGAGCCTTGGGTATAGCCAAGTACTGAGTATTTGATATGATATCCAAGATAGGTGCAAAAATATGCTGCAGTTAATTTAATGGCCAGACAAGTTGTCCTCTACAAAAAGAAAGCTACCTGATTTGCCCAGGAAAATGAAAAGTGTGCTATTCTCGGTTAAATTCTATATCCCACACAAAATGATGTACTCAAATCTTATTCCTCAGTAACTTAATATGGGATCTTGTTTGGAAATAAGGTTACAGATACAATTAAGGGAATAGGTCATAATGGTATGGTGTGACTCTTTAATTCAACATGACTGTTACATTTATAGCAAGATGGTTACATTAAGACACAGGATAAACAAAGAAAAGCTATGATGTGGGTTACATTAAAACACAGGATAAACAAAGAAAAAGCTATGCTATGGGTAGAAATTGCAGTAGGGAATCTGTAAGCCTGGAAGGTGTATGATGCTGACAACATATTAGAACTTAGGAATAGACATCCCTTGCATCCTGATGGGAGCCAACTATGTCATATGTCTAACCTCTAGAAACATGAGGTATTGAAATTTCTTGTTTGAAGCTTCCCAGTTTGGTGTGGCATTCTTTGACAATAATGCTGAATAGAAAAGTTTGCAACTCCTTGATGTGTTGCTATCTGGGAATAGCTGGAAGAGGGGAGCATGGAACACCAGGGATCCCAGCTCATCATTTACACACAATGCAGCATTTGTGAACAATATGTCGAATGTGTCCAGAAATGTGCATGTGACCAGAAGCTAGTTAGTCACTCTGGGGGTACTCCAAGGAACTGAGAAATAATCAGGAAATATATAATTGAAAAATCATCCCACCGTTCTGGAAAATCTTTAATCTTTCCATTTCAAAGATTGACTCTAATTTTAGTATTTCATTTCAGTACTTAATTTTTCCATAGAAAAAGAAAATTATTGAAATATGTATGTAGCATTTTATGTGCACAATTAACTTCTTTACACACAAAAATCCCCTTTTAAATGTAGCAAAGAAATGTATAAAGTTACTTCTAATGGACAATATTTGTCTTAAAGATTTTCACTAGTTCTAATGAGCATCACTACCTATTTGTTCTACTTTTAGAGTAGAGAAAGGTGTGTTAAAAGCCATATGTTTTCTAACCAGTTGTATGTTAGGACTATCTACTCTTCAAATTATCTAAAGATTAGAACAACCATTATAATAATTCATTTAAGTTATGGGGTTGGCTGATGCCAATATTTTAAGTGATGCTGTTATCTAACAGAGTCCTGCATTAGCCTAGTTATGTATCACAATACCTAATATGAACTATGACAAGAAACTGGTTAATGTTTTTATTTATTTTAATTGTGGTCATTATTCTGGCTTAAAGTGAATGGGAATATCTCATCCATCTGCTTCACTGACCAGCTGTGTGAAACTTGGATAGCTCATCAGAGATTTATTTGATTAAAAGGAAAATGTGAGAAGGAAGTTGCACACAGTGAAGATAGCTTGTATTTATTTGTGTTTTATGGTTTTTGTTTTCTGCCCAGGATGAGAGACCTAAAGATATAATAACTTACATGCCCTTGGGAAGGGAATGCTGGATACCATTCATCTTGTAAAGGACACAGGAGATCCACAGTCTCCTGGGAAACAAAGAAAATACTGAGATGGGACACAGACATGATCTTGAGATAGGATATCTTCTTGTACAGTTTAAGCCCTCTAGAAAAGCTAAATACAGTCCTATGTGATCCGGCGATTAGTCTCTTGAGCAAGCCAAAGAGCCGAAAACATATGTCGAAACAAAGAACTATGAAAGCTGGTTTTCCCTGCTGGTCTGGTCCCACTGCTGCACCAGCCCCAAATATCACACAGAGACGCTGTATTAGATATAATTCTGTTAGCCTGTTACTAATATTTCTTATTGGCTAGTTCTGACTGAAATATTAACCCATTTCTTTTAATCTAAGTGTTTCCACATGATCTCATCTTACCGGAGAGAGGCCCCAGCATCCTTCTCTCTCTGTCCTCCATCTTGAATCTCCTCCCTACTCCTTCCGCAATCCTATTTGTCTCCTAGTCCCACCCATTTTGCTTTTCTATTGGCCAACAGTGCTTTATTCATTAACCAATATGAGAAACATATTTACAGAATTACATCTCCTGTCATCTCCTCTTTTCTGTCTAAAATAAAAAGAAGGCTTTTAACCTTAACATGGCAAAATATATAACAAAACAGTTATCAAATAAAAACCATGGTTAACAATGTTTAGTCCATTAACATTTAGCAATATTTAAAGAAAATATTCCATCATCTATCCTATCTTTGTGAGTCAGAAGTCTTATATGTAACTTATCTTTAATCCTAACTAAGGAAAATTATAACCATAACTATCTGTTTTCAAACCCATCAAAGACCACAGAAGGATAATATATAAACTCTAGAAATGACAGAGACATCTTGCTACCTGATTAGTCACCTTGATGTTCTTCTGTAAAGTTTGATCTTCAGCCTATAGGCCATAATGTGTCTGGCAGACTCCTCAGCAAAGCAGGAAACTTTTTACCTGTATCGGCAGTTTGTCAGTCACTTTTCTCTGTGTCCTACAGAATGTCTGGCAGACTCATGAGGCAGGAACCCTGTAGCGATGTCCATCTTGAATCAGCAGTCACTTTTCTGTGGGTCCTGCATGTCTGGTTTATACAAAGTTAAACAGTCTAGACAAGAGCAGTATCTTGCTCAAATGGCTAGTCTTGGCAATTGGGTGTCAGCACTGACTTCGGCATAGCACACTACAGCCCAGAATCCCTGGACTCAAGCGATCCTCCTGTCTCAATAATGTGCTTTGGGCAGTTTAAATCACAACTGATGAAAATGTGAATCAACAAAGATGTACTCTTTAGGCAAGTGGAGAAACAAAATCCTGCATATGTTCTTAAAATGGAGTTTTTCAACGATGAACAGAAAGGTGATATCAAGTAATAAGGTGTAGAGAAAGCATTTTTATAGAGTCACTCTGAAAAGACTGCATACTGTTGTAAAAGTCCAGATTTTGATAAAGGCAGTGCTGCAACAGAGACAGCACACAAACTGATGGTTTCCAGGGGTCTAGGCACAGAGGAGTGGGTAAAGGAGAACATAGGGAATGTTGAAGGTGGTGAAGCTGTGTTGCATTGCATTATAATGATGTACATATATCAGGATCAGCAACCAAAGTGCTATTAAATACAGTCACCACTAATGTAGACCATGGGCTCTAATGAAATCATATGTATTAATATTTGTTCCTAAATTCCAATAAATTTGCCTCAAGTTTGTTGCAATCTTTTAATAAAAAACAAAGGCTTTGGGTCAAGTAGAGAGAATATATAAAAAGTTTCAGTTTTTTCTTATTACTTTTCTCAGTAAGCCTAAGGCAGCTGCAATAAAGTTTACTAACTTCAAACAAACTTGATGCTCTTCACAACTAGCCCCGTTCTATTTGACATTAGTATTATGATTTCCATGAATAACAGGATATATGCTGTTAAATTTAGTTTTTCATCTTGAATGGTATCAGCTGATTGTAGTCTGCATATCTGCTTGATAGTGGTCAGTACACACGCTAATGTTCTGCTTTCTGTCTACATGGTGTCCAGGATAGTGGTCCAGGAAACACCATGGAACATCCTATCACTGGCCTGTTTGGCAAATTGCATGAAGACCTGCTGGTACTTAACACTCAAATTATCCAAACTCAGTAGTTTAAAAATGGGGAGCTGTGCCCCTAATTAAAGTTTTAGAAACATGGCTTCCTCAAGAACAACTCTCTTTCATTACTTTAGACTCACAAGCATTTTGAGCAGCTTAATACATCTTACAATTTAATATTTCATTCTTTGTGAAATTTTCTGTTTAAGGAATATGTCCTCCTAAATAAAGTGAACCAAGTGGGACTATTATTCACCTCAAAAGCCGTTCTGGGGGAAGGAAAAAGGGATTGCAACATTTTCTATTTTCGTCTCCTTAAGAAAGATAACAGAACTCTGAAGAATTGAAATACAAGTTCTGTGTTAGCTTTTATTCACGCACTCTGTGTGTGTGTGTGTGTGTGTGTGTGTATGTGTGTGTGTGTGTGCATGCACTCTCAACTTATACACCTATCTGCCATACTGCTAAAGGCAAACCTACTTTACTTTTGGAACACAATGTATGCAGACAAGACTCCAAATCTAATCTTATCAGAGCTTTAATTTTTTTTCAGTATTCCCCTGAATATAATGTTTCATCAAGGCTATGTGGTATATGATGTTTTACATGAGTAATAAGTCCATGATGATTATACATTTATTTTATTTACATTGTAAATATGTGACAACCAAATCAAAGTTGTACTATTGCTGTCTAGGGATTTACTAGCTTTTACTAAGAATATTTTTCATTGCTATATATTAATTACTAAAATTTAAAATAGTATTTCATTTATTTATAATTTCTGAAAACTAGAAAATCCAGTGATTTTCTCCAATTATTGTTTTCTAATCAAACTACCCCAAATTCTATTTTAAGTTATTGTATTTCATCTCAGACTTGAGTCTTCTAAAACACAAAGAATACTTGAGAGCTATTGATACTTCAGCTAAATTAAAACATAAAGTTATAAAGACTTGTTCACAATCATTCAAAGTGCAAATGTGTCTTATAAATTACTATTGATGAGTTTGAAAGAGATGCCCAGCAACCCTTCCACAAGGGAAAAAAGAAAGAATGAAAGAAGAGAGAGATGGGGAAAAGCCGGGAAGGAGGAAGAGAGACAGAAACAAAGAAGAAGCAATATATAACACAGACCTACACATCAGTTATTCAAAATCATTGCTGAACAGTTTAATCTCTATGAGTAGCTTTCATATATGCTTCATAGCATTATCAGTAGTAAAGAACAGTGTAAGATTTAGGAATAAATTAACTGTCCTATTTCCTTACTATTCTAGCAATTCCAGAAAGATCCCACCCATGATGTAGGTAGAAAGTACAGGTGTATTTTAATAACAGAGCTCCCCCCTCTCTCTTTCTCTGACACACACACACACACACACACACACACACACACACACACACACCACAATCTCCATTAAGATCAGAACTTTTTAGTTTTCTTTCAGTTGAGATAAATCTTCCAACTTTGCAATGCCGTAGGGTCTCTGTGCACTGACAATATCCACACCCCTCTTTACCAGGTAAACATAGGTTTACCCACCTCATTTCTGTGCTGGTCTTAGCATGGACATTCTTGGTAAAGACAAGGAAGCTATGTTTGAGGGCCAACTTTCTCATGTTCTCTGCCAGCATCACTAGATGTGAGCCAAACTCATCAAAGGAATTTCTATATAGGACATCTGAAGGGAACTAGAGGTCACAGTTTTGTTAAATATTTGGCAATGTATAGAAGCCTCAAAATCCAGCTCCAATTAAAACTGCTTAGTCCTGGCAGAGATGGAAGTCCTAAACATCAAAAACAGGGGTGAGAGATGAATGTTGTAAAGCCTAGGAAAAACCTACACTTACAGAAATAATTTGGAAAACAGCAGTTTCCAATCAACAAATGGCACATTCATTTTTCCTAGTAATTACTATAATGACCACCCCTCTGGGTTGTGTGAAGAAAAAAATTGTAATAGCAGATTTACTGGTGGGAAGAAAATCGAGGAGAAATTCAGTAACATTAAGATTATGTTTAGCAAGTTCCTAAAACTAATTAAGTTACAAATAGGCCATATGGATTAAGCAGAGACTGAGAGTAACATAGATACATTAGCAAGACACATATTCAACAGTATCTAGCAACAGTATCAAGACTAGGTGATCCCTGCTTAAAACCACTGAACAATATCTAATACTTTTTAGAATACATCCAAAAAGCTTATGAAAAATGTTACAACATCTTTGCTATGTGTCCTTAAAACAACACGTGATCCACTTGTCTCATAACTCTTGTATAATATTTACAAATGTACATACTCTCCCTTGTTTGAGATGCTTAGAGTACACTGTTCCCTCCTACTAATCCAACCTGTACGTTCTTATGTAACTTTCCCTCTTCCAAATCCCACTAGTACATGAATTAACTCAAACAGCACACATTCTATAGGATCTCTGAAAATCTCCTGAGTCTGAATTAGGATAATAGTTAGCAGTCACCAAAAGCTAGGCTTAGCTACTTTTCACAATGTGTTGGTGAAATAAATGAGTAATGGTAAAAACTAGAGAAAAGAAAAGTCTTCTCTCAACACGTTTGGAAGAGGAAGAGAGAGTTGTCCAGTGACCCCAAGTTCATCTTTGGTGTACAGATGCGAGGTATAGGTTTAAATAGAACTGGAGCAAGGAGAGCAAGGACTATGCATAATTAAGCAGTCATGTTGAGGCTATGGTTCTGCCCATCATTGTGTCAGAGCTGGTTCTGCAAGCTACTTACATAAATTGTTAATGCATCATTATTATCACACAAAGGAATTAATCTAGTTCCCACAAGAATTACTCTTCTCTATCATAGATCACTGTTCTGGTCTTGGAAATGATCTGCACTCAGGATTTACCATTCCTGGATTTCAAAGAGACTTCAGAATTAAGATAAAGGCCGATCTATCTCTGTGCCCTAGCATTGAAGGTGGATGAGATAAGTTACATAAACTCACTTCTTTATGGTTAGCATACTTACACAGAGTCAAAAGTCAAGCATAAATATGAGTCAAATAAAGGAGATAGCCAAAGAACAAAGCCAGCTCTATTGGGCTGTCATCTTGAAGTTAGTTACTGTGTAGACTCAAGTCAGCAATCGTTCTTTTTCAGTGAAGGCAGATTGCAGATGCCTTCTACAATCTGTGAGGCTCTATCCCTTAGAAAACTACATTTTAGGGCTGCTCAGGTGCTTCCTATCCCTAACAGAATGGAAGTTTCTAAAAGAAAAAGAGATAAGCACACTTATCTTGTGTTATAGCCTTATTTCTCAACGCAGTCCTTAACGTTACAAAGATACTTAACATACTTGTAACACAGAAGTTGAAGGAGTGAAGAAAGGAAGACACTTGAAAGAATCACCAGATAAATCAGAAATTGGTTGGAGAAACTCTCTTGAAATATTGCCTACCTGATCCGAAGGAAAAACATTGTGATGGATGCACTTCAACCTCTATTTTAACAATAACAAAAAATTGGAATTTTAATCTGCAGGAAGGAAACTACATATACACACTTTGACTGGTTTGTTAGGGGTTAACCTTAAATCTAGATTCCATCTCTACAGCACCTGAGGTACACAAGGCACAATGGCTTTGATATATGCAAACCTGCCTTCCACCACTCAGAGAGAATAATGAAGAAAAGGGGATCCAAGAGACCAGTCTCAGCTGGCCCAAAAGCTAAGACTAAGCCTTGAATTGACTTACTGCCTTTTTTCCTATCCAAACACTATCCAAAACACCCACACAATACAAAACAAAACAGACAAAACCTTGTTGGTTTCCCAGATTGCCTCTCTGAATAAAACACGATTTAAAGATTAGTTCCTGGTTTTGTTTACACTACAGGAGTGTGGACCACTTAGGACTCCACCTCCTTCCCACATTACTATGCAATTGATTACAGCAGACCACAAAACAATGCTTAGACCTTTCTCTTTCACGACAGTTAATGTGAACCAAACATCTTATAAAAAAAAAAAATCACATTGTCATCAGTATTTTGTGTGCAGGTTCTGTTCTTACTGAACACAATTTGATGCTGATTTGCACATATATTAAATTTACCTTTGTTTCCCCCTCTCCTTACACAGGATGGATTGGAAAGTCTATCAATCCCTTTACAAAGCACATGTAGGCCTAAGACAGTGAAGACGATACTTTACTTAAGGTTTTCCTTAAAATGTGGCAACTGAGGTACAAAAAAACTGTTCTTCTGTGCTTTTCTTATGATGCTGAAAGCTTGGCTTATAGAAAGTATATCCCCATGTAACGACTCCTCCGACAAAATAATCATTCATTTTATCTTTTTCATTCAGTTTTAAATGGATGTGGGGCTTATCACAGGCAAAGAAAATAAAGCAGTGACTTCTTGGAGCTTCTACTCTAGTACAAGGTTGGCAATAGAAATAGACAAACGTGTGTGTAGATATAAACCATAGTACATAGTTAAAAGGAAAAAAGCATGGTGCCAAGAAAACCCATCACGTGAGGGACAGGCACCAATTCCTGAGGTTACTCTGAAAGCCTGATGGAGAATGGACTAGAGAAAGTGGTGTATTTTAAAAAGTTTTGTTTAACATTGCAGCTTCTGGAGCTGAAGATTATTTATTCCTGTCTGTTACTCAGCTCTTCTGATAAGACCCATCTGATACGAGTCATAAGGGGAACATGATTGGAATTCACTCCACCCCACCTATATCTTATAAACATGCATTCCAGGACAACATCCTCCAGATAACATTACTGTTCACTGCAGTGCTCATATAATGCAATTCTCTAAGACAAGCAAAACCCCTTTCTCACACTATAGATGCTCAACTACAGTCACAGTCTGTTACCATAAATTGTATTTATGCATTCTTTCCTAAGAATTTTTTTCTGGAGTAGGAGCTCTGCCTAAGCCTAGGACCCTCCTAACAGCAAAGACAAGGTCTTTGACTTTCTGAGTAGTCATAACCATGCTTAGAAGTATATCAATGTATGCACCATGTAATATATATGCTGAAAGAGGATCTACAAGTATGTGGCAAATCAACTTGGTCACTTGAATAGAGATTTAAAAAAAATCTTGCTAAGAAAGAAAGATCATTTCAAGTCCTTTATACTGCTAATCCTATTCCCCAGAGACAGAGAATTCATCTTTTGGCAGCACAAATGAGCTGAAAAAAAAATTGTAAAGAGCTGACCCACATATCTTATTAATTAATTACAGTTGTGTAGCTCTTAGCTCTCCCTCCTCTTGCCACCTCCTGCTTAAATTTCCAGCAGCTCTTGCAATAAAGAAAACTGATGTGCAATTTGTTTAGCTAAAATTAAGGTTTTTCCCCCAGTTTTTCTTATTTTATAGATAAGAATTAAGCTTGGAGAGATCAAATGTTCTCAAAATCCCACAGGTAGTTGAGAAATAGAGCAGAGACTTGGCTATGGATTTATCTGGCCCCAAATCCATGGATCTTCCAGCTGCAATTTCCTGTCTTTCTAAAAGAGATTTAAAACAAGGTATGAAGACTCAGGGAAAATTGGCGGATGCTATCACTATAAATTTCTAAACACAAAGAGATCATCAAAGGAATTATGGCCATGTGAAGCCAAAGTGGAAGAAAATAATCCTCTGTTGTATATGCTTTTGCAGTCATATTTGTAGTATCTTGTATTTCTCCAATACCTTTGAGATAAAGGTAGCATCAGACATTGCTATTATCCTTCAGCAATACTTTTACAGTAAATTATCTAGTCAAAAAAAGGAGTAAGAAATATGAACACAGGGCTATCTCAGACGAAAGTACACGAAGAGAGGACTCAGTAAAAGAAAACTCAAAAAATAGAGAGAGGACACCTGCCAGATTAGCACCAGAAGACTTTGGTTTTAGTATTATGGAAAGTGATATGTGCAAACACTTAAAATAGTCTGATTCCACACTGATCCCTGGGATCTGTATAGTTGGAAGAGAGAACAGACTCCCCTATGTTTTCCTTAAACTTCATACAAATGTTCTGGAATAAGCTCCTCCTGAAAAACATAGGCACAGAATAAACAAATGAAATAAAAATTAACTAAATCCATGTCATATTTCTTAACACTATGGTTAAAACTTCAAATAAACAATGGAGGATGAACTACCCCATCTCAGACTCTTCCATCTCCTTATTAGAACTGTGTCATTTCTCAGTTCTCCAGCATACTTTGACCTATAGCTGTGCAGCTAGGATCTATGATCCATCTCTCTGATGGAAGATGCCATTCTGTAAATATGTTTCTCTTATTGATTAATTAATAAAGTTCTGTTGGCCAATAGGAAAACAAGATAGGCAGGATGAGGATACAAGGAGGTTTCAAGGAGAGGTAGAAGGAGATTCAACATGTAGGATCAAGAGAGCAGAACTATGGACCTTCTCTCCGGTAAGATAAGACCATGCAGAAATAATTAGATTGATAAAAACTGGTTAATATTTAAGACAGATCTAGTCAATAAGTGATGCTAGTAACAGGCCAACAGCTTTATATCTAATACAGTGTCTCCGTGTGTTATTTGAGGTTGGCGCGGCTCTGGGACCAGGCTGGCTGGAAAACATCCTCATAACATCTCTCAACATATCTTTCTTTAATATCATGTGATATGTTCATATTTAGGTTTATGGAAGATAAGTAACAGATGCATATAAGATGAAAAGGAAGACAGGAAGGAAAGAAGGACAGAAGGGGAAGGTAGGGAAGGGAAGGAGGAAAGAAAATGCATTCATTCATCTTTCTGTGAAGGTTAATGTGCTCCTGTTTTATGTCATCCCATTTTATCCCACAAACCAAATGATGTAGTTGAAATCAATACATCCAAGTGATGACTCACCTTCTTAAACTATTGAAAAATAGCTTACTCCAATCTCAAGAATAACCTTTTCCCTTTTTATTTTTGGAAACACAAAAATGGATATTTTAGTTATTGAGTAACTGTATCTTTGCTTAGTTTAATGGTAAATTTGAGCTAATGTTCAAAATTAGCAGACTGAATCATACTAAGCATTCTCTGGCCAGGCCTGTTAAGTTTTTACTCTGCAGACACATGAAGTCTACTTCATGGGAAATCTACCCACCTGCCAAAGGCAGAGTGCCATACTCCGTACATTGTTGCAGTACTAATAAGGAGTGATTTTTCAATTGAAACTGACTGATAGATTAAACCATGTCTAATTCTAAGGCACTGATTATAAAATGAATACTTGAACTTGGTTCAGAACTATCAAGCATGCTTAGAACTTCAATTGGTTAATCCTGCTGGAATCTTAGTATCTCAAGTCCAAAGTCATGGAAGTATGTTTTGGCTTTATGATGCAGACATTTTTCCATTGCCACAGCCTTTTCATTTAAAGTAATTTCCTTGAGAAATTTTTTAGGTCTTAGAGACGTATTAAGTAGTATCTAAAACTAGTGTTTCCATGAAATTATTGATAGGAACTCTATTTTAGGTAAAGAAAAATAATAGCAGTTGATATTTTGAGTTAATAAATATGCAGCAATATGCTTCTATTTTAATGTCTTCCAACTTTTTTCTTACTAGTAATTTTTTTGCAGAATATTTCTTTACAGTGTGTGAATATGTGTCACTGCTGCTGGTTTAATAAAGAGTTGAATGGTTAATAGCAAGGCAGAAAGTTTATACAGGACTTCTGGGGACAGAGAGGTCTTAGAGAAGAAGAAAGGCAGAGTTGTCAGACAGATTCAGGGGAAGAAAAACATGAAGGAGGAGAGATACTGCTGTGTGGCAGTATGCAAGTTAATAGAAATGGATTAAGTTATAGAAGCTAGTTAGAAACAAGCCTGAACTAAGGCCAAGATTTCATAATTAATAAGTACCTATGTCATAATTTGGGGACTGACAGTCTGAAAAAGCCTGATACAGTAACGAATGTTTGTTTAGTGATATCATGGATAGCATATTACCACATTCCACTTTGAACTTAACAGACATTAAAATAGAAACATTTGTCAACAAATACCAAGCTGGTTCCTTTTAAAACTGACACATTAATTTTAAGGAGAAATTTTATTTTTATTTTATCTCAGAAGGAAATTTATTTTTAAAAAGAAATGTGCATGAATTGAATTGCTCTATGTGAAAAATTTATGAAGTGAATAATAATGGTAATAATTGTATTTGAGAATTTGACTGTGTGTTCAGTGTCAACTCACAGTAATTTGTGACATAGGCATTTCTTAGGATTCTGCTTGTATTCTCAACTACAGCTCAGAAAATCAAGGAAAAACAAGATGATTTATACTATCAATGAACATAAATGAGGGAGTAAAAATGTGAACAAGGTGGTCAGAATCCAGCTTTCAAATCCAGCACTACATTATCTTTTTCAGCAACTGACAATGGAGCAGGAAAAATAACATTATAATTTGAAAGAGATGGGACAGTGTGCCATTTTGATAGAAGCATAGATTTAGTAAAACCTGTTTCCTACAGTGCAATTAAATAGGTTTAGCATAGTCTGTAACATTTTTACTTTAAAATACTATTTTCTGAGAAAAGAGATATCAGTCATAGTTTTAATCAACAAATCTCCAAGGAATAGGCACATTAAGATAAAGATAGTACTGTGCATGTTGCCTGGGAGATGAATTATGATAGGAATGACTAAGAATTCCGGTGACCAAAGAAAAGTCTTGGCATTTCACTGTAGTGATAGTTCACTTCCCAGTGACCCCACTTCTAGTCTCCATCTAAGTTTGTTGAATGATGAGTGCTATCATAACCTATCATAGCCATACCCTTATTTTCTTTTAAAACCTGGGGTGGGGGCACTCATATTCTGCCAGAGGTAATGTTTATTTTCAAACTTTTACTCATAGAAAACTGATGGTTCCCATGAATTGCTCTGATTTTCAATGTAATAAGTAAAGCTCAGTTTCTCAATAAAACTTATAAACATTTAAGAATTGTGGGTCAACATTCTAGAGCACCTAATACAAAGTATGAAAGAACTAAGTCAAATTTCCAATCTCCTCTAGCTCAAGTTTAAATAAACCTGTGCTTTTAAGAATTTTATTAGTAGAGCAATAGGACACTTCAGCAATCTAACACTCAGCTGTTAATGAAATGAATCCCATATCAGTTGTCACTTTATGATATATGGATATATCCTATATATATGGATATACATGTATATGTATATATAAATCTCATGAATCATATAACTTCCAATACACACTCATGTGATTAATTTAAGTTGCAAATCAAGGTAACAAACTATAGATAATTAGTATGTGGGGGGGATGGAAAGAGAGAGAAAACAAGCACACATGCTCGCTTATTCTTTGAGGCATGCTCTATCTGACCTATGCTATTCTATAATTTGTTGTTGTTGTTGTTTATATTTTATATCCAATGTAGGATCATGTATATATCTCAGACTGTGATACAAAAAAATATTCATTTTGTATTGTTCTATAATGAATAAACACAGCCTATAACATTATGCTGCAGTTTCCATGGTTCTGGTATTCATAAACAACAAAATATAGCCGAAGAGACTTCTAAAATTATAGTAAAGGTATGTGCAGCCTATGTTAGAGTACACCTTTCCAGGTTCAAATGATGTTGAGTAGAAGTTAGGACTGAGGTCACTGCTAATGTTTTGTGAAGGAAGGGTGAACCACTACTTTGGGACTGTCTGAGGTTTCTATCATTGCTTTCTCATAGTGCCTCAAGGGATGACAATTTATTTCTTTAAAAACACTGTTGGAAACAATCTTAACTGGCTTGGGGTTGATTGAGAAAGGACTTTTGATTATGCCAAACCTGTCAAAGTAAGTCTAGCTTGTGACTGACACAGAGTCAACTACAGATTAAATGTGCAAAACCTCTTTAGATTTAACATGTATGTGATCTAGTCAAGGAATTAATGTTTCAGTCACTTTCCCTAGACTAGAAGTAAGTTACCTACCTGTTTTTTCTATGTCTACAGGATGAACTTATACAGAGATGCAGCTTATTAAAGATGTGTCTGTTTCAGGGAATATCCACCAAAGGTACTGAAGACCTTTTTAAAATAACTGGAAAACTAGAAATGGTGTCTAGTAGCTAGTGATTTTAAGTTTTTAAAAGGACATGTCCATTTGGATGTTTCTAAATAAGCCCTCATAGGGTAGAGAATTCATGAAGAGACATGATACCAGAGGTATATGTAGGCATGCTATCCAAATTTTTAGATTAATTTAACAATTAAGCCAAAATTTCAGTTTTCTCATCAGAAAATCTTCCACACAAAATTATCCCTTTGTCCTCTACCTCTCTGTTTTCAAAAAAAAAATATGTCCATTTATGGTATATGCTTTCTAAAGCTGAGAACACTGTGGAGTATCAGAGGTATTCACAGTGACCAAGAGGCTGAGCTCTGCTGGGACTAAACCTATCATCAAAAGACACACAATGCCTCATTTACCACAAATAAACATTCAGGTTTGCACTTAGGCTTGTGTGATACTCTTTTGAAACAACCACTATAGTTATATATATAAGCTAAATTTGGAGTCATCTAGAAACACACTAGGAAAATGGCATAGCCTTACCATTTCTTAATATAGTCGCAACTCAGATGATAAACTCTATTTAGAAACATACATAAATAATAAATTCATTTATTTTGTAAAATAAATTAGGTATGTAATGAGTTTTGGACACCAATACCAGCTATTGTTCTTCAAATGTACACATCACTGTCAGGAACTGTGCTTATAAACTCCGGGACATAAATCAAAACTACGGAAGTCCATTTTTATTGATATCATAAAGTCTCAGACTCCATCAACAGTGTCCTATGGTTTCCATCCAAGTCAGTGGGAAAACTGCACTTAATTTATCAGAAAATGAAATAGTATCTGGGGAGTGGATGGGGGTATGATGGGGGGTTAGTGGGAGGCACAGGTGATGGGAGATGTCATTCTGTAAATATGTTTCTCACACTGGTTAATGAATAAAGCACTGTTGGCCAATAGGAAAGGAAGATAGGAGGGGCTAGGAGACAAGGAGGAAATAGGAAGAAGTAAGGAGGAGTCAACATGCAGAGATGGGAGAGAACAGAACCTCCACCCCCTTCCCCAACCCTGCTCTCCGGTAAGATAAGACCATGTAGAAATACTTAGATTAATAGAAATGGATTAATATTTAAGACAGAGCTAGCCGATAAGAAACTAGTACCTGGACAAAAGCATTATATCAAATACAGAGTCTCTGTGCGTTATTTGGGGCTGGCACGGCGGCGGGACAAGACCAGTGGCTGGCGGAAAAACCTTATTCCTTACACACGGGAGGATGAGAAGCAGAATGAACTAGAATTGATATGTAAAATAAGATTGTTCCTAAATTAAATAAATTAATTAAAAATAAAATAAAATAATATCTCACATGAGACTTGCCTTTTATTTTCTCTAATCTGAATTTCATGGATTAAGTACTCAGTTCCATATTCACACCTAGAACAATTCTCAAAGATACATCTTTTTAAGTAAACCTATTTAAATCATGTTATTTTTGAGAAAAAATATAGAGTTCACATAATATATGGTAATTTTCTTGCTTTCTCTGTCTTCTAAGTTTTCTAAAACTTCCTAATGAATTTAATCTGATTAATAACTGCAGATCTACTTGCAACACATACTCATTAAAAACAGCTTATTGTATCTGAGTCTAATGTTGAGACTTGTCAGACTCCTACAAAGTAAAGTCTGAATGAAGCTGATAAGGAGGACTATTCCAAGGAATCTTAAGGAACTGAGACATGGCATTAGAATAAAAATTGTTAGGGAACAACAAATTAAGTGAAGATGTTGTCATTATGAGGTTAAAAGAAGACATGATATGTCAGATTTTCTGTGGGTTGAGTTCCTATTATGTTAGAACTTAACAAATGCTTGTCAACCTGTTTATCTCTGACTGTATCTAGAAAGTGAAGTCTGAAAGCATGATTCTGAAATCCAAAGTAGAATTCTGTCTAACACAAAACTTGAAAGCAGATTTAAAATATTAGCTATGACTATTTGTGAGCAGTTCACGTTAATGTTAGTAATGGTATATTTAGCATTGTTCTCATAGCATATATATATATGTATGTATAAACATGTGTGTATATATTAATACATGATAGCTTAATGAAGGAAATAAGTACAAAGAAGTGTCTCACTAATAGAGCTTAAATTCTGTTAACAGAGTTGAATGAAGTATACAAATTCAGCTGAACTTACTATATACCTAGGCTGTATGGTCTCACCTGTTTTCTATGCTGTATCCTGTGCATTAGATCACTGCACTGGACACTAGATAATTATCATGCAATGGTAAGCTTCTGTGTGCATAAACATATCTGGAAATGAAAAAGTAGAGTAAAACTGTGGTATAAAAATAAATATATTCATCAAGGCATTTACAGGAATGAAGTTTGCAGTCCTGGTGGTTGCTTTTACAGGGTGGGTGAATGAGAAAACCTAGGACCTTATTGTTCACTGCTATAACTATAAAACACTCATTACCTTGGCTGGACAAACTTCATTGGAAATTTTTGTTGATTCAATAATTAAGTAACTCTAGTTACTTATGATTATTCTCCTTTTTTAAATAAATTATAATTCAGTATATACAGTAACAAGTTGGACAATTTTACAAAAGTGCATTTTTGCTTATGTTCTTGTTATATAAGATAGTTCTTACTTTTAATGTTTTATTTTTAAAAATTGTTAAAAATGAAGATGGTGAGTCACTTTGTATCCTAGGCCTCCAGTGCCTTGAGATTATTAGCACCACTGTTCCTAGCACACTTTTGTGTCCCACTGGAAGCCTGTACTGCACAATGGAGAGCCTAGTACTGACTGCTTTCATGATAGCAAAGCCTTCCTCTAGCATCACTTCTGAAAGACATACCTTAGACAGGCTATCATCATTCTATAAGTAAAAGAATACATACTAAAATAATTACTAAATGTAAAGGGTTACAATAAAGAAACCAATATTAGAAAGTTTATTATCATCACTAAGTATCATACTATATATAGTCACATATGATATACTTTTATATGGCTGATAAGAGAGACAGTCTATTTAAGGCAATACACTACAAACACATGTTGTGTGAACAAAACACTATGGCCTCATTAAGACAGGAGTTTTGTTTTAGCTACTTTTTATAATATTATGAGACCACTGTTACACACTTACTCTGCCATTGACCTAAGCCCCATTATAGAACATATGACCACAGTCCATATTGATTTCCTATGGATATGCACAAAAAGCAAAGCTGAATTACTGCTTATAATGACTTCTAAATAAACTTTATTATTAAAACCTTGCAAAGAAATCAAAACACCAGGCATGAAAATTAACCAGACTCAGTGTCCAGAGAGCTTAATGAACTCATATAGAGTTATAATTGACATTTGAAACATAAGCTGTGAGACTTCATATTAAATTTTGCACATTCAGCATGCTGCTTACAAGGATAAATATTACCAAACAAGACCTTTGCTAACCTTCAAAGGTAAGAAAGATAAAATGTAGATTTTTTTGAAATTTTGAACTTAAACGTACAGTGTCCTTTGCAAGAAAGGGCTTGGGCTATAGACATTTATGATTTATATATTTTGTACAATACATTTGAACAACCTTTTATGACATTTTCAAATGTATTCACTAATTTATGCATTATTGAACTGAACAAATAAACAAAAAATACAAATGCTTCAAAAAGTAATAATTATGTAGCCACATAGATTCTTTTAGTAGTGTTAGAAACTTAAAATGTTAGTTTATTTTAATAATACTGTTATCAATTTTAGAAAAAAGTCTTAAGAAGAGTTATTTATTTATAACCCTAATGTTCATCTATAATAAATGAGCATTTATTTCACTGAGGGAATACATGTTTTTTCAAAGCAAATACATTGAAGAAATGAAAAAAAAAGAAACTTTTTTATTCTTAATTCTTACTCTCATTCATTTCATTACAAAAAATGTACATTTTTCATATCATTCTGTACTTTTGTTTACTTTCTCTCATAGTTTACACCTGTATGAAAAGTATGCAGCAGCCTTGCCACAGCCTGAATGTTACCACCTCGAAATTCTCTTCACTGAACCTATTAGTCCTTTACTCCTGCATTCAGTGTCATTTGAGTCCTCAGTACACGGTCAGATCCCAAATTCATGGGCTCAAAAATATATGTGTCTGCTTGAAGAGTTAATGAGTTCCTAGAACAGAATAAGGAATAATATATGTTAAATAGAGTTGGGTTACATTTAAAAGCCTGAGTCTGAGCCTGCCTTTAATCCTAACACTCAGGAGGCAGAGGCAGGCAGATCTCTGTGAGTTCGAGGCCAGCCTGATCTACAGAGCAAGTTCCAGAACAGGCTCCAAAACAATACAGAGTAACCCTGTCTCAATAAATAAATAAATAAATAAATAAATAAATAAATAAATAAATAAATAAGAAAAGCCTTGGTCTGGTTTTGACAATATCATTTGCATTGTACACTAAAAATATACTACATGTAGAAGAAGCCTCTATCCCTTGAGGAATCATATTGTGCAAGAAATATATTATAAAAGGTTTTGTGGTTTTGGAACAGTTACAAAGAAAACCCTGTTAAGTGTCCTCCTAATATGTTAAGGGGCCTCTGAGCTGCTCCTGAAGTTATCAGAACAACCCAAAACAACCATGTGAAAGACTTCCCAGAAACAAGATATATCTTCCTCTCCATGGAACAGGGAAATTTGTAGAAGGATGTAGACCTTGAACAGCTCTACAGTCAGGTAATGTGTATGAAAAAGAGCTAAAGTCAATCCAAAGCCAGGCATGCAGCCTGCACAGTTACTTTCCTACCCCACCCTTTGTCATGATCATACATATCCTTTACTCAAAGCCAGGCTTGACCTTTGGTGTTTTTATTACTAAATTTCCTTGCCAATTTAGAATGTGCCTAATCTTCTACTTTGTTGCCAATTCCTAAAAACTGTAAATTGCTTAACAATGTGATTTTGATGGCTACCAACATGAAAGGGATTTTTTTAAATTAACATGTAATATTTATACATATTTATGTGATACAGTGCAATAATTTGATCTAAGGGCACAATGCATTATGATGCAATTATTATTTCCACTTCTTCAAGCATTTATCATTTATATATTGGGAAACTCCTGTAGTTACTTGAAACCACATTATAAAGTTGTTGCTGGCAATAATTGCTCTCCTGTACTGGAGAACACTAGATTTAATTCCTCCTGTCTCACGGTGTTAGAGAAGAGGAAATGAGGCAAGATAATGGCCTCGAAGACAGTACTTAGCCCACTGTTCCACTTTGGAAAGGATCCAGGCTGACAGTTCATATTGTCTACATGCCCTAGTGTAACAGATGGATTTGACTCCATTGTCAATGGGTTTATCCACCTTGCATATTAGCAGAAGAAGGAAGATGATAGTCTTCAGTGAGTTACACAATGTTTATGACATGTTTCAGACTAAAAGGACTTCATTTTAAAGGACTCAAGCCCAAGAGGAAATGGAGACTACTAGCACTATAGCACTAGTGAAGGCAGGCTTTATCTCCGAGGGAAAGGTTTTATGAGCAAACTGGCTCACTCCAGCTGGGACAGGTTGGAAGGGGGAAGGGAATGCAAACAGTGGAGAGTCAACAATTATGGGATAACTTTAGAGATCTCTAGGGTGGATTTAGGAGATACAATGGGAGTTGTTTACATACAAAGTTGGGATTCATAAATGCATTTGACATTGATCTTGGGACTGCAATAAATTTAAATTTATTGGAAATAAGTATGCATAAGTGGGAAAAGTAAACACAGTAGTTTTGTGTTCAGTGGTTTCACAAACATTTTAATGTTAAATGTTCAAATATTGTACAGTTAAATATTCAACTTCAGAGGTTCGTTATTTCACATATTTAGAGGCTCAAAATGATATAGCCTGAGGTCAATAAATAGCTCTTTTATTATGTATTAAAGGATATTGCAGAGTCTGAAACTTCTATAATCACTGTATTATCTAAGAAGTTCTACATTAAAACATAGGAACTTGAGCTTGAAAGCTACATTATTGTCATTTTGAATTGAAGGTATAGCATAAGAAAATAAGACATTAGCATCTATAATGATTTAACACATGCATCAGATAAACCTACAGCCCAGGACCTCAGTGAAAATGTGAGCCATTAATTGAGACTGTAGGCTCCACGGCATCAAGCATGCAATTTAACTATGTAATTGATGCCTTGTCAAATGATTAAGCTTTGCAAAACAGATCCATTCTGACCATTTCTTATAGTGTCATTATTACTATGTGGGTATTAGTAACTGTCTTTTTCAGCACAGAAATTCACTGGCTAACTTTAACGTCTCTGTTCTTTAGCCTGTTCATGAACCCCCTACCCCCGCACACACACAGTTTACTGAATTCTGTGCTTCCAGTCTATGTTGTCTTTTGTTATATACAGTAACAATGACAGTGTTAAATGAGTGTTAAGGAGATGTGATGTGCTAATTACTCTAAAACAAACCCTTACAATCAATGTCAAGTAAAAACAAGCGCCTCTGATTTTGTTTCCCAAGTCATTTTCTCTGGCTGTTGTGACTGCTAGTATGTATTAAAGTAGCATATTTCATATTCATCGATAACCAGCCAAGGTCTAAAATTCCTGACAAAAATGTATTAGTGGACTTCTTAAGCAATTATTAATATAATATCGAATAGGTTTTTGGATTCGGACCATTCTAAGTCTGATTTGACTTTTGCTTTAATAAGCTCCCTTTTTCTCAGACACAGACCAGCATTCATTTCCTTTCTGCAAGACCCAATCAATGGTACTCTTAGCTATAATGTAGCCAGGGCAGGCAGTTCATACCTGGCCAATGAAAGAAGTCATTCATTCATTCCATAAAAATGATTTATGGATGAGAACTTTAAGTACACAGCACAGCAAATATAAGAGAATAACAGTTTGATACATGAATGCAGGTGCTGTTTAAAATTCTCCAGTGATTTGTACATAAAGAAAACTTGTACATTCTGTGAGACATCTCACAAGTTTCACCAAGTTGGTTCAGATTATGCCTTGAAGATTAATGTTCTTCAAGGCCTATTTCCCAATAAATATCTATATTCGCCAGGGGAGAAATAATGAATTAAGATAGGTTCTTCATTTTATGATACATATGATGTGCAAAGCATCTGTAGCTGTCCTGTTGAAATATAAAAAATAAAATCTACTTGAATGTGATAAGCTTAAGTCAACTCCAAATGATGTCCAAATTAGATAGTGGCCAGATTTTGCCACCTCAGTCCTAATGTATCACTTTAGATTAAGAATAAACTGCTCTACACTGTCCCTGGAAGGAGTCACTGTCTTCTCCCAGCTGTTCAGGAGCAAACCACTCCTCAGTGGAAAGCTTCCTTGAGCACAGAAGTTTCTTCAGTTTGTTAAATATGCAATACAATGTTTATTTGTTCAAATAGACATTAACAGGTGTTCTAAAAATAATATATTTCTTGTTTAACATTAAAACATGTTTATATTATTCTGATAAGATTAGATAACTGAAAAAAAATGTTCCTTTACAAACTATTATTGAGGCCGGATGAAAGGCAGAACTCACCCTGTGAATTCAAGGCATGGAAGGTCTACATAGCAAGTAGCAAGACAGTAAGACCTACAGAGTGAAACTCTGCCAAAAGAGGAGGAAATGAAGGAGAGAATGAAAGAAAAGAGAATGAAGTATTTATGAGGGTAAAAGTATAACCCTCATAAAGTATTTTATATCTTAAATTATTACTTTTTATCCTCCAGAAATTTTTATTGCAGGTTAATTGATGCAGATTAAAAGTAACCACATAAAATGAAAGGACATTTTACTCTTTTCCAAGGATAAAATTGTTTATTTAATACATTCTGAAATTATTTAAAGAAACTATTACAATTGAAGGTAAAAATAAATCTCTTCCTATTAGAACCAAAGTATATGTGTAGGTTGGGGGGAGTGGAATCTAGGGCTGATGAGATGTCTCATTGGGCTAAAGTTACTACCTAGCCTAACCAGCTGGCAACAATCTCTGACCCAAAGATGATAGAAAAAGAAAAATGACTCTCACAAGCTGAACCCTGGCCTCCATACATGAGTGCCCATGCATGCATGTGTGCATAAACACACACATACACACACACACACGCTAATAATAATAATAATAATAATACATAAATGGTTTTTCTTTTCTTTTTTTAATTTATCTTTGTTTTTTTTTTCTTATTTTACATATAGATCCCAGTTCTCTCACCCTCCCTCCCTCCATTCCATGCCCTCCGACCACCCTCCCATCCCATTCCCCAAATAAATGATTTTTAAAAGACCCCAATTAACAATCTAAGCAATAGTGGACAGGCTACCTTAAATGCCTTTCCCTGATAATGAGATTGATGACTAACTTATATGCCACCCTAGAGCCTTCATCTAGTAGATGATGGAAGCAGAGGCAGAAACCCACAGCTAAACACTGAGTCGAACTTATGGAATCTAGTTGCAGACAGGGAGGAATGATGAGCAAAGGGGTAATGACTAGGCTACAGAAACCTGCAGAAACTTGCTGACCTGAACAAGGGGGAACTCAGGAGCCCCAATAGCTGGGAAACCAGCATAAGACCAACACATGCTCTGACAACATTAAGTTCTTGCCATGACTGATAAGTATCAGACATTGCATGTGTGTGAGGCATTTATTTGTTGAATAGACTCCAAAAGAGTGTAACACAGTAGTTGAGATGCAGTCTACTTTGGTAGACTTTGGACTCTGAGGTTATTATTCTCTAGCTTGGGTGAATACCCAAACCTCTCCCAATGTCAGTAAATTGACTGGTAAAAGCAGGATAATATTGCTACTTCATTAGAAAGCAATGTGGATTAAATGCTTTATTGGAAAAGCAATTAGAACATGTGTGGTATACAGTATCCAACAAGTTCACACTGTTATTACAATAAACACAATGACTGCTATGTTCCTGGAACACCTATTTTAATTCCTTAGTGTAGCTATTTAAATGGTTTATAAGAATAGAGAATTGTGATTCTAATTCTTATTCTATTAGTCAATGAGTTCAGGGATTGTTTTTCAATTCTCTTTATTTAGAAGACAGAACCAGAGTTAGAATGTCTAAAGACCAATACAGGCAGTAAACAGTATCCAGTCCAGCAACTATGTAATTTCTCCCATCCGCTGCATCCTCCCAAGTGGGAAACAAGGGCCAGGCTGAAAGGAGAGAAGAAGAAGGAAATTGTATAAGTGGAGATTTGGTGATGCTCCTGGGGCTCCAAGCAAATAGTCTTTCTGAGTTACTGCTTGGGAGAGAGATGGAGGGAAATAGGCACAGAAATGAAGTCGAGATTGAGGGAAGGTCAGTGTCACAGGATGGAAAGAAGCACCAAGCAAAGGAGTTAGCAAGGGTTGAACACTATAAAATATTCTTTGCTCACATCCAGGCCACTTATATGAATAACAAGTGATGTCTGTCAGTCATTGTCAATCCGAAAACTGATCCCGGGTTCTGCCCACTTCCTTTTTATATTTTTAGAACCAAATAGCTGCTCAGATATAATTCACATAAATAAAGAGCAAATTTAATACATTTAAAGTATATTATCCAGGCTTTTAGTCAAGTCACAAAGAACTTGTGTGAGTTGTGTGAGTACCCCCTCTCACATTTCACTCTATGATCCATCTTATTAACTCTCTTGGGTATCAAAAGTGATGATGTGTCTAACTTCATTCTATTTCTTGTGGATATTCAGCTGTTCCTATACTTTCTCGACTTAATTATCTTGTCAAAAACAACTGACCAGAAAAGATTTGCTGCCAGACTCTACCCTTTTAATTGTCTTAAGTGTGACTTGACAAACTTAAAAAGTGCAGGGAGACAGAGTGAACCCAGGCAACAACCTGTTCATATGTGACTTACAAGCACCCATTCTCTAGAATGTATGGTAGGCCCTCTATTAGAAAGTTCCTGCTAATAGAAGTGGATTAAGTTATAAGAGCAAGTGGACAATCCTAAGATAAGACCAATCTTCCATAATTAATAATAAATCTCTGTGTCATTATTTGTGAAGTGACCGACTGAAGGGAGGTCTGATTACATCTGCCTTCTGGTCTCTGCTGTTATCAGACATACAAACAGGTATAATACCTACTCACATAAAATATCAAAAAAGTTTGTAAAGATGTCCAGCTATATTTGGCATTTATTATGATGTTGCCAATTATAGGACCTTGATTTTATCTGAAAAATAGCTTCAAAACTATGATTACTATAAGTATTTTCATTTTACTAAACTCTCAGTGTTAATATGGAATGAAAAGAGTTGTGTGGATTTTAGGATATAAATCCTGACTTTGCTATCACTCTTGCTGTGCGTCTTATATACAGTAGAGGGTAGCTGGAGCCCCACTTGCCATCTTGAAAGGGTAGAGAAAAATGAAAATTACTTGTTTTCTTGTGGTATTGTGCAATTTCCGAAGCAATCGAGGATGGCCTTCAAAGATTTTCTTTTATAATAAAAAAGAAAAAAAAAGCTTCCCTATTATGAAAATCACTTTGGATTTACTTTACTTCTGTTTCAAAAACCTGTTTGTAAAAGATATTTTTAAGGTTTTTAAGGATGCAAATTTACCAGTCACTAAACAAATATGTACTGAATCCCTATAGATATTTTTTACTATATTGTACATTATTATCCTATGAAATCTAAAATTTAATTGAGAATATATATGTATATATAATTGAAATTGGAAATTCCTAAGACTTTAATATTACTGAAAAAGTGCAATGTGTCCAGGAAATATAGAAAGTGAAACAATTTTCAAGCAAACTTTACCTAATTCTTTTGAAAGCTCATGGGAAAAAAAAACAACATTGTAGGGCTTGTAAACAAAAGAGAAAAATTATGAAGTATGTTTTTAAACATATAAATAGGAAAACTAATGATTAGGGTTTTTAAAAGTTATTTTGTATGGTTAACAAAAGTCTAGTATGTGACTATGGAGGGCTTTTGAATCAAGAAGATTAGGGAAAGAATGAAGAAGCTTTCAGGAAAATGAGAATCATTTTCCCAATCAATCCCAATCATTCCCAATCAATCAGTTCTCCAAAAGAAGGAAAACAGATAGTCTAAAAACACATGACAAAAAAAATGTTTGACATCAGGAAAATATAAGTTCAAACCACACTCAGAAACGTTCCTCCACACAATAGTTTTTATATTGGTTACTCTGCTTGTCACTAGGACTATATACCTGATAAGAAACAACTTAAAGGATAGACATTTAATGTGGCTTACAGCTTGAAGAGGTAAAGTTCATATAGAGAGTGATATATAGGGAAAGGCAGCTCATTAGTGAGAGAATTGGCAGCTGAGACTCCTCATTCTTCATATCATGAAGGAGCAGGAAACAGAGAATGGGCAGGAAGTGAGGCCATATTACCCAACCTCATGGCCCACTCCCACTGATCCCTAAAGTCTTACAATGTTTCAATGCACTACCACATACTGGGGACCAAGTGTTTGAAGATGTTTGCTTCTGGGGACTTCCATGTGTCTTATAACATAAAACCTCTCTAAAACTATCCAATAAGAGTCAAGATGTTCAGCTTCTGAATAGGTGCCATCTTTCTCTGTGTTATAACAGGGGATGTGGTACATTACCCACCCCCTGAACCACAGTTCCCTTTTCATTACCTGGAACCTCTACTATGTCATTGTTCCATTTCAATATTTATTATTGTGGGATTCTATCTCTCTTGCAAAATTCTACTACATATTTAGAATGCTTGGGTACATAGAGTAGAAAATAAACTTAAAGTACTTGTCATGTAACTTCTAATGCTCAACTGGAAAAACAAACAAACAAACAAAACAAAAGCAGACCATTGTTGTCATGACCCAGGCAATTGGCTAGTGTGTTTGGTATATCCTACTCTTCTAAGGCAATAAATAAAATTGACATGAACAGTGATGTATTTATGAGACTGCTAGGAATTTGCAGATATCTGTGCTTATATCCCATTGGCTAATTAGGAGTCACATGGTCACACTAAATTCAATGGACAGTGAAAGATAGTATGATATTCTTTAGAGAAACTATGTCCAGCTAACAAGATAGAAGGAATGAAAATGTCATAACTATCCAACTCGAGTAAAGAATATAATATAAAATGACATTCTACTGTCAGAAAAAGTCTCCAAGAATTGTTTTACCATGCTACTTTGAGAACCATTTACTTTAGTTCCCTGAATTGTGCAGTTAGTTTATAGTATGCTCTTCAGAGAACAAAGCCAAATGAGACATGAAATGCAGCTGGACCTCCCTCTGTAACCTGTCAGAGAATGTCAAACAAAGTATTCAGATACAAAGCTGTTTTTTAACTTGAACTACAATGTGAGGAAATGATATATAATGTTAAAACATTCCTCTTGCCATTCCAACTTAAATAACATTATTTACCATCTCTCTGCTTTGGTAAAATATACTCTTGAAATATTTAGAAGAATGAGCATAAGCAAACTTTAAACACAAAAATTAAATTAAAATTGCCACTGTGATTATAGTTTCAAAATATGAACTAACAATATTTGAAAGATTGAGCCTTAGAACTAAGAACAACTAGGGGAAATGTTTTTAAATTGGCTTTACTGTTGTATTCCTAAAGCTAAAGGAAGAAATATCATGATCCAGAGTGTGTACATCAGAATGGATCACCTTCTGGCCTTTGGTCATTCAAACTCAAAATCTTGGGGCAGGGTTAACATTCCCTTCAGCTCTTCCTTGGGTTCCTGGGCTAAACTGACATTGCCTGAGGCAAAGCCTCCTTGCCAACACCCACATTCCACCTAAATCTTCATTACAATTTAAAAGTCACGCAGCTGTTGAAAGTGACAGATCCACAAAATACACTCAAGCATTTCTTTCTCTTCCTTTCTTTTTCTTTCTTAATCTTCTTCTTTTGGAAAACAAAATCACCCTATTGACAATAAGCTCAAACACTTCCACAGCCATAAAGCTTCATTGAGGGTTTTATATTTTCACTATCAATTATTTTCCTTTACACTTATTGTTTTGGTTGCTTCTCTGTTATGATAAAACACTGACCAAAAAGAAAAAAGAAAAAGAAAAAGAAAAAAATATGGGGGGAAAGGGTTTATTTGATTTACAAGTAATACTCCATCATAAAAGGAAGGTCACATGAACTCAAGGAAAGAACCTAGTAAAGCAGAGATCATGGAGGAATGCTGTATACTGACTTGCTTTTTCCCTTCATGCCTTGATAAGCTTGCTATTCTTATATAAGCAGGCCCACCTGCTTAAAATTGGCACCACTCAAAGTAGACTTAATCTTCCAACATCAATGGTTGCCCACAGGTAGTTTGTTTGAGAAAGTTCCTCAATGTTTTCTCTTCTCAGATGACGCTTGAGTCAATTGAAAAATTAAACTTATCCATCACAAAAGAGAAAAGAAAGCCTATGACAGAGGTGAAAGTAGAAAATAAATAATAGCCTTCTATGCTCTTTCACAATGCATGTTCCCTTTGCATTCTGTCCTTACTGAGCATTTAATATCATCCTTTTGGGTCTTCTTTTGAAGTGTTATTCTTTATCTTCACAGGTTTGCATATATGCATGCATATGTTATAGCTTAGAATCATCATGTGACACAAAATATACAATATATATGTATAATACGGTATATACATATGCATGTATATTTATGTATATATACTATATATATGTTGTCTAATTACCAGCTGATGACATTTAGATTGGCTACATTTTCTCTTATAAATAGAGCAACGATAATCATGAATATGCAAATATCTCTATGGTAGAATATGTAGTTCTCTGACTATATTCTAAGGAGTGAAATACCTGAATCAGATGGCAGTTCTACTTTTACTTTTTTTTTGAGAAACTCCTATAATGTCTATATTAATTTGTTCTCTTACCAGCAGAGAATAGAGTTGTCAAATTTCTTAATTGCAGCCAATTGACTCTGGTGGGTGGTATCTCAGGGTATTTTTAATTTGAATTTCCTTAATGTCTAAGGATAGTGAACACTTTTTAAAATAGTTATGGGCCATTGTGTTTTTTTTCTTTGAAAGATTGTCATTTCAATAGTCCATTTATTGATTGGCAGTTGTATTTCCTTGGTATTTAATGCCTTCAACTCTTGGTATATCCTACTTATTAGCCCCCTGCATAAGCTATAGCTGGTAAAGATTTTCTCCCATTATGAAGATCAGTTAAGTCTGTAAATGTGATTGAGTTGAAATTTTGTAGGTTACAATTATTTCAACTCAGAAACCCATGGGTTCTTGCCAGGCTTCAATATAAAACTGGTACTATTAAGTCGGTGAGGGAGAAGTAGCAATGCCCTTGGGAGGTGGCAAAAGAGTGGGAGACTGCTTTTGCCTTTGCTCATGCTACCTTTGTGGTACTGCAATCCATGAAGCACACTCATGCAAGCCACAGTGATCGTTGCCTATACTGCCTTCGCAAAACTTCAGGACTGAGACATGTTAAGGATTCTTTTAAGAGAGCACGTTAAATTCAGCCCTGCAATATCTAGTTAAATTTGCTTTTGCCCCACTTTGCATGAGGTAAAATCTCATCACTAACTTCTCTGGACGCACCACTCATATCTGTTCTTTAAAATCTGACTTTTAAAAACACTGGCAGGTATTTTAAAACATAATGTGGTCTCTGAATTTATAAATAGACATAAGAAATGTTTTCTTAACTCAACTCCATGCCTTATTTTGCTTACTGATCTGGTAAACTCCCTCCCCTCCCTTCTCTCCACTCCCCGTTTCTGTTTCTTTATGTCATTTTGCCTCTGTCTTCACAGTTTCTTTCCACATATGATCCTGAGCTGTGAGAATCCTGGTTTTTTGTATTGTCAAGGCAATATCTGGCTAGTTTCTAACATCATACTTAAGTACAAGAAATGCTAGGATAGTTTTAGATTTTTTTTCTCTGAGTCTGAGTTCTTAGGCATGTTGGATGTAATAATTAGAACTTTAGTAAGATTATCCAACTCAATGCCAAAAAAAGGAGAGTTTTATCTATACTAATATCCAACCTTTAATATGTGATTTTAATTTTCTACATTCTTTTTCTACAAATGTATGTTTTCTTATCCTTGCCTCCTTGACAGGGTAGGTGTGTTACTGTGTTCTACAGTCCACATTTTATTGGACTAAATACATACTTGTAAAAAAGAGAAATGTTCTACATCAGAGGCAGGGTTATTATTAGCTTACATAAGATCCCATTTACAACTTGGGTTGGATGGCTGTTATCATGCTAAAGCAAAAGCCTATACTACACTTCACTGAAACTTTTATAGTATATTCCCTACCTAGCAATTAGAAAGAAAATCAGTTTACTCTAGTGGCTAGTGCCAGGAATACTAAATTATGAAATTAGTGGTATTTTGAGGGTATTACAACATGTACATTAGGTCAAGCAACAATAATGCTTGAATAAAGCAGAGGGAAATAAGAGGAGTGATGTAGAGTGTTGAGGAGTAGGAAAGCATTGGATCTTTATAAATCTTAGGTAATCAGGCTGTATCTTTTGTCCATCCAATAACTCATTGACTGCCCTTTTTGTAATTATTGATATGTTTTGTCATAAGTTTGTGACAATCATAATTTTGAATTTTGCAATCAACATGGTTAATTTTATTATACATACCTATTTCTTTTTCACAGTTTACTAAGCCTGTGGACAGAGACTGAGGCAGCAAGCATTGGGCCTGTATGGGTCTGCACTAAATTCTATTCAGTTTAATAATTTTATGGGATTCCTGAATGTGTCAATTAGTGGGTCTATGATTCTTGTGCCTTCTCTTGGGTTCTTTTTCTTTCTGTTGATTTACTTTGTCCAATTTCAATGTGACCAATTTTGATTTATCTTATACTTTGTTAAAAACAAAAACAAAGAGAAAAAGAAAACAAATGCCTAATTCACTCCATTCTCACCATGCTTAAAATTCTAAGAAAAGATATTCCTGTGCAGTCTTATCCTTGACCCAAAAATAAAGACCAATACTCATCTTCTGTCCAAATACTTTTTGTGAGAGACCTATTAACAGCACTAAATGAAGGAAAAACAAAATAAAACACAGAATATTCTGCAAAAGTCAGGATACATCATTTGGAGTTAGCATTTTACTACATTTACAAAAAATAATTTGTTAAAATTATACTTCATGTACTTTCTAGATAAAATGTTCCCATTCCTAGCTCATCATCCTCCCATTTCCTTTCTTAAGGTTCATAATTTATCTGTTTGTTCTTTTGGAAACTACCAATCTTTTTGGAGCTCTCCTCCCTGGCTGTTTTATTCTTCTGTCTTAGAGAAGCGTGCTTCTTCCCAGTGAAACTTCAAAAGGGCTTTTCCCAAAGGGACCACACCACAAGGAAGTGACAGCTCGGCAGGCATTCTAGGAAGCTTCTCGGTAAGCTGGCCAGACAGGATGAAATTAGATAATTTTCTTTGAAACTCTACAGACAGAAATATGAGTCATGGGAACAAACAGACTTTAGGTACCAAAGTGACCTTCTCCACACTGTAGAGTAGTCAAGCACCAAGGTAGCAGCCTAAGAGGGGCAATCCCCGCCCCTCCCTCTGTCTCTCTCTCTCTGCCTGCTTCTCATAGTTATGTTTGAATAAGAGAATTCCTTATCAGATAATTAACAACAATGGGACGAAATAAATGAAAGTCCTTCCATGTGATGTGTGTGGAGGCAGGAGTTGTTAAGTGCATGTGTTGCATGGAATCAGAGTCGTGCATTATCAGAACCAACTGTGTCTGCTTTTATCCTCTGGTCACTACTCCGAAGTGAACCCTGTTCCCCGTATTCTCCCACTGTTCTATTGTATGATCGCTATCCAATAGTCTGTTAAGTAGGATATTGATATAATAACGGGTAGTGGCACCAGGATCTATCCCAGGAGCGTGAATTGGCTTTTTGGAGCCCACTTCCTATGGAGGCACACCTTGCTCAGCTTTGACACAGAAGGGAGGGGCTTGGTCTTGCCTCAACTTGGCATGCTTTATTGATATCCCAAGGAAGGCCTACCATCTCTGAGGAGTGGATGGGAGGTGGGAAGGATGGGAGGCACAGAGGCATGAGAAGGTGAGGAAGGGGCACTGGAGTTGGTGTGTAGAATGAAAAATAAAAAATACAAAAAGAAAAAAATAATGGCATCTGAAGTTGTTGAAATTTTTAAATCATTTCTGGGTGAAAATGAGGTATAAACCCATGAACTTTTTTGTATGACTTGTCATATTTTTTCATATCATCAAATATTGACAATTTAGTTTGCTATGAGCAAAGTCTCACAACTCAGTGTCTTCTTCATATATGAATATGGATATGTAGCTATAGATATAACATTTCATAACATCACTTTTGCATGAGTTTTATATACTAAAGAATTTTATTAATACTTTGGGCACATTTATACAGTGTACCCTGATAAATTCAGGATCTCTCTGTTAACTCTTCTGTGCCCCTAAACTTCTCATCACCCACTTATCACTAGTGTGTGCCCAGTTTAACTTCTTTTAGTGTCCACACACACTAAAGAATATGTGGGTGGTATTTGTGGGTGTCTTTTTGCATCTATTTTATTATTACCTAAAATAATATTCTTTATTTCTGTCAATTTTGCTACATTTGTAAAAGTTTATTTCTTGTTTACTGCTAACATTTCACTGAAAATACACACATTTTCTTTTTCTATAATTCAATTCATGTGTAAAAAAGTTGGCATTAATGTATCAGTACCTTTATAATATGCTACAATAAACATGAGTACGCTAGTATGTCTTTGATAAACTAATTTGATGTTTTTAAAATTTGTATTCAAATGTTGAAGTCAAAACCTCTAACTAATCTACTTAGGTCATGCATCTAGGGTTTCTGTTCCATCAGTAGGTAAAAGACTGGAAACGTCATCAGCTACAAGCAGCTCCATAATCCATTGTTCTTCAGCTCATCTAAGGCTAAGGAAGATAGAGATTCTTGGGAGCCTCAGAATTTGGAGGAAAGATGCAGGCTGTTTCAGCATGTATGACGACAGGCAAACTGCCACACTTCTGCTAGAGGCAAACTGACGAAGACAAATGGCAACCAGGATAGCTTTACATATCTCCAAGAATGGACACTGGAACACTATAATGCATTAGTGTAAATTCACCACCCAGAGTAGCTGTCTTAGCTAGTGACACATTTTAATGCACAGAAGCATTTGGAACTGGTTGTTTCCTCTTTCCTATTTAGGAGCATAAATATTCAAGTCCTTCCCCATAAAATGAAATGGCCATCTCTGTTTAGACTGCTTCATGTATGAGGCAGAATGCTGTGCTTTTCTGAAATAAATATTTGCTTTTCTCTTCCTTGAAAAGAAACCCTGAGATCATAATGAATGCAGAAATATGTTCATTCTTTATTTTGTTTATGATGATATTAAAGATATTTTACCTGCTATGAAAAACTCATTCCAAAAATTCTCCTTAATAAATCAAATTCATGATTTGATTAAATTGTGGTCCTACAATTAACCTCATAAACAAACACTTGGCTTGAGTAGCAGATTTTTATTGCTACTGTTTTCCAAAAATTAATAGTACTTCTAAGAAAGCATAAAAGGGATGGACCTGTGGGTTACTCTTGGCATAAGTAGAGGTCTGAATTCTTAATTGAAAAAAAGAAACAATTCTGATGCTAACCCCAGTGATACCAAACACCAAGAAAGTTAGACTTGATTGGAAATGGCACAAGTGAGTATGTTTCATAGTTACTAATGAAAAACATACTGTATTTGTATAAACACGGTCAAAAGAGTGGCCTTGAACTTTAGATATGCAGCAAATGAAAAATTTCCCTGGAAATGATAAACATTTGAGTAAGAGCCCCAAAGTTGCTGAGTGTGAAACTAGAAGTTGAAAATTAAATACGCAACAAGGAAATCTGAAGGCTAGACACAGGGGACAACAGAACAGAACCCAGTCTGCTTGCTCTCAAGTTGCTTTGTGTCTAGTCAGTAGGCAGAAACTAAGTGTAAACCATGTATGACACAGTGGCCACTCAGTCCTTTGAAATTTCCCATAACACGAGAATAAGTACAGGGGCTCTGTCTGGAGACTATCTTTTCCTTTTTGCTATTCCAATATTTTTGTTTCAATGCTGTCCTTCTATCTGAATTATATAGATTTTTAAGAGTGCCCCTTGAAATTGATTTCACTCAAAATATCAGTCATGTATGGCATTTACAGGAAACAAATACTCCCCAAAGTTTGTGACAATACTATAAGCAGGGTTACATCCTGAAACTAAACAGCAAATGCTCAATCATGGAACTAGAGAAGTCCCTTCTCAGCAGCCTTCTGGCTACGTTGTTTTGGCCATTTCTCCCCAATGTCCCACTTTTCCATCATATTTGAACTGTTTCTATCTCTTTTAATCCCTGCTTGCTCCCAAAGCCCCAATTCCCCTAGACCTCTTTAAGTGGCTCTGTGTTTTACTGTCTTCTTATACAGCATGTCTTTGTAATCCCATCATGTTGCCATAAAGCAATCTGTTGGATCATTTCCTAAATAGAGACAGCTGTCTCCCTAAGAGGCACTCTTGGACCAGTGGCTAAAATAACAAACGTCTCCTTAGCAACATATGTAATCCAGTTGGGTAATTCTTAAAACACTGACCAGCAGCAGCAGTCATAGAGGGCTCACTTTTATCCTGACAGTTAATGTAAATTATCTCTATTTTCTTTTTTTTTTTTATGCATATAGAGTATTTTTTATTTAATTTTATATAACAAAGTCCAATTAAATGAAAACAAACATTTATACACAATATTTGGGAATTTGGGCGTCGTTCTTTCCAAACTACTTCCTGCTGGTAAGGGGCGCTGTCTTGGGGGATTCGAAGAAGATTCAGATATCCTAGCTGTAGTCTGTAGGGCTGTTTTGTCCAGCTGTTTGGAATGTAGGATCAGCTTGTACTCTGTTTCAGGCGGTCTGGTGTGATCAAACCACATTAGTCTGGAAGGAATCCACATCTTTTCATTTTCTGTGGAAACAAAAATAGAAATCCTTTTCCCCAGTAACTTGTTCTTCAACTTAAATTTTGGAGTCAAAGCGTTTTTTGTTTTTTTTTTTTTTTTTTTTTTTTTTTTTTTATTTTACATGTGGATCCCAGTTCCCTCTCCCTCCCTCCCTCCCTCCCCCCAAGTCCTCCCTCCCTCCTTCCCTCCCTTTTGTCCTCTCTACCCTCTCCCATGCACTCTAAACACCCTCCCCTCCCAACCCCCCACCACAATACAATATGTAGGGGAATGCCATCCAGTTGGGGTCATGTAGATCTGACAGGTCCTGTGAAGTAGGGACTAGGGCTCCTCTCCTATCTCTAGAATGAGGCAGTTATCCCTCCATGGGGGATATGTTTGCAAAGTCCTTTTGTGCACCAGGGATACATCCTGGCTCCACTGTCTGAGGTCTCTTAGACTGCTCAGACCTTCTGGCTGAGACCCATATTCAGGGGGGTCTGAGTCAGACCCCTGTTGGCTTCCCAGCTATCAGTCTAGTGGCCCTTAGCTCCTCCTTGTTCAGGTAAGCTGTCTCTATGTACTTCTACCGCATGGTCTTGTCCTCTCCATCTGCTTCTGGGTTCTAGTTTGACTCAGTGTTTATGTATGGGTGTTTGCTCCTGTTTTCAACAGGCATTAGTTGAGGACTCCGTGGAGAAGTTAGTTGTTGATCTCACTCTCCGGGAAGGGCATTTATGATAGCCTTTCCACGGAAGCTGAGATTGTTAGTTGGGAGCAGTCTTGTAGTTCCCTCGACCTTTCTTTGTGTTCAACTTTATCTTCAAACCAATATTGGCTCCCTCTTTTATGTTCTCTCTCTCTGTCTCTGTCTCTCTCTCTCTTTCCTATTTTCCATTCCTAACCAGGCTCAATCCTCCTGGTCGCACATGTCTTCCTCTCCTCCCTCTCATTTTCTCCTACTTCTCTCTCCATTAGCTGTCCTCCCCCACTATACCTGAGGTCTGGGGGATTTGTCCCTTCCCAGTTCTGTGAGGGACTTTATATGAATCTCTTAGAATACAACTTGTATCCTAGTTCCTCTGGTGATGTGAATTATAGGCTGGTGATCATTTGATCTAGGTCTAAAATCCATATATGAGTGAGTACATACTGTGTTCCTCTTTTTGTGACTAGGTTACCTCATTCAGGATGGTTTCTTCAAGTGCTATCCACTTGCCTGCTAATTTCAAGATACCAATATTTTTTTCTGCAGAGTAGTAATCCATTGTGTAGATGTGCCACATCTTCATTAACCATTCTTCAATTGAAGGGCATCTAGGTTGCTTCCAGGTTCTTGCTATTACAAATAGTGCTGCTATGAACATAGTTGAACAGATGTTTTTGTTGCATTGATGTGAATCCTTTGGGTATATGCCTAAGAGGGGGATTGCCGGGTCCTGTGGTAAACTAATTCCCATTTTCCTGAGGAACCGCCATACTGATCTCCAAAGTGGCTGTATGAGTTTGCACTCCCACCAGCAGTGGAGGAGTGTTCCACTTTCTCCACATCCTCTCCAACATAAGTCATCACTGGTGTTTCTAATTTTAGCCATTCTGGCAGGGGTAAGATGGTATCTCAAAGTTGTTTTGATTTGCATTTCCCTGATAGCTAAGGATGTGGAGCATTTTCTTAAGTGTCTTTCAGCCTTTTTGATTTCCTCCATTGAGAATTCTTTCTTCAGTTCTGTACCCCATTTTTTAATAGGGTTATTTGGTGTTTTGTTGACTAGTTTCTTGAGTTCTTTGTATATTTTGGAGATCAGCCCTTTGTCAGATATAGGATTAGTGAAAATCTTTTCCCAGTCAGTGGGCTGCCATTTGGTCTTGTCAACTGTGTCCTTTGCCTTACAGAAGCTTCTAAGTTTGAAGAGGTCCCATTTATTAATTGTTTCTTTCAGTGTCTGTGCCCCTGGAGTTATGTTCAAGAAGCGGTCTCCTATACCAATTTGTTCAAGGGTACCTCCTACTTTCTCTTCTAAGAGGTTCAATGTGGCTGGATTGAGGTTGAGGTCTTTGATCCATTTGGACTTGAGTTTTGTGCATGGCGACAGACATGGGTCTATCTGCAGTCTTCTACACACCCTCATCCAATTGTGCCAGCACCATTTGTTGAAGATGCTGTCTTTGCCCCAGTGTATAATTTTAGCTGTTTTGTCGAAAATCAGGTGTTCATAGGTGCGTGGATTAATATCAGGATTTTCAATTCGATTCCATTGGTCTACATGTCTATTTTTATGCCAATACCAGGCTGTTTTCAGAACTATAGCTCTATAGTAGAGCTTAAAGTCAGGAATGGTGATGCCTCCTGATGTTCTTTTATTGTATAGGGTTGTTTTGGCTATCCTGGGTCTTTTGTTTTTCCATATAAAGTTGATTATTATCCTTTCAAGGTCGGTGAAGAATTGTGGTGGGATTTTAATGGGGATTGCATTGAATCTGTAGATTGCTTTTGGTAAGATTGCCATTTTTACTATGTTTATCCTACCTAACCAAGAGCATGGGAGATCTTTCCATTTTCTGGTATCTTCTTTAATTTCTTTCTTTAGAGTCACAAAGTTCTTATTATATAGATCTTTTACTTGTTTGGTAAGCGTTACACCAAGATACTTTATGTTGCTTGTGGCTATTGTAAAGGGTGATGTTTCTCTGATTTCTTTCTCTGCCTCTTTGTCGTCTGAAAAAAATAGGGCTACTGATTTTTTTGAGTTTATCTTGTATCCTGCTAGTTTGCTGAAGGTGTTTATCAGCTGTAGGAGTTCCCTGGTAGAGTTTATTGGGTCGCTTATGTAAACTATCATATCATCTGCAAATAGAGACAGTTTGACTTCTTCCTTTCCAATTTGGATGCCCTTGATCTCCTTTTGTTGTCTTATAGCATTAGCTAGAACTTCTAGTACGATATTGAAGAGATATGGAGAGAGAGGACAGCCTTGTCTTGTTCCTGATTTTAGAGGAATTGGCTTAAGTTTCTCTCCATTCAGTTTGATGTTGGCAGTTGGTTTGCTGTATATTGCTCTTATTATGTTTAGGTATGTTCCTGTTATCCCTGACCTCTCTAATACCTTTATCATGAAAGGGTGTTGAATTTTATCGAAGGCTTTTTCTGCATCTAGGGAGATAATCATATGGTTTTTCTTTTTCAATTTGTTTATATGGTGGATCACGTTGATAGATTTTCGTATGTTAAACCATCCCTGCAATCCAGGTATGAAGCCTACTTGATCATGGTGGATGATTTCTCTGATGTATTTTTGAATTCGGTTTGCCATTATTTTATTGAGTATTTTTGCATCGATATTCATCAGGGATATTGGTCTGTAGTTTTCTTTCTTAGTTGTGTCTTTGTGAGGTTTGGGTACCAAAGTTATTGTGGCCTCATAAAAAGAGATTGGCAATAAACCTGTTTCTATCTTGTGGAACAGTTTGAGGAGTAGTGGTATTAGTTCTTCCTTGAATGTCTGGTAGAATTCTGCACTGAATCCATCTGGCCCTGGACTTTTTTTCGTTGGAAGGCTTTCGATGACTGCTTCTATTTCATTTCGGGTTATAGGTCTATTTAAGTTGTTTGTCTGTTCTTGATTTAATTTTGGTAAGTGATAGTTATCCAGAAACTTGTCCATTTCCTTTGAATTTTCAATTTTTGTGGAATACAGATTTTCGAAGTATGACCTGAAAATTGTCTGGATTTCCTCTGTGTCTGTTGTTATGTTCCCCATTTCGTTTCTGATTTTGTTAATTTGCATGTTCTGCCTCTGCTTTTTCGTTAATTTGGATAAAGGTTTATCAATCTTGTTGATTTTCTCAAAAAACCAACTCTTTGTTGCATTGATTTTTTGTATTGTTTTCCTGGTTTCTATTTTGTTGATTTCAGCCCTCAAGTTGATTATTTCCTGGCGTCTGCTCCTGCGGGGTGAATTCGCTTCTCTCTGTTCTAAGGTTTTCAGTTGCGCTGTTAATTCATTTATGTGACTATCCTCTGTTTTCTTCATATGGGCACTTAGTGCAATGAACTTCCCTCGTAGCACTGCTTTCAAGGTGTCCCATAAGTTCGGGTATGTTGTATCCTCATTCTCGTTGAATATTAGAAAGTCTTTAATTTCTTTCTTTATTTCTTCTTTGACCCAGGAGTGGTGCAATTGCACATTGTTAAGTTTCCATGAGTTTGCAGGTTTTCTGCTATCTATTTTCACAATTATTGTGAGAACTAGCTGATAATAATGTGAACTCTGTTACAGCCTGGGACAATGCTTGCTGCTCAAGAAGTAACCACAGATAGCCATCCCATAGTAAGCCTTACTCTGATTTGATAGGCATTGTCCAAGATCTACCACATGTCAGGGACATAATTTTAAAAACCAGTCAACAAGAAGACACCAATAATTATCCTTTTACAAAAACACTTGAGTTTGAAACAAGCCATCATGAGAACATTTGGAAAGTAGGACAATATGGCAAAAAAAAGATGAAGGAGAGAAAACAAACTAAGAATTCACACTAGGGAGTAGAACTGGATAAATTAATATAAGTAGTTTTGGATGGTCTGTCAAAGCAACATAATAATTTTGAACTCCATTAAATAAATTTAAGGCAAAACACTTATCTAACACACTGAGAGAAGTTTGCTCATGGGCTGTGGAATCTGTGTTCACTGTTGTGGTCAAGCAATGGCTATGATTGTGTACAGCTCAGGACTCCACACTTGATGATCGATAACTCCAATTTATTGGAAAATGCATAATGTTAAGCAAGGCTGGAAATGTGACACATGGGAAATGGCAAAGGGGAAAAGGGCTGCTTCCACTACAGAGAAAATAGCAACTTTAAAGAACTGATACAATGGTCTGAAACATTTTTGAGAACAAGAATTAACATTTTTGCCAGAACTCAATTTTTCTTCTCCCTTATGTTCTACTCTCCGTCCTCTTTCTTTCTCTTTCTCCTAACTCCCATTTCCCCCATCCCACCTGCTACCACTTTGCTCAGGAGTTATTGTCATTTGGGGGATCATTATGTCTCTCTTATTTCCTAGTTTATCTGGTGGTGTGAATTATAAGCTGGTGAATCTTTGCTCTATGTCTAAAATCCATATGAATGAGTACATACCATGTTTGTTTTTTTTGTGACTGGGTTATCTAACTCAGGATGGATTCTTCTAGTTCCATCCATTTGCCTGCGAATTTAAAGATTCCATTGGGTTTTTTGTTGTTGTTGTTTGTTTTTGTTTCTTTGCTTTATTTTTTTATTGTTTTATTGTGTAAATGCACCACCTTTTCTTTATTCATTCTTCAGTTGAGGGGCATCTAGGTTGCTTCCAGGTTTTGACTATTATAAATAATGCTTCTATGAACATAATTGAACAGATGTCTTTGTTGCATGCATGTACATCTTTTTGGTATGTACCTAAGAGTAGAATTGCTGGATCTTGTAATAGACTGATTCCCATTTTCCTGAGGAAACACCATACTAATTCCAAAGGGGCTGTATAAGTTTGCACTCCCACCAGCAGTGGAGGAGTATACCCCTTTCTCCACATCCTCTCCAGCATAAACTGTCATTAGTGTTTTTGGTTTTAGCCATTCTGACAGGAGTAAGATGGTATCTCAGAGTTGTTTTGATCTGCATTTCCCTGATGGCTAATGATGTTGAATAGAAAATAATAAGAAAAGTGATAGCATAATAGAGGGAGCCATTATAGTTTGAAAGAGAAATCTCACACTAGGGAAATTTCCAGAGACCTACAAGAAGGACACCAACAAACAATCTAACCTTCCCTGATAATTGATGACTACCTTATATGCCATCCTAGAACCTTCATCTACCAGCTGATGGAAGCAGAAATAGACACCCACAGCTAAACACTAAGTCAAACATCTGGAATCCAGTTGCAGAGGGAGAAATGATGAGCAAAGGGATCAAGACCAAGATGGAGAAACCCATAGAAACTGCTGACCTGAACAAGGTGGAGCTCATAGATCCCAGATTGATATCTGGTAAACCAGCATATGACCAACCCAGACCCCCTGAATGTGTTAGAAGGCCTGAGAAGTGTATGGTACCTCAGACAATGGAACCAGGATGTATTCCTGTGTAGAGAGCCACTGGTGCCATTCCCGAAGATGGCGCCGGTTTCCTGTCCATAAGCCAGAAAGGCGCGGATGCGCGATCCACGTCATGGGGTGACCATTACGAGTGTTGCGGGCTGCAACTGTCAGTAATGGACACGAGCCCTTTTTCCTCCTCGGGGTCTTCCCTCAACTTGCTGTAATGAGCCGTGCAATAAACATAGCTGCAGAAGAATCCTGTTGTTGAGCGTCGTTCTTGTAGGCAAGGCGATAGCGCTCGACAAGTGGTGCCAAAACCCGGGAAACTGACATCAACGGCACACAGGGGACCCTTCAAGAGACTGGAGAGGATTCAGAACTGTGGCACAAAGGAAACAAAATAAGGTAAGTTCTGATAGACATGCTATCAGGAAAGCATGTCAGAAGCAGAACGTGATGAAAAGTTGGGTGTGCGCAAAAAAAAAAGGCTAGCAAAGAGAAAGTGAAAGAGCCCCGAGAGACTGATCACAATAAATAAATGAATTAATTAATTAATTAAAAAAAATAAAATAGAAAAGAAACAGAATAATAAAAAAGCCACAGATGGAGAGAATCTGGATACTGTACGGTATTATATTGTCTTTGTATTGTTTGACTGCTGAGGAAACAACTGTTAAAGGAAATGTTGCTGGATTAATTCAATTTATATATTTTAAAAATGCTTTGACTCCAAAATTTAAGTTCAAGAACAAGTTACTGGGGAAAAGAATTTCTATTTTTGTTTCAACAGGAAATAACAAAGCAGCCTTGCAGTTAACTCAGATGTTTCCTGTTTTTTGAGGAGGATGGAAATCGTACTCATCAACCTTTGGAACATAAGCAGGTTAAGGAATTGGCTGAATCTGTCCGTGCTTATGGCATTTATGCTAACTACACCTCCTCACAAGTAGAGAGACTGTCTGCTATGGCTATGACCCCTGCAGACTAGATGTTTGTCACAAAAGCATGCCTCACTATGGGGCAATATTTGGAATGGAAAGCCATATGGCATGATCTTAGCCAATCACAGGCCTCCATTGATTCACGATTAAAAGGAGGATTGATGGTAGTCAATCAGAGAATTGATTTGGTGCAGGAACAAATTGACACACTCTGGCAGCTAGCCCAACTGGGCTGTCAATGGAAATATTCCAGTTTATGTGTCACCAGTGTACAATATGAAAATTATACAAGAGCTGCAAACCTTTCTAAGCAACTTTTTCAGTATCTTTTAGGTGAATGGACAGGAGAATTTGATAGCCAACTTTGAATGGCCATCGTCCATGTGAATTCCGCTCTTGTGGACGCCTCTCTATCAGAAGGATCGTTCTCCTGGATCTCCACCGCTTTTTCCCACTTTAAGGAGTGGGCAGGTGTAATGGGGTTTGGCCTGCTGTTATGTGGTGGGGTGGTGCTCCTGCTCTGGTTGGTGTGTAAGCTACGTGCTCAACAGACATGTGACAAAGTGGTTATCGCTCAAGCTATGGAGATAGGCTCCTCTCCCACTGTGTGGCTAAGCATGTTAAAAAATGGACATTAATTGTCCAATAGGACAGCCCTTGAACCCTGAGTCTTCTATGACATTGCACCAGGTTAGGGAGTCATTTTTTTTTTTTTTTTTTTTTTTTTTTTTTACCAGAAACAGCCCTAACATTCTGCGGGGTTTTTTCCCATTGCATGCAGACAGGTGCTTCTTTACTTTAGCCTACTGTAATAAATTCTTCACGCTCAGGTTGTTTGGCTTAGCACTGCACTCCGTGTTGACTCTAGCCATGAGCAGCTCTAAGTCTGGTTGCATGTGGGTTGGTGTCCAAGGCCCCACCTCCAGGGAAAAGATGCCGGACCAGTATGGCACTGACTTGGCTGACTACCAGGATTCAGGGTCATTACAATGTCCATCTCATTACTGGAGATCAGACCACTACCCTTGCCTGTTGCGTTTATAAAACAAAAAAAGGGGGAGATGTAGAGAGCCACCGGTGCCATTCCCGAAGATGGCGCCGGTTTCCTGTCCATAAGCCAGCAAGGCGCGGATGCGCAATCCACGTCATGGGGTGACCATTACGAGCATTGCGGGCTGCAACTGTCAGTAATGGACACGACTCCTCTGAGCATATATAAGCAGAGCCCTTTCTCCTCCTCGGGGTCTTCCCTCAACTTGCTGTAATGAGCTGCTCAATAAACATAGCTGCAGAAGAATCCTATTGTTGAGCTTAGTTCTTGCAGGCAAGGCGATAGCGCTCGACATTCCTGGTGCACGAAAGGACTTTGGGAGCCCATTCCCCATGTAGGGATACTCCCTTAGCCTAGATTCACAGGGGAGGGCCTAGGCCCTACCTCAAGTGATTTTTGACAGACTTTGATGATCCCTCATGGAAGGCCTCATGCTCCCTAGGGAGTGGATGAGGGATGGGATGGGGGGATTGTGGGAGGCATGGAAGGATGGGAGAGAGAGGGAACTGGGATTGATATGTAAAATAAGAAAAATATTAAATTAAAATAAATAAATAAAATAAATATCACGTTTGACCTTCGAGTCCTTGGTGACTGTATATGATTGGTGCTAAATAAAGGTCTGTTGGATGAATGACTAACTGACTGACTGACTGACTGACTGAATGAATGAATGAATGAATGAATGTTTGGCCAGCCGTCAGATACCAGAAAGGAAGTTTATTCTTAGTGACCCCATAGGGCAAGGATGATGGAGGCTGTATAGAGATGGAGATTAAGATAGAGAGGGTAGCCTGAGATAAAGGAGACTTTATCCTGTGCAAACTCAACCCACAACAAGAGAAACATCTATAGAAATGGATACATTTCCAGTCATAGGATAGTAAGTATGTTTTTTTTTTTTTTTTTTTCTGAAATGGATGGACATCCCTGTGCTCTGTGGTTATTCAGCTCCATCACAATGTTTGATATCCTAGTACATTATCTCACTTTAATTGATTAATGAGTTTGTCTTTAGTGTTACTTACACATGCATAGAAAATTACCCCCCTGAAACTTCTTTTCCTATTGCTTTTGCCATCGTTGTTTGTTTTTGTGATTGTATTTTAATTACAGCATTTCTCACTTTCCTTTTCTCCCTCCAAACCCTCCCATAAACCCCCACTGCTCTCTTTCAAATTCATGGTCTTGTTTTTCATCAACTGTCATTAAATGCATATATACATGTATAAATAAAAGCATATATAATTCCCAAATATTATATATACATATATAGAGAGACATACATGTGTACACACACACACACACACACACACAGAGAGAGAGAGAGAGAGAGAGAGAGAGAGAGAGAGAGAGAGAGAGAGAGAGTCTGAAATGTAACCTGTTGGGTACATATAATGTTACACATAGGCATGTTTTCTGGGATGACCATTTGGCACTGTACAAACAATTGGAATGCTCTTCCCTAAAGAGGTCCATCTCTCCCAATCCCAGCTTTACTCAGCTGCCTGTAGTTATTTGGCTATAGTTGAGGCCTCCTGGGATTTTCTTGGCACAATGTTGTAGAGCCCAGTACCAGTGAGTAGATCTACAAAATATCCCCACACCTACAGCTCAGAGAACATTGTAGAAGAGGGAGCGGAATGATTCTAAGTGCCAGATGATCAGGGACTTTGCTGTGAGATGATGTCTCCTAATAACATCAGAAGCAATACCCATATAGTCTCACCAACATGACTGCCCAAATATGAGCTGAACAGGGAGGAAACCAAAAAACATCCTGTTGCCTTTGGCTATGTCTCACCAGTCAAGCATTTGTTTTTTTCAGAAAGGAAAGCACATATGGACACACAAGGGTAAGTCCCACTGCCTGCCATACCGCTGTCAGATGAAACTTCCATTGTTTCAAATGAGTAATCTAAGTAGGCGCATAAAGGAAGCAGGGGCTGGCAAAGACAGATGTGGCAAATCTCAGCACACTTCCCTTTGTCTGACTCCTGAAGGGTGAAGGAGACTTTCATTTGGAATGTGAGGTAGGACAGTGCTGTATTTTGCCCTTTCGTGTGTGCACTGAACCAGAAACCCTGAAGAACCTGTATATTTTGAGGTTTTCTTTCTATGACTGATGTCCCACCATATTCATGAAAATAATTCAGCCTCAGAAAAACATCACAACTGTCTGTTCTTAGGAAGAAATGGTCACTACCTAACTGGGTGTGAGCAACACTTCTGCCCTGGCTACCCATGATTCCTAAAATACAGATACTACTCATAATTTTAAAAACTAACCCAATGCTTACGATGTCCTGAAGGAAGTAATTTATCTATTTTGAACTAATTTATTAGTTTATCTATTTTCTTTGGTAGTTCCTGGAAATTATAGACAAAAGAAAACAGCATTCTATGTAAGACTAGTTAAAGTATTTCTAAGGAAAAAAATCTAGGTTTAACAAAAAACAAAACAAAAGTGTCCCAAGAAAGAAACAAGTAAGAATTCTAATTTTAAGGAGGACAACAACGTGATCATGTTTATTTGACAATACCTTGGGGTTCTGAAAAAAGATTCTCACTTGAACCAGACTGATGTGAGTTTCCAGAATCTTGTTTAGGCCCATCTGTATTTTCACAAAAATTTCAGGAATTCTAGCAATGAACCCTGCCATGGGAGTCTGTCAAGAATCCCAGGCCATGTTATCTAGTCACCATCTCTGACAAGTGTTTCCTCATCACCCACTGTGTTCAGTGTGAGTCTCCTCATTCTGGTATGTTCTCAGAAAGAAGCAGGTTAGGTAAGTTCTGCAAGAGTCCCCTTCCAGCAATTTCTTCTTAGTGAGTTTCCATCTATCAGTTGTACCTGCACAGAGTTGATCTAATCTCTCTCTACTGTCAAGCCCCCTGCAGCTCTGCACCAGCACCTGTTATAGGGATCAGTCACCTCATCACTGTTTAACAGCCAGGGAATAACTTATAATTTGTTCCTAACTGCTATGTGCATGTGCATGAAAATTTGCCTGATGAAACAATATTCCACCAAATTATCAGAACAAACATCAAACATCAAAAGATAAAATGTACAGCAATAACTGCAGTTATTTTTGGATGTTCTAACACTAGCAAGTTAATTTAACTTAACACTAACAGAATTATAGAAATTATCAGAAATTGGGACCTTGAGGTAATTACTAAGGAGATCCACCAGCAGATTTGAAGTATTAAAATAAAAACATTTTGAATAAAACATTAGTAGTCTGTCATAATTATTTTAATGCTTGCCACCATGGCTTAAAATTTTAAGAACCAAATCTCAATATATAACTCAGGATAATATTCTAGCCTAACAGCTACCAACACTTGCAATTTTCCTCTAGACTCTCTTTTGTGTGTGTATGTGTATATGAGAGAGTGTGTATTGTGCTATTTGTTTGTTTCTATTTTTTAAATTAGCTTACAAAACAACAAATATCCTTATCCAACTTTCATAGCTATTTCTGTTTGACAGTTTCCAGTCCCACATGCCTCCATTTCTTTTCAACCCTCCTCTCTTCCTCCTTTTCTTTCACTCAAGCATTCTCTTTCCCACAGAATATATTCTGTCAAATTGACAAATGTGGCTGCATTAAATTAAAAGGCTTCTGCAAAGCAAAAGTCACTGTCAAAAGAAGAAGAGAGCTCACAGGACTGAAAAGAAATCTCTTGCTATAAAGCTAGAATTTTGTACAATTTTGCAGAATTGTAGTGTTTGTGTACCAAGGAATATTAAGATTGCAGAATGCTAGAGTCTGTCATGTACCATCAACAAACAACAACAAAAAAATGTTAGTTGTGGATAGATGACTCCTATATCCAGATCCCAGCTAATAGTGGTTACCTTTCTTTTTCAGTGGGATTCTTCGGACCTTTCTAGTAAGAAAGTGCAAGCTACAACTTCCCAGAAAAAAAAATGTATATACAAAATTTCTCTACTGTATTTAACTAGGAAAATATTTTCCTGAAGAAATATGTTGCCAAAGCTATAAACAAATATCACTCTAGGTGCTGAGAGGCTCAAGACATATGTGAAGTCCCCAACATAGTGTCTTGTTCAAAGCAGATGCTCACTGAAAGACATCACTGCTGGTATCATTGGGCAGTGTCAGGTTTATGATAGATAACCTGGATGAAAACATCTACAAAGCATTTCTTGACACAGGAGAGAGAGAATTTTGAGTACTGCATAATGTTAAACATGCAAATGTATCATTGCTTAAATATTATAATAAATAGTAATTATAATTAATAACCACACAGAGGTAGGCTTATTATGTCAAATATATATATATATATATGTGTGTGTGTGTGTGTATGAATTTAGATGCTTATAGAAACTGAGGATCAACTTTGGATGTCATTTCTTATGAACTATCTAGGTTCATTTTCTGAGATAGAGTCTCTCGTTGGTCTGGAGGCCACTGATTGGTTAGTCTGGTTGGCTAGTGAGCTCTAGGGTCCTCACTTCTCTGATTCCTAGTTTTGGAACTACAAGTCACTGCCCCCACCTTTTTTCCATGGATGCTAGGTAGGCAGCTGTTGGATGCTGTGAATCACAGAATGTTTGACATGTTCATCAAGACAAGAGACTTAAACGAAAGAGGTAGACATGAGGTAAATAAAATGCTAGACTATTTCTAAATGAATATCAATACTTGCTAATGTACTCAGTGGTTCTGTTTTCCTTTTTTTAAAGAAATAATTTGATGAAATACAACTTTGTATCTTAAAGAACACAGGAACACAGAGGATGGACGTAGAGTAACTACAGAATTTCATCATATAAAGCAGAAAACCTGAGCTACATCCAAGGAAAGATGTCAGGAACACATCTGGATATGAATGCAAGGACTTCAGTAGAGAAGTACATGAGACCCATGAAAATGTGGGTATCATCAGTAGGAGTGAGCTCATCCAAAACTAAAGTGAGATGGAAAAAATGACTGCCAGAGACCAATCCTGAACTAGCAAATGAGGGATGAGTTTAAAGAGGGAGTCAGCAAAGAAAACAAAGGAATTAAAATGGACCAGAGAAGGGGGGGACTAGGGGCAGCTAAGAGCTAACAATCTTAACCACACTTACCACATGACTCAAGAGCTGCACGCTTTTGTGTTTACCAAAATGGAATGAAAACTTAGTTACACACATTTAGTGTGTGTGTGTGTGTGTGTGTGTGTGTGTGTGTGTGTGTGTGTGTGTGCTTTATAATTGTCAAACCCAGAAAGCAAAGAAGATGCCCCTTATTATATGAATATATAAATAAAATGTGCTAAACTCATAAAACTCATATACAGTGCTAAAGAAATAAGGTATCTAGTCATCAGAGATGTAGAGGATACTGAAATATATGCTCACAAAGTGAAGGAAACCAATTGAAAGGTTACATTCCATATGATTCTGGCTATCTGACCTTGGAAAAGCCAGAACTCCTAGAGATAGTACCAAGACTAATCCAATATGGAAGTTAGAAAGGAAGGAAAGAAAAGTAGACTGAAAACTGGGTGATTGAGGCAGTAAAATTAGATGCACGGCATCAGTCATTTGTCAAAACCCACAGGATGTACACTATCAAGGGTAAGACCTGTTGTAAACTATGGACAGTTTGTGAGTGTGATGCATAGGCTCCTGGAATGTAGCAAACACTGCCTGTGCTGTGGACTGCTGAATGGGACAGAGGCTGTGATGTGTAGGACGGAAGGCTTTAGGAACTATGCTTGCTATTCAATATTTATATGACTCTTCTTTCAAAGTACAGAGTAAAAAACTGGATGAAGCCATTTTTTCATGTGTGTGTGTGTGTGGACATGTGCCTTAATTTACATAAATATGAATACACATATGCTATAGCACATGGGTAGAGATCAGAAGAAAACTTTATTTTAAAAGTATATGCCAAGCTAGCTGCCCCACAAGTTTGAGAGATTCCCTTGTTTCTATGTCTTGTCTCATCTCAGGAACGTTGGGATTACAGATGTACTACCCTGCCAGACTTCAAGTGGATTGGGGAAATTCAAACCCAGATCCTGACAATCAGTGGCAAAGTATATTACACACTGAACAATTTTCATGGACCAATATCTATTGGTCAATAAATACTGAGCAGATTATATGTAAAACCCAGACTAATTTTCCGTTTTGGGCTTGCTATATTCACTCTAGAACATTCTTACTTGGGTTTCTCTTTAGCTAACAGAATTATTCTTAAGTTTTATTAACCAACTCTGGATCTCCTCCTCACCCCTTATAACCCCAGTTGAGATAGAGAAGGACACATCCTTGCTTATTTCTATGTGACTTGTATTCTGGAAAGCATAGCAATTGCAATAAATTAGTCCTAAATTTTTGAAGTACATAATGTTAAAAGTTACAAATAACGAGAAAAACTTCAATAAAGCCTGAGTTTAGAGTGGGTTTTGAAAGTTTATTATTTAAATCTGTCTTTATTTTGAGAGAGTGACTTCAACAAGGCACGGTGGACCTCATTTCAGACAGAACAAGCCCAGATTCCATCCCTCAGTGCCATGCTAAACAGGAAGAAACACATAAAACTGTCAGGCCATTTCACTAAAAGGTCTGTATTGGGGCTGAAAAAAAAATAGGTAACATTTCCAGTAGTAGTCTGAAAGGTTTTATTTCATTTGTTTGCCTTATAAAAGTCGTGCTTGGTCATCTTATTAAAAGACAGTCTTGCTATAGAAAACACAGGACTGCTCCATGAAATTATGCATCAACAAATATTGATTTACACCAGATTGGATTCTAGTTGCAGGAATGCAAAACTCTGGCTCAAATGGCCCCATTGATTCAGGACAGAAGGACAGTGTCTTCTGTCTATTTTGACTCTCCAGGATTTCCTTAACCTTTCCCTCATCAAAAATATATCAGTCTACAGACTGAGGTGTTGAACGAGTAGGTGTGAAGAACTGAGCAACAGAGGGGGCTCCCTGAACTGCCCTGTCAAGTCCTGCCCACAGCTGGCAACCTTCTTCTCCTGTAGCCACTGCTCTGGTGGCATGCTTATGGAATTAACTTACTAAGTTTTCTCAAAAAGGTCATTTCACTATGAACCAGAGTCTGATGAAACCACCTTTCATTTACACATGGTAGAATCTGGGCACATATGATAAAATATGAGCACACATCAAGGCTATGTGGAATTTAATACTTGTATGTAACTCATTATCTTCTTATGTTATTAGGCATGTATTCAGGGAACAATAAGAAGGTAAGTTAGTGTAATGAGAATGCCACTAAGGCAGGATAGAATACTTCCACAGAAGCTGCAAGATCAAATCCTCCAACCAAAATATCCTCAGCTAATAATGAATTCATCAGAAAAGTACTTCCTGAAAATCAATGACTAAATTAAGAGTGGAAAGGTCATACATGTGTATGCAAGTATTATTTTGCTTACTATATAAAAATAATTCCTTTTATGACTTTTCCATACATGTGTATGACTGTACTTTGCTTGGATTTACCCACCATGACTGTCTTCTGTTCCCTCATCTCCATTATCCCCACTTTTACACATGTCCTTCCATCCTTCCATTCTCAGATAGTGTGTTCCTCTGTCCTTCTGTCTGTCTGTCTGCCTGCCTGCTCTCTCTCTCTCTCTCTCTCTCTCTCTCTCTCTCTCTCTCTCTCTCTCTCTCTCTCTCATGCACACACATACTTGAATCTAGAGTCCTCACATATGAGAATTTTGTGGTATTTGTCTTCATGTCTCTGAACATGATGGTCTCCACTTAGATCATTTTTTTTCCAGCAAATGACAATTTTACTCTCTTTTGTGAGTGACTATAATGCATTGTGGGCCTGGTTAGATCTGTGAGTGGTTATAAGTGCTTGCCAGGAAGCTCTTATCTGCCAGATCCTCAGTTTGATCCTTGAAACACATGTAAGATCAAAAGAAAGAATGAACTTTATAAAGTTGTTCTTTGACCTTCACACATGAACTGTGATATACATATGATCCCCATCACACATGCATATGCACAACAATTATAAATAAAATTTAAAATTTAAGGTATTATACAATATAAAGACAAAATTGCATAATCATATCAATATATTTAGAAAAGCCATATAACAAAGTTCAACTTTCCTTTATGCTAAAAGTCCTAAAGAAACTAGGATTCACCAGAAAATATCACAACATTATAAAAGCTATGAACCCCAAATCTATAGTTAATGTTAAATTAAATATGAATGTTAAATATAGGATGAATTGTGGGTGCCCACTCTCTCCACTCTTAATCATAGAATCCTCAAATCTAAGCTAGCAAAATAAGTCAAAGAAATAACAAAAAGGATAAAGATTGGAAAAGTAGTTAAATTATCTCTATTGCCAATGAGGGATTTTTTATTTAAAAAAAATTAGTGCTGACTTATCAAATGTAATAAATTGCACATGTCAATCAAGGGTACCTATAAAAGGGACACTGCTTGTGGAGGCTGGATGAGGAACTTGGTATTTTTTGCTTCATTTTCCTGCATACTAAATCTGCTCTCAAATATAATATCCTGATTGAAATTATTACAGCAATATTTGTTATTTTTATAAAGCTAGAAAAATTTAGATCTATTCAAATGCATTGGTCACAACAAGCTACTCTCTAATTAGGAGTAAGCTGTGATCCTGAGAGAATTTACCCAATTCTCTTCCAGCAATGCTCACAATGTTTTAATAAAGAATGGCTTCACAGATAATCAACACAAGGAGGTCAAGAATGTTTGAGATGCATTAATAAGCAAAACACACAGGAGTAAAAAAAAAGGTGCCTTTTTCTCTATCCAAGCCCCCTGTGTGCTACTTGATGCTTCCTTACATTCCTGAGGTCATCTTCTTTGTATCATGAAGCCATTTAAATGCTCATTTCTTCTAGAAGCACCTTAAAAGATATATCCAGAGACAAAGTCTTACCAGTTCTCTATACACAGAGATGAATATGTTACGAACTTGCCAGTCAAGTTGGGCCATCCATAGGACCTGAAGTGGTCCTATTCTACAGGATGTGATAAGACAAGGATGACTTGTCTCCATCCTTGCCATATCATTCTGAATGGTTCTACTTCCCTAGAGGCTATCATATAGGATAGGAATCCACCCCGTTCATCATGCATCTTTTATTGCTGTTTTCATAGTTTTGCTTTTTCCAAGATTGTTACTGTAGTTAGGATTAGAAAACCTTGAAGTGTTTTCCAGTTTGGCTTCTCTCTTTTAGCAATGTATATATAAGATCTCACATGTTCCATTTTTAATTCTTCATCAAAAATGATTTCAGGAAATTCTGGGAACAATTTATCCATCTATACATGTGATGTTTGCTTTCAGCTGAAGCTTTTTCAAATTTCACTTACTTGTAAGCATGCTGAAGTGGAGAGTTCATTCCTGTGTTCACACATATACCATTACTTCATGCTTCTGTTCCTAAGAGATTAAGCTGTGCTTCATTTAGTGCCATAAGGGTAAAAGCCTAGAAGAGTTTTATACACCAAGAGAAGACGCACACTTATAAACCTCTAGCACCTTGGAGACCAAGGCAGGAGATTTTCAACTTTATCACCAGCATGGACTACATAATCAGGCCCTGTCTCAAAAGTAAAATGTTCTTCTCTAAATAATTCATGTTAAAATGAGGATAAATAGGGGGAAAACTGAAAAGGATTTTTTTTCCTTAAAATTACAAACTAGCATTTTGTCATGTTCTTCTTCAGTAGAGGTCTATTTTAGGGCAGTGGAGAGAATTCCACATGCTTCCTTAGAAATGTAACTTTTTTCCTGGAATAATATGACAATACTTTTTCACATAGTGAGAAATGTAGGACTCTTTATATGAATGAATCACTGAAACACATTACAAGCCCTTTGTCTTATTCTGTCAATCCATTTGGCTTTGATTTTAGTGGCTTACTCAAGTCTTCATAACTTATTTTAACTGACATGGTTTTATAGGATACTATTTCTCCTATTCTCACTTGTTCTTTTGGAATTTCTTCTTCATTCTCTGGTTCCTATGACTACAATGTTAGCCTCTTCAATGCCTACAGGAAAATGTAATGATTATGGAAGCATGACAAAAACAGACCTGAGGGAAGTCATTTCTTAAACATAATATTTTTCCAGCATATGCTTGTGTGTGTAGTTCCACAAAATAATTGGCTTTATTATGACGCTTATATATGCATGTGTAATATACTTTGATCATGTTCACCCTTGTTATACTTTTTCGCGCTCACCAATACTTTTGCATTTCTCCAATACTTCTATTTTTATGTCATGTGTGTATGTATGTATGTATGCATGTGTGTTCTTTTTTTATTATTATTTTATTTAATTTTATATAACAAAGTCCAATTAAATGAAAACAAACATTTATACACAATATTTGGGAATTTGGGCATCGTTCTTTCCAAACTACTTCCTGCTGGTAAGGGGCACTGTCATGAGGGATTCGAAGAAGATTCAGATATCCTGGCTGTAGTCTGTAGGGCTATTTTGTCCAGCTGTTTTGAATGTAGGATCACCTCGTACTCTGTTTCAGGCGGTCTGGTGTGATCAAACCACATTAGTCTGGAAGGAATCCACATCTTTTCACTTTCTGTGGAAACACAAATAGAAATCCTTTTCCCCAGTAACTTGTCCTTCAACTTAAATTTTGGAGTCAAAGCATTTTTTTTAATTTATTATTTTACATGTCGATCCCAGTTCCCTTTCCCCCCTCTCTCCCACTTTGCCCCATCCCTCCCTCCCTCCTTTCCTCCCTTTTACCCTCTCTGCCCTCTCACATGCACTCTAAACACCCTCCCCTCCCATCCCCCACCCCAATTCCATATGGGGAATGCCATCCAGTTGGGGTTATGTAGATCTGACAGGTCCTGTGAAGTAGGGACTAGGGCTTCTCTCCTGTCTCTAGATTAAGGCAGTTATCCTTCCATGGGGAATATGTTCGCAAAGTCCTTTTGTGCACCAGGGATACATCCTGGCTCCACTGTCTGAGGTCTCTTAGACTGCTCAGTCCTTCTGGCTGACACCCATATTCAGGGGGGCCTGAGTCAGTCCCATGCTGGCTTCCCAGCTATCAGTCTAGTGGCCGTTAGCTCCTCCTTGTTCAGGTAAGCTGTCTCTATGTATTTCTGCCGCCTGGTCTTTTCCTCTCCATCTGCATCTTGGTTCTAGTTCAACTTAGTTTTTATGTATGGGTGTTTGATCCTGTTTTCAACAGGCATTAGTTGAGGGCTCCATGGAGAAGTTAGTTGTTGATCTCACTCTCTGGGAAGGGCATTTATGATAGCTTTTCCACGGAAGCTGAGATTGTTAGTTGGGCAGTCTTGTAGTTCTCTAGACCTTTCTTTGTGTTCAATTTTATCTTCAAACCAATATTGGCTCCCTCGTTTATGTTCTCTCTCTCTCTCTCTCTCTCTCTCTCTCTCTCTCTCTCTCTGTCTCTCTCTCTCTCTCTTTCCTATCTTCTATTCCTAACTAGGCTCAATCTTCCTGGTCACACATGTTTTCCTTTCTTCCCCCTCATTTTCTCCTACTTTTCTCTCCATTTGCTGACCCCCCCCAACTTCACCTGAGGTCTGGGGGACTTGTCCCTTCCCAGTTCTGTGAGGGACTTTATATGAATCTCTTAGAATACACATTGTATCCTAGTTCGTCTGGTGATGTGAATTATAGGCTGGTGATCATTTGATCTAGGTCTAAAATCCATATATGAGTAAGTACATACTGTGTTCCTCTTTTTGTGACTGGGTTACCTCATTCAAGATGGTTTCTTCAAGTGCCATCCACTTGCCTGCTAATTTCAAGATACCATAATTTTTTCCTGCAGAGTAGTAATCCATTGTGTAGATGTGCCACATCTTCATTAACCATTCTTCAATTGAGGGGCATCTAGGTTGCTTCCAGGTTCTTGCTATTACAAATAGTGCTGCTATGAACATAGTTGAACAGATGTCTTTGTTGCATGGATGTGAATCCTTTGGGTATATGCCTAAGAGTAGGATTGCTGGGTCCTGTGGTAAACTAATTCCCATTTTCCTGAGGAACCGCCATACTGATCTCCAAAATGGCTGTATGAGTTTGCACTCCCACCAGCAGTGGAGGAGTGTTCCACTTTCTCCACATCCTCTCCAACATAAGTCATCACTGGTGTTTCTAATTTTAGCCATTCTGGCAGGGGTAAGATGGTATCTCAAAGTTGTTTTGATTATACATGTGTGTTCTACACATGAAATTAAAGATGGGATATTGTTGTTCTGTTTTCTAATTTAACTTAACTGATGATTTTCAGTTTTATTCCTTTTCATAAAAGTGTCACAAATTTGCATTTTATAGCTGAATAATGCTTTATGGTATATACATACCAGATTTCTTTATTTATTCACCTATTTGTATGAACACCTGAACTGATTCCATAACTTGGCAGCAATAAACATGAATGTGCATAAATACCTAGGACATGTTGACTTAGAATTCTTTAGGTATATACTTGAATGTGTTAAAAAAAAAAACTGGGTTATATGGCAGTTCTATTGCTAATATTTTGAGGAACTTCTGTTCCCCTAACTTCCATAGTGTCATTCACACTTTCACTTGAAAATCATCGTATCATTTTGCAAAATGTGAAATGTAGTGGGATTTCAGTGAGCTTTGATTACCTTACTGGAGTTTCTAACTCATTGAGGTTGTAGAAGCTAAATGACAAAGCAATGATTAAATTCTGAATGGTTTCAAACACAAAGCAGAAATCAATGATGGCAGGGGAAATCTGAGGGAAGCAAAAAGTAGGAATTAATTAACTAGAGGTAGCTCATTCCTTATGGAAAACCAGGAAGAACACAAACAAAAAAGAAAAGCTTTAGGTAAATGTGAGTGGGGAATCAGATAAGCCCTTGAGTTTGAGCTGATGTGTTCATCTATAGGAACATGGGTGTACAGATAGATGAATGTATTTAGACTTGAGTCCATGTGAAAATGCACGCTACAAATGAACCCATATAGGATATGATTGCTGGCTGCTGTCTTAAACACAGTTGTGAACCCATTAGGATGGAAGAGCATACTGTCACATAGTTACAGGGCTCATAGGAACACTTAAGAGTGAAGATTTCCACTGACCACTAGTACCCTGGATGTCATCACTCCCTAGTCGATCACTTAGAGATCCTCATCTCACTCATGGTTTTATGAGCCTGAAATAATGAAGACTGTAAAACTTACTCTTGTCCCTAGGAATTCAAAGGTGGCAATGTATTTCTTATGATGTCAAATGATAGCCAAAATAAGTAAAGAAAATAACGTGGGGCTAATGGCTCACAGTGCAAGTAGTCTTAGATGTGGGATGGTCATCATGGCCAGGCAATGACGACCCCCTAGATTTCTTCCCAGAAAATGATTGTATAATAGTATCTTTAGATTCAACAATGGAATCCCTCATCTCCCACCACCTGCCTGGACCTTCTGGGCTTGATATCACACTGTTTTTTTCTTGTTTAAGAATTTCACTCATGTTAAAATGTGATTAGAGACAGATTATTACTTAAGCTCTACATTGTTACATACTAATGTAGTTTCTACTTATTTCTAGAAGATCACCTTCCCTTTAGTTAATCATGAAGGAGAGAAACATTGATGAAGATTTGAGGTTGGTGGAAATCTTCAGGTTTTATATGTTCTCATGAGCGCTGTGATGATGTGGTAGCCTTTTTCCACCCTGCTAACAAAACAAAGACTGCATTTAGAAACCAATGAAACTGAACAGGTAGGATATGGAGTGAAAAATCAGAACTTCAAAATTCACAGCAAAAGAACACACAGGCCAGTGAGATGGTTCAGCAGGTAAGGGTGCTACCAATCAGGAAAAACTAAGTTCAAGGCTAAGAAACCACACAGTAGATGGATAGGTCCAACTCTTCCATCTTGTCCTTTGATTTCATTCAGGCACCATACACAGGCATAAATAAATGGATATGTAAACAAGTATTTTATAATATCTTAATACTTGAGCTTTTGTGTGTCTGTTTTAGAAAAAGAAAATTGTGATATTTGCACTATCCTGGAAATGTGAAAGTATTTTTGTGCCAGATATTCTATTGTGTTTCTAAGCATTTACTTTCTTTAATTAAATAAGATTGTTTCTAATTTAAATAAAAAGCATTTCAAAAACAATGATGTTGTGTCTAAGTTTTAGAGATAATATCTCCCCTTTAAAAAGAAATTTCTTAATATCACTCTAGAATTAGGTATATCTCTATATCTTCCACAACATAAGCCATACTCCCTCAAGATACAGTAATACAACAGTTGGACTACCACACTAAGCTGCCATTTGCAAGATGCAGGTGGATTTGAAAAGAACTGTAACTATAAAGCCTGAAATTCATTTGTGGCTAAAATTTTAGCCACTTATTTTCACCCATAATTCTCCCTTTACTTATGTTAATTTTGATTTCAATAGAAATCAACCTCTTTCTGACACTGTTGGTGTATATTACCCAGTTTCAAATTCTAAAATAAAGTAAAATATTGTATTTAATTTTAAAATGAAGTATGTTTTTCTTTTATTTAGATGCAACTATCTAAACATGGTGATTGAAAAAAATGTAATGATTTTGTCATCAGCAGATGATTTGTGAATGCCTAGAGAACAACTTGTGTCTGTTTAAGAAAGATTTTCCTTTGTGTTCCTGTGTTTAATATGGAATGTCCTATATCCAAGGAAAATAAGAAGAATGATCAGGCCAACATGAATGTAGGGGAACAGATTCCATTATCAAATTTGGTTGCTATCAGATAATACCTACCAGACAGCCACTATTATTTACTGCTTTTACAAAGTGAAAAACCAAACTATCTGAAACTCACAGAGGTCACATTTGCTTTGGACTGCTGTACCTTCACTTACTTGACTTGATTCCATCCAGCTGACATTTGTTGTCAACATGTGGAATAATAAATGTTGCATTTCAACTTCATATTAAGCCAATCATTCAATACAATCCTATTTTTTCTTCTGCTGTGTGTAAAATTGTTATTCACAGAAAAGCACAGGCATGGACTTCTTAGAGTACATGAATCTATGGTGTTGGGGTTTTGTGTTTGATGAAAGGAACTGTTGTCGTTTGATCTTTCTAAGAACCTTAGGAGAAGTCTATGCTCAGCTTGTAAAGCTAGAAGGAAATACAAAATTATGTAATATTTCCAGTACATATAGAAGCCATAAGCAGGCATACAAGTACAGCAGGTAGAACTCAATGTGATGCAGTTCAATAATATACTCCTTGTCTACGCTGATAATTGGAATTCTTAATAGTAGCTTGTGTAGCATACATCATTACTCCTTAATGCTCAGTAAAGTGATATAACATCATCAAATTCATGAAACTGGCATAGTCTTTCTGTCCCTACAGCATATGGTCTTTTTAACACATGGCCTCTTTGTTCTCAGAACATGTTAAAGATATTTGGAAAAGGAATCAAAATTTCAAAACAACACTTAAATTGATAATATGCTTACCCATATCATAGCAGCAAGCTTTCTTCAGCTATAAATTCATTGGCTGTATACTATGGGTCCAGGCAATGTTGTTGTTGTTTTGACTATTCTTGTTACTCAGTTGTACAAGGCAACAAAGTTTCTGTGAGAATTTCTAAAGAAAGCAAAAGAGCATTCTTGAGTAAGAGTTACTACTAGGATAACAGGACACAATACATATTTCTTGCTTCTGAAGTTGTCCTATCACTTTGAAATTACTTCTCACATTTTCCATGCAAAGGAAGAACATGTTCTAATGCTGGGCATGAAGCATACACATGTCATTCTTGTCTCAAAAGCTGTGGTGGCCACTTGCCCATAGTGTGAAGACACCAGTGCTCCCTTTTCCCTCCTTGATTTAAGGTAGCTATAGGCCTAGGGAGGGGTGTGAAATGATTCTCAGGAGAGAATGACAATATCCAGACCCAGACTCCTGGAACACCTAACCATGCCAATTCATCCCTGAGTATTATGTTTCATGTCTGCAAAATGACAATAATCAGTTTACAACAGAGTTGTATAATGACCTAGCATTTAGTAAGTGCTCTTTAAGTTTTAGCTGTTACTACTCTCCAACCAAAGATCATTAATAAGAAAAATAATAAAAATAAACTTTAAAAATATTTATCATGTCTGAGAATTCATTAGGATCGAGGTACCAAACTACAAGCTGTTTATGGCAAGATTTTGGTGTTAAGGAATATCTGAAATTGTCCTGTCCCATCTGCTAGGGATCCAGCTTCTTGGTATAGACACAGGGTCCTTCAAGTTTTCCCCTACAACCTCTCTCACACTTTCTTTGTACTCCATCTCTTTTACTTTGTGACTCTGCCAACCTGTAGAACAGCTCTCTACAAAGGACCCTAAAGCCACCACACTGGATTTATACTCAGGGGCCCCACATTCACCATTTTTACCTAGGACCCAGATTTGGAAACAGCAATCAAGAAATGGAAGATACACACAACAAAGATAAAATCAGACATCTGTACCATGAAACACTCAAAGCATCAAAATTCCAGATGCATAGATCCCAGCACAAAAGCATAAATATAAATAATAAAGCAAAATGTCTTCTCTAGAAGTCAGCAACCCTATTGGCTTAGGCTCTGAGAATAGAAATTTGGCCTAAGCACAAGGACTTCAAGATAGCAATTATTAATGTATTCCAGACTTTAAAGAGGATATGAATAAATGCCTTAATGAAGACTGTGAACACATGGTTGAATAAAACAATGACAAAAAAATCAAGACATGAAAGTAGAATTTGATAAATAAATAGAATTTCTAAAGAAAACCCACATGAAAATAAAACTGAAAAGGAAACTTCAAGAAATCACATAAAACCTCAGAAGTCTCACCAATAGATTACATATATAGTCTTAAAATAAATCCAGAAGAAAATGATGTTTTAATAAAAGAAACTGAAATATTAAATCTAAAAATGATCATGGAGAACATGTCTAGTAAATCTGTGACACAATGAATAGATCTAACCAAATAGGTGTAGAGGAAAGAGAGGAAACCACAATCAAAGGCACAGAAAATATTTAAATAAAATCATAGAAGAAAACTTCACTAACATAAAGAAGGAGGTACATACCAAGGTACATGAAATATACATAACACCAAATAGAATAGACCAGAAAAGAACATTCCCATGACATAATATTTAAAATGCTAAATGCATAGAACAAAGAAATGATATTGAAAGCTAAGATGCATGAGAAAAATACTAAGTCACATACAAAGGAGACTCAGAAAGTAAGAAGGATATGGAGGATATGAGGATGTTTTACAAGCTTTAAGGTACCACATGTGATAGACAAATTAATCAATAGGAGAACAACATTCCATGAGAAAAACAAATTTAAGCAATTTCTGACCACTAATCCATATCTACAAAAGGACTAGAATAAAACTTTAGTGTAAAGAGAATATTAACTTCACCTAATAGGACACAAGGGATAAATAATCCCAGAATAATCAGTCAAAGGACAGGGAAATACCCATACCACAACAACAAAATAATGGGAATTAATAAACACTGCTCATTATTAAATTTCAATATTCATTATCTCAATTTACCAATAAAAATACAGACTAACAGACTGAAAATTAGAAATCAGGATCCATCTTTCTAATGCATCCAATAAATATGCCTTACCACCAAGGACAGATACAACCTCAGGGTAAAAGGATGGAAAAAGTTATTTTAAACAAGTGGAACCAAAAAGAAAGCAGGTGTTTTAATATCTGACAAAACAAACTCCAGACCAAAATTCACCAAACATATAGGGAAGGACATGTCATAATATTTAAGGAAAAAAATCCACTAAGAGGATCTTATAATTCAGAACAATTATACAAGAAATACAAATTCATACAATTTTATAATATAGCTAAAATTCCATATTAACCCTAACACAGTGATAGAGGGTGACATCAATACAAAACTCAAAGGAATAGACTGGTCATCCAAAGAAAACTAAACAGAGAAAATCTGGAGTTAAATAAAAAGTCATAAATCAAATGGACTTAACAGACATTACAGAACATTGTACCCAAACACTATAGAATATACTTTCTTCTCAACAGTCCATGGAACTTTCTTCAAAACTGATCACATACTAGGGCATAAAGCAAGGCTCAAAAGAAAGTAAAAAAGTGAAATCGCCCCATTATTCCTATGGGACAATTATGTACTGAAGTTGTATATCAACAATAGAAATGGTAAAAGGATACGAACTCACAGACACTAATCAATTCACTACTGAATGGAAATTTTATCAATACGGGAGTCAAGACAGAAATTAAAAACTTTTTAGATTGCATTAAAATGAAATTGTAGCATATTAAAACTTATGGTATAAAATGAAGGCAGTTTCAAGAGCCTTGTTCACAGCAGTAAATGCCTACATTAAGAAACCAGAGAAATCCCACATACTTAGCAATATACCTGGAATGTCAAGATAAAAATAATAATATACCAAATCCGGGCCTCTGCTAAAGAAAGAGGCCTCAGCTGGAGAGTTCCAGTTTCCAGTGAGATCCGACTATCCTGCAAAACCTTCCCAAGTTTCAGCTCAGCCTTTGCATTCTTCTGCCAGCCATTGGCTAGAGCCATTGGTTAGGGGCATCTTCTACTGGATCCTCAGCCCTGACCCCATCCCTGAGTCCCTGTCTGTGGAGAGACCTCGTATAGAGCTTGGACCACCCAGAGTTACATATATGGAATCTCTGACCCACATAAGCCCACCAGGGAAATACCATAGAGAGAAGGGGAGACCCCCACCAACACGTACTGGAAGAAGCTATGGAAGACGGCAATACAAGAAAACACCTAACAACAGAAAGACAAGCATGACACCACCAGAATTTCGGGAAACTACACCAACTAGAATGGAACACAACAATAAAGCAGAGGAAGCAGAAGGGAACAACTTAAAAATTACCATCATAAAAATGATAGAGGTCCTCAAAAGATGTGAGAAAATCCCTTAAAGAAATAGAGGAAAAAAACAAAAAAGTGGAAGAAATGAACAAATTCCTTAAGGAAAGTACAGAAAGCCAAGAAAAAACAATTAAGCAGGTAAAGGAAATGGTTTAAAATTTGAACACTGAAACAGAAAAAATAAAGGCAATACAAACCTGGAAATAGAAAAACTGGGCAAAAAAAATCGGGAACTACAGAGACAAGCATAACCAACAGAATTCAAGAGATGGAAGAGAATCTCAGGCGCAGAAGAAAACTAGAAGAAATAGATTCATTGACCAAAGTAAATCATAAATCCAACAAATCCTTAACACAAAACATCCAGGAAATGTGGGACACCATGAAAAGGCCAAACCTAAGAATAATAGGCATAGAGGAAGGTGAGGAAGTCCAGCTCAAAGGTGCCGAAAACATATTCAACATATTCATCGAGGAAAACTTTCCAAATCTGAAGAAGGACATGCCCATGAAAGTACAAGAAGCATACCGAACCCCAAATAGACTGGACCAAAGAAAAAAGACCCCTCGACATATAATAATCAAAACACCTAGCATACAGAATAAAGAAAGAATATTAAGAGCAGTGAAGGAAAAAGGACAGGTAACATATAAAGGCAGACCTATCAAAATTACACCTGACTTCTCCATGGAAACCCTCAAGGCCAGAAGGTCCTGGATAGACGTTCTAAAAGTATTAAGAGAAAACGGATACCAGCCTAGGCTACTATATCCAGCAAAACTCTCCATCACTGTAAATGGAGAAAACAAGATATTTAATGACAAAACCACCAGATTTTCCCAATACTTATCTACAAATCCAACCCTACAGAAAGTATTGGAAGGAAAACTCCAACACAAGGAAGGTAACTATGCCCACAAAAATGTAGGCAACAGATAATCCAACTACACCAGAAACCAAGGGTAAAGCAGACTAATATATTCACAACACCACTGCCAACAACAAACCTAAATCAAACAAGCATCAACAATCAATGGTCCTTACCCTCAACATTAATGGTCTTAACTCACCTATAAAAAGACACAGTGAAACAGAATGGATACAAAGACAGAATCGATCCTTCTACTGCATGCAAGAAACACATCTAAGCTTCAAAGACAGATATTATGTCAGGGTAAAGGGTTAGGAAAAGATTATCCTATCAAATGGAAATAAGAAGCAAGCAGGCATAGCTATCCTATTATCTAACAAGTCAGACTTCAAACCAAAATTAGTCAAAAGAGATGAAGACGGTCATTTCATATTCATCACAGGAGAAATCCATCAACAAAAAGTCTCATTTCTGAACATCTATGCCCCTAATACAAAGTCATCCTCATTCGTAAAAGAAACACTATTAAAACTCAAAGCTCATATAAAACCTCACACATTTATAGTTGGGAGACTTCAATACACCACTCTCAACAATAGACAGGACCACAAATCAGAAACTCAACAAAGAAACAAAAGAACTAACAGAAGTTATGTCTCAACTGGAGTTAACAGACATCTATAGAACATTCCATCCAAAGACAAAAGAATATACCTTCTTCTCTGCTCCACGTGGAACCTTCTCTAAAATCGACCACATACTAGGTGACATAACAAACCTCAACAGATACAAGACAATAGGAATAGTCCCCAGTATCTTATCAGACCACCATGCTTTAAAATTGGAATTCAACAACAACACAAATAGTAGAAAACCTGCAAACTCATGGAAACTGAACAATGTGCAATTGCACCACTCCTGGGTCAAAGATGAAATAAAGAAAGAAATTAAGGACTTTCTAATATTCAACGAGAATGAGGATACAACATACCCGAACTTATGAGACACCCTGAAAGCTGTGCTAAAAGGGAAGTTCATTGCACTAAGTGCCCATATGAAGAAAACAGAGGATAGTCACATAAGAGAATTAACAGCACAACTGAAAGCCTTAGAACAGAGAGAAGCGAATTCATCCCATAGAAGTAGACGCCAGGAAATAATCAACTTGAGGGCTGAAATCAACAAAATAGAAACCAGGAAAACAATACAAAAAAATCAATGCGAGGAAGAGTTGGTTTTTTTGAGAAAATCAACAAGATAGACAGACATTTAACCAAATTAATGAAAAAGTAGAGAGAGAACATGCAAATAAACAAATTCAGAAACAAAGAGGGGAACATAACAACAGACACAGAGGAAATCCAGACAATTTTCAGGTCATGTTTGAAAAATTGAAAATTCAAAGGAAATGGACAAATATCTTGATAACTATCCCTTACAAAAATTAAATCAAAAACAGACAAACACCTTAAATAGACCTATAACCCTCAGTGAAATAGAAGCATTCATCAAAAGTCTTCCAACCAAAAAAAGTCCAGGGCCAGATGGATTCAGTGCAGAATTCTACCAGACATTTAAGGAAGAAGTAATACCACTATTCCTCAAACTGTTCCACAAGATAGTAACAGAAGGTGCATTGCCAAACTCTTTTTATGAGGCCACAATAACCTTGGTACCCAAGCTTCACAAAGACACAACTAAGAAATAAAACTACAGACCAATATCCCTGATGAACATCGATGCAAAAATACTCAATAAAATATTGGCAAACCCAATTCAAGAATACATCAGAGAAAACATCCACCATGACCAAGTAGGCTTCATCCCTGGAATGCAGGGATGGTTTAACATATGAAAATCTATCAATGTGATCCACCATATAAACAAACAGAAAAAGAAAAACCATATGATTATGTCCCTAGATGGTGAAAAAGCCTTCAACAAAATTCAATACCTTTCCATGATAAAGGTCTTGGAGAGGTCAGGGATAACAGGAACATACCTAAACATAATAAGAGCAATATACAGCAAACCAACTGCCAACATCAAACTGAATGGAGAGAAACTTAAGCCAATTCCTCTAAAATCAGGAACAAGACAAGGCTGTCCTCTCTCTCCATATCTCTTCAATATCGTACTAGAAGATCTAGCTAATGCTAGACAACAAAAGGAGATCAAGGGGATCCAAACTGTCTCTATTTGGAGATAAGTATGGTGGTTCCTCAGGAAAATGGGAATTAGTTTACCACAGGACCCAGCAATCCCACTCTTAGGCATATATCCAAAGGATTCACATCCATGAAACAAAGACATCTGTTCAACTATGTTCATAGCAGCACTATTTGTAATAGCAAGAACCTGGAAGCAACCTAAAAGCCTCTCAATTGAAGAATGGTTAATGAAGATGTGGCACATCTACACAATGGAATACTACTCTGCAGGAAAAAATAATGGTATCTTGAAATTAGCAGGCAAGTGGATGGCACTTGAAGAAACCATCCTGAATGAGGTAACCCAGGCACAAAAAGAGGAACACAGTATGTACTCACTCATGGATTTTAGATGTACATCAAAGGATCACCAGCCAATAATTCACACCACCAGAGGAACTAGGATACAAGGAGCATTCTAAGAGATTCATATAAAGTCTCTCACAGAACCGGGAAGGGACAAGTCCCCCTGAGCTCAGGGAAGTGGAGGGGAGGCATCGAATGAAGAGAGAAGTAGGAGAAAATGAGGGGGAGGAAAGGAAAACATGTGCAACCAGGAAGATTGAGCCTGGTTAGGAATAGAAGACGAGAGAGAGAGAGAGAGAGAGAGAGAGAGAGAGAGAGAGAGAGAGAGAGAGAGAGAGAGAGGAAACATAAACGAGGGAGCCAATATTGGTTTGAAGATAAAATTGAACACAAAGAAAGGTCTAGAGAACTACAAGACTGCTGCCAACTAACAATTTGAGCTTCTGTGGAAATGCTACCACAAATGCCCTTCCCAGAGAGTGAGATCAATAACTAACTTATCCATGGAGCCCTCAACTAATGCCTGTTGGAAACAGGAGCAAACACCCATACATAAACACTGAGTTAAAGTAGAACCCAGATGCACATGGAGAGGACAAGACCAGGCGGCAGAAACACATAGAGGCAGCTTACCTGAACAAGGAGGATCTAACGGGCCACCAGACTGATAGCTGGGAAGCCAGCATGGGACTGACTCAGGCCCTCCTGAATATGGGTCTCAGCTAGAAGGACTGAGCAGTCTAAGGGACCTTAGACAGTGGAGCCAGGATGTATCCCTGGTGCACAAAAGGACTTTGGGAACACATCCCCCATGGAGGGATAACTGCCTTAATCTAGAGACAGGAGAGAAGCCCTAGTCCCTACTTCACAGGACCTGTCAGATCTACATGACCCCAACTAGATGGCCTTCCCCTACATATGGAATTGGGGTGGGGGATGGGAGGGGAGTTTGGTTAGAGTGCATGTGAGAGGGCAAGAGAGGGTAAAAGGGAGGGAGGGAGAAAGGGAGGTATGGAGGGAGGGAGGGAGGGAGAGGGAACTGGGATCGACATGTAAAATAATAAATTAAAAAAAAATGCTTTGACCCCAAAACTTAAGTTCAAAGACAAGTTACTGGGGAAAAGGATTTCTATTTTTGTTTCCACAGAAAATGAAAAGATGTGGATTCCTTCCAGTCTAATGTGGTTTGATCAAGGCAGACCACCTCAAACAGAGTACCAGGTGATCCTACATTGAAAACATCTGGACAAAGCAGCCTGACAGTCTACAGCCAGGATTTCTGAATCTTCTTCGAATCCCCCATGACAGTGCCCCTTACCAGCAGGAAGTAGTTTGGAAAGAACGAGCCCCAAATTCCCAAATATTGTCTATAAATGTTTGTTTTCATTTAAATGGACTTGGTTATATAAAATAAATAAATAAATAAAAAAGAAGAAACAAGCAAAATAATGAAAAAAATAATAATATACATAATGAGTATATGGAAAGAAACAATCAATTGCAGGGTTGAAACCAATGAAATAAACATAGAAACAAAAATATTAAATAATTACCAAAATGAAGATTGGGTTTTTTAAGAAGATGAACAAGAATGACAGAAAAAAGAGAGAAGTTCCAAGTTTATATAATTAAAAATGAAAATGGAGAGATTAGTACAGAAACTCAGGAAATTCAGAGGCTCATTTAAAAAAAATAATGTAATAGCATGTATTCCACCACATTGGAAAAACTGAAAGAAATCAATTAAATTCTTGATATCCAAGAATTAAAAAAGTTAGTCAAGATGTAATAAACAATTTAAACAAATCTATATGCCCTGGTGAAATAGGAGCAATAATCAAAATAAACCCAGGTCCATATAAATACAGTGCAGAATTATACCAACCTTCAAAGAACTAACACCAATACTCCTCAAATTATTCTACCAAATTGAAGAAACACTTATTAATTCTTTTTATGATTCCTCTATAGCCCTGATGCCAAAATCAGACAAATACCCAACAAAAGAAAGTAAATTACAGGCCAGTGTGCCTTATGAACATAGATTCAAATAATCTTGATAAAATATTTGCAAATCAAATTCAAGAATAATTACAAGATTACACACCATGATCAAGTTGGCTTCATCATATGTATGTATGTATGTATGTATGTATGGTGTGTGTGTGTGTGTGTGTGTGTGTGTGTGTGTGTGTGTGTGTGTGTGTGTAGGGGGGGGGTAAGTCCTTGTTAGCCCACAACTAAAATCATCCTAAAATGAGAAAAACTCAAAACTCATCTCCACTAAAATTAGGAACAAGATGAGTGTCCCTATGACCTCCATACCTATTCAGCATGGTGCTTGAAGTCTCAGCTAAAACAATAGGACAACTGAGATCAAGAGAATTAAATAGGAAAGGAAAAAGTCCAAATATCTTTACTGCAGACAATATAATTATTTTTTGACAAAGGACTCTAAAGTCTCAGGAAATGTCTTAAAATTATCCTGGGATAACTGTAGCCAAGCAAGTTAAAGATTTTATTAAAAACTTTTAGGCACTGAAGAAAAAGTTGAAGAGTTAAAGACACCAGAAAATGGAAAGATCTTCCATGCTCATGAAACAGTAGGATTAATGTTGTGAAGACAGAAAAAGACAACACTAACAAAATCTACACATTCAATGCAATCCCCATCAAAATTCTTCCCATCAAATTGTTCATAGAAAGTGAAAAACAAGTCCTAAATTTCATGGTGAATCACACACACACACACACACACACACACACACACACACACACACACACACACTACAGGATAGCCAAAATAATCTTGTATAAAAAAAGAACTGCTGGAAGTATCACCATCCCAGGTTTCAAGTTCTATTACAGAGCTCTTGCAATAAAACAGCATGATATTGGCATAAAATACATGCATGCTGATCAATAAAATAAAATTTAAGACCTATACGTAATTATAACATATTATGGTTACTTAATAGTTTATCGTTTACTAGAAGCAAAAAATACCCTCTGGAGAAAGATAGCATCTTCAACAAATAGTGCTGATCAAAATGGATAGCTCCTTGTACTAGAAAGAAAATGGAGCCATATCTGTCTCCCTACACAAATTTCAACTCCAAATACATCACAGAAATGTAAGAACAGATACTCTGAATCTGATAGAAGAGAAAGAAGGGTACAGTCTTTAACTCACTGGCACAGTAAAGAAATTTCTAAACAGGACAAGAATAGTATAAGCATTAAGACCAACAATTAATAAATGGAACATCATGAAGCTAAAAAGAACACAATTATTCAAGAAAGGTGGCAACCTATGCAATGGGGGGAAAACTTTACCAATTATACATCTGATAGAGGGTTAGAATCTAGAATATACTATGAACAACAACAACAGCAAAACATCAAGAGAAAAACAAAATTAAAAATGGGATATAGCAAATTAATGACCATAATTGTCATCACAGAACCTTCATCTAGTAACTGATGGAAGCAGATGCAGAGATCCACAGTAAGCACTGGGCTGCGATCCATGAGTGTAGTCAAAAATAAGGAGGAGGGATTATGTGAGCAAAAGGGTCAAGATCATGATGGAAAAACCAACAGAGACAGTTGAACTGAGCTAGCTACTGGGAGCTCACTGACTCTAGACTGACAGCTGGAGAACCGGCACAGGACTGAACTAGGCCCTCTAAATGGGGGTGACAGTTCTGTGGCTTGGGAAGTCTAGAGGGCCACTGACAATGGGACTGGAGTATATCGCTAGTGCATGACATGAAGTGGCTTTTTGGAGCCCATTACCTATGAAGGGAAACCTTGCTTAACCTTGTTACAGTGAAGAGAGGCTGGGTCCTGCCTCATCTTGATATGCCTGACTTTGATGACTTCCCGTGGGAAGCTTTACACTTTCTGAGGAGTGAATGGAGGTGGGGGGGTTAATTGGGGAGAAGGTGGGGAGGAGGGGAACTGGAGTTGGTATGTAAAGTGAAAAAAAAACTGAAATAAAAACATAAAAATTTATTCTGTATGAAAAAAATTAAAATAAAAATGGGATATAGAACCAAACAGAATTCTTGGAAGATGAAACACAAATGGCTGAAAAACAATTTAAAATTTTTCTCTATACATGGTCACCATGGAAATTCAAATTAAAAGTACTTTGGGATTCTTTTTACTCTAGTCAAAATGATCAAACAATAAAACAAATGATGGCACATCCAGGCAAGGACTCAGGAAAAGGGAAACACTTAATTCATTGCTGGTAAAAGTGGAAATTATTGTATTCCCTATGGAAATAAGTGTAGAGGTGTCTCAAAAAGCTGAAATCAATCTGCCACAAGATCCAGGAATATTATTTTTTGTTGTATACTCAAAACATTCTATGTCTTACTGCAAATATACTTGCTCATCAATGCTCATTGATGCTCTATTCATAAGAGCCAGAAATTGGAAACAGCCTAGATGTCCACATCTGATTGGTGAATAATGAAAATGTTATTCATTATACAATGGAATTATTATTTTTATGCAAAGAACAGTGAAATACATATAATCCTTAGACCTCTCCTTTTTATCTAACTCCTCTAGATATGTAAATTGTAGTGTGATTGATTATTCATAAGGAAGTACATACCATATTTGTCTTTCTGTGTATAGATTGCCTCACTCAGGATAATTACTTTCTACTTGTATCCATTTGCTTGCAAAATTTCATGATGTCATTTTTTCCTAACAGCTGAGTAATACTCCACTGTATAAATGTACCACATTTTCTTTATCCATTCTTTAGTTGAGGACATCTAGGATGTTTCCAGTGTCTGGCTATTATGATAAAAGCCACTATACACACAGTTGAGCAAGTGTCCTTGTGGTATGATTGAGTATTCTTTGGGTATATGCCAAAGAGTGATGTAGCTGGATCTTGTGGTAGATAAATTAACACTTTTCTGAGAAATCACCGTATTGATTTCCAAAGCAGCTGTGCAAATTTGCACTCCCACCACTTTTTGTGTGTGTCCTGTAGAATCTTTGGCAGACTATTCCATGAAGCAGGAACCCTGTAGCAATGTCCATCTTGTTTCAGCAACCACTTTTCTGTGGGTCATGGATGTCCAGTTTATACAGCATCAAGTCAAACAGTCCAGACAATAGCAGCTTATTTCCCAAATGGCTAGTCTTGCCATATTGGGACTAAACTCCATAACAAGTTTCTTTGATATCCATCTTCCTTTGTGATGTAGGTGGTGTTGCCAGAAGCAATTATGTCTCACTGTCAAGAAAAACCCTAAAGCATTTTAAATGTCATATTCTGTAGGTCTTTAAAAGGTTTAAAGAATGCCTATCTACTTGAAATATATTTCCATATAACTAGAAAACCTATCCAACCTAATTATAAGTTTTGACAATTATAGGTAACTATCTATAATATGTACTTAATTATACATTACATTTTAAAATGAGATATATAAACACAATACTTAAATATGAGGAGAAATATATATATATATATATATGTATCACAAAATTGACCTTAAATTTATATCAATAAATGAAAATCCATTCCAAAAGAAAGCATTCATTTCTATACCATAATCCACTTTTAACATTTAAAAAGAGATTGGTTGTGAACATTAACCATTTATAACCAATCCCATTTAGATGAAAACAAGCATTTATAGACAATATTTGGGAATTTCTGTGTCATTATTTCCAAACTGCTTTCTGCTGGTTGGGGAGGCTGTAATACCATGGAAATCTTAAGAAGATGTAGAAATTCTGACTCTAGTTTGCAAGGCTGCCTTGTCCCAGATGTTTTGAAGTTTGGATTACCTGGGACACTGTTGCAGGAGGGTCTTTGTTATGAGCAGTTTCCCACCAGCCTGATCCCACAACAGCATCAGCCCCAAAATAACATGCAGAGAAAGTGTATTAGTTATGAAATTGTTGGCCTGTTACTTGTGTTTCTTATTGGCTAGCTCTGTCTTAAATATTAACACATTTCTATCAATCTAAGTGTTTCCACTTGGTCTTATCTTATCAGAGAAAGGATCCAGACATCTTACTTCTCTCAGGGCCTATATCTTGACTCCTCTTTACTACCTCTCCCAGAATCCTCTTTGTCTGCTAGGCCCACCTATCTTGCCTTCCTATTTGCCAACAGTGCTTTATTCACTAACCAATAAGAGAAAAATATTTACAGAATGATATCTCCCATCATCCCCTCTCTTCTGCCTAAAATAAAGGGAAAGGCTTTAGCTAACATAGTAAAGTTATATATGACAAAACAGTTATACAATAAGAACTATAGTTAACAGTATTTAGTCCATTAACATTATCAGGAACTAAAGAAAATATTCTATTACTTATTCTATCTTTGTGAGTCTAAAGTCTTATATGTAATTTATTTTTACTCCTAAGAAAAACTATAACCATAACTATCTGTCTTCAACTCCATCAAAGACCATAGAAGGATAGTATATAAACTCTAGAAATGACAGAGACACCCTGCTACCTGGTCAGTCACCCAAAGTTCTTCTGTAAATTGGAACATCCATCTTCAGCCCAAAGGCTATAGTGTGTCTGGCAGACTCCTTAGCAAAGCAAGACACTTTAAACTGTCTGCCTGTATTGGCAGTTTGTCAGTCACTTTTCTCTGTGTCCTGCAGAATGTCTGGTAGACTTTTCGATGAAGCAGAAACCCTGTAGCACTGTCGATCTTGTTTTAGCAGTCACTTTACTATGGGTCCTGCATGTCTACTTTATAAAGCAACAAACAATCTAGGTAAGGTTTGCAGTCACTATCAATTTCTTGCCCAAATGGCTACTTTTGCTATATCAAAAGCAAACTCCATAACAAGTTTCTTTGATGCCAATCTTTCCCTCAGACGTAATAGGTTTTTCCAGAGGCATTGTACCTCATAGTCACAAAAACCTTAAACCATTTAAAATGCTTTTTTTCTGAAGGTCTTTGGAAGGTTTAAAGACTACCTATCCATCTCAAATATATCTCTGTATATCTAGAAATCCTAACTAACACTATAAGTTTTGACTATTATAGGTCTTTATATATAATCTGCATTTAATTATGCATTATATTTTAAGAGCTCTGTATAAACAAAATACCTATACAAGAGGAGAAATTTACATATCAAAAAATTGACCTTAAATTTGTATCAAAAAATGAAAATCCATACCAATACAAAGTATTCATTCCTATATAACTTTCCTCTTTCCCCCTTTTTTTCTTTAAAAAGAGATTGACTGTGATCATTATCATTTATAACCAACCCCACAAAAATGAAAACAAATGTTTATAAACAATATTTGGGAATGTGGGCATTGTTATCTCCAAACTACTTCCTGCTGTTGGGGGCACTGTCTTTGGGATCCTAAGAAGACCCAGAAATCCTGGCTGTAGTGGCCTGCAAGGCTGCCTTACCCCAACTATTGTGAATGTTGGATCACCTGGGACTCTGATTTAGGGGGTCTTGTTTGATCAAGCCATGCTAGCCTGGAATGGATCCACAGCTTTTTATTTTCTGTGTAAAACAAAAATAGAAATTCTTTTCCCCAGTAACCTGTCCTTAGACTTAAAATTTGAAGTCAAAGCAATTTTAAAATATAAAAATTGAGTTAATTCAGCAGCATCAATAATCAAGTGTATTTTAGTAGTTGTCCCTTCCTTAGAAATTGAGCAATTAAAAGATAACACATTAACATACAGTATCCAGATTCTCTGTGTATTTTCCATCTTTAGGTGGCTTTTTTATGACTCTATTTTACTTCTATTTTCTTGATTTTTTTTTTGAGACAGTGTTTCTCCATGTAGCTTTTGCCTTTCCTGGAATTTACTTTGTATACTAGGTTCACTTTGAAGTCATAGAGATTTGCTTGCCTCTGCCTCCTGAATGCTGGGATTAAAAGCATATGCCACCACACCCAGCTACTCTCATTCTTTTTTTCTAGAAACCAAAAAAAAAAAAAAAAAAAAAAAAACCAAGCCTATGAATATTTAAAACACACCGTAAACCTTTAGAGGTTTTTCTTTTTCTTAATCTATCTTTACTGTAAATCTTTGTTTCTGGCCACAAGTCTTTTATCTGCTAAACAATGGCATTGCTAAAATGAAAGCCACAGCTGTTTTAGCTGCTGTCTATCCAAGATGGCAGGGGTACATTTACTGCCATCACTGAGAGCTGTGCTCACTGCCTTGGTCTATGCTGTCATTAAGCAGCATGCTGCCAGCTTGGAGATGTGGTCACTGCCACTACCAGCTGCTGGTACACACCTTTGAATTGTTAGCAGGGTCTCTTAAAGGAGCCTCCAGAGTCTGTGCTTGTCTCTAGCAAAACAGAGCCCACCTGAGAAAAATACTGCTTCCGGAAGCCTTGTTTGTCTCTGTTCTTTTGTTGCTAAAATCCCTTTTTAAGCTTTGACACATGAGAGGTCTCTATCACATCCCCCATCTATAAATGAAGACAACACTTTCTTCTAACAGGTAAAAAACACTCTGCCAACAAGAAGACAAGCATAGAAAACTGAAAGAAAAAGTGTAGTATGTGTATACCTGATATAGGGTTCACCTGTTGGTCAGAAAACCAGTGAAAATTACACGAATCGATGTGTCAGTGGTTCTCAACCTTCCTAATGCTGCAACCCTTTAATACAGTTCCTCATGTTGTGGTGACCCCCTGTCATAAATTATTTCATTGCTACTTCCTAACTGTAATGTTGCTACTGTTATGAGTAATAATATAAATATTTGTGATTTCAGATGGTCTTAGGTGATCCATCTGTAAGGGTCATTCAAACCCAAAAGTGGTAATGACCCCCAGGTTGAAAACTACTGCTATATTAGAAAGAGGAGAGACAACTACTAGTATGTCAGTATTAGAAGCAGCAAGAAAAAAAAAATAAGAAAGAAAGAAAGAAACAATCCTATTTCTGAGAAAGCTCACTTCAAATGCTTAGGTGTATTTTGTGGAAATAGATTTATAAATAGATTTTAAAGTAAGATCTAAAGCCATCTCTACTTTTAAAATTCAATATTTAAAACAACATGCACTTTATTTCACTAAGTCACAAGACATTAAGCAAAGGTTTCGTTGCCTTCGTAACAATTTGACACAAGGATTCAAACTACACTAAAAGGAAGCAAAACATGTTTTCAGTAGACTACATACAGTGCAGAGACAGAGAAAACTTAAAATACAGAAGTCTATTTTATAATGCTAAGAGTTTTGTATTTTTGTTCTTGTTTTAGTTTGAGGGAAGGATTCTTTGTATTATTTCACATTTCCTGAGGAACTAAAAGCCTTCCTGAAGTGATTTGATATTTACTTACAATCACAAGTTTTAAGGATTTTTGTTATTTTCTTTGATCTTTCAAATGTACTTTTTAACTGAGTCAAATGTACTTTTTAACTGAGTGCCCCAATTTCATGTCTTGATTTCCTAAATAAACCACTCAAAAAACACTAAGTGCCATCAGCATGTTCATTATTACTTTTCTGTAGTAAACAACAACATTGTTCCTCAATACAAAGTAAGCTATGTCTCTTTTATTCTACCAAGGTCCATTTAATCCAAACGAGAAATAAGTGGCCAGTCTTCTTTATCAATATATAAGCATTTTACTAAATAGGGAAAAGCATTTGTTGATTCTCATTGAAATGTTACCATAGACAAAGGAGAATCTCTTTGATGTAAAAATAGCCTTCATGTGTGGAACAGTTAAGAAAAGATTAAGGGTTGAAAAGGAAAGCCCATCTCTAGTTTATAACTTGTTTAATCCTCGCTGTTAGTCATTTTATTTATTTAAAATCAGAATAAATAATTCATTTTAAGTGAATCTTGAAACTGCCATTAATAGTTTAGTGTATTTCCTTCCTAATTTACTATTAGGAATTTTCACATAAGTAGTAACACTTCATGCAAATTCGATCCCATTCTTCTTTGATATATATTGCTTTCCAATAATGTATTATGTTCATATAAACATGATTAAGGCTTTACTATTTGTTTGATGTGTTGAGAATATTATGCTTGACTTTTCAATCCTATGTCCTATAATCTTTATTAAAAGTTGTCATCATTCATGAACCTTCTATGACATGTATTGTGGGGAAGGCCATAGATGGACAAAAAACAATTTATAAAAAAGAAAATACTAAATGAAAAAGAATCTCCATCCTATGTGATACATATGTGAAGATCTCTTTTATCCAGTCATGCACTGCATAAGGACAGATGAGCTGCATATAAGTTGGAGGTCAATGCTTTTAGTATTGATGTTTATTAAGGATTAGGAAAAACAAATAGATGTTTATTCAGGGAGAAATAACTAAAAACATAGACAGATGAACACCAACAGGTTCAACCAGATGCTCTCTTCTCCATGTCCCACTTGCAAGAGTGCGTTCTCCGGCTCCTCCTTAGACCTAGTTGTACAGGTAACTTCCACCCCTGACTCCACCCCCAATGGGCATGGTAAGTGCCACAGAAGGAAAGTGAATATCCCACTACAATTCCCCGTTTAGTCTAAAGAAAAGATTTAGGCTTGGTACAAAACTATATACAAAACAGTGACTAACAAATTTGCTCTAAGAAAAGGAAAATCGAGAACAAACTTAAGACCTAACTTCTAGTCCTAGGGTGAAGGCATAATGGAGTTTACAATAGAGTTGTCCTAAGTTGGAAAGCTTAAGTCTAGTACCTAATATATCTAACTAGGAAGAGAGAATAATAGTTGTGATAGTTTAATCTTCAACCTCATCAAAGACCTGAGAAGGAAAATAACAATACTAGGCTAGGCAGGAAGTGCAGATAAGTAACTTCCAAATGGTACATCAAGGACAGACACAGCATGTTACCTGGACAGTCACCCAAGGTCTTATAGCAACGCTGGTACACCCAGTTTTGGCTAAGGCCTAGAGTACCTGATACACCACAACAAAAGAAAGGAGGTAGAAAGGCTTACCTTGACTTGGCAGGGTTCAGCAGTCACCTGCAAGCACATAGGACCACATGTCCAAATCAGTGGTCGAGGTGGGGGCAGTTCTTTGCCCAAGAGGCCATAGCTGAAGCAATGATGAACTTCAGAAGTAGTGACAGCAATGTCCAACAAATTTTTTGCCATAGTGCACGGTGCTGTCAGAAGCAATAGTGTCTCATGTCAACGGAGTACTAATATTAAGACATTTAAATGCCATTTACTGCAGGTTTATGAAGTGTTTGAAGATTAAGCATCTTTGTCTGACTAATCTCGTAGATATAGGAAACATGGGTGAAGATAATCTGTAATACTCAGGAACCTAGCTATAACACTGATTGAAACTTCCCCGAGTAAAGCAGGAACAAATACCTAAGCAATATAACTATGTACGTATATATACATGTAAATCCCTAAAACAGAGGTAGAGTAGAAATGTCAAGGCTAGAGGTAGAACTATAAAGTGCAGCATGATAAAAATACATTAAATTGTATCAATATACAAAATGTCTTGAACATAAGTAAAAGTATACATACACAGGTGAGGACAAAGTAAATATCTCACTACATTTTAGGATGGAGATCCACAGTTCCCATTGGATAATAAGAACATGTCCAAAGAAGATACAAGAGAAGAAGAAACACTGGGGAAACAATGGTGTTCAAGAAAATTCATGGTGAATGGGTCAGCAGAAGTTTTTTTGTAGACCTTACTGAATTGTAAAGGACAAAAACATGAACCTCAGGTATCATTAATAGAGAGCTGTATTCATGTGGCATTGTTTGTTTGCAAAGCTATTTATGACAGGGAATGCAGCCACCCAAGTACACCTACAACCACAAGTCTGGAGAATGGTGCCTCCTCAGGAACAAACTTGGGAGTCAACCTTCTAGAGGCACTCCATGGAAGGTACTATTGTCATCGCTGATGACAGCTCCATGCATACTCTTCATGTTATTGTTCCCTGTCATTGTATTTTGGGTTTGATGGGGTTTTGTTGTTGTTGTTTGGTTTTTGGTTTTGTTTGTTTGTTTGTTTTTGTTTGTTTGTGAACTAAATTCTAGCTAGAATAATCCAGGAAGAGGAACCTCAATTGAGAAAATGCTTCCATCCAGATTACCTATAAGCAAGCCTGTAGGGCATTTTCCTCATTAATGATTGATGAGTGTGGAGGTTACAACTCAATGTCAGTGCTGCTACCCCCAATAGGTGTTCCTGAGTTGTATAAGAGCATGCTGAGCAAGCCCTGAGAAGCCAGCCAATGAACATCCCTCAGTTTCAGCCTCCAGATTCCTGCTTTGACTTCCTTCAGTGATATAGTGTGACCTGTGACTTGTAAGAATAAATAAACCTTTTCCTGCCCAAGTTACTTTTGACTGTCATGCTTTTTTCACAGCAATAGAAACCCTAAATAAGGTAGCTCTGAGAACCTTCAAAGAACCCCACAGAACTCTGACATATAAGCAGCTCATTCTTCATTAATGAGATTTCCTTATGCAGTGCCTGACTGGAGAAATGAGATCTTCATATACACATCACATAGGCTAAGATTTGAGGTTTTTTTTGGTGTAGTATATTTGGTTTTGTAAATTGTTTTCTTTGGCTATCATCACCCACAACACCCAACACACACACACACACACACACACACACACACACACACTTTTAAAATTGAGGAAAATACTGAGTAAAGCTTACCTTTGGGTATTGGTGACATGAGTAAGTTCTCATTTATTTTCATTTTCTCTATCAGTTGGTGATAAATTCAATTTGGTTTTTCAACAGGGAGAATAAACTATGTACTCTGTTAAAAAATGTTTTTTAAAAACACATGTGGTTTGGATTCCTGGCTGTCACTCCTGAGCCGAGAACCCATTTGTCCCTTCAATCATGATTTTTGGTACTTGTAAAGATGATAAACAGCATGTATTCTGCTTGCCTGATACATTTTTTTATAATAATTAAATTAAAATGTAAGTGAACATACTATATAAATTGCAACACTCCATAACTATACGTATCATTATGACCAAAGATGTAACTATATGGCTAAGTAAAGAGATGGGAGAAAAGATAAGTAGTTGCTTCCACTCCTCAGCAGATACACACCCAAGTATAATTTAGTAAGCTACACTCAAAGCATGCCGAGGACAGCAAAAAAGAACTAGGGTGGAGTGAGGAAAGGATAGCTACAGAAGTCAAAATTTGAAAAACTGCTTACAAATCTTATATAATTATCACTTCAGTCAAAAGTAAAATTCCTTCATTTAAAATCCACTATGATCAGTTACTGAGAACACCCAGATGGCTGGATACATTGCCCATCTGATTACATGACAGCAAAAAAAAAAAAAAAAAAAGATGTTCAGGGTTTTCCAATTTAGCCACATCTTTCTTCCAGAATTTTATTATAATATAGGGCTATGTAGGAGTTTTACTAAAACTGGTCAGATATTACCAATGGCATAATTTACCTGCTTCAAAATATACTATATTAAGGACAGGAGAGAAGGCTCACAAGTTAACAGCCCTTTGCAAAGGACCAAATTTCAAGTTCTATCAAGCATATAGTGACCCACAACCCTTTGTTAATCCAGTTCCAGAGTCTTTCCTGCTTACTCTGACCTCCATGGCCATGGGTTCCAGGAGGCACATAGTATATGTACATTCATACACTAAATAACACAAACATGCACATGAAGTAAAAGTAAAAAATGTTACATATATATACATATACATATATATATATGTATATATATATATATAATCAGATTCTCCTAAAAGACACACAGAATTTATTGTATTAATATTATCAGAAATATGAATTAATTTTGTTTATTTAACAAGTAATCTCAACATAATTAAATATATTACTATTTTGTTGTATCAACATACTAAATAAATTTTTGCTAGAAAATGAACCAAAAGCACATTAGTTCTGCTAATGATTATAAAATATTTTTCTAATCTATATTAACAAATGCCAGTATTAGAACTTACAATTCTAAAACTTCCAAGTCCTCAACATTCTGCTTCAAATTGATTTCAATTATAACCCATTTATACTCCTCCAGATTCAACTTTCAACTGTTTGGATTTCTTTCAATATCTGTAAATATTTTCTCTCCCTCCATCCACCTTTTCCCTTCTTCCATTTTACTCTTTCCTTCTCTCTCTCTCTCTCTCTCTCTCTCTCTCTCTCTCTCTCTCTCACACACACACACACACACACACACACACACACACACACATGAGGACTTCCCTTGACTTTCTGGAATATTGCCTGATGTTCTCAAGGATTGTGTAGCCTACAGAAAATCCACCTCTGATCTGACTCCCTCCCTCTCTCTCTCTAAGCCCTAATTATCGTGAACAGAGTTCAACATTAAAAGCAGAAATTGCATATGCCCATGATCTCACAGTGAGAACTATAATCATCACAGGCGCTTTTTTACTCCCTATTCTTTAGGCACCAATATTTCTACACTCAGATTTCCCAAAGTGTATTCTGGAGCTCACTTGATTCCCCTGATTTTACTTTTTAAATATTGTCATGAATCAGGGAGGATTGGGTATGGCTAATGGGGAGAACTAGAAAAATACTGTATCCTGTATTCTAAGTCTGTCATATCATTTGGAAGAGGGCCCAGGACCTCCCCCATGTGTCTATGCTGAGGGAGTATCCCTCTATGTGGGATGGTCTCCCAAACTCTATTTGTATACTAGGGATAAATATTGATTCACTACCCCTGGCCCCATAGACTGCCCTGCCCTCCTAACTAAAATCACATTCAAGGAATCTTGGTCAGTCCTACGTTGGATTCCCAGATATCAGACTGGAGTCCACGAGCGCCTACTTGTTCAGGTCCGCTGTTTCTGTGGATTTCTCCAGCCTGGTCTTGATCCCTTTGCTCATCACTTCTCCTTCTCTACAACTTGGTTCCAGGAGTTCAACTCAGTGTTTAGCTGCTGTTGGTGTCTGCTTCTGCTTCCATTAGCTACTAGATGAAGGCTCGTGTTTGTTTTTTGTGACTGGGTTACCTCACTCAGGATGCTTTCTTCTAGTTCCATGCATTTGCCTGTAAATTTCAAGATTCCATTTTTTTCCCTTGCTGAGTAGAACTTCATTGTGTAAATGTACCACATTTTCTCCATCCATTCTTCAGTTGAGGAGCATTTAGGTTGCTTCCAGGTTCTGGCTATTACAAATAATGGTGCTATGAACATAGCTGAGCAGATGTCCTTGTATGAATGTGCATCTTTTGGATATATACCTAAAAGTGGAATTACTGGATCTTGAGGTAGACTGATTTCCTTTTTCCTGAGGAACCACCATACTGATTACCAGAGTAGCTGTACAAGTTTGTACTCCCACCAGCAGTGGAAGAGTGTTCCCCTTTCTCCATATCCTCTCCAGTACAAACTGTCATTGGCATTTTTGATTTTAGTCATTCTGACAGGAGTAAGATAGTATCTTAGAGATGCAATTCCCTGATAGCTAAGGATGTTGAGCATTTTCTTAAGTGTCTTTCAGCTACCACCCACTGAACAAGCCTTCAAGCCTTTCTTTTCTTTACAATCCCCTTTTCTCTCACTCAACCAGTGTCCTTCAAGGCTGGTTGGCCCCTCTGAAGCCAGATTCCTTCTACAAGATCATTCTTCTCCTCTTTTTGCTTCTTGACTATTCATCATTAAGAAATTAGACTCTCTCAAACACATACACACACACACACACACACACACACACACACACACACACACGCGCGTGCGCGCGCGCGCTCTGAGTAGAAACCAGGGGTGTATCAAGAGGATAAAGACATGTTAAGAGTGACCACAATCACAATTTCTGTCTCCTTACAAAATGCTCATTTTCTCTGTTCATCTGAGAACTAAATCTTTAATATATTTCTCTAATTTCCTTTCCATTCTAATTTTAAGTACTCTGTGTTTTATCGGCAAAGCAGAAACACCATTAAATTCCTAAAAAGGAAAAACAACGTGGAAAACAAAGATATGTTACTTATTAGTTTTTATTTTTTTAAATTATAAGCTTTTATTAATATAAATAGAGGATCTTAGTGTCAAGAGCATCTTCCTTTGAGTGTGTGAGCAGAGACAAAGACAAACAAGAAAGCTAAGTATGTATTGCCTCAAAGAAAATGATTAACAGCATCTACCTCCCATCTAGAACTGTGGTGCAGGCATTAGGAGACCTAATACTAGCTGTGCTGCCAGGAGCTATCAGCATGTCCCTGGGTGTGTCATCCAGAGAAAGAAAAGTCACTAAAGTTTTGGTCATGAAGAGTGTATCTTGAAATTCTTCCTTCATTTGTGAGTGTCACCAATAGCATCAGCAGAAACACATTTGTTGCAACATGTCAGCACAGTCTGATTATTTTGAATGTACAGTGCTATGTTGGCACACTCACCACTTTAAGGAGCCCGCTTTCTGTCAAGTGAGTTACTTTTCTGTTTTATTAGATGTGAACCACGGAAATATTTATTTTTTGTGGAGTCCGAAATTTTGTCTGCATATTTCAGATGTCTGATTTATGTGTTTTCTATCCAAAAAAAGAAAAATATGATTGAGCCATTTTTGTGTAAGAGTTGCAATGCCAAATTTAATTTCAGGAAGTTGAAACGATGGATGGCTAAGGCTACATCATTTGCTCAAACTAGTTAGCCAATTCTAATGAGATCAATTCTGCCTTTCAGTTGCGATGTGTTGTGTGAAAAAGTTGCATGAAGATATTTCTTTCATTCACATGACAATGTTTATAACATCTACATAACAATAATAAAAGAGGCTCCCATGTTATTGAAACAAACTTACTCTGATAAGTTGGTAACTAGTTATGTAAAATAGATTGTGCCCATCACAAGCAGTCATTACTGCCAAATGAAATCTTAGAATCTTAGTTGTAGAAAAAGATGGAAATAAGCAACCAATACTAATATACAATAAATCCACCCAATTGATTATCATAGCTGATATATAATTAGTATCAATATCATATATGTCTTTCTTCTTTTGATTCATAATTCTCAACAATGAAATTGAAATGTGAATGTGGAATTGCTTTAGAATAACCTCACATTTTTATATATTGAATGACATTTGGTCTACTCATTGCCCAGATTCTAACATCTCAGCATTATCTACTAACATCTTCTCCAGGATAATGAATGGAAAGAACTAATTAATTACAAGAAATATATAACTTCCCCTTAGACTGGCAAACATATTTACCCTGAAAAGCAACCTTAGTCTTCCACCTAGTCTCCACTATAAAAAATATCCTAGAGGAACACAAAAAGACTATTTTGGTGGGACCCTTATAAATTTCAGAGAATTTAGTGACTTGAAACTCTAGTGAAGCATTATAAACATGGCCAACTGTGACTAGACAAGGTGGAGTTACTTCCACATGGGCATCTTAATGAAGTCTCCCTAGGGTAGACTGATAAATATCTGTTTTAACATGTTATCAGTACAAAAGCTCATGAACAGGACTCAGCTAATAGGACATGCTACTTGAGTCAATTTTGCTAAGAGGAATATCTATAATCGAAAGACTATCAAAATATTCAAACATAGAATTATTGCCATAAAGTTATTTGGATACTGCCAAAACAGGCTCAACTCTGTCAAGCCATATGTTGTGGTCTGAACAGTAAATCCGTCTATGTTCCCGGATGGTGGTAGTGTTTGAGAGGGTCATGGAACCTTTAGAAGGTGGAGCGTGGCTGGAGGGAGTAGGTAACTGTGAGTGAGCTTTATTTATAGCACAAACTTATTTCCTGTTTGTGTTCTGTTTCCTAAATGCATAAGCAACTGACTTTCTGCCCCTAACACCAGACATTCTCTGTCTGCTGCTGTATGTGCCCCACCTTGATGAACTGTATCTCTCTAGTATTGTGAAGCAAAATAAGCCCTTTCTTTTTCAAGTCGCCTTTGGCATGGTATTTTATCACAGCAGCTAGAAAGTAACTGGGACACCCTTGCTTTGCAGGATGTTATATCATTGATTTCCAAAAAGAAGTCTTTTGAAAACCAAAGATGCTACAGTACTATCCTGCAACAGATTCATTTGATTCTTCCCATAGTGACTGGTAGGGTTCAGGAGCCGAAGTAACAGCCTAAACGAGTGAGTGGTTATGGATCAAAAGCCATGGGCTTTGTCAACAATTTCTTTTTCTTTCTGTTTTTGAAATTTATTTTCTTTTTGAGAATTTAATACATAAATACTATATCTACACCATTCCCTACATCTCCCCATCCATCTCAAGTTCATATACTCTTCTGTAATTATTCACACACACACACACGCACACACACACACACACACACACACACACACACATTCACACCTACAAAGCTTACTGAACACATTAGTGTTCCTCTTACGTTCATGTGTTTGTGGCTGAGCATTTACGATAACACATTAGGGGAATTTTTCCTGAGAAGACTTAGTCTTTCTCAGTAACCATTTAGGTAACTATTGGTTTAAGATTTCATGAATATAGCTTCTTGTTATATATAGATGACACACAGCAGATGTCCTGGCTTTCTGGTCCTTGCATTATCTATCTCTTTGTCAATAAAATAAATTGAACCTTAAGTGTAGGAGTCACATTGTAGGTGTACTATCTGGTATTGCAAACCCCATGATCACTTACTCTCTGCATATAATCAGTTGTGGATTTCCATAGTAGTTCCACCTGAAGCAAGCAGATCCTCTTTAATATGATGCGAGAGTCACAGTGATCTGTGTGTACAATGATAAATATTTGGAATACAATTAGAAACAATATTGATTTTACAAAATGGCAGGAACAGATTTTCTTCTAGGGCTTGTCATCTCTTCACCCACAGACAATTTGCTAGCTTCAGAGTACCAGGCCTGAACTACCTCTTATTGAGTGGGCCTTTAGTCAAACAAAACAGCTGTTGGTTACTCACAAGACAATCACGCCACTATTGCACCTTTGGAGATACTTTGCTGAGCAGATCATTGTTGTGGATAATAGGCTGGAAGACTGTTAATTGTTTCTGTCCCTTGGAGGGCTACACACCATCTACTGATACTACAAGAAACAGTCCTCAAGGAGTCTTCCACGTCAGTTCCAGCTCAGTTCCTCTAAGCCCTGTATCCTAAGTGTGTAGTATTCTCAGCCATATTGTCTTACCCTCAAGTTCTGGGTGACAGCCAGGGGCAATGGCAATAAAATATATTATTTGGAAAGTCTCTCCAAACTCAATAATCTTTGAAAAATTAAACCTAAACATATATTGTAATTGTGAAACCACAATGCCTAATAAATCTGATGTTTGCATGGTACTATAGAAGATCATCTGAAGACCTTTCAAGTGTATCAAGATGTTTATCATAAAGAAATTCAAACTATTGTGAATCAGGTCCACAAGAATCCTTAAGCTATGAGACATTTTACCTAAATTTTCTAAGTTCTTTCAAGACCTCACCAAAAAACCTAAAACATACATTCTATTTATAATACTGGTTATATTGAAATATATTTGATAACCAATATCAATCCTGTTGTTGATTCAACTGAAAACTTCATTTATCTTCTCATTGGGGGGGGGAAGCTGAAGTAATTAAAATACAATCACCATATATTTGAACCATTTTCAAAAACATTAAATAATGGCAGCATGAAGTATATAACAGGTGATAAGATTTCATGGATTATAAATTTATAATTATGTGTTGGTCTGGATTCCATATATATTGTGCATAACCATTGTAATTCTTTTTACTTGTCAACTTGACTACACCTGGGATTAACTAAAACCCTCAAATCCAACCTGTGAGAGATTTCTGCTTAACTTGAAGTGGGAAGATCTGCTCCTAATGTGGATCTTTGCAATAGGAAGACACAGCTTAATCCAGATAAAATCTGGGCCACACCTCCCCCTGTAAGCCTATATAAATACAAGGAAGAAGGAAGATTTTGTAATTTGCCTACTGTTTTTACCTTGCCAGGAAGTTCATTATTTCATTAGCATTACAGCCTACTTCTCTGGGATTGCAGCATATACTGAAGACCACCATAAACATCTAGCCTTGTGGACTGAGCAACTACTGGATTCTTGGACTTTCTATTCATAACCATCCATCCATCCATTGTTGGATTAGCTGGACCACAGCCTGTAAGTCATTCTAATAAATCTCTTTTATATGGGTGTGCATGTGTGTAATATATATATATATATATATATATATATATATATAACACATATGTAAACAGGTGTATTCAAACATTGTATGTGTTCTTTCCCAAAACTAGCAAGAAATGTTCTAAGTCTATTATTATCTTAGCTGACAACTTGTCTAGATATATTCCTAAATAAAATCTGGCCACATGTTTCATTTGCTTACTAGGTCTTATCTGTCCATATTGAATAAATGGAGCAGAACATTATGGAAGTATCCAAACAGGACTGTGTGTGTGTGTGTGTGTGTGTGTGTGTGTGTGTGTGTGTGTGTGTGTGTGTGTGTGTGTGTGTGTGTGTTTGCCAGGCTTATAATTTTCAAAAATGGCAGTCAATCTGTGTTTATGGCTAAGATTCATTCCTGGTGATTAACTGGGAAGAAAATATATTTTGGCTTGTATCTTCAGTTGTGACTGCATGGCAAGTGAAAATAGATTCTAGTTTTAGGCTAGTCTGTTTTATCCCTCATTTGATTTTGCTGAAAGGTTTTCCTCCGCAGCCGCACAAAGCCATTCTTTTAGCATTCTAAACTTGTGCTAAGAAAGACTCACATGAAGTACTATTAAGTAGTGACAAGGTTCTGTGTTTTGTTTATTTGCTCTTGTATTTTTTAAAACACTGACAGATCAGAAATGACAAGTGCATACACACACACACACACACACACACACACACACACACACACACACACACACACACACACACACACACACACACACACACACACACACACACACACACACACACACAAAACACTCCAATACCTCTTTAATAAATTTAATGGCAGGTACCCTCCTTTTCTCTATTTTCTCAATTTGTCAAGGAATAAACTCTGTCTCATGTTCCTATATTCCTTTCATACCCATGAAAAGCAACAATATAATATATTGAAAAATTGGAAATAAAACTAAAAGATGCTAGAGTAAGGTGATTCTGTCAATATTTGTATAGAAATAGCAAAACATTTTTCATGAAAATATCCCCTTAGTTAGCACACAATGGGACTTTGTCTAAGGACTACTGTTCCTGGATATATATTCTCTCTGTATTGGTTCTGTGGAAATGTAGGAAACTGTTCAATGTGATTTCATCTCCAGGAAGCAAATGGTCAGTGAACTGAAGGTGTGAAAGGTATCTCATCCACTTAATTTGAGTGATGGAACCAGAGGCCCAACAGAAAGAAAGCAGCATTGCCTTGCTTGTGAATCATTAAAAATAAGATTTCAACACCTCTAAAATGGAATCTTAGGGGTGTTAATATAAACTTGGCGTGTGTGTGTGTGTGTGTGTGTGTGTGTGTGTGTGTGTGTGTGTGTGAATTTGGGGTAATTACAGACAATTACAGATTTTATGAGTGGTGTACTTTGCTTGTTTTGCATTCCTAATCGTGGGTTGCTTATTTCAGTTTAATTATTTCATTTCCTCTGTGATTAGCATAAAATAATGATTACTTCAGTGAAGGATTTACATTGAAATCCTATTTATTGCTAAGCCAACATGGAAAGGTGCAATATTCGTTAATGATTGGGATTCTTACCTTAGCTCCAGAAAAAAAGAAATGTCTGAATAAGGAAATTTAATTGGACATGTGATCAATATGTAAACCAGAAAACTGATTACATTTTGTTCCAAGCAAAACAAGGGTCATTTCAGATATTATAAGGAGTAACTAGACACAAAAAAAAATCCTACACAAATCTATTTTGGAAGTAATGATATCTGGAATTTTATAAAGAAGAACAATAATGTGAAGGGCTCTTTTCTGTTTTTCTTCTTTCAAAACTCTAGCCTTCTCTTATTTCAAATAACAATATTCCCTTACATAAATCTAGGGAGATTTGTGATGGTAACAAAAGCTCACAGTGATGTCTTTAATTAGTCAAGAATCATTGGATTGACGTCTGTACTGTAAATGTAGACAAGCTGCTTTGCCTTTTAGCAATGTGACTCATTTTGATCGTAATTGCTTTTGTAGGACTTTCACCCTCCTCTCGGTCTCTATCTTATTAGCACAAAGACAGCAAAAAGCAGCAGGTGGCAGAGAAGGAAAGGCCATAACACCAACCTATCCAAGACATTCCCACCCTCAATACATATACTCCTAAATTGTGAAATATCAGAAAATACAGAGACTTATGCTCTGTAATGAACTCAACCCTCTACTCAAAAGCAGGACCTGAAATGAATTCTTCATCCTCATTTAGAATTGTTGGGGCCAGAAATAGTCTTCTTTTTTCAACAAAAGAAAAGCCAAGCAACATTAAAGTGTTTGAATTATTAATTACATTTTGTAATTACTCTTAAACCCAAAGAAACAATTAATCTAAAGTAAGGGAGTAATACATGGAGAGAATAAAATTAATTTCCAATCCACATGAATAAAAATATTTCAATATGACTTGAATGAGGAAAGTATAACATATAAATGTTTTCTTACATATTATTCTTTAATCACAGAGTACATTTAATGAAACACAAATCAACACATCAAATTTTCTGATATATTAAAACTACTTTTAACACGTGGAATCAACCAATGGTAACCTCAGCCTGAAAACTTAGTACCTAACGTTGAAAAGCATGGAATACATAATTTGAATATGCAGTTTGTTATTTTTTAGAAGAAAACAAGGTTTATTACAGAATAATATATGAGTTACTCTCAGAGGGTCGGTGGCCAGAGAGACCGATTTTTCAACCTATGTGTTTAGGCAGGCTTTGTACCACTGCATCATTTCAGTGGAACAGACAAATCACTTGGACAAATTACTTATTTTTTAGATGTAATAATACTTCATACATTTCATTTGATGATCTTAAAAGGAAGTAAACATATTTATTTGTATCATTTTGTAAGTCCACCAAGGATTCATTCTCAGTTATGGAGACTCATGGAAAAACTGGAAACACTCATTTCCTTCCTTTTGTTTTCTGTACTTACAAGCATAAATCTAGCAAATGTGCCATTGAACTATTTTAGTAGCAATGAGTGAGACAACTTGAAAGTGATTTAGTTGGCCATGTACTAACATTGTTGATATGTGAGATCACAAAATAATGGATTATATTATTCCTACAGCAAGCAATTTGCTAAAATACTGCCTTCAAAGACAGCAGCAACAATAAAACTCAAGGGAGTAGGGGGCTGGTTCAATGACTGAAAGCATTATTTAACAGACCCTACATTGGTTCCTAATACCCATATTGAGTGGTTCCATCCAAAGCTTAAGTTCCAGGGAATCCAACATCCTCTCCTGCCCCTATAAGCACCTACACTCAAGTGCACATACCCACACATAGACACACATATGTATAAAGAAAATAAATCTTTAAAAACATATTATAAGCTTTCTTAAATGAAACCATCTCCAGTTATTTTGACTCATCATAATTTGTTTTTGAACTTGTTTTGATAGTAAAAGACCACTATCTACCCTGATGTCCCAAACTAACTGGGCTTACTCCCCAGGACTCTGGAATGTTTTCTGAATTCTCATTGAGCATGAGCTGAAATAAAAACTAAATACAAATGAGATTCTTCCTGTAAATGCATGTATTGTACAGGAACCACTAGTGTTAACATTTTCCAGGCAGATTATAATTGCTAGAGAGCTTTTCTCTTCCATCTGCCAAACCTCTTTTCTTGCTCACTTTGGATGATAAAGTGCATGAGCCTGCTCTAACAAAGAGTTTAAACACTAAACTGAATTTTAAAAGTTGGACTCTGTTAAAAAGAATTCAAAACCATGATCATGATTCATTATACATTCATTTGAGTCTTTCATAAAATCAGCAGACTTAATGAGGAACTGTAGATTTCAAAATTCTACTTTCTAACACAGAAGATCTAAAATATCATCCCTGTATGGAAGGAGAGTGAAATATATTGAAATGAAAAACATAGTACAGTAACCAACAGTAGAACATTCAAGATATCTAGTAAAGCTAAATTGTTTTTTCTTTTTTCTTTAAATTAGAAACAATCTTATTTTATATATCAATCCCAGTTCCCTCTCCCACCCATTCTCCCATACTCCTCACCGACCCCCATCACATCCCTCTTCTGCTCCATAGAAAGGGTGAGGCCTTCTACAGGGGAGTCATCAAAGTCAGTCATATCATTTGGGGCAGGGTCTAGGCTCTGCCCTGTACGTCTAGGCTGAAAAAAATATCCATCTATGAGGAATGAGCTCCCAAAGTCCATTTGTATGGTAGGGATATATACTAATCCACTACCAGAGGCCCCATAGACTTCCCAAGCCACCTAACTGAGACCCATAATCAGGAGGCCTGGTTTTGTCTTATGCTGCTTTCCAAGCTGTCAGTCTGGGGTCCCTGAGGCCCCCCTTTGTTCAGGTCATCTGTTTCTGTGGGTTTCTCCAGCATGATCTTGACCCCTTTGCTCATCGCTACTCCCTCTCTACAACTGGATTCCAGGAATTTGGCACAGAGCTTAGCTGTGGGTGTCTGCTTCTGTTTCCATCAGCTACTGGATAAAAGCTCTATGATGACATAAAAGATAGCCACCAATCTCATTAGAGGGGAAGGGCATTTAAGATAGCCTCTTCCCTGTTGCTTAGATTATTAGTTGTGGTTATCCTAGTATATCTCTGAACATTTTCTTAATACCATATTTCTCACAAAAAGACAAATATGGTTATGTATTCACTCATATATGGTTACTAGATATAGGGCAAAAGATTACCAGCCTACAATCTACACCTCCAGAGAAGCTAGGAAACAAAGAGGACACTAAGGGAGATGTACACAGTCCCCTGGAGAAGGAGAAAAGGACAAAATCTCCTGAGCAACCTGGGAGCATGGTGGTGGGGGAGATGGAGTTAGGTAAAAGAGAAGGGGAAAGAGTAGGGGAGGGAGGACATGAAGGACCAAGAAGATTGAGTCAGGGGAAGAATAGAGGAGAGTAAGAAAAGAGATACCATAATAGAGGGAGCCATTATAGGTTTAAAAAGAAATTTGTCACTAGGGAAATGCATTCTCTTTATAGTAGGAACATCTAAGTGATGTTGCAAAGTGAAGATGGAGCCGAAACCCTGTTTTTATACTTCCCCAAACCTTTTCCCACAGCCTCTCCATTCTTGGTTAATGGCAAACTAGCTTCTCCCTCAAGTCTTCTAGCATCATCTATGTCACAGTCTTTTTCTCCCATTTTCATTATACTCCAATTCCATATGGCAACCAAGAGCAACTGCATGAAACTGAAAATCAGATTATACTTACACTAAATGTATATGGGGTTTTGTTTCATCAAGCCAAATCACAGCTTGTGTTCCAGATCCATCAGACTCTGATTTCCTCTCCTGTAGTCATCGCACTCATCCTGACATTTCATGCACAATAACAATCAATGGTGCTGCAGTAGCACAGATGCCTAACATGTGCAGTATCTTCCTTTTCAGAGATTTTGTCTGGCTTTTGTGGGACAGCAGCTTTCAGAGAGTTAGCATCTTTATGTATTTATTACTCATAAATTATCTCCCTAGTGAATGTTCTGGACATTCTCTCTAAAACCTGCAGTTCTTTAATTCTCATAGAACTTCTTGCCATGCACAATGGCACACAATCAAAGCACCCTAGAAGCTGAAGCAAGAAATTTGTTATGGTGAAGGACACCCTGTCCTGGACAGTGAATTTAATGCCACTCTGGGATATGTAGCAAACCTTTTTCCCCTAAAAAAAAATAAAACAAGTAAGTAGATTCTTTACCAACCTAGAATATCAACCTCTATACATTCCAAATACATGATAAAATGTTCCAATTGGGACCTAAAAGATGGATTAGAGGACAAAAGTATTGACTGGTAAGCCTAATCGCATGAGTTTGATCTCCAGAACTCCTACAAATGTTATGTGGATGGGACCACCTGTAATTTCCACCTGCTTGGTCCCTGACCCCGCCTCCAGTCCTCTGCTGGAGTCCCAGGCCCCTCCCAGAGATCTGCCTATCTCTGCGGGTCCACTTGGAGTTCCTGCAGGCAAGATCCTTGACCCACAAATCCGGGTCCCTGCCAAAGAACGAGGTCTCAGCTGGAGAGCGCCAGTTTCCAGTGAGATCCCACTACCCTGCAAAACCTTCTCAAGTTCCAGCCCAGCCCTCGTCCTCTTCTGCCGGCTATTGGCCAGAGGTGAGTCTGGGCCCAATCGGGGCTGCCTGTCCCCTTCAACCTCTTTTCCCCCCTCCCCCGCCTGAACTCCCTGGATTGGCCCCTGATCCTGCTGCTCCTGTCTCCGGTCCCCTTTGAGAGCACCCTTGGAGCTCTGATACACCCCCACCCATCCCAACCTCCAGCCTAACCCCCCCACCCTGTGCCCTACCCCACCTACGGTCCTGCCGCTCTGGTTGAGCACTGGGACAGAGGGTGGAGCCAACAGTCCACCCTACTCGGAGACCTCTTGGAGCAACTCCGAACAAAGGAGACCTGACTATCCACGTGGGACCACCTGTAATTTCCACCGGCTTGGTCCCTGACCCCGCCTCCAGTCCTCTGCTGGAGTCCCAGGCCCCTCCCAGAGATCCGCCTATCTCTGCGGGTCCACTTGGAGTTCCTGCAGGCAAGATCCTTGACCCACAAATCCAGGCCCCTGCCAAAGAACGAGGTCTCAGCTGGAGAGCGCCAGTTTCCAGTGAGATCCCACTACCCTGCAAAACCTTCTCAAGTTCCAGTCCAGCCCTCGTACTCTTCTGCCGGCTATTGGCCAGAGAGAAGCCTCCTAGAGAGCTTGGACCACACAGAGATACAGACATTGAATCTTTGATCCACATAAGCCCATCTGGGAAGGACCATAGAGAGAGGGAAGAGACACCACCAACACCTACAGGAAGAAACTATGGGAAGAAGGCAATACAAGAGAACACCTAACAACAGAAAGACAAACATGACACCACCAGAATCTAGGGAATCTACACCAACTAGAATGGAACACAACAACAAAGCAGAGGAAGCAGAAGGGTACGACTTAAAAATCACCATCATAAAAATGATAGAGGCCCTCAAAGAAGATATGAGAAAATCCCTTAAAGAAATAGAGGAAAAAACAAACAAAAAAGTGGAAGAAATGAACAAATTCCTTAAGGAAAGTACAGAAAGCCAAGAAAAAACAATTAACCAGGTGAAGGAAACGGTTCAAGATTTGAAAACCGAAATTGAGAAAATAAAGGCAACACAAATGGAAGGAAAGCTGGAAATTGAAAAGCTGGGCAAAAAATCGGAAACCACGGACACAAGCATAACCAATAGAATTCAAGAGATGGAAGAGAGAATCTCAGGTGCAGAAGATAAACTAGAAGAAATAGATTCATCGACCAAAGAAAACCATAAATCCAACAAATCCTTAACACACAATATCCAGGAAATGTGGGACACCATGAAAAGGCCAAACCTAAGAATAATAGGCATAGAGGAAGGTGAGGAAGCCCAGCTCAAAGGAGCTGAAAACATATTCAACAAAATCATCGAGGAAAACTTTCCAAATCTGAAGAAGGACATGCCCATGAAAGTACAAGAAGCATACCGAACCCCAAATAGGCTGGACCAAAGAAAAAAGACCCCTCGACATATAATAATCAAAACACCTAGCATACAGAATAAAGAAAAAATATTAAGAGCAGCGAAGGAAAAAGGACAGGTAACATATAAAGGCAGACCTATCAAAATTACACCTGACTTCTCTATGGAAACCCTCAAGGCCAGAAGGTCCTGGATAGATGTTCTAAAAGTATTAAGAGAACACGGATGCCAGCCTAGGCTACTATATCCAGCAAAACTCTCAGTCAATATAGATGGAGAGAACAAGATATTCAATGACAAAACCAGATTTTCCCAATATGTATCTACAAATCCAGCCCTACAGAAAGTATTGGAAGGAAAATTCCAACCCAAGGAAGGTAACTACGCCCACAAAAATGTAGGCAACAGATAATCCAACTACACCAGAAACCTAGGGTGAAGCAGAACAAATATATTCACAATACCACTGCCAACAACAAACCTAAATCAAACAACCATCAACAATCAATGGTCCTTACTCACCCTCAACATTAATGGTCTTAACTCACCTATAAAAAGACACAGATTAACAGAATGGATACGAAGACAGAATCCATCCTTCTGCTGCATAAAAGAAACACATCTTAGCTCCAAAGATAGACATTACCTCAGGGTAAAGGGTTGGGAAAAGATTTTCCAATCAAATGGAAATAAGAAGCAAGCAGGCGTAGCTATCCTAATATCTAACAAGCTAGACTTCAAACCAAAACTAGTCAAAAGAGATGAAGACGGTCATTTCATATTCATCTCAGGAGAAATCCATCAACACAAAGTCTCAATTCTGAACATCTATGCCCCTAATACAAAGCCACCCACATTCGTAAAAGAAACACTACTAAAACTCAAAGCTCATATAAAACCTCACACACTTATAGTGGGAGACTTCAATACACCACTCTCAACACTAGACAGGACCACAAATCAGAAACTCAACAAAGAAACAAAAGAATTAACAGAAGTTATGTCTCAACTGGGGCTAACAGACATCTATAGAACATTCCATCCAAAGACAAAAGAATATACCTTCTTCTCTGCTCCACATGGAACCTTCTCTAAAATCGAACACATACTAGGAGACATAACAAACCTCAACAGATACAAGAGAATAGAAATAGTCCCCTGTATCTTATCGGACCACCATGCTTTAAAATTGGAATTCAACAACAATACAAATAGCAGAAAACCTGCAAACTCATGGAAACTTAACAATGTGCAATTGCACCACTCCTGGGTCAAAGAAGAAATAAAGAAAGAAATTAAAGACTTTCTAATATTCAACGAGAATGAGGATACAACATACCCGAACTTATGGGACACCTTGAAAGCAGTGCTACGAGGGAAGTTCATTGCACTAAGTGCCCATATGAAGAAAACAGAGGATAGTCACATAAATGAATTAACAGCGCAACTGAAAACCTTAGAACAGAGAGAAGCGAATTCACCCCGCAGGAGCAGACGCCAGGAAATAATCAACTTGAGGGCTGAAATCAACAAAATAGAAACCAGGAAAACAATACAAAAAATCAATGCAACAAAGAGTTGGTTTTTCGAGAAAATCAACAAGATTGATAAACCTTTATCCAAATTAACGAAAAAGCAGAGACAGAACATGCAAATTAATAAAATCAGAAACGAAATGGGGAACATAACAACAGACACAGAGGAAATCCAGACAATTTTCAGGTCATACTTCGAAAATCTGTATTCCACAAAAATTGAAAATTCAAAGGAAATGGACAAGTTTCTGGATAACTATCACTTACCAAAATTAAATCAAGAACAGACAAACAACTTAAATAGACCTATAACCCGAAATGAAATAGAAGCAGTCATCGAAAGCCTTCCAACGAAAAAAAAGTCCAGGGCCAGATGGATTCAGTGCAGAATTCTACCAGACATTCAAGGAAGAACTAATACCACTACTCCTCAAACTGTTCCACAAGATAGAAACAGAAGGTTTATTGCCAATCTCTTTTTATGAGGCCACAATAACTTTGGTACCCAAACCTCACAAAGACACAACTAAGAAAGAAAACTACAGACCAATATCCCTGATGAACATCGATGCAAAAATACTCAATAAAATAATGGCAAACCGAATTCAAAAATACATCAGAGAAATCATCCACCATGATCAAGTAGGCTTCATACCTGGATTGCAGGGATGGTTTAACATACGAAAATCTATCAACGTGATCCACCATATAAACAAATTGAAAAAGAAAAACCATATGATTATCTCCCTAGATGCAGAAAAAGCCTTCGATAAAATTCAACACTCTTTCATGATAAAGGTATTAGAGAGGTCAGGGATAACAGGAACATACCTAAACATAATAAGAGCAATATACAGCAAACCAACTGCCAACATCAAACTGAATGGAGAGAAACTTAAGCCAATTCCTCTAAAATCAGGAACAAGACAAGGCTGTCCTCTCTCTCCATATCTCTTCAATATCGTACTAGAAGTTCTAGCTAATGCTATAAGACAACAAAAGGAGATCAAGGGCATCCAAATTGGAAAGGAAGAAGTCAAACTGTCTCTATTTGCAGATGATATGATAGTTTACATAAGCGACCCAATAAACTCTACCAGGGAACTCCTACAGCTGATAAACACCTTCAGCAAACTAGCAGGATACAAGATAAACTCAAAAAAATCAGTAGCCCTATTTTTTTCAGACGACAAAGAGGCAGAGAAAGAAATCAGAGAAACATCACCCTTTACAATAGCCACAAGCAACATAAAGTATCTTGGTGTAACGCTTACCAAACAAGTAAAAGATCTATATAATAAGAACTTTGTGACTCTAAAGAAAGAAATTAAAGAAGATACCAGAAAATGGAAAGACCTCCCATGCTCTTGGATAGGTAGGATAAACATAGTAAAAATGGCAATCTTACCAAAAGCAATCTACAGATTCAATGCAATCCCCATTAAAATCCCACCACAATTCTTCACCGACCTTGAAAGGATAATAATCAACTTTATATGGAAAAACAAAAGACCCAGGATAGCCAAAACAACCCTATACAATAAAAGAACATCAGGAGGCATCACCATTCCTGACTTTAAGCTCTACTATAGAGCTATAGTTCTGAAAACAGCCTGGTATTGGCATAAAAATAGACAGGTAGACCAATGGAATCGAATTGAAAATCCTGATATTAATCCACGCACCTATGAACACCTGATTTTCGACAAAACAGCTAAAATTATACAATGGGGCAAAGACAGCATCTTCAACAAATGGTGCTGGCACAATTGGATGAGGGTGTGTAGAAGACTGCAGATAGACCCATGTCTGTCGCCATGCACAAAACTCAAGTCCAAATGGATCAAAGACCTCAACATCAATCCAGCCACATTGAACCTCTTAGAAGAGAAAGTAGGAGGTACCCTTGAACAAATTGGTATAGGAGACCGCTTCTTGAACATAACTCCAGGGGCACAAACACTGAAAGAAACAATTAATAAATGGGACCTCTTCAAACTTAGAAGCTTCTGTAAGGCAAAGGACACAGTTGACAAGACCAAACGGCAGCCCACTGACTGGGAAAAGATTTTCACTAATCCTATATCCGACAAAGGGCTGATCTCCAAAATATACAAAGAACTCAAGAAACTAGTCAACAAAACACCAAATAACCCTATTAAAAAATGGGGTACAGAACTGAAGAAAGAATTCTCAATGGAGGAAATCAAAAAGGCTGAAAGACACTTAAGAAAATGCTCCACATCCTTAGCTATCAGGGAAATGCAAATCAAAACAACTTTGAGATACCATCTTAGCCCTGCCAGAATGGCTAAAATTAGAAACACCAGTGATGACTTATGTTGGAGAGGATGTGGAGAAAGTGGAACACTCCTCCACTACTGGTGGGAGTGCAAACTCATACAGCCACTTTGGAGATCAGTATGGCGGTTCCTCAGGAAAATGGGAATTAGTTTACCACAGGACCCGGCAATCCCCCTCTTAGGCATATACCCAAAGGATTCACATCAATGCAACAAAGACATCTGTTCAACTATGTTCATAGCAGCACTATTTGTAATAGCAAGAACCTGGAAGCAACCTAGATGCCCTTCAATTGAAGAATGGTTAATGAAGATGTGGCACATCTACACAATGGAATACTACTCTGCAGAAAAAAATAATGGTATCTTGAAATTCGCAGGCAAGTGGATGGCACTTGAAGAAACCATCCTGAATGAGGTAACCCAGTCACAAAAAGAGGAACACAGTATGTACTCACTCATATATGGATTTTAGACCTAGATCAAATGATCACCAGCCTATAATTCACATCACCAGAGGAACTAGGATACAAGTTGTATTCTAAGAGATTCATATAAAGTCCCTCACAGAACTGGGAAGGGACAAGTCCCCCAGACCTCAGGTATAGTGGGGGAGGACAGCTAATGGAGAGAGAAGTAGGAGAAAATGAGAGGGAGGAGAGGAAGGCATGTGCGACCAGGAGGATTGAGCCTGGTTAGGAATGGAAAATAGGAAAGAGAGAGAGAGACAGAGACAGAGAGAGAGAACATAAAAGAGGGAGCCAATATTGGTTTGAAGATAAAGTTGAACACAAAGAAAGGTCGAGGGAACTACAAGACTGCTCCCAACTAACAATCTCAGCTTCCGTGGAAAGGCTATCATAAATGCCCTTCCCGGAGAGTGAGATCAACAACTAACTTCTCCATGGAGTCCTCAACTAATGCCTGTTGAAAACAGGAGCAAACACCCATACATAAACACTGAGTCAAACTAGAACCCAGAAGCAGATGGAGAGGACAAGACCATGCGGTAGAAGTACATAGAGACAGCTTACCTGAACAAGGAGGAGCTAAGGGCCACTAGACTGATAGCTGGGAAGCCAACAGGGGTCTGACTCGGACCCCCTGAATATGGGTCTCAGCCAGAAGGTCTGAGCAGTCTAAGAGACCTCAGACAGTGGAGCCAGGATGTATCCCTGGTGCACAAAAGGACTTTGCAAACATATCCCCCATGGAGGGATAACTGCCTTATTCTAGAGATAGGAGAGAAGCCCTAGTCCCTACTTCACAGGACCTGTCAGATCTACATGACCCCAACTGGATGGCATTCCCCTACATATTGTATTGTGGTGGGGGGTTGGGAGGGGGAGGGTGTTTAGAGTGCATGGGAGAGGGTAGAGAGGGCAAAAGGGAGGGAAGGAGGGAGGGAGGGCTTGGGGGGAGGGAGGGAGGGAGGGAGGGAGAGGGAACTGGGATCGACATGTAAAATAATTAAAAAAAAAAAACGCTTTGACTCCAAAATTTAAGTTGAAGAACAAGTTACTGGGGAAAAGTATTTCTATTTTTGTTTCCACAGAAAATGAAAAGATGTGGATTCCTTCCAGACTAATGTGGTTTGATCACACCAGACCGCCTGAAACAGAGTACAAGCTGATCCTACATTCCAAACAGCTGGACAAAACAGCCCTACAGACTACAGCTAGGATATCTGAATCTTCTTCGAATCCCCCAAGACAGCGCCCCTTACCAGCAGGAAGTAGTTTGGAAAGAACGACGCCCAAATTCCCAAATATTGTGTATAAATGTTTGTTTTCATTTAATTAGACTTTGTTATATAAAATTAAATAAAAAATACTCTATATGCATAAAAAAAAAAAAAAAAAAAAAAAACAAATGTTATGTGGAATTTGGTCAGTGTCTCACTCCTATCCATCAGTAGCCAGACAAATCAATAAAACTATGAGTAAAAGAATTCTCAAGAACATGAAAATAAGATTGAGGAAAAACACTTGTAAGGTCTTAAAAGACTGCCCAGAGGCAAAATCCATTCTAATGATGTGAGAAGGCATCACTGAATAACCTGGCCAGTGTGCTAGCTAGCCTTATAACCAGATTTGAAAACATGTCTTCTCCCCATAGACTCTGACTTGTTCAGACAAGCAATATTCAAGACAGACAGACAAAAGAAGACATTAGATAAGCAGATATTTATTTAAAAAGAAAACACGAAGAAAAATACAAATCCGTTTAAGAAATATCAACAACAAAGTTCCTAATGAGGACCCATTTCTGGAAAACAAAATAAACTCAATGACAAACAATTTTAATAAAACATCTCATGTCAACCTTAAAAGATTCATTTTATAAAATATCATTTTTCAGTTATATATAGGAAAAACAAATGTATCCATCACAGTTTGGCATAAGCTTACTTCACACCCTGTCTAGAGTCTCTTCCATCGGGGAGAGATAGGAAAGATTCCAGGTGTGTGCTGATTCTAAAGAGAGCAGGTAACTAGTGATGCCAGATTCAGAAACTGAAGAAAAACTCAGATACAAGTCAAGGCACTTTCTTCCTGGACATAAAATTCCCAGATACCACTGGCAGACAAAGGTACTCCAAAATCATAATGAAATGGTAATTTTCACTAGAACAGACAAAAGTCATTGTGAAACCTGAAAACATTAATCATGTTTCTTCGCTTGAGTTGGAAACTGCTATCTCTTTCTAAAGCCAGCACTACTCTTCCTAGCCTCCCCTTCAATAATTGAGATTTTATTCAGATAACTTATTAGGCAACTAGGCCTGCTATCCTTTATTGTAGTTTGTTTTTAACATGCTTTCATTAGTTTGGTCTCTACTTTATTAATTTATGTGACTGTCAAAATAAATCACCATAAACTGAGTGCTTTGAAACAACAAAAGGTAATTCTTTCAAGCTTCCATAGGTCAGAAGTCTAAAATTTTAGTCTAAAGGGGTAAGAGGTGTTGAGAGTCTGACAATTGCCAGCAATCCTTGATTTGTGGTTGTATAGCTGAGTTGCTGCAGCCTTTGTCTGAATGCCATTCATCTCCACCTCTGTGTGTCAGTGTTTTCTTTGAGTCCTGATGGGAGATGTCATTCTGTAAATATGTTTCTCATATTGTTTAATGAATAAAACACTGTTGCCCAATAGGAAAACAAGATAGGTGGGACTAGGAAACAAGGAGGATTCAGGGAGAGGTAGAAGGACATTCAACATGTAGGACGAAGAGAACAGAGGTCCTGACCTCTCTCCAGTAAGATAAGACCACATGGAAATACTAAGATTAATAGAAATGGGTTAATATTTAAGACAGAGATAGCCAATAAGTAATGATAGAAACAGGCCAACAGCTTAATATCTAATACAGCGTCTCTATGTGTTATTTGGGGGCTGGCACAGTTGTGAGAACAGGCTGGTGGGAAAACATGCTCTCCATTGGCTTCAGAGCCAACCTAGGATTCCCAGAATGGCCTCACCTCAAGACCTGGAATTACATATTTAAAATTCCATTTTCTAAATAAGCTAAGATTCCCAAGTTCTGAAGATTAGGATACTAGACATATAACTTGAAGGCCACCAAATGACCCTCTGCACTGAGAGACCTCATAGGTCCCTTGTAAGTGTTCTTCCTTCTGCAGTGAAGAACAAACACAATGTGTTAAACAAAAGCTGAAAGAGACTTTCATGCACAAATGGAAAAGTCATGAGAAAAAAGTGGTTATACTATAATCCACAGCTTTGATACAAGACTGTTTTAGAAATCTAGGTTGGCAACCAACAGATTTTTTTTTTCTCCACATGATGAGAACAGTGACAAAGAGTGGACAAGAGAATGGAAACATAAACAAAGAATGCAGATGTCAGAGTATTTTTGGATGGATAATTTTTTTTTTCGTAGCTTTGTAGACCAGGCTTACCTCAAACTCACAAAGATCCACCTGCCTCTGCCTCCTGAGTACTGGGATTAAAGCATGTACCACCACCATGTGGCTGGATAGAGTATTTTGTAACAGTAGAATAACAGTCCATCCCATCTCCTTTTCTCATATATTCCTCCTGGCCTTTTCTTCTAGTTTCTCAGTATAAACTGATACACTAAAAAGACAATATAACATCATCTGATTCTTACATATGTTTTGTCTCACCTGAGTTATACTTAACATGCAGGATCAATTAAGCATATGAATGATTTTCATATTTATTTCTTTAAAGCTACATACATGATTCTTTACTGTAAGATTTTTACAGCAAGAAATATGTTAATAACTTCAATAATTGAAGTCTTCTACTTGGAAAAGAAATGTTTGAGGTAAATGCCTTAAGAGCATGGGAACTAAAGAATAGCATTAACTATTAAGGCTAATGCTCACCTAAAAATCATTGAAAACATTGAATACTAAGATCCCAGTTCAAATAATTACATAAAATTCTTATGATATATCCCAAGAAATATTATGTTTTAGAATTTCTCAGGTTATCTGTCAAGTTAAGAGTTATTATTCCACCACCCATCCACCAACCCTAGCCTCAGCCACATGATGACTACTGCAAAACTTCACATCAGCCATAAATAGCAATGGTACACACTGCAGACCCAAGTATGACTACACAAAGATCAGGGGACCCACATACCTCTCCCACAGGCCAAGTGATTCAACAACAAAATGAATATTAGCCTCACAACAAAATTAGACAACTCAATAATTAAAGAAATTTATGAGCTAAGCTTCCTGATAAACATAGACCCAAAAGTTATTAATAAAACACTTGTAAAATGAATTAAACACACAAAAAATCATCCAAATCATGACCAAATTGGCTTCATACCAAAGATGCGGGAATGCTTCATATATGTAACTCAATGCTGTAATCCATTACATAAATAGAATGAAGGAAAGAAACTATATAATCATCTCTTTCTCTTCCTATTTATATAATGCTGAAGTCTTAGCTAAAGGAATAAGACAAGTAAAGGAGGTAAAGTGATGGAAATTTAAAAAGAAGAATGTTAAAAAAAAAAAAAATTAAAGACTCCACCAGAAAACTCCTACAAAAGTAGCAGGATACAAAAATCATTGGTCTTCCTATGTATTAACAAGTAAGATATTGGGTATAAAATGCCATTTGCCTCAAAAAATAAATAAAATGTGTTTGGATAAACCTAACCAATGAAAACTTTAAAATGTTGACAAAAGAAACTGGGGAAGATAACAGAATATGGGAAAAACTTTCCAAATCCATGGATTGGTTGAACCAATATTGTAAAACTATTTCCCACCCAAACAAAATCAATTTACAGAGCAAACATAGTTGTCATCAAATTTTGGTGTAATTCTTCACAGAAATTTTTTTCAATCTTGAAATTCATATGTGCATAATAAACTAATGACATACTAATGACATAATCACCCATGGTATGGTTAAGGGGAAGTTTTTTTTTTTTTTTTTTTCTGTAAATGTATGAGAGAGAAAGAACTGTCATCTGGCAGTGTTCAGATCAGAGGAAGTAGTTTATTGAATATGGTCAGCAGACTGCACCTGGCCACAAGAGAAACAGGAGCAGAGAACAGAGAGAAGAACATAGAGGGAGAACATGGGGGAGGATATAGACAGAGGCAGAGGAGAGGGAGAGAAGAGAATGAAGACAAAGCATATAAACTATAGCAGGGTTATAAGATGAGTAGCTGGGGGAGGTTGATCCATGAGCTGGAGAAGTTTAAGGTAGGGGAGGAGGTGAGAAGAGATAGAATGGACTTTGAGATGTGTACCATGTACTTGTGATCTGAGGGAACCTAGGGGCCAGTATGTGCTTCGGTATGTAATAGGAACCAGATATAGCCATTTGTCCCTTTGCCTTTTGGAATTTGGGGAAATAGAGTCTCCTTTGGATGTCATCACACAGAAACACAAAAGACCCAGGAAAACCCAAATAATCCTGGATGATAAAACTATTACTGGAGGTATCACCATTCATGACTCTAAGGTATGTTGGAGAGGTATAGTAATTAAAAACCATAGTGCTGCCATAAAAACAGATCATAGGAAAATAATTAAAGACCCACATATAACCAACCCCATGATTTTTGACAAGAAAGCCAAAATGTATTTTGGAGGATAGGTTATTTCTAGTTGTTTTATTTGTTCCCCCTTTTATAAAAAATAGGTTTTCTCATCTAATATATTCTGGTTACAGTTTCCCTTCTCTCTATTCTTCCCAGTACCTCCCCACCTCTTCTCCTACTTGGATTCACTACCTTTCTATCTCTCACTAGAAAACTATGGGCTTCTAGAGATAATAATAAAACATAACAGAATAAATTACAATATGATTAAAAAAAGCCATCATATCGAAGCTGGACAAGACAAACCAAGAGAAGGAAAAGGGCCCAAGGTAAGACACAAGAATCAGAGACCCACTCAGGAGTCCCATAAAATAAACCCACCATGGCACCAGCCCCAAATAACACACAGAGACTCTGTATTAGATATAATTCTGTTGGACAGTTACTTGTTTCTTATTGGCTAGCTCTGTCTTAAGCATTAACCCATTTCTATTAAAGTATTTCCACGTGGTCTCATCTTACTGAAGAGTGGGCCCAGACCTCTGGTCTCTCCAGACTTCTCCCTACTACTTCCCCGAATCCTCCTTGTCTCCTAGTCCCACCTATCTTGCTTTCCTATTGGCCAATAGTGCTTTATTCATTAACCGGTATGAGAAACATATTTACAGAATGGCATCTCCCATCACATATGTGTATACTGAGCACCTTGTGCAGACCCATGTTGGCTCTGTACTTGTTTCTTCAGTCTCTGTGAGTTTAAATAAGCTTTGCTAAGTTGATTTGGGTCTCTATTTCTCCTGATGTCTTCCATTCCCTCTGGCTCTCACACTCTTCCTGTCTCTTCTTCTGCAGGGTTCCCTGAGCCCTGAGGGAAGGAATTTGATGGAGACCTTCCATTTAGAGCTTGTGTTCCAAGCTCTCTACATAATATCTGGGCTGTGGGTCTCCACATTTATTCATATTTGCTGCAGGAGGGTGTTTCTCTGGTGATAGCTGAGTAAGGCAATGATTCATGAATATAGTGAAATATCATTAGGAATCATTATATTGTCACTTTTTTTTTTTAATTTTCAACATACTGTGCAGGTCAAACCAGATCCTACATATAGAAAATCAAACTAGATTCTTATCTCTAGTCCCTTATAAAATTCATCTCCAAATGGACCGAGTACCTAAACATAAGACCTGTACCCTTAAGTCTATTAAATGAGAAAGTAGAGATAGAGTTTAACCTGTAAGCACAGAGAATGGCTTTCTGAACAAGACCCAATAGTGGAGACATTAAGGCCAATAATTGACAAATGGGACTTCGTGAAAATAAAATCTTCTCTATATAAGAGACACCAAAAATCAGAAGAAACAGCTTACAGAATGGGAAACCATGTTTGCAAGTTATTCATCTGACAGAGGGTTAATATATTATATACATAAAGAACTCAAAAACTAAATGTCCATAAAACAAACAACAAAATTAAAACCTGGAACATGGAACTAAATCATAAAATCTTCAAAAGAAAAACTGCAAATAGTTAAGAAATGTTTGTTTTTAATGTCCAACATCCTTAGACATTGGGAAAATGTAAACCAAACTACTCTGTGATTTTGCTACCCTAGTGAGAAAGGCTAATATAAAAACGTCAACAAATGCAACAACAAATGGATCTTGGGAAAGAAAAAAAAAAACCACTTATTCTCTGTTGGTTGAGATGGCAACTGGCACAGTCAGTCAAGAAATCAGTGTGGTTATTTAATGAACTAGAAATCTAACTGTATGTTCCGGCATCCACCCCTTGGCTTATATCTAAAGAACTCTATCCTACAGAGATACATGCTGGTCCTGTTCCTTGTCATTCTATTCATAGCAACCAGGAAATGAAAACAGCCCGGATGTCTGTCAGCTGATGAAAGGATAAAGAAGAGGTGCATTTATAGGACATGCTCACTGGAAAACAGTGGCACAAAAGTTATGGGAGTAATCAACCACTTTTTCACTAGATTTAAGGCCTGCTACACTAAACAGAACTTATGTCTGTCACTGTGTATTGGGCTAAGAAGCAGAGGCTAGTATGTCATGAGTCCTACTATTAGTCTGCTAAATTGACATAATGTTAAATTAATTTCTACAAGCTTAGTGTGAATCTCAACCCCTCACCAGAGAAGTTTCTTATAGTAAGACAGCAATTACACAACATTTGATCCACAACTGGAAAGTGTTCAGCATGTAAGTGATCTCAGAGGGCTCAACCTTAAATGAGACATCCATCATATCATCTTCTCCCCAAGACTCTGAGATCACCAGGGGACAGAGGGAAAAATGATGTCAAGATCCAGAGGCAGTGTATGACTATGGTGAAACTAATTTCTAGGCACAGCAAGGCAGTTGAATATATGAACTCACAGAAGTTGTGACTGCATGCACAATTCCTGTACAAGATCAACATAGACAAAAATCCCAGCACAGAGGAAGAGGAGGCTAGGAAGTCTTACACTTAAAATAGCTGATGAGCTATTGTTAATTGGTAAATAGATCAAGGGCTAGGCTGATGAGAATCTACCCATGTTCCAGTACATGAACCTGTAGCTGTGCATACACTGACAGCACTAGGTCGACTCCATGGGTGCATAAAAAAGAAGATGATGCAGGAAACTGGAAGGTAGTGCGGACAGTGAGGATGAGGGGTGAACCAGGACAGAGACAATGAAGGGAAGACTAGATATCCATAGAAAATACTCTCAATTAAGAGAGTAACAAAGTGCTGCTCCAGGTGGCCAGGAACGTTAGTACAAACCTGTCAGGTCCAAAACTTCTCATTTTTGTACAGAATTTCCTAGAATCTGGAACATGTGAAATTTCTGAAAAGACAGTTTTGGTGATGATAATTTTTCACTAAGTAACTTAGACAACTGGAAACATTTTATTCTAGATTTGTGGTAACAGTGACATAATGAATTCCAACAATGATACTGTGAACTTCTAATGATACCTTTCCTAGCACAGTATGGAACAATCATTTTAAAGTATATATGTATTTGTATTGATATGTTGGTTGTTTTCTAATGAAGTAAATCAGAAATGCAATCTGGTGCAAATACCAAGTGAAGCCACTGGACAGGGTTGTTTTATTCATAAGATGATCTCCTCCGCTGATTTATCAAGTGGATGTATAGATGAATGGTGAGTGCACTATTGCAAGAAAACATGGTGGGTCCTTCCCAGTTCTGTGTCCCAGTCTTATCTTCAAAGAAGAAGGAAAACAGCTAACTACCATTTACTTAACATTTCTCCCATGCATTCACTGGGGGAAATTCCCAGTATTCTATCCATTAGAAACTAAGTGAACATACCCTCTGCCACATAGTGCAGTTCAAAAAAATGGATCAAAATGGACCAAGGGGTAGAGAGAACATGAATTCCCATTTCATATGTTAAGCTATAAGTAACTTCTTTCTTTTACAATAATAAAGTACCAAGGCTGTCTGTTCTTTTACCTTTATGGAAATAATACAAACAATAGAGTTTAATCCAGAGTAAAGGACACGAATTTAAAATTGTGTTTGTTGTAAACCTTAAGCTCACAGTGCCTGAATTGTATTGATCAAAAATAAAGACAATCACATAAAATTACTCACCAGAAATTTGAGAATATTAATCACAGCATATGATTAGTACGTAAAAGAATAACTACATATTAATCACAGCATATGGATAAGACATAAAAGAGTAACTACATAAACAGGTGGTGTGCCCATATCTCAAAGCTATATTGCTCTTGAACTTGCTATGCACTAGCTTGGCTCCCTGAGAACAGCTTTCTTCAGCTTTCCCCAGAGGGGGGGAAAATGTCACCTCCCAAAGTCACAGCATTCAGCTGATCTACTCTGAACAACTGATCCCAGCTTTCCCCTTCTGGGCTTTCCAGCCACGGGAGAAAACTGCTGTGTGGGAGAAAAACATGGGCTGCTCATTTGAACACTCCCGGTTTTCTAAACCTTTGCTGTCAAGAAGAGTCACAGCCTGAGGGTAAGTGATAAAGGTAATTAGTTTTAGGATCACACAATAGTGAACAGGCAGCCTGTGATAAACATATGATATGTGTCCTTGCTAATTAGGAACAAATTGTACAAGTTATATATGGGCAGAACAGCCCATAGGAGAAACAAAACAGGTCTATCGTGGAAAGTATTAGTCATTTTTAGGGGGAAATCCCCTGTTTATATATCAGCAGAGAGCCAACATTTGAGCTGCAAATCTAAATCATACCTTTCCTGTGTCCTCGAAGTTTCTGATGTGAATTTTGTTCTATTGTGAATATTTATTGTCAGGATATCATTTTCATTTATGTTGTTTTATTACATTAGCAAATAATGTACCATGGAATTTATGAGACCTGTAATCTGTCACTGATGCAGACAATAGTATGTGTGTGAATCTCTACCTTCCAACTCCTTCTCTAAAGGAGGAAAATTATTTCTGTTACCAATCAAACATGAATTTTTAATAGAAAAGACTTCATTATAGACAGATCTTACTGTAATTGCCTAAAGTAATTTTTATGAAATGAGTTTTTGTTTCTTGTTCTTTCTTTTATGTTTTAGTGTTTTAAGGCAGGATCCCACATAGCCCAGGCTAGCTTCAAACTTCTTATGTATCCAAGGAAGACCTCTAACTCCTCCTTGTGCCTCTGCTTCACAAATGCTCAGCTTACAGGCCTGACCAAACACACCATGCTATGAAGTAAATTAATTTTAGAAATTTTTATTTATGGCATTTGCATATAGCATTTAATATATATTTAGTATACAATTTCTCTTTTTTTTTTCTATAGGCATCATCAAGTCTCTTAATCATTTTTATTCTTCACAGCTTCTGTGCGCTCCTCTACATTTTTGCCATTTATTGCTACAATCCATTTTTCCCAGAGATGACGATTGAGGCCGAAGTTGTGAAAGGGACTCCACCCTGTCCGTGAGGATTCTTCCTCCATGGTCCAAGGTTGCATCAGTCTAATTTATTGACACACACATGGCAAAACCATTTGCTCTCTGGTTTCATCTCTGTCTCTTTTGGCAATCTTGTAGTCAATGTTTCTCCTGCCCATAAAATATTTGAGTGTTGGATCATTATTTCTCAAATTATTAAGATACTTTGTGGTTCCCCCCCCCCCCTGTTAAAATTCATTTTACTTCTCAAGTGCCCAAACTGCCATTCTGTCCTCTTTCTTAGTTTTGGAATGCTTGTGTCCTGACAAGCCTTCAAAAATAGAAATAAACTGTTAATGAATAAATAAAAGCAGAAAAGAAGAAATGTCACCTATCATTTACTCTACCGACAGAATTAATGATTAAAAACAATAAGCATGGAAAGGCCTTTTAAAAAGTTAATTTTAACTTAAAAACCTTCCAAATAATACTGAGGGAGCCTATGTCAGATATGTAAATCACAGAATTTTAACTTTAAAAAAGAGTGTTGCATGGAGTTTTTAATGAATAACTCAATTGAAACCCACCCGAGTGGTAATTTATCCATATTGATCTGCACTTTAACATGAACTAAATGCAAAAAATATTACACCCACCTTCTCAAATGCTTGCAGGTTACTATTATAAGTCCCAGTACTATCTCTTTGTGAGGGACTCTCAAACCACTCACTCCCATCTTGACATCTACCTGGCAAACACTTTATTTGTTACTATGTGTTTAAAATTTGAAATTGTACACTTGACTCTAGATTATCTCTAACTGATATTCTGAGGTATCCTGGTGAAGTGGGTGTTCAGGGCCACTATTTATGCTACAAATAATGTTGTTAGAATTATCCACCATCATGGAGCCCTTATCTAGTACCTGTTGGAAACAGAAGCAAACACACACAACTAAACACTGAGTCTAACTAGAATCCAGATGCAGAGAGGGCAGACAAGACCATGCATAGAGACAGCAGACCTGAACAAGGAGGAGCTAATGGGCCCCCAGACTGATAGCTGGGAATCCAGCATGGGACTGACTCAGACCCCCTGAACTTGGGTCTCAGCTAGAAGGCCTGAGCAGTCTAAGGGACCTCAGACAAAAGAACCAGGATGTATTCCTAGTGCCCAAAAGGACCTTGTGGACACATCCCTCATGGAGGGATACTCCCTTAACCTAGAGACAGGAGAGAAATCTCAGTCCCTACTTCAAATGACATGACAGATTTAGATGACCCCTCTTGGATGGCATCACCCTACATGTGGAGTGGGGGGGATGGGAGGGGAGGGTGGTGCATGTGAGGGGGGCAGAGAGGGAAATAGGGAGCGAGGAAGGGAGGGAGGGAAGAAGCAAAAAAGGGAGGGAGGTAGAGGGAACTGGGATCGATATGTAAAAAACAAATTAATTAATTGATTAATTAATTAATCAATTTAATAGTTAAGAAAAAGAACCCTGACTGCCCTGGCTGTCACTCAGCACTTGTCCCCACCTCCTACAAATATACCACCCTGTCCCAACATGTAGAAAGTTTGAACGTTTATGTCTCAGATGTTTTTGCAGCTAAGACTTTAGTTGGAAAATAAGTGCGCCAATTAGGAGCAACCGTAAGATATTTGGAATGTGCACATTAGGTGGAAGCCACCTTCATTCTGGCTTTGGCTTTCAATGGACAGGAATGTTTATAGACTTTCCAGGTTCTGATGACCAGACTAGTGAGTGTTGAGAGACATTTGCAACCGAGGCAGCTAAGCATGGCAGAGCATTGAAGCCACTGCTAGCAGCTATAATGGCACGTTTCTGAACTCCCTTCTAGAGGGAACAATTCTTTATCTTTCCTGATTAAGGAAGAAATGGTTTGTTACCCTGTAAAGTGAGCTATGTGGTGCTCATAGGAGACCAGCCTAGCATCTGCTCCTCCAACCTGACCAGTAACGATCATCATAATGCTCTGTACTGAATGATTTTCGTGTGTGTGTGTGTGTGTGTGTGTTTGTGTATCTTCTCTTCTCTACATTAAATCCTGTTCATCATGATTGTTCAATATATAGAAGCCATTGTGCATGGGGAACCAGACTCTGTCACCCAGAAAGCAACACATCAACTGGTTAACAGATGGTTGCATTATGTGGTGATATTAGTGAGTTAAACTCCATAGTTTTCTGATAACACAGGATCAGGGGCTCAAGGCCATTGCTGATCATGAGTTTGAATTGTCAGTAGCAGTGCACAGGGTCACTGGAAACAGAACCGTGACACTTTGCTGTGTAAAGTTTGACTCATGAATATTGGGAAGATGTCAATTTGTATTTTAATGAAGTCTTAATAAAAAAGAAAAAGAAAATCAATGTTAAATTTTTTCTTGCATTCTATGGCAGTCTCAAAGTACCTAACCAAGAATGGAATGGATAATTAATGAAATATACATTTTGGACCTAGACCTAAAGGCTTTTCATATCCATTTAGGATAAGATAATCAACCATCCTAACTTCAGAGTAGTCTGGTTTTAATATTTCATATAATAAAAAATGAAAATTATATAACACCTCCAAAAGACTGATAATAACCAACCTGAGTGTGAGATTTTGAAATATGTCATTTGATAACTCAGAAGATGAATAGGGACTATATACTCAATTTACAAGTATCACTGAACCAAGCTAGTCTGCTAATTCTTGAATTACAATTCAAAAAGTCCTTGGTGCAAAAAGCCTTCTTTCAAGAAACATTTATACATATTGTGGATATGTGTTTGAAGCTGGTTGATACCTGTGGGGTGTGTGTGTGTGTGTGTGTGTGTGTGTGTGTGTGTGTGTGTGTGTGTGTGTATGTATGTATGTAATTCACAAACACAAGAACAATTGGCATGTGCCCAATACAAATTAGGTTTCTGAGATGAAGAAATGGTTGTCTAAAAGCCAGTCAGCAAGATAGAAATATCTAGAGTGTGCTGGATATTCAAGTTGAAAAACAAACAAACAAAAAAGAACACTAGCAGAAAACATTATATTTATATTTATAAAGGTTTATTGTAGTCTCAGATTGTCATTGCTGGCTAGTGACTGGCCCAGGCCAAGTGTCTAGTTAACTGTTCAAGGATCTTTTTTCCACCCCTTTCTATCTGCTCTGTACTTTGTAGTTTGACCAGCAGAGGATTTCTTCCTTCCTCAGCTTAACCCCCTTTCTAATAATCCCAACAATCTTGCTCCCACTTTGATGTGAACTCATCCAGTGTAATGACATCTTAGGAAGACTCTAGCTTGATATAACAGAAATTCAATCAGGGAATAGCATCCCTTGGCCCATCTGCAAGTCTCTATAAGGTAATTGTGTAACTCTTACTACTCCTCTCCAGGAGTTCCACTCTGTATTTCTTTTAAATTCCATATCCTGATTAGATATGATAGTAGTTCAACATCCTTTGGGTTTCTCCTACACTCATATGCAATAAACTATCCATTTGGAAGGGAAGCTCTTCTAAACATCTTGATCTGAATACATCATCTATTTTCTGTGGGATCTGACTACCATGTGGTCCTTGTTTTCTCACCTCAGATTTCATGAGAGTCACATGATATGATACCCTCAGGTCTTCTCTGTTTTTTTTTTTTTCCTTTTCTTTTTTTTTTTTTTTTTTTTTTTTTGGTCACAAACTACACTGATCTTATTTGTCATCATACTAAGCTAAACCATATGACATTACACCTCTTGTCCTAGTTACTTCTTTCACTATCTCCCATTCTCTGTAGACAAAGAGATTTTAACCTCTGTTTTAGACTTCACCATGAATAGTCAACAAGTTATTTTGAAAATAAATTATGCTGAAATTTCAGAACAGATAACTATCTACAAAATAACACTTTATCATTTTGTATAAACCTCTGCTTGAGCAACCACTTATCAAAGAACCAATCTGTGTACCAATCTGTGCCACAGAAATACCTTCTGATTAGCACAATTCCTACCTTAAACATCTGCATAAATAGGAAAAACAGTTATCTTTTTAAGATGTTAGTTTATTCTAAACTGGTATAAAATCTTTTATGATCCAACTTCTTAGTATTTTCATTTTCTTTCCAAACTAAATATGTCCTTTGGTCTCACTTTTACAATCATCAGCTTTTGTTATTGGCTTTTCTTCATGTGAAAAAAAATTGGATTCAATTCCCAACAAAACGAAATTTTGAAAAATATATTTGCCAGTAGTTTGACCTTAGCCAGAGTAGATGAATCTACATTTGGCCTGATTGTTCTGATTCTGGGTCAAAATGGATTTGTCCGACATCTATTTGGAAATAATTGAATATGCGATTGGAACATTTTGAAAGACAAGGAGAGTGATAGTCTTGGCATTATTCCCTCCAACATCTTGAATCATCATTGTCAAGAGAAGAGTCCACCAATTGTATCAGAAACAAAGGAGGGACAAGATAAAATGCTAATATCTTGATGAGAGTTTTGTTTAGTTTTGAAGAAAAGACAATGGAGGGTTTCTAGTTGAAAGTGGGATCTTCTTTCCATATTTGATATTTTTGTAATGGGAATTTCATGGCACTTACATATTTAAGCATTTTAGAGAAGAGTTAGGCAAGGTACTCCCATGACAGAAATATAAACTATACTATTATTCTTTTATAAATACAAACATTATTTAGTGAATGAGAGGGAAATCTTGATGTTTAGTCATCATGTATGTTATCTTATGTTTTCAATATTTCTTGGATAAAACTTTTCCAGTCCCTCTAGTTCCAAAGTTAAAATGCCTACATATGGAAGAATTAAATATTTTTCCTTAGACACATAGATGCTACAAATATTAAGTGTTGACTTTTTTATTTATTTTAAAATTTTTTCATAAACTTTTATTTTTATTATAATATTTCCCTTACCCAAACTCCCCACTCCCTACACCCCCAACTTCATCAACATCTATCTGTCTGTCTATCTATCTATCTATCTATCTATCTATATCTCAACAACAAAAAAGCAATTAAATGATATAAAATAAATAAAAATCCAATAAGACAAAACATACCAAAAGGAAACAAATAACATGAATTTATTTTGGAGGTTTGATAAAGACATCTTATTTAGGACTGAAAGTTCAAAAGTGTCTCAGTCTCTGCCTTGCCAATGTGGGTCTCTGTGTTACTTAATTACTATTTCAAGAAGAAAATTCTCTTATGAGGGTCAATTGGGGCATTGATCTCTGGACATAGCAGTATATCATTATGACTCATTTTGTTACTATGTGCCTTTAGCAATATATATATATTCATATTCGTTCTCAGGTTCTTGGTCAATTAACCAGTATTGGGTATCAATTTCATCTCATGGAATGGATCTCAATTTAATGAGAATGTGATTGTGTTGCTCCCATAACATTTGTACTACTATCATGACAGTATATATTGTAGGCGGTTCACCATTGTAATTACAGGTTTAGTAGCTGTGTGAAATTAATGATTATTTTCCCCTCTAGTAGTATATAGCATACTTTCTAGCATCATAAATACTAGTCATATGGGTAAAGTTCCGAGTTGGGCACCAGGTTGATTTGTCAATGTTCAATGACATAAGTAAGTCATACCTTTAGAAATAGGGTTTTACCATCAAGTTATGAAGAGCAACAAATACATTTGTCAAGTACCTGTGACATTGGGAGGGGTCTATGGGACCTTTGGCCAACAACATGATAAGATGTAACCCATTCCTAGTTCTGGAAGTTTTACTTGGTGGCATTAAGAAATTTAATCCCAGTTATCTCTCCCATTACATTGTGACTCCACTTAAACTAATTCTTTTATGACAAATAATAACCTTGTCTTTTATGAAATGAAGAGAACATTGCTTTAGATAGTATATTAGTCAAGGTTATCTAGAGGACCAATAAAGTGAATATATTGAAAAGGGAATTTATTCAATTGATTTGCTGTACAGTATGAACTAAATATTTCAGTAATATCTGTCTCACCCTGGAGAAGTTGAGAATTGGATGTATTCTTAGTCCATACAGCTCGATGCCACAATATCAATCTAGATCTGGGGCCTAGAATACTCCTAAGAAATTGCTTGCCTTCAATCTATGTTGGAAGGCTGAAGTTCTGGTGTCAGTGAAGGAATATGTAGCAGATGGAGCAAAGTAGATGATGTTACCAGGAAAGAAGGAAGGCAAATTTGTCCTGTTTCCTTCAGACCTCTCCTTGTCTGGGTCAGTGAGGTAAACTACTAGCCAAACAGTAAGTAGGATCTTGTCCTTTCTTTTTATTTTTTATTTTTATTAAGTGGGATGTTTTATTGGGGGAAAGGGAAGGGAAGAGGTGAGGAAAAAAGAGAAATATATGTATATATAAAGAGACAGAGAGAGGAAGAGAAAGAGAAAGGTGCAGCTTGTCATTTTTGTTAATCTTTCTATGACATGCACTTTCAAAGCCCTCCCAATAACATATCTCTTAGTTTGATCCTAGTTCTAATCAATTTGAAAACCAAGATTAATCACCACAGGTGAAATTAAAGAATATTAAAGAACTGTTACAGTTCAGAAACCTACTATCCAAATAAATCTTTTTAAAAACCCCAGGATATATTTTGTATTGTCAAAAGTAAAAATAATTTCTGTGCCTCAAACGTGCCCAGATTACTTGAGTTACTTCTCCTTCGTAGAGCTGAATCGCTGCCTGTCTTATTCACAGCTGGATGGCAGATTTTGTGTCCCATTGAAGTTCTGAGTCATGATTGACAATATCACTGCCATGCAGTCTGTGATACCTGGGGCCAACTCTTGTTCACCATAGTATCGATACTTTTGAACAAAGTCATCATAGCACATATATCAGTCTGGATGATGCCATGTCTAGCAGGTTAACTTGACAACAACCACAGAGACTTATTAATACCTAGAGGATTAAATATTTTCAGAAGGTTTACATTGACAGTTGAAGTGCCTTAAAGCAGGATAGAACTTTTACAATATGTTTTGCTTCACTTACAATTATTGTACTGATTAATCCATCTATTAAGTCTAAATCAAAAATATGAATTTGAATTTTTAACTTAAATCTGTTTCCAGCTAAATTGTTTCATTGTAGAAGTTCTTTTTCAGTCCTATGTCCCTTACTCTTTGTAAATCATTCATAGAAGCTAGGCAAGCAAAGATGCCCATGGAGGGAACAGGTGAATCAGAGATGGGAGTGATAGAGGAGCAGAGCAGTGTGTGCTGAGGAGAGAGGTGGAACTTGTGATGTGACATCAATGACAGGCATGAGAGAGGGTTGTCCAGTAGGGTGGTTGTGATGGTGTACAACTACCTCAAGCCTAAACAGATGCAGATTCAGTCCTGGAAGAAGGTGCCAGGCACAGGATCACCCTAGTTCTGGACAATGATGGAGACTTCAGATGAAGAATGGTCCACTTTCTAGTTTACACCTCCTCAAAGGAATATGCTGTCCCATGATGCCACTGAGAGCCATCTGTGGGTCAATGACACTGATGTGGCTAGGGTCCAGTTGATGTTCAAGGACCATGTTATCATCTAACAACATTCAAATATTCATGACCTGTGCTGCCTCTGGGAACCATATTGATATGAGTGACCTGAGATTATGGTGTTGCCTGGGTCTAGGCTGTAACCATGGGGATGTCAAGGTCCAGACTGCCACCAAGGGCCATGTCTTGGTTCATGATTTTGCTATAGGGGTTTTACTGTAACTGGGTCTATGTTAATATCTGTGGCCTGTGCTATCACCAAAAGACATGCTGATGCGTATGGTCTGTGCTGCACTCTGGGGCTATGGTAATGTCTGGACCCGTGGTGCTACTGAAGGCTATGTCTGGGTCCATAGATTTAATGTGGCTGCATCTGTGTTGATGTCAATGGCTCATGTTCCCAGTGAAGGCCGGGCAGATGTTCAAGGTCTATACTGCTGCCTGAAGTCATGCTGATGCCTCTGACCCCGGCTGCATGGGAGGTCCTTATCTGGGTCTATGAATCCTACTGCAACCAAGAGCTCCATTTGAGGTCTGTGCTACTACCAGAAACCATGGGGAAGTCATTTACCTGAAAACCATTAAGGGCAAATAAGCTACTATGGCAGTGACATTTATAACTGCTGATGAACAGTTGAGAAAAAGGAACATAGAATACTTCTGTGACTTCTCCAACTTTTACCACAACCCCTGGCCACCCAAAATAATAACATCCTAAACAGGAAGCCATCGAAGAGAACTCTTAAAACCTCTGATTGGTTTCTGAGGTGTCACCCTCCATAATAGATGGCTTCCCAGGGGTGCTGGAGGGGAAGAACTCAGTTCTGTTTAGGTGGGAGGGCTCTGCAAATGTATAGAAAACACAAATTGGACCCTTCAGCTTTCTCTGTGGAGGTCTCATAAGGGCAGGGGTCTGAACAGGGAAGAACTGGAAAACCAATGTGATTGGGGCATATGATGTGAAACTCCCAAAGAATCAATAAAAACATTATGTTGGAAAAATAAATAAATAATTTGTTAATACTATCTCTCTATATTTTATCACTTCAATTTATGTAAACTAATAAAGTGAGCAAGAAAAATGCACCACCTTTCATCAGATTTTTTTTTTGGAAAAATTTTTGAGATTTTTCCCTTTTACTCAATTCTATATGTGCATGTGTGTCTGTGTTGAGTATATGCCATGTGTATTAGTTACATTTATGTGTAATAACTAGAAGCCACTTAAAGAAGAAAGTTTATTTGAGTTTACAGTTCCAGAGGAAGATTCCATAAAGGCAGAAAAGGAGTGGCAGCAGGCACTAGAGCAGGAAGCTGACCAATCGATCATATCTTGTTTGCACATAGAAAAACCACAAGCAAGACTATCCAATCACAAAGCCCACCACCAATGATGTATGTGCTTTCTCCAGCAAGGCTGTGTGTTCCAAAAGTTCCAAAACCTCCCAAACTGTACCACTGACTAGGGATAAAGTGTTTGAACACATGAATCTGTTGGGACACTTAACGTTCACAACACGAGTGCAGGTGACTGTCCAGGCTGGAAGAAAGAATCAGATCCCCAGGATCTGGAGTTGTAGCATTTTATTTTCTGCTGCCCTCCCTCTGAAATAGGGTTTCTCTGTATAACAGCCCTGGCTGTCCCGGAACTCACTCTGAGGACCTGAAATTCACAGAGATCTGCCAGCTTCTGCCTTCGGAGTTCTGAGATTAAAGACATGAGCCTCCACTGCCCGGCTTTATCATGCATTTTCAAACCATACGTGGTGGGAGATGTCATCCTGTAAATATGTTTCTCTTATTGGTTAATTAATAAAGCACTGTTGGTCAGTAGAAAAGGAAGATAGGAGGGACTACAATACAAGGAGGAAAGAGGAAGTAGTAGGGAGGAGTCAGCATGTAAAGACTGGAGAGAGCAAAATGCGGGCCCCCTCTCTCTGGTAAGATAAGACCACATGGAAGTACTTCGATTAATAGAAATCTCTCTGGTAAGATAAGACCACATGGAAGTACTTAGATTAATAGAAATGTGTTAATAATTAAGACAGAGCTAGCCAATAAGAAACATGTAACACGCCAAGAAAATTGTATCTAATACGATGTCTCTGTGTGTTATTTGGGGCAGGCATGGCGGTGGGACTGGTGGTGGGGAAAAACTACTCCTTACACATACTTTTTACACATTTTGTTCTAACAGTATTACATCATGGACTAGAACAGCATGTGGCCAAATTTCAAAAGAGGTTAACGTTTTCTAAGAATTAGCACTCAATTGTCCTGCTTCCTTACTGTCTCTGGGGAATCATATATATATATGAAAAAAATATATATATATATATTCAACTGTTTTCCATCTATATCACTCCCAGTGGTACAGACAATGAAGGAATGTAATGAAATCACAGATTATCATCCAAATAGTCATTGTGGAATTTGTCAATTCTAAAACAGGAGTTCTCCCTCATAAGGCTTTTAACTCTATGAATAAAATAACATCCTCTTTATGTAAGACTAAATACCATATCTCTAGGCCACCACTATTTCAGCCTCACTCGGTGCTTCTATCCATTGGAAATTTCTTTCATTTTTTTTCCTTTTCTTTCTTTCTTTCTTTTTTTTTTCTTCAAGACACACCTCCAGACCATTCCCATTCAGGTGTCTTTATTTTTCCTTTATGCATTTTATTGAATTATTTTTACAGAGAAGTGCACAAAACACGGTGCTAGTACTTATTTTCAAGTGATGTATCCAAACATTAAATACCAACACAAAAATGGAAATTTCCATCACCTGAGAACCCCTTTTGGGTGATCTGCCTGTGCCAAACCCCAGACAGAGATAGCCTGTGACATGTAGTACTGGGGTAACTTCTACACTGAACATCCATCTTTAGAATCTCTCGGGAAATATATACACAACAGCAGAACTTTCCTTTCCAGAAACATTTGTCCATAGTAATCTTATGCAGTGTTCATATGACGCTGATATTGACTTGGATGGAAGTCCAAATCCAACATTCTGACACAGTATTTGGTGTCTTTTTACCTATCTCCCCACTTAATTTTAGGTGCCCGCCCTTTTGTTCCTTCTTTATTCTTTGAAAGATCTGGCCAGTGGTTTAACCTAGACAAAAGTTAATCCTAATAGTTAAATGTTAGCCACTGCAACCCTAAGACTTGCATACACATCATGTATGATTGCTATTTGGGAAAGAGCTGGGAGAACTACAAGTAATAATTAAATGACATTTCTTCTTTTATGAAATTATAGAATGTGTCTCTATAAACAAATAAAATGTTAGCATCTGGGTTAAATAATGCAAAGCAAGCTGTTCTCTTCACCCTGTACCCTTACCTACTCCAAAGTCATTTGCAGGCATCATTCCTAAGGAAAGCTGGCACACAGATGTATGTATCTTTGTGTTTACAAAAGCCACCATTATCCTCTGCCAGCAGATTGGCGTGTATGGAAATGCTAACTTCATTTTTAAAATAGGAAACTTCTTGAAAGAGCCATATTCATTTGCAAAACTTTCTGTTGCCAGATATTCAAAATCAGGTGCACTTGGCTCGGCCGCTTCTGACATACAAACAAAAGGTCTCGTGTATGACTAAATTTGACCTTTCCTGGCTGAGAACTCACCATATGCACTAAGCTAACATAGGTGCATGAGTTAGCAGGAGTGTAAACGGTATGGGTGTTTTCAGGGAATGGAGATCAAATGTGAGCCTCTTGGGGCTCCTTCTCAATATTCATAGGTGAAACATGTTCCACACTTAAATTTATTTTTCATGGATTCTGCCTTCTAGATACAATCACCATGTTTCTTTCTCAAAGTTCACCCCCCAAATCTTTCACCTATGTACAGGTTTTAATGAGTCAAGCAACAAAACAATCTTTCTTTTGGCAACTAAAAAAGGAACAAAACAAAACAAAACACTGTCTTCTCATATTTAGGATTACTTCAAATATCTTTTCATGTAATTTGGTGATTGCCCTTAAAGTCTCTTGAGATTTACTTTCTCAAAATTATATTTGACATTAAGATATCATTGTCTTACTTTCTGGTTTCTTTTAGGATGAAGATGTCACGCTTCCATGTCCTTCAGCTAATTTCATAGACTATCAAGCACCGTTTGTTTTTTCTTGCACATATTCATAATTAGAAATGTCCAGGAAGTCAATGAACTTCACTTGTCTTGTCAGAAAGCACACAGACTGTGAGAAGTGCATGATGAGAGCTGTGGTCTGATTTCCTGAACTTACTGAAGAATGCAGCTTTTTGTTTGTTTGTTTGTTTGTTTCCTTTCCTAGTAGACTTTGGAAGCAGAACATCTTATCCTTAAAGAATTCAAAATATAGTTATTGTTGAAGTGATGTTAGGTGATACTTTGTTTTCTTTGTAAACAACACACACAATATAAACCCCCTAAATAATTTAATTAATTCTTCACCCAGTGAGCCTATCTACTTACACACACACACACACACACACACACACACACACAACACACAACACACACTGCTGAACACATGGAGCTCCAGTCTTCATTGGAAAGAAGTTCATGGTTACCTGACTATTTACTGAACCACCACTGACTTCTCTGACCTGACATAGATAACTCATGACTAAGTGTATATAGCCTATGGCTTTCTCAAACCACATTTCTGATCCTCTTGCAGGTTGCTAAGGTCAATGTGTATTAACACAAAACACTCCAAAATAATCTCTTTGTCTCACTGTAAATGTTATTTGTTTCAGTGCTACTAAGCTATCTTGTTTGGTGTTGAGGCAAGAATGAGATTTTTCTGGGACTCACTGATGGAAGCTGGGAAACAAAACTCCTGCTGAAGAGTCTTGAGTGGACATAGCTACAAGCTCCTACTGTTCTCTTATGCCCATTGGCAGAAGATGCTTTTCTATGGGTGCCTTTCATCATACAAAGGTGGACAAAGATAATTAGAGCTGACCTAACAAGCCAAGATGTAAGAGGATCTTTTGTTGCTTGTTTGAAAGTCTTCATCTACTCAAGTGGTTTAGATATCGCGTGTTCCCTGATTATCATAGCTTCCTGTACTATGCATTATCAAAGCCCCTATCTGCATGATGAATCATGGGACTGTGTTTCCGCTCTGTTAGAGCAGGGAACTAAAAGTTCTCTTCTATTGCATCTAACATGTTCTTTTCCTCCTCACCACATGGTTCTTCCAAGCTTAGGATTTCAAATACCTCTCTGGGTCTTTTTTACTTATCTAATTTGCAATTTCCTCCTTTTGGGCATCCCACCAGCTGTAAGAAACAACAAACTAATAAATATTTCTATTGGCTAAGCTAACCTAGATCATCCCTCATAGGCATACTCAAAGCCATGTCTCCTAGGTGATTCCAGTTAACAGTATTAACCAGCATAGTGATGGAATGAAAAATGCTGCTATGAACGCACTTCACATGACTACTCCCTGCCTCCTGTCATAGTTTCAGGGAACTGACCTGACTAAAGACAGCAAGGGAGTAAAGCAATGACAGATGCAGGGATAGAAAAACTGAGATGGAGCCAACAGGCTCTCTAATGGAGAAACCACAGCATCCTAGAAGCTCAGTGTGTTTGTTATAGATAGCAGAACAAGAAGATAGAGTTATTACAGTTAAACAAAGAGGCAGGATTTATTTATACAGCTCACCAACTGTATGAATTTAACTAATCTCAGCAGAATCTGTCTCAGTTGGGGAACATTCTTCAGGTAATGAGCATCTGAGGGGGGAAAAGGTACACTGCCTACTCTGTCAACATTTGCACTCAGATCAAAGGAAGGCTTTGCCATCCCTCTGAGATCACACCAGTATGGGAAGGCTTTTCCATTTTCCCATGAGTCTGAGGCCAGTGTCTCCAACATGGCTGGGCCCACATCAACAATATACAATCATTCAGTACTTAGTTCACTTCTTCTACTCATCATAACTTCTAGTGTACACTGTCTATTTTACCATTGGTACAGACCAAAGAATATATCTGCTAGTGATAAGGTATCTATTGGGCTCAGAAGAGAGTTTTCTAGAATGAGTTAATAAAATCTGTAGTCTTACCAGAAGTTTCTGAATGTTGTTATTTTCTGTATTCCAGATTATTGTCATTTTAATGATTGTGTCATAAAGTCATAAGACATATTTCATTTTAATTTCCCTGATGGTAATAAATCAAATTTTTATGTATAATGGCTATCTTCTTTTGATGGCTTATGTGATTAGGATTTGCCCACTTTTCTTATTTATTTGAAAGGGGTTGGGAGACAGATCCTTTATCTATTTCATTTATTGTTGATATTTTCACTCTTTACCTTAATTTTCTACATCTTTTATGCATAGCTTATTTAAATGTTTAATTTCAACACACAACGTTCATCTTCTACACTCTTATACTCAAAATTCTTTTCCTATCCTAATGGTCTTTAAAAATATCCCATTATATTCCATTCCAACTGTTTTTTTCTTTTTGTTTATTTGTTTGTTTGTTTTTATTTTGTTTTGTATTTTGACTGGAGAGCTGTTGAGACAAGGTTTCTCTCTTTGGCTGTCCCATAACTCGATTTGTAAACAAAGCTGGCCTCAAACTCACAGAAATTGGGCTGCCTCTGCCTCCCAAGTGCTGAAACTAAAGGCATGCACGACTATCACCTGACCAAATATTTTCATTTTACCTTTTATTTTTATAGTGATTTTGGGGCAGTGTAATGGTCAAAATACATCATGACTTGTTTTTCAAGACTTGGTTAGAGAATGGTATTTTTCCTGTGTACATCCAAGTCTTTAGATAACCTTTTCAATAACAACATTGAGGAAATAACTTCCAGCTATATAGAAACTATGATCAACTCAACCTGTTACTCTAAATACACTTGGAGAAATTTAGCAAAACAGTATCATTAGCCAGGGAATGTTCTGTGCCCTTTCCACTTCTGTGGTATCTTCCACACAAGGTAGAAGAAAGAACAATCTTAATAGGACCTAATACAAAGGTTCAGGGTAAATAATTTAGAATTAACCCAGAAATTGTGCCATCCCTGAATGACAAGCCCAGCTTGGTAGCATCGCTGTGTTCCTTCTGCATTGTTTTACTGATGCTCATGAATAGATAAGAGCTCATAGAACACCAGAAATGAACCAAAAGTCTATAGAGGACCTGTGGGCTTTGGTTTACTATTTGCTTGTTCATTATTTTATTAACTTTTGTTAGTTTAGAAATCAAGCAACGTATAGGTTCTCGGTTCACAAAGGCATATTTTATGAATATTACATTTGTTCAACACTACCTAATGGAAGTATCTGCAATTACAAAAATGTTCTGCTGCTCAGTACTTGACACAGGAGACACTGGCCACTGTGGCTTTTTGCATTTGAAAGGGAGACTAAGAAACTGAAAGTATAACTTTATTCAGTTTTAATTAGTTGAGGTTTAAGCTGCAGTGGCCACAAGTTGTTAGCAACCACTGCATGGAACAACACAAGTCTACTTAATTCCCAAATGTGAATTTTTCACAGAATTATCCCCATGGCAAATGAATGAAAAACACTTTGGCAAAGACAGCACTAATCTTCCAAAGACTAAACACTTAGACAGCTTTGCAGTTTAATAACCATCTTCAATGTGAAACTGGAAGGAATATGCATCATGTTTTCATGCCACCACTGAAACTGGCTCACTCTATGACTTATTACCAGGACTAGTGCTTGCCACCAAATACAACGCTCTTTTGATAGCATAAAGCTAAGTTTGCAAGATGCTTGGCAGCGTTCTGACTGTGCATACCACAGAGTAATAATTAAATACTACTTTGACCCATGCTCTGTAACTTAGGCCCATTTTATATTTTTAGAAGTGTTCACCAGAGACTACTTGAAGAGAGACCCTATAGTTCTTAAGCTCTGAAGCAGAGGCTATATCACAAGTTGATGAACTATGAAAAAATCCACTTGGAATTTGTAAATACATTTTATGGATTCCTTATAAGTTTTTCTCTTACACCTTTCCCTGCCCCCACCCTTGACTTCACTCCCAGCGGATATAAACATGCAGGCCTGTTCCAAACATAAAAATCCTTGGTGTGTACTTAGAATCAGGGTTCTCCAGCTCCACATATATGAAAAGGGGTGCAGAGAAAATGTTCATCATTGTACCCCAAAAATTTACCCCAAATATCATACCACAGTCTTGGTGAGAAATAAAAAATGAAGTTCTATAGCAGACTCGAGGACTCAACAAATCCTTCAAAAATCACTGTCAACCTTGTTCCTTCCAGTTGCACTCTATGCTGAAACCAACCATGGTTCTCCTCAGTGTCACCCAAGAAACCCTTGATTTCACACAGCAACGTCCCTCACCAAATTTGCCCACGCTGCTCATTTGGTTGAAGGTTGTTAGTGGAAGAATTATTCACAGCATGCTTCCTCACCCACAAGCTTAATGAAAGGCCCTTGGTAATTGACAGTACTCTCTTAAGCAGAATAATGACAAAATTCACTTTATGAAGACATCCATCTCACTCCTACTCCTAAATTAACACAAAACATTATCAAGACATTGACATCCTCAAGTCTATCTGTCCACATCTACCCTGTCAACAATCCCCAGCATGGTAAGCCCTTAGTCAAGAATACATCACAAGGAGAAGGGGAGGAGAGGAAATCACTTGGGACTAGGAAGATTGAGTCAGGGGAGGAATAGATGAGAGAGAGACATAGAGAGAGACATAAAGAGAGAGAGATAAAGAGAGAGATCATAAAAGAGGAAGCTCGTATAGGTTTGAAGAGAAAACTAACTCTAGAGAAATGTTCAGAGACTTACAAGACTGACACCAACTGACAATTTGAGCAACAGTGGAAAGGCTACCATAAATGTCCTTCCCTGATAATGAGATTGATGACTAACTTATCCACCATCATAGAGCCCTCATCTAGTAGATGGAAAGAGAAGCAGACACCAACAGCTAAACACTGAGCTGAACTGGAATCCAGATGCAGAGAGGGAGGACAAAACCAGCAAACAGAAACCCACAGAGACAGCTGACGTGAACAAGGATGAGCTAATGGGCCCCCAGACTGATATCTGGGAATCCAGCATGGGACTGACTCAGATCCGCTGAACATTGGTCTCAGCTAGAAGGCATGAGCAGTCTAACAGACTTCAGACAGTGGAACCAGGATGTATCCCTGGTGCACAAATAGATTTTTGGAGCACATATCCCCATGGAGGGATACTCCCTTAACCTAGAGGCAGGAGGGAGTGCCTAGTCCCTACACCAAATGACTTGACAGATTTTGTTGACCCCTCCTGGAAGGTCCTACCTGTGGAGTTGGGGAGGGGGAGGATGGTCGGGAGGCATGGGAAGGTAGGAGAGAGGGAGGGAGGGAGAGGGAACTGGGATTGATAGGTAAAATAAGAAAAATAAAATAAAATAAATTAAAAAAGAATACATCACAAGTAAATTAAGGCAGGAGAAAGAATTCAGAATGCAGACCTCATCTAGTTGCTCTGCACTCATGAAATGTTTGTCATTTTGACTCTTTTCTTGCCACTTCTACATGGAATGCTAACTCAGGGAAGCATGGGGTGCCATCTAAGGGCTAAAGCCTATGCCAAAAATCTGCAGCTGGTGAAATTATGATTAGTTATTGGCTTTTTTAAAAGATATGATATATGTCTGGCTGTTTTCTACTGTGATAACAGACTTCCACTGATTTTCTGAATTGTAAATAGAAGTGTTGAGTCCATGGCCATGCAGTATGCAGTCTGATATCTAGGGGACAGCATATGGTTAAAGCCATGGTACTGTGCCATAGAGGAGTGGAAGGCAATCAAGAAAGTTGGACATGAAGAAAACAGAAGAGGCCAAATTCATATCACAGCCACTCTCAAGACAAATAACCCGTTTCTTGGGTAATAAAACTGATCCGTTCATGAGAACAGACTAACAAGTTAACTACCTCTTCAAAGTCTACTTCTAGTATCTTGGCAGCCATCAAATTTCAGCAAAGATTCTTCAGGGGACATTCAAACTATAGGAGTATAAAATCACATTCTTATTTTGGTAAATATTTCCTGGAAATAAAAGAATTGTGGGTGATTCTGGACCTTCCAGACCCTGGAATTTTCAATCTAAAATTACTTTACCTGAAGCTACATCACAGGCATTGTCACATGGGTACTGCCAGAACCTTCAAACCCCAAGACCTCCCACAAAGATTTGGTTATAATTATCTTCATAGTTCACTTTTTATATTATTTTTTTTTACTTTATTTTATTCTGGAAAAGAGCAAGGAAGTAAATATGGGAGGAATGTCTGCCTTAATTAAGGAAATAAGCAACTTGAAGTAAAACTAATCCTCTGTTCCATGTGCATGATGATAGTATCAGATGAATTATTACAAAAGCAATATGGAATAGTAGCTTTTATATATCAAAAATGTACTTTCAGAGATGGAAAGCAGAAAAAACATTCCATTCATAGCAGCTGCCCCAAACTTTAAGGCCTAGGAACATACCTACCCAATACCATAAAATTTTCTAGACATCAAGAGTCAATGAAGAGTCAGTCAACAAATTCAAAGATGATGCTGGATGATGAAAAAACTTCCATGTTCCTTGATTGTCAGAATAACTATAAAAATACCCACATGACCAAAGTTAATCTACAGATTTAATATAATGCTCCAAAAGTTCTAAATTAATTTTTCTTCGATTAAAAATAATGAAAACAAGAATCGATAGGGGAACCACAAAAGACTATAAATAGCCAAAGGAATCTTAAGAAGGACACACAATGATGGTATCACAATACTGAATCTCAAACTATAGAACTACAGTGATAAAGAAAACCTAGTACTGGCATTAAAAACAGGCGGGAAGGACTTGGATAAATAGCTCACTGGCTAAGTGCATAGGCTGCTCTTCCAGAGGACTCAGGAGTTCCATTCCTAGTAGCCACAGGGTAGCTTACAACCATCAGTAACTCCAGATACTCTTTCTGGCTTCCACAGGCACTGAGTATGCACATGGTGCACAGACATATGTGCAAGCAAAATACTCATACACATAAAATAATTAAAATAGTAATAAATAAAAATAAAGAGACAGATAAATCAATACAATGGAATTAAGTACATAGAAGTAAACCAACAAAGTTGTAGCCACCTATTTTTTTGACAAAGAAGGAAGAAACATGAAGTATTGATCAGTGATGCTGGTACAAATGGATAGCCACCTAAAAAAAAAATGAAAATGCATATCTTTCACTGTAAACAAAAATCAATTTGAAGTGGATCCAACACTGTACTTTTACATTTATAACACTGAAACTGGTAGAGGGAAAGACAGAAAATTCTTTTAAGACATTAGGATATGTAAGAATTTTTGAGACAAAAGCTCAACAACACAAAAACTAGTTAGAAGTATCAACAGAGAGAGCTACAAGAATTTAAAACATTTTACACAGGAAAAAGAAATACCATCAGAGAAAAACAGACCACAGAATAGGTGAAGCTCTTGGACAGCTATGATTCAGAGAAGGTGCTACTCTCCAGAATTTACAAGGAACAGCAAAAAATAAATACTAAGGTAATGGATAATCAACAAATCAGCTGCTTAAATGAACAATGTTTAACAGAAAGAATAAAAACAGCCAGTAACTATTTCTTTAGGTTGGTTAAAAAACCCCTCATCATCAGGGAAATGTGAATGAAAACTACTTTGAGATACTACCTCACCCTAGTCTAAACGGCCATCACCAAGAAGTATGTCAGCAATTACTGATAAAGGTGACTAGAAAGAGGAATTTTACACAGTGCTGGTGGGAGTGAAAATTAATAAAGCCAACATGGAAATCAATATGGAGGCTTATAAAAAACCACAAAGGTGTAAGAAGCATATGGCCAGCTAGGTATTCCTCTCCTGAACATAGACCAGAGAACTCCACAACCTACATAAAAATATCTGTGCATCCATGCTTATTGTTGTTCTATTTATGATAACAAGAAAATGAAACCAACCTAGATGTCCATTAATGGACAATGAAAATGTGGTACATACACAAAATGAGTATTATTCAGATGTAAAATTTTCAGAAAAATTATGGACTTTGAGTATATAATACTAAGCAAGGTCACCCAAACATCACATTCAGATCTTAATGTATATAATGTATACACATGTTTGTATGTAAACAGGGGTAAGTGTATAGCATTTAGAGATATCAAGAGTATGTAATATTGGGTGATAAGAAAGGACAGAATGTAAACAAAGACATATATGAGTCATGAAAGGGATACAGAAATACTTGTTTTTGTAGTATCAAGTGTGTCATAGTTTTTTTCTTCTTTTCTTGTAGTAGATGTGTGAATACAAAACAAAACAAAAAACAAAAAGAAACTGTAATTGGCTGAGCATGGTGGTACTTGGGAGGGGAGACAGAGGCCGGTGCATCTCTGTGAGTTCAAGGCCAGCCTGGTCTACAGAGAGACAGGGAAAACCTGTCTACAAATAAACAAAAATAGAAACCCTGTAATTGATAGTGGAAATGTCAGACCCTAAGTGAAGCTCCAGGGATCCAGAATGGCCATTTTAACTACATGAAGGTCCATGCATAGAGTTTGGTCCTGGGCCAGTGTTTGCTTGAGTGGCTAGCTAAATGTAGCTGTGTATATTACTAGTAAGTACATCCCAATCAAGTTGTTTTTTTGTTTGTTTGTTTTAATATTTAAAAAAATCAGAAAATAACAAGGAAGGGAGATCAGATAGACAGAGGGAGTTAATTAAAAGTTACTTTCACATTAATTCTGTCTTAATGAAGAAATTTACCACATTAAAGATTATGCTATATTTCATGTGCACTTGACACTAAACGATGAATAACTAACTGCACTTTCATAGCAGGCTTTTCTACATTAGATTTCTTTTAGACATAGACAAAGTTCCCAAAATACTCTTACACATTTTACTTCAAACAAGTCAGGCATACTTATAAGGTCATGTGAATTACATCTAACATTGAATTTTCCCTTCTGTTTCTACACCCAATCTCTGCTTAGTTCCTTTGAAGGCGAGGCAAGTCTGGCATCTAATCTCTGTAGTCTACAATAAGTAGATAACCATATGTGTCAAGATAGATTTCTGATATTTACCTAACACTCTTAACTTTTGAAAGTCCTGGTTGAAACTGTGTGTACAGTCAAACATCTTCTGGAATCACCTGATGTCATTCCGTGGGGTCTTTGATTTGATGTCATTAACACATTTTTATCTCAGTGACGTTTTAGGACCGCTGTTTCTGAAAGTGATGTGACTCAAGCGAGGATGGTAAAGGTTTTTCTACAGACAGTTCTTAGAAAATTTTCAGAAAGAAAGAAATTGTCTTATCTTTTTAGAGTTTGCTCCAGTGGAAAAAAAACATGTGCATATTTCAAATAATAAAGCCCCAAATGAGCTCACACTCTGTTTCAGACTCTGCATTCATCCAAGAAGTATGAGTGTGAGAGAAAGGATAGCAACAAAGAACTCATTGACAAAAACTGACCCAATTTTTCAGACATGCTAGAGTAAATAAGTACCACCCTACCCCACTTCTCCCTACTTAGTATTTCATGTGGCCTTATGATGGAGGGGTTCCCTCTTTCGGATCAGTCATGGCAGAGACTTAAGTACTTGGTACCGCACCTCAACCCGAACCAGTTTATCTCTGTAAGATTGATTTCCAGAGAAATAAGAACAGATCTCTCTGGGCAGACTCACAAAAACATTTGCCACAGTTTATTTGGGAGCAGACTCGACTCTCAGTGTCTGGTAACAAACAGTAAAGTATCGTAGAGTATGTGTCTCTCTTCCTGCCTGTTGCTGATTGTACTTTCAGACATATCCTTCTTTAAAGAAAATGAACTCAAGGTGTGTGGCATGCTCACTCTTTTAATATGATAAGTCATTGGTGTATTATGGGATGTGAGGCAGACTAAGAAGTCTTGGCCCTTGCTAGGATGCTGTGGGTGAGATGGCTAAGACTGAAGTGGTCTCTGCATAGTGCTTGTTCCCTGGGAGCCCTTTCTCTCCTCACTCTGTATTTTCAAGTTCTCCTCCCTTGTAATATAGCATAAGAGATCTAACTTTTGAATGGTTCTCATCATATCCCAAAACATGTACCCAAACAAATTCTGATTTAAATTTAAAGCACAAAGGAAAAAATGGCATTCAATAATTTAAGTTTCATTGCAGTCAACATGTCTCTGAAGTCATTTATAGTCAAAACAGATGCGTTAGTTTCAAGCAGAAATGGCCCCTGATAATCCCGAAAGATATTTTTAAGCAAATTCAATTACTTATAGCAATTATAGAAAATAATACTTAATCAAGGTGCTATACTTATGTATATCAGCAGGTGCTCACGGCAGAAATGAGGAAAGACAAATAAGCAACAAATGTATTCATAATGCCTAAGTTATCTTGTTTATACATTCAGGTTAATAGCTGTGGATCAGTTATTATCTTATTTTGTTTTAGGAATTATAAACATAAATTGTGTAGAGATAAATAGACAAGAGAAGCATAGGAAGATAAATAAACCTATAATTCCTCAATTACTAACTACTGTGTGAGAAACAGACCAAACATACATTTTTAAAATGTAATCAATGAATTATGTGGTGGCTTTAATGAGAATGTCCTTATTTGTTTGCATACTTGTCCCCATTTGATGATACTACTTCTTGAGAAGGATTAGGAGTTGTGGCCTTATGGGAGGAAGCATATCACTGGGAATAGATTTAGGATTCGAAGACCCCGACCACTCCCAGTGTCTCTCTCTCTCTCTCTCTCTCTCTCTCTCTCTCTCTCTCTCTCTCTCTCTCTCTCTCTCTCTGCCTTCTACTTTGCATCAACATAGGAGATCTCAGCTGTTCCTGCTGCCACTCCTTCGCTATGCCACAGAGACTCTAATACTCTGAAACCATAGTCCAATTAGATGCTCTGTTTTTAAGTTGCCTTAGACATGGTATTTTTGTCTCAGAAACAGAAAAACAGCTGATACAAACTGTATTGCCATGCATCTGATAGCCAACTAATTATTTTTTGTTTTGATTTTTCTAAAACAGAGTAGTATTGGTGATGGTGACTGGTGGTAGTAATTCTGTTCTTGGTGGTGATCTTAGTGGTGGTTATGCTAGTAGTAGTGGTGTGGTGGTAGTGATGGTGGTTGTAGTTTTGCTGGTGGTGGTGGTTGCTGTATAGTGGTTGCTGTGTAGTGGATGGTGTGTGGTGCTTTCACTAACACCACCAACATTATGAGAAGTACAAGCAAATGCCAACACTGCCCACTACAACCATCACCACCACCAACACTACTACTACCAACAACACAACCACTACAACCTCCACTACAACTAAAACCAACAATACAACAACAACCACTACCACTACTGCCACCAGCGCCATCTCCTTAGTTGTCCTGGAACTGGCAATATAGACCAGGCTGGCCTTGAGCTCACAGAAATATACCTGGCTCTGCCTCCAGAGTGCAGGAATTAAGGGTATGCACCACCACTGCCCAGCCTAATTGTCTAATTTTATTTTATTTTTTTAAAATTTATTTTATATAACAAAGTCCATTTAAATGAAAACAAACATTTATACACAATATTTGGGAATTTGGGCGTTGTTCTTTCCAAACTACTTCCTGCTGGTAAGGGGCACTGTCATAGGGGATTTGAAGAAGATTCAGAAATCCTGGCTGTGGTCTGTAAGGCTGCTTTCTCCAGCTGTTTTGAATGGAGGATCACCTCATACGTTTCAGGTGGTCTGGCTTGATCAAACCACATTAGTCTGGAAGGAATCCACATCTTTTCATTTTCTGTGGAAACAAAAATAGAAATCCTTTTCCCCAGTAACTTGTCCTTCAACTTAAATTTTGGAGTCAAAGCATATTTTTTTAATTTAATTTATTATTTTACATGTCGGTCCCAGTTCCCTCTCCCTCCCTCCCTTTCTCCTTCCCTCCCTACCTCCCAAAATTGTCTAATTTTAAAAATAAAGTTGAACTCTCTAAGCTCCAAAGGAAGATTGAAGAATTAATGTAATTCTAGTCAAAAGGTATTTCTTAAATTATGTTTCTTGATCCATCTTCTAAAATAAAGATTATTCAAAATTTTTAACTTATTTCACACTCAAGTACAAATATTAGCTAATGTCTTCCTAAGTCACTCAACCTCAATTATGGAGGTTCTTTGCTTTGGATCATGCCCTACTCTGCTTCTCATTTAAGCATTTCTGTTTTGTCTTCTTCCCACTCATTCTTAATTTGTTTATCTGAAATTAGAGGCAGCAAGTTTAATCCTCCAAAGGTATATGCTTTTGATATTAAGGAATGATATTTTATGTAAATTCAAATTGTATAATAAGAAACAGAGAAATTGACAGCTCCAGAAGCAGAAGACACAGGGCTACGGAAAACGGTTGCCTCTAATCTTAATGACTGAAAAGACTGTGCAACTTATTTGTGCAAAACAATATTTTTTAACTAATAACAAATACAATAAGATACTGATTATGGTTAATTTAGCAGATTAAATGAAAGCATGTGTATAATTTGAAGATCCTGGATGCTAGTTACTTCTCATCAGCCATCAAGAATAACTTACAGGCTTCAGTGAATTGGCAGCTCATATGGTTTTTTGTCTTATAGTTCTGTTTGTTTTGTAGCTACTGAGAGAAATTTACAGATAATAACCATGCTCATTTCAGGTATGTGGATATGTTATATATAGAAAAAATATGTTTAGATAAATGTATTTAATTTTGTGACTAATGTTACCCCATATTGAAAACAGAGAACAATCCCACTATCCCCTAAAGTTTCAGGAGTCTCTACACAGTCAATTGGCAGCCTCAGCCCAAGGCTCTAGTCACCATAATCTTCTCTTTGCCTAAACCATTTTTCTCCTCCAGAAATCACACACAAACTAAGTATGTGCTCCTTGAATCTGGCTTCTTGTGGTCTACATAATGCCTGTGAGATTCATTTGTGGTCTTCCTTTTTATTGAAAAAACATTCTGTCTTAAGAAAACAGAGTGAGGCTATTATGAATGAAAATACTATGGTAATTTATTTACTATTTTTGCATAAATATATAATTTTGTCCCTATAAGAGTAAATATTATGGAGTGGTGGCATTGAACACTAACTACAATGCTTACTTGTGTGAGACACTGCTAAACTCTTTCTCTAAAGGTCTCTTACATTAAATATTTCTACTAGTCATGTGAAAGAAAGTATTCCACTTGGACACACTCTTCTTAGCTGTTGGCATCCCAGTAGCACAATCATTTTACTGATGGTTTTGCCAATTGACTATTTGGGTATTATTCTAATGCTGTTGTCCTAATCTAATCCACTATTGTGTTCAGAGAGCTGTCTTCTAATTTATGGAATAATGAATTCGAACACGTTTTATCAAACATCTGTATTACAGATATTCTTGTCTAGTCACTGGCCTGACATTTTATTTTCTTAGTGATATCAGTAAAAGAAGATATTAATAACTTTTATGAAATCGAATTATGTTTTAAGTTTCATCCTTTCAAATCTTTGCAGGAAATCTTCACCTCTCCCACTTTTATGACAATTTTCAAATTTTTTACACAAAATTTATATCTCCATTTCTAACACCCTTTTGAGTAAATATATATGATAGATATGTCACATTCCATTCTGATTCCATATAGTTATTAATTATGTCAATGCCATTCTTTAAACAAGCTATTCTTTCGATGTTCAATTCTCCTAATACTTTTGTTGAAAATCAATAAAATTTATCTGTGAATGTATTCTATTACTTTCATAAACTTACATGAATACACCAACAGTGTGGCTTTCTGGTTGATACTAAATTGAAGTACTTTAAGTTTCCAAGGTTATTCCTTTTGGAACTATGTTGGCTCTGGGTTTTTGGAAATGTCATGTACAGTTTGGAACAACTACAAATTTCCATGGTGCAAAAAAAGGAAGCCCACTGAGATGTTAATGAGAATTGCACCAAATTTGTGACTCAGTTTGGGGAGAAATGATGTACTGCTATGATGAGTCTTCCAACCCAGAAACTAGGTCACGATATAAATTTAGGACTTTAATCAATTTAATATAGCAATGTTTTATAGTTCTATCATATACATGTACTACATATTGTATTATATTCATTCCCAATAATTCCAGTTTGTAGAATAATGCAAATAATGTTTGATTATTATTATTTAACACTTTGTTTTTAAATACTGAGCTACTTAGTGTTTTGTAACCTTAATGAACTTACTATATAAGTCACTTTTCCACCACTATGACAAAATACCTAACAAAGAACTTCGAAAAAGAAGGTCTTCCTTTGGCCCCAGTTTTGGTGGTTTTTTTCCATTGGCACATATCTCTGGATTTCCTAGTCTGTGGTGAGGGAAGGAGTCTATGGCAAAGCAGAGATGCTCACTTCATGGAGCCCAGAATGCACACAGGATGAGCTGAAAGTAAGACATACCCCACCTAGGCCATGCCCATTGGGACTGCCTAATCCAAGTAAGCTACATGTCCCAATTTCCACTGTCTCCCAATAGTACAATCAAATGAATCAATCCATGAAGCTTATTGAAGAGTTTGGAACTCTAATGATCTGATCATTTCATATGGCAAGAAAGGATTAAAGCAAGAACCCTCAAGATATAATTCAGATTCAAGCAATAACATTCATCTATGAGTTCTAGTGGTATTTTTATATACTGCTTATGATTTTTCACATGCATTACCATATAACAAGTAATCAAAATGAATGGGAACTCTTCCTTTGTAATTTATATGTGTGCTGTTTCACATCCTTCCCCTTCACGAACCAGGTGGAAGAGAAATGTGGAATATGGACACCCCCTTGCCTTGTTCCAGTTCTAAGGAAGCCACAATTTACCATTAAAGCATATTAGATGTAAAGGTCTGCATATATTTTTAATAGAGTTAAGAAATATCCTTTCTGTTTCTACTTTACTGAGATGTTCTTGAGAGGTACTGGTTCATTCATTTGTTTGTTTTACTAAACTATTTCCAAATGCTTTTCCAAAATCTATTGATTCATATACACATAGTTTTCCTCTTTGATAAGTGTTAGTTATAGTGGACTCATGAGTTTGGAAGTGTGATTTTCTTTTTTATTTCTCAAAGGTTTATATTAGCCTAGCATTCTTTCTTCCTTAAGTATTTGAGATAATTTAAGTCAGGAGTTTTCTTAGTGAGAAAGTTTTCAGTAATAGGCACAAACCATGAATACATATAAGAGAATTTACAATTATTGCTTTTAAGTAAAAAAAACACATTATATTATCTTTCAAATAACTTTGCATTTTGACATGGAAATCAAACTAATTGACATTTGGTCAATAACCAATATTCCCCTATTTTACTTTGAATAATAATAAGACCTAGAATTATCTCCTTTCTTTTTTTGGTCACTTATATAATAATCGTGTTGCTCCTCTTCATTTCCCTGATTGATCAGGTTGGTAACTGCTGACATTTTAAAAGATTTTCCTCTTGGTTTAGTTGATACTATGTGTTTGTTTATTTTATACCCCAATGTTCTAGTTTCCTTCAATTGTTTTCATTTCAAGATGTTTTTATTTTATTACTATTTTTGTCAAGTTTAAATAATTGCTCTCATAGATTATTTTTTAAATAGAATTTACAAGTATTCTTAAATCTGACTTTCCTATATGCTACATATTTTTATCTCATGCTCTCATCACTATTCAGTCTTAATATTTTATAATTTACCTTCGGATATTTTCATTACCCCATGTTGCTTTACTTACCACTTACATTTCATTTAGTTCTACAATTTAGTATGATGATTTGGGGAAATATTTATTCTCATGTCAGGTGGAGAAGATGCTGCATATAAGTTAGGCTATGGCAGTACTCTCCAAAACTTCATACCTTAAAATGATGATATTAGGAAGTAGATCCATTGGGATTAGATCATGCATCAAAAATGTCTTTGTTTCTGCCTCTAAGTGAGAGCACAGCTAGAAAATATAAAACACAGAGCGGAATCTCAGTATCATCATTTTCTGAGTGTGCTGCCACCTTGGTCTTGGACTGTCCACATGATGTGGACATGATGTGAAATCATTTTTGAGCTACCCAAACTAGTAATCTGTGCAGCCTGAATCTTCAAGGCAAACCTGGTTTATTATCTTCTTCAAACTAGATTTTCTACATACTTTTTAAATTCTGTTCTGTTTTATGACCTTTTGTTGGCTACTGTAAGAGTTGAAATCAGGCTTAGCATTTGTGAAGCTAGCTTCTCTACAACTTGTTTCTCTTCTATTGAAAAATGTAATTGGAGTTTGGAAATCAACTATGATGGTGGATTCATTCAATTTTTCTACCAGGTTTTCTTTGAGTACCTCAGAGACATTATTTTGTATGTAATAGGAAGTGGATAATTATCATGATGCCTGTTTATCATTATGAAACAGTTTGTTATTTTTTTGCATTTTTTTTCTTTTCATAGGGAGTACTTTTTCATATTAGTATAGTTTCTTCAGAATTCTTAAGAGTAGTGCCCATGTAATATATCTTTGAGCATCCTTTTGCTGTGAATCTCTCTTTGTCTGTTTTGTGTTCCTTACAGAAGGGACACTGTTTTCCTTTCATCCCCAGCCTGTAAACTATTTAGGAGTCATTACTGGACCTTAAACAAGAAGGAACTGAACTGAAAATCAATGACTTTTCTTCACCACATGTCAAGATTGTAGGCCAATTGCCACTTTATCATTTCAACAGATGAACTTAGAGTCACACCCAAAATAGTCTTCCTTTTAAAATCACAGCTTAAAAACTCGGCACTGGTACATGTGGTTACTTTATAATTTTAAAGGAAGGCTTAAGAGTGATTTTACATTAACATAATAGGAACAAATTTGCAAAGAACCTCCCTCAACAATTTGTGGTATTCACCCTGTCCCCAAGAATATCAGTGAGTTCTCATAGAAAAGATATTATGTAAGAGGTTAGCTCTGGCTGTTGAGAAAAGAAATCATTGTTGATTATGTCTAGAGAACTATCCACAAGAAAACCATCCTCTTAAAGGAAAAGACCTCACTGGAGCTTGAGCCCCACTTTGGGAAAGCAATCCTATTGCTGACAACAGCCTACACCTTGGCTGTAAGATTCAGAGATATCAAGCTGCAATTTAGTTGGAAGTTTCCTCCATGATAGTTGGCCTTTTTTGTGCTGGAGAGTTCTTTGTGGGCTGCTGTGAAAGAGAAGACATTAATGGTTTTACCTAGCTATGAAGTCCCCATTGGCACCACCATTTTAGGAATAACCAACCGCACTAGTATTGGATTTGAGGCCTGCTAAAGGAAAGCAAGTATGTCTCATACTCTGTATACCTGATCAAAAACCAAGAGCTGTAAATGTCATAAGGGAAACTTACTACTGTTGTTTAGCTAACTTATCATAGGGACAAATTTTCTTCTAAACGTTGTATTTATACCCATAAACAAATGTTCTCAGCCTTAATTAGAGAAGCTTCTCTTTGTGGTGGATAGCTGGTGAATGCAGAGAATCATAGCTGCTCAGTGTTCTGAAGGAGTTGAGTGTTCAGTTCCGAATGGGACATTTATACCACTTGGTCCAAAGCTTACAGAACATCATAAAAGAGAGACTGGAAAGAATGTAACAGCTAGAAATAGGAAGAGGAGCTGCAAAACATTATCTCCAGGACAAGTATGATCTCACAGCTGTTGCAGTTCCTTGTACTAGACTTGCACAAGACTAAGCTAGTCAACATTCAATCATGACCTTGACCCTTCTGAGACCCTTCTGAGACCCTTCTGAGACCCTTCTGAGTGACTTATGAGTCTCCATGCTGACTGATCAGAGCACAAACACTTCCCTATGTCTTCAGCTTGTTGCTACTTCATTTTTCTTTTCCTGAGCTTGGTCAAGTTCCTCTCTATATGTATACAACCGGGGTTCAGTAAAGGCACAAGTACACTGCCTTTGACCCTGGTCTTCTTTCTAGAACTCTGCTTTTTAACTTCCAGATAATGCAGCCTCCTTGAATTCCTTGAGATTCCCATCTGCTCTGCTTGAGAACTGCCTCTTTGAGTCTCATTCTAAAATGTGCCTCCAGGCAGGAAGCCAGGTGATGGCTGTGTAGAATTCAGTTCATTGTTTTCCTTTGTCTGGATCCATAGCCTCGCAGTGTCTGTAGCCCAATGCTTAATAGCCATTGCTTCATACATTCTACCCTGTTTTCTATCATATATGTTTGACTAAAAAGTAAGATTGTTTTCTCAGGCTTTCATGGCCAGAAGCAAGAACCCAATAAAAGCCAGAAGCAAAAACCCAACAAAAGCCACCTGGGTTTTTTCATTAACACATCACAACAAAATAATGCTAATACTCAAAACAATGATGGTGATACAGCACTGGGAATGTATTAGGTAACATGAAAATACCTTTAAAAATTATTTCTTAGGGGTGAGGAAATGGCTCAGTGGATAAAGCATTTGCTCTACACATACCCACAAAATGCTGAGCAGATATGACAGTCACCAACAACTGCAGCACCTGGTAGGCAGAATCATGTTCTCTGGAGGACTGATGAACTCTCAAGTTCAACAAGAGACCAAGTCTTGATACATAAAGTGGAGAGCCAACAAAGAAGACAACTGATGTCCACTTTGATCTCCTAAAAGCACACATATACACATGAACATTCAAAAACAACACATATAACATAAGGACAAATAAATAAAATATTTCTTTTGTTCACAACGAGGTAACACTATGAAGCAGAAATTTTAAAATGGCCCTGAATTCGGAGGATTAGAGCAGATAATAGCAAATGCACACCAAGGTCGAAATTCGTTTCTAGTGGGAATGCAATGTGGTTTAGATCCTTGCATGTTGCATCAGCAACTCCTACAAAACTAGACATTCTTACCATGCAAGTTATCACTTGTTTGCATTTATTAAAAAATATTAAAAGCCACATACAGTTGTCTGTAGGAGTTTTATTTGCAATTACCCAAAGTTGGAAGCAGCGAAGATGCCCTTCAACGAGTCTGTGAAAAAAATGAATTAGGTCACATACAGAGAATGGACTAAAATTCAGTAAAAGAAATGAGCTACTAAACCATGAAAACACACGAGGGGATCATAAAATATAAATAAAAGAAATCAATCTGGAAAGGCTATTTAGTGGATGCTTCCAATAATATGACATCCTGAAGTGATGAAATGCAACTGGTTGGGGCGTGGGCAGGGGCTTCTGGGGAGGGAGGATTGACTAGATAGTGCAGAAGTACAGAACAGAGAGAACCCTATGTCTGAGGCTTTAACAGTAGGTAATTGTCCAGAAGCTCACATAATGCACAATGCCAAAGATAGACACTAATGTGAATTATAGACTGCATAATAATGATGTATCCTTGTAGATTCACTTATTGTTACACATATACTGCTGGTTGGGCATGCTGACCATAGAGGAAGTTATGTGTCCACAAAGGCAGAGGCATATGAGAAAACTTTACCTTCTGACTCACTTGGTTTTGATCCTAAAATTGGTCTAAAGTTAAGATCATATTGAGACAGAATACTAGATATTCATTATTAATATCACTTTATAGGTGTGAAAATCTTTGGAGAAAAGAAATTTCTTGGCCAAGATTACACAACTCACATGCACATATTTGTAAATCATACTATTTTCTCATCCAATAATCTCACTGTGACACTCCTGGCAATGACTTGGTTCTGTAATCTACAGGATCTTATGGCTTCTTCATGTCAACAGGAATGATGTATTTCTTAATTAAGGTTATACATGTTAAATTTATTTATTGCTCAGGCCTTTAAAAATAAAGAAAATTTAGAGGTGACAGAGTAGTAGACTAGAGAGAGAGAGAAAAAAAAAGTAATCAATCAATAAAAGCCCTTCAATTTCTCTCCCATTTGGACTGGGAGACTGTGTATTCCAAGTCATAATCAGATTAAGTGACATTTGTAACTGTAACCACAAATGTGGATACTAAAATTACCAAAGTCTAAAAAGCCTAGTGAAGCACCTGGGGCAGAGATCTACTTCTCTATCTCAAAGACATTTTGGTACTAGACTAATGTTCTCTATCCTAAGAACATTTCAGTCTAAACTTCATGTAGACTTAAAGAACTGGGAGGGAACAGAACATTAGTAAATCTAGGTCTCAGTTCTGAAAAAAAACTGTCTGCTATGTGGTGATGAGTCACAAAGGGGCAGCTGATGCTGAGGGAATGAATGCAATTGTCATTATCAATGAATGACTAGAATGACCACAATAACACAATGGCTTAGGAACACAGAAATCCATTCACTGCTGAAGTGAGACTGTGTATGTACACAAACTGCTGCCTTCTAGATTATTCTATTATCCTCCTCACTCCATAACTAATCACCTGCAACTAACTTCAGGCTTGAAACTTTTAGTCGCTGGCGGTGAAGTTTGAAGCAGAAATGACACAAGCAGGCTTTTTGGAAGCTGCATTGGCCTGAGGAGGTTATTCCATAAAAGCTACCAATGGGAGGTCTGATCATCACAGGATAAAGGAGAGTGTACTTATCACTAAACTGAATTTTAAAGGTTTTCCTTTTTTATCTTTATTTTTACTATAGCCTCATTGATAACTAACATATAAGCTTAAATTCATACACTATGTGAGCACTCACATAAACATTTACATGACTAAAAATGATATCCTTAAAAGTTGGTGTGGAGGGATGGCTAAGTAGTTAAAAGTGACTCCTGCTATAGGACTCAAGTCCAATCCCCATCATCTCCATAGGGCAGCTCACAACTGCCTGTATTTAATTCCAGTTTCAGGGACCCCACTTGCTTCTGTGGGCACTGGAAGGCATATGGTGTCCCTAAACATAAACACACACACACACACACACACACACCACACACACAAAATCTTTAAAAAATACTCTATCCATAATTAAAATTAGTAGATTAAACCACTGTGCTATAAATTCTTTTATAAGCTATGATTTACACAGTTTTTATTTAAGGTTCACCTGAAGGTGGAAAAATGCTTGTATAAGTCACAAAAAATTGAAAGGTAAAGTTTAAGTAGGAGAGTAATTTTCATTTCATATATTGTAAAAACTATTTCTACATTAATATATTCATAATAGCATATTCATGAAATTAAGCATGTTAAATACTGTTTGTACATGTAAAAATGTATTTCTTCTAATTACCACAACAGATAAATGAGGTAATTAATTCCTAAAACATGTCAGGTGTGTAATTAGATGCCTGAAATGGCCAACTGATACAATTAAGACAATGTAACTTTCCTTCGTGATTGCTGTGAGTGCGTTCATATTTCATGTTTATGTTTTTATATTTTAAGTCATATTGCATATAAAACACAGTAAATTTACCTCTGCAGAGAGACAAACTTGCTTGCAAAGCTACATTTCCATGCTGAGGACTGTAGTTCACAGATTTAAATGTTTGCTCTTCCCTTCTCACACTGCTGGACACCTGATTTATGAAAAGTGACATTTACTAAGTACCATGGGATAGTGAATTAGTTATTTTGGAAGTCATTGTGATCAAATACCTAACGGAAGAATCTTAAGACAGAAAAGGTTCATGTCAGCTGACAGATTTCAAATCATAATAGCAAGAAACAAAGCATCAAGAATGACATCATCCATTGTGGCAATTCACATCACAGCAGTTGATGAAAACATGGTTCAGATCCAGGAGGAGATAAATTCCTCAAAGGCATTCCCCTGATGACCAGGCAGGGACCACCTCCTACAGCTTCCACAGCCTTTAAAACAGCACCAGGATAGAGACAGAACATTCCAAACATGAACTTGTGAGAGACATTCCAGGTTCAGTTCTTAATAGGAAAATTGCATGGATCATAAGAGTTCATAAAGGTAGTACTGATATAAAAACACAACGATCGCCACAAAGGTTTTTATTATTAACACCAACTATAATTTTGAGCTATAAGAGATCATTTATTTTGCAGACAAATATAAGTGACTTTGGATCAGGAACACAGATTTAGGTTACCTTACTTTCTATTTTCCAATCTAGTGAGAATTTTATAGTAACTGAACAATGAAAACCATAAATAAAATCACACTTTAAACATAGTGGTAAAAATATTAAGTAGGCAGTTACAGCAAGAGGAACACATCTCAGCTACGGGGGTCAGATGCTATCTGGTGATGCTCTTAGTCTGTTCTTTGGTGGGAACTATAGTTTTTGTTAATGTAATGCATACCAAAATATCTACCTGTTAATCACAGATGTTATGTCAGACACATATGTGGCCAAAAAAAAAAAAGATTATTCAAAGATTTAAAGATATCCAAGCTAAATGTAATTAATCTTGGAGCTATAACGTTCTAACCTCCCCGCAATCACTGGAGTTCTAACCAGTTAACTGTCCTTGAAGATGGTTCACTAGACAGTACAACTTCTTCCTGGAAACTTCCATTCACAGTTTGCCTTTTGGTCAAACATCATCTTTTGTGCATCCAGAGGTCACATGCTTATTAAATATTATTAGTGTCCCACATTGCTAGAGAAGGAACTGATGTAGATGAAGCTTGGTAGGAATAAGGGAGAGGCACTGAGAAAGCCATTAAGGTAAAAATCCCTGCATCCTGTCATTAAAATCTACTGTTCACCAGGATTTTGATTTGATGGTTTTTTTTTTAATATTCTGTATTTGGATTAACATGAAATATATCAAGTAAAATATACTAAATTTAAAAACTTTAAGTAATGAAGAATTCTATCTGTCCTAATGGAGCAAAGGTAGCAGATGAAGGAAATTGGCATTTAAACAACAACAAAAAAAAATGTACACAATTAAAAAAACCTAGATGGCTATATGTTTCCCCCTACAGTACAGTTATTTGTATTCTGGAAACTATCCTATTTATATCTGGAGTATTTAAACAAATCAGTTATCTTTTAATTGTAGTTTTATTTTAGGTAGCTTGATCTTACAACCTTATATGAAGTGGGTATCTCTAATTCTTAGGGAAAATATGGCCTTTAATATCCAAATCACACAATTTTTCCCTGTGAATACTGACTTTATTACTTTGTATGACATTGTTTGCTATTGCACAAGATTTAATTTGGAAATTAAATCTGGTATAATGAATGCACAACATAACAAAACTTATGGAACACAATGAAAGCAGTTCTAAAAGGAAAGTTCATAGCTCTAAATGCCTACATAAAGAATTTGGAGAGGTCTCATACTAGTGAATTAGCATATTTGAAAGCTCTAGAACAACATAGTATTTTTAAATTGTCTTTTAACAACACTGTCTTTTTCATGTACTGCTGATTAATAAAAGTTATGGAAACAAGACTTGATCTGTTAGAAATCAAAATCTTACAGGTTTGTAAGCACAGCCAAACCACATTTCTTATTTGAGTTGTTAGGGATATAAATTGATCTCTAGAAGTATTCATCACAGTGTTACCTGTTTCTTTTTATTAGTAAAATACCAATGTTGAGCAGTTAAATTTTAAAGCCCTAGCTATTGTACTACAGGACTTAAGTGTTTTTTAAATTAAGAAATGCCATCACTTAAAGTATAATCAATAATAATGTTGTTATTGGATATTTTTGTCTTTTGTATAATTGGATAAGAACAGTTAATACAAATCTTTGGGTATCTCTAGACAAGTAAATTAAGTTAAAGATATGTGTGTTATAAGGTCTTTAATTGTGTTTAATTTGTTCTATCTTAACATTTTAACTTCAATAGAAACATAATAATCTAATTGGGACTCATGTCATAAATACATATACATAAATATATAGATATACCTAAACAAATATATGCATGAGTAATGTGTGTGTGAGTATATGAAGAAAACATTAGTTGATATATGTATATATATATATATATATATATATATACATATATGTGTGTGTATATATATATATATGGAAAAACTAATTTGGTTTTTATAGGAAGATGGTCCTAAATTATAGATGCCACTACTTTGAAGACTTAGAATAAGTTATTACATCAATTTAAATCCTAGCTTTCTTTCATCCGAATTATATTGAATAATGAGAAAACATTTTTTACAAAGGCAGTTAAAACATTTGAATCTTTCAAGTATGAAAACCGGTCATGTCAGGGTGGCCGAGTGGTCTAAGGTGCCAGACTCAATCAAGCACAGCTTCCTCAAGTATGAAAACTGCCATTGGTAAGGACAGCATTTTGAGTGAACAGTCACAATAAAAACATGACTAATGAAAGGAAATAATAACCTCAGTAATAACTTCATTAAACCTAAGATTAACATCATTTTATCATTTAGAGATATACCAAGTATAATATTAAATATCATAAACGAGTTTAAACTAATTACAAAAGCATATAAGAAACATAAAAACAAAGAGATGTCAATGGAGTTGAGGGTGAATATCAGCCAGCATTTTGAAGTTCACATGGTTGTGATCTTAGATAAAGTAGGTACGTGCCTGACGTGAGAGATGTGAATGCTAAAGTTCATCACCTAGAGTTGTGCAGAACAGGAGTAGGTTAGAAGTGCCTGCATGAATTCCTTCGCTCCAGTCCAGATGACGCCCTTGATGTGGTGTCTTCTTTTTTTTCTTCTGTCATCTGATGAGTCATATGGTCTCTTTATCCTCTGAGGAGGACTCTGTAAATAAGTTTGAACTTTACCATGTTTAAAATTGTGTTTTTATTAACAGAGATGGTCGCACTTTCTACTTAGTTTTTATGAGATGTCGAATACTTGTTTTGTGAGGAGATACTGTATTCAAACAGAAATAAATCTTAAGAGATATTCAAGGCTTTGTCTTATTTTTGACAATGTATTAGTTTTATTTGTTTATCTATTAGGCCGCATTTTGCAAAGAGATATAAATATTTATCCACTAAAAGGAGTTCCATAATTCATTATGTAATTTACTAGGGCTCCCCCAAGTTACTGTTAAGGAAATGTGGGAAGCATAGCAAGAAAACATACAAATAAAATCAATCTAATCTCAGGTTTCAAAAGTCTAATTTAATGAAAGGATAACATGGGTCTCAGTTAGAAGGCCTGCCTGGGCAGTCTAAAGGACCTCTGACAGTGGAACCAGGATGTATCCCTGGTGCATGAAAGGACTTTGGGAGCACATTCTCCATGGAGGGATACTCACTTAGCCTAGAGGCAGGGGGAAGAGCCTAGACCCTACTCCAAATGACCTGACAGATTTTGATGATCCCTCCTGGAAGGTATCACCCTCCCTGTGGAGTGGGGGGGTGTAATGGGAAGGGGGTCAGGGTACAAGGGAGGGAGGGATGGGAGGGAACTGGTATCAATACGTAAAATGTGAAAAAAGTATATATATATATATATATATATATATATATATATATATATACACACACATATATATATACATATATAATTATGCCTTTGAGACATAAAAAAGACAAAGTCCTTGCTTTTCTACATATTTTTTACTGTAAGTATTATTAAGAAGTATTACGTTTAACACATAGATAGCATTATTATTGCAGGGGATCAAGCACTAGAGCACTAGTTTTATGTTAATGTACTGAATTTGGTCTTTTAATTATTTAATCTTCTAACATTATTCTCATCCATTTTCATTCCAAAGTAATTTTTGTCTTAACTCACAGAGCCATTTCTCATGTAAAGCATTTTTGTCCTTTAATCTTCTTTTATCAAAAATATATTTTATGTTTGTAACAGTAAATACTCTTTCTAATGTGATAGCTTTGTTTTTTTCTCATTATAAGTGTTATTTCCATTTTAATAAAATTTAGAAACCGTTTTATAAGACTCTCTCAGTAGCCATTATGTTCCTGTAGCTCTTCATTTGGGGGTGGTTCCTTGTGAGTTTTCCTATCTACGTTGGCATGCTGACTGGTGTCATTGTCTAGGTGTTTTCAGGAGCCCATATTGTTGAGATCTTATGGATGCAGCTTCCCTGTCATATATAGAAAATAGTACCTTGCAGCAGAATTACCAGTTCGTCTGTCCCATTTTCCATGTTGCCACCTGAGCCTTAGGAATTGGAGTCCTGTTGTAGACGTAGCACTTGGCGTTGGACACTCTGTAGTCAATTGTTCTCTGCACTTTGATTAGCTGTGGATTCCCATACTAGTCCCCATCTGCTGGGCGATGACAGCTACACACACCTGTGCTTATAAGGATTAGTGTTTGGAGTGCATTTGGAATTTATGCTGGTTTAGAAAAGTGGCAATAGTAGGTTATCTTCACCAGCCATGAGTTTACAGTAAAGGCATGAATACCCACCCACTGAGTCATAAGTTTAATTGGATGGTTGTTGATTATGACCAAGATATAAGTGCCACTACCCTCAAATATATCTTGCAGTCTGGCCATTGTTGTGGTTCATAGGCTTTACAGCTAGGCAGAACTATTCATTGCTTTCCTCCCCTGGCAGATTAGCAGCTTGGTGTTTCTTACTTTATTCCTTCAGAGCAATCTGTTTACCTTGTAGTAAGTATGTAATCATTTAACAGATATTTTACCTAAACTAGTTTATTTTCTTTAAAACTACAGAGATAAATACTTGTCCTAAGTAAAAATAACATTGATACGATATAACACACTGAAATTATCTGTAAACATGAGTTGTCTTTGTAAGTCTGGAAGTCAGCTTTTGACTTCCAGCACATTTTTTTTTAAATGGCACTGGTGGAAAAAACAACAAAAAAAAATGTTTGAATCCTTAATTCCTTAATACATTCATAATTACATATACAGAGCAATACATGAAAATATACATAAAAGTACAAAGAGAAGTCACCCTCTTAATTCTTGTAACAAAAATTTTAGTATCTCACAAAGCAAGTTATCCAACAGGAAGTATCACCCTTGCACTCATCTCTTAAAACTAAGTTTCACTGTCAAGCAATGAGGACTATGTAGTAGAACCAGAATTGAGATAAAGATCAAGGAGATAGTATCTTGACCTGAATATTCACACTGATAAATATGCACATGTGTGTGCTTAACTGAACATGCCAAAAAATAATAAAAAGAATGTTAGCACACATGAAAAATGAACAAAAAATGCCGATGTGGCCATAGTTTGATAACACAACAGGTGAAAATAATTACTATAGACATACATGATGCTATTACATGAAGTATAGGTGCATCCAGTCAAAAAGAATTGGTAGTGAGTTTATAAACTTGACATCAAAGATCAAAAGGCAGAATTTGTCACATAGAATGAAAATAATAAACTTTTCCCTTGTTGAGAAATAAACATCAGAAGGGAGATGCATTCACTGATGAAACACTTCAGCTGTAATTTTAAGTGAAAGCTTTGCTTTCATTATTTTAGTTTATACTGAAGCTAAATTATATGTTCCATACTTCTTTGCATAACAAAATAGAAAAAAAATGAAATGAATAAAAGAAGTGTAATTCTTGGTTCAGGCACTATCCACTGGCCTAGTGTCAACTTGGGATGTAGTTCACATCATAGATCTGGCAATGCTGGTCTGTCTTTTATTTTAGATTATGCAAAACAGGCTGGTCCCATGCAGTCATTTTTCCCAGCATGTGGTCATTACTAATGCTCATGGCTGCTTTTCCCGCTAGGCATCCCTAGAGGCCTTTGGATCAAAAACCATTCTGTTCAGTGTAAAGAAATGTTTATGTACAACAGCTATTTTTTTTTCTCCTTTTACAGTGAGACTATACAGAGTTTAAATTTATCTATTTAAGTTTTAAAAGTTACCTTATAGAGGAAGGCACAGGAAAGGCTCTCCATGTCTATGTTACTAGCTTTTCTGAAATCAGAGAAGACATGAGGAAAGCAAAGAGTAAAAAGACAGAGAACATTTTAAAACTTCAGTTTAACACACACACACACACACACACACACACACACACCAAAATGTAGCTAAAGCAATTCTGAAAAGTAAAAGAACAACTGGAGGTCTCACCATATCCAATTTCAAGTTATATTACAGAGCTATAATAATAAAAACAGCATGATATTGGCACAAAAATAGACACATTGGTAAATGGAATTGAATTGAAGGCCCAGTCATAAAGCCACATACCTATGGACACCTGACTTTTGATATAGAAGCCAGAAGAACACACTTGGGAATAGACAGCACCTTCAACAAATGGTGCAGGTCAAGCAGGGTGAGTTCATTGAGAAGCATCCAAACAGATCCATAGTTATCACCCTGCACAAAGCTCAACTCCAAATGGATCAAAAATCTCACATACCCTGATAAGGGAAAAAAAGTAGACAATAACCTTGAGCTTTATGGAGAAGGCTTTCTGAACAGAACACCACTAATGCAAGGAACAAATTCAACAATTAATAAATGGGATTTCATGAAACTGAGAATATTCTGCACGGAAAAGAACATCATCATCATTTGAATAAAACAGCAGCCTACAGAACAGGAAAATATTTTCACCAATTCTACCTCTGATAGAGGGTTAATATTAAAAATATATATTTGAAAGACTCAAAAAATGGATATTAACAAAACAAATAACCCAATTAAAAATGAGGTATATCCTCTAAATAGAGAATTCTCAAAAGTGGAAACCCAAATGTCTGAGAAACACTTAAAGAAGTGTTCAACATCTTTGGTAATCAGGGAAATGTAAATCAAAACTACTTTGAGATTTCATCTTACACATGACAGAATGGCTAAGATCAATAAACCAAGTGGCAGTTCATGCTAATGGAGATAACAAATAAGGGGGAATCAATCATCCATTGCTTGTGGAAATACAAACTTGTGCAGCCACTTTGGAAATCAATATAGCTGTTCCTCCAAAAACTGGGAATTGATATACTTCAAGATTCAGTTATACCACTTTTGGGAATACATATCCAAAGGATGTTTCATCCTACCCCAAAGACACTTTACTCAACAATATTCATTACTGCTCTATTGAAAATAACCAGAAATTGGAAACAGCCTAGGTGCCCCTCAGCAGAGGAATGGACAAAGAAAATCTGTTCATTTACTCAGTCATTAAAAGAATGAAATAGCCTAGAAGCAGTCCTGCATGTCTTTAATCCCAGCACGTGGGAGGCAGATGCAGGTGGATCTAAACAAGTTGGAGGCTAGCCTGGTCTACAGAGAGAGTTCTAGGACAGCCAAGGCTACAAAGGGAAACCTTGTCTTGAAAAACCAGAAAACAAAATACAAATAAAGAAAATCACAGATAAATGGATCACACACACACACACACACACACACACACACACACACACACACACACACACACAAAAATCATCCTGAGTGAAGTAACCCAGACACAGAAAGGCAAACATAGTGTACATTCACTTATATGTGGGTATTGGAGTATTGGCTGTTAAATCTATGATGATAACCAACCTGTAATCAACAGAACTATAAAGGATAGATATAGAATAAGGGACCAGGAGGGAAAAATAGATTACCCTAGGAAACAATATAGGATAATTACAGACGAGGCTAGAAAGAAAGATCAAGTAGGGTGGGGTAGAAAGGAGTTGAGTGGGGAAGGGAATAAAGGAAGAGATGACTAAAATTAAAGGCCTTTCGAGGAGTAGTGTGGAAGCCTAATGCAATAGAAGCTTCTTGAGATATATCCATATATGAATATATAAAGGCAATCTAAATGAAATTGACAAATGATAATGGAGAGATAGACCTTATTGGGCTATCTCTTGTCACCAAATAAAGTCTCCAGTACTGGGTTTGGGTTACATCTAACTAAGTTGTTGGCCAAAGAGTTTCCACAGGAACTCCCAAACAACCCTGGCTGTCACCAAGACCATAGGTTGCTCTTCACAAATGGATAGAAAGTCCCCATTACTGAAGATAATACTTACCCAATTCATTGATTATAGAGAAGTCTAGGTGGTGCCTACATAGAGCATCACCTATACATTTAGTATCCTTGGTACAGGAAAATACTATGTATGCTATCCAAGGAGACATACAAACACCAACCCAGTCACAATTGATTTGATATACAATGCTGTCCCCTTGCAAGATACACCAGGATAGTGATGGCATAAAGTTTGTGAGAGTAATAAACCAATATCTTATTTGACTTAAAGCCTAAACTGACACTTCTTGGATAACCAAGAAACTAAAACTAAATAGCCCAAGGACCTAAGGATGGCAAAACCAAACACTATTGTTCTAGAAGAAGAAGAAGAAGATTAAAAAACAATCTCTCCCTTCAAGACTCAGAGAAGAAGAGAAAAGAACCTCATAGAAAGATGTAAGAACCACAGAGGATGAAGGATACCAAGCAAACAAGGCTCTCTAAATTAACATGACAGACACTCATATGAACTCACAGAGACAGAGGTAGTAGTATGTACAGGGCCTGCATGGGTCTGCACCAGATAGGATCCTAATGCTAAAAGGAAAATTGGACACATGACCCCATCCTTAACCCAGAAGCAACTTCCAATTGATAACCCCTTGCAAATGAAAATTTTGTTTCTCCAAGAAAGTTTCCCTGGGGAAACACAGAAATCTTAAGGACAGGTTGAGTGCCTAGCAGAAGACATGAGTGCCCAAAGTAGATGGCCAACAGAAAACAAAGACAATGCATCTTTGGAGGTTCCTTGTCTTAAAATGCCATGTCAGGCCTTTTCCTTTTATAAAATTTTATATTATTATTTTTTGTTTTTATTGTATTTATAGATATGTTGATCTCTTTTTAACCCTGAGGGTCCTTCGCATATATATTATGGCTTCCAATTTATTGTTTATATGGAATATTCCTGAGGGTACAAACAAGTGGATGTCCATTTCTTGTACCTTCTCTGGGCCCATTGCTTATTTTGCACAGTTCCACTATGTTATTTTTTTTGTTTTATCTTATTTTATTAATTATATATTATAAGCCTATTTTATTTCTTTAATCCTACTTATTTTCTAAGGAGAGACAGAAAGGGTGGATCCAAATGGTAATGGATATGAGGAGGAATTGGGAGGAGCAGAGGTAGGGAAGACCATAATAAAGATATGCTATGTGAGGAGAAAAACAATCTACTTTCAATAAAAGGAAAAGAAGATATAGAGGTTACTCTGAATACAGTTAGCATCACTCACTGAATCGTTTAAACTGATTTCTGGCACTACTTTCTGAAATTCTTAGGGAATACAATGTGAAACTGTCAAAGATACATTAAGTAGTATTTATAATTATATTAAAAGACCAGTTTAAGAGACAGTATGAGAGCAGTTTTTCTTAATGTGCTACTTTGGAAAAGCAGTTCTCAACTATGTCTCGGGGTGCTACCTTGGAGGCAAAGGACTTAGGACAAATGCAGAATCAGCTTTTATAATAATGTCGCACAGAAAAGTTATAGACTGATCCCTCCATCAGATCAAGGTGTCAGTAGCACTTACCGAACACTATGTCATTATCTGGACAGTGAAAGAGATACAAAGGAACCTGGGATAACATGCTCAGCAGGGTAGATCAGCCTGTGACAACAGTGAAACTCATCAATGGTGCTTCCAATGTATCTTGGCCCTAGCCCCAAGAAATGTGAGCAGTGAGGAGACAGTCATAGCTTCACATGGCCACCTGTAGGACCTGGAAGAGTTCCCCTATGCCAGAATGTCCTCAACTCATACTTAACAAGGATTTGTGGCTTCAACACTGAATAAAGATATGTTACTGTAGACTTCAGCCAGCGTGATGGTTAAAAGAAAAGGGATGATCAAAGGAAAACACAAGAAATGTCCAAGTGTGAGTACAGCTTCCCAAGGGAAAGTGGCCTTTACAAGTGGGAATTTTTAAAATTATAGAATGGAACCATTTTTCCTTTGGTTTTATTACATAACAGACTGCGATCTTTTCTTTGATGTTGAATTTAGCTTTTTTAGGAGACAGTGAAGAGGTGGGGGCGAGAAGCAGAGATGAGAGGAAGGCCTTATTACTAGAACAGATCCTTGCTTTTGATGCAACCTTTAAAATTCTTTTTTTTAATTTATTACTTATTTTTTCTTATTTTACATATCAATCCCAGCTCCCCCTCCCTCCCTCCTATGCCCCACCACCCTTCCATCCTATTCCTCCCCCCCCCCCACTCCACAGGAAGGGTGATACTTCCAGGAGGGATCAACAAAATCTGTCAAGTCATTAGCTAATCTCTTAGTTTTAACCTCTCCTTTGAACTCAATGCAGATTTTTAGATAATTTTTAGGTTTTTAACATTCTAATTAAAGTTGACTGCCCATGTGTGTTTTTTTAAAAAACTTTTTATTGCCCTAGAATTTTAGTTAAATGCAGAAAATAATGTAATAAATTACAAATAGTAAATGTTTCCCATGAGGAAAAAACGACAACTTATCTTTAACTTGACTTCCTTTACTCTTTTAGTACTTGTAAGTTGAATTAAAACACTAATTAACAGGTACAATACTAAATATCTTCATGCCGTCAGGCCAACAAAATGTAGCTGTACCCTGTTCATTACATTAGATATTAAGAGAAGTGTTCAAAATAAAATAAACCAACAACAATCAAGTACTGCTAACATGTTTAATAAACAAAGGGTCAGGATCCAAAATGTTTGTTCACTTTGTTGAGTAGAAAATGAATAGCACAAAAAAACAAAAAAAAGAAAAAAGAAAATGATGAATAGCACGTCAAATATGACTGAAAATTGCATACAAAATTGACTTAGTCACCTTATCTTCAAGCACAGAATGATTACACATGACAGAAAAACCAAACAGCATTTTAAACACTAAAGATAAGAGAGTATAATGCAATATGTATTCAGAATCTCATCACTTTACATAGACATTAAATGCAATGTCCTCTGGCATTTAATAACTGCTACATATTCATGTGGCAATTCCTTTATAGAATCAGAGACAAGACGTTTGTCATTACCCTCTTTAATCTAGCTGTCCCCAGACCAATTTAGTGTTTTCTCTAAGAAAATGATCTTCAGAATGGAACTAGTTTCCACTAGAACTTATTTCACTTTCAGTTAGTGGTTTGAATAACAATGGCCCAATAGGTTCATATATTTGAATGGTTGAACATCAGGAAGCAATGGTACTACTTCAGAAGAAATAGGTGTGGTCTTGTTGGTCTTGTGGCACTGGGTGTGGTCTTTGGGGATCCAGAAACCCAAGCCAGGCCCAGGGTCTTTCTCTCTTAGAACCATCATCTGCTTCTCCACCACTGTCTGCCTGCCTGCCACCATGCATGCTTCCTGCTACCGTGCTCCCTGCCATGATGATAATAGACTAAGCCTCTGAAACTGTAAGTGTGCCCCAATTGAAGGCTTTCATTTATAAGAGTTGCTATGGTCGTGGTGTCTCTTCGTAGCAATAAAATACTGACTAGGACTTTCAGGAAGATATCTAAAAGGATTTCATTAAGATCCATGAAAACTCAAAGAATAGTTAGCACTGAAGTGGTTAGTTTTCCTTGGCAATAAGACTCAGCCTCGAATCACCAGACAGGGATTCTCAATGAGGAATTTTCACTTTTTGTTGGCCTGTGGGCATGTATGTAGGAATAGTCTTAATTATCAGATTTGGAAACACCCAGATGTGCGTGGCACCCTCCTATAGACAGAGTGTCCTGAACTCAATAAGAGCAGACAAAACAGCTAACTAAATAACATGTATGTATTCATTTTTCTCAACTCTTTTTTTATTTGTTTGTTTATTTTTGAGACTGTATTCTCCCCTTTCTCCATTCAAACCATTTCATATACCTTTCCCAGCTTCTCTTCAAATTCATGGTCTCTTTTTTCATCAATTGTTATTACATGCATATATGTAATTGGATATAATATGCATTCCCAAATGTAATCTGTTGAGTCCTTATAATGCTATCTGTACATAAGTTCCAGAGCTTACCATTTGGCACTGAAAAATAAATTGGGGTCCTTTTTCCTATGGAAGATCACACCTTCCTCTCCCAGATTCATTCAATTGCCTGTAGTTGTTTGTGTAGGTTTGAGGCTTTCTGGGCTTTCCTTATCCAGTCTGGCTTGTTTGTTAGTGTCCTCCCAGATCAGTTCATATTTGGGTGTTCATATTACTGAGATATGACAGGTGTAGGTAGCAAACTCCCTGATCGCTTGGCTCTTACCAGTTTTTCTGCCTCGTTTTTCCCTCTTCCACAATGTTCCCTAAGCCTTAGGCATAGGAGGGTTTTGGAGATGTATCTGTTGAAACATGGGGTCCACAGTCCTATATGCTGATTGATATTAGTTTTCTATAGAATTTTCTGTCTGTTGCAAAGAGGGTCTTCCTTAATGAGGGCTGAAGACTACATTTATCTGTGGGTACAAGGGCAAATATTTATAGATTATTGTCAGGGATTATACTGGTCCATTAAATTAGTGGTTGTAGGCTTTCCACCAATACTAGGTTTCCAGATATGGTATCCTTCTCATTGAGGAGAACGTAAGTTCAATTGAAGAGCCATTAGTTACTGCCAAGGTTTTCGTGCCACTACTGAACCCACAGGGTTATTGTGCTATGTTGGTCATTTATGCAGTTCATAGCTATCATAACTGGGTTGACTGTTGGTTGCATCACTCCTTTGGAGGCATGCATGGTGCTTTCTGGTACCATGAAAGCTAGTCCTCAGAAGGGAAGTATTCAGTTTGATTCCAGTTCAGGAGACTCTGGGCCCTGTTTCTGTAGTGCAGGGTGTCTTTAGCAATAGGGTCTTACCTTCCACCCCCTAGGGGGTAACCAATGGTATTAACAATAACCTGTATGTTTTAGTATTCTTCTTAGGTCTGAGACAAGGATTTGGTTAGGTGATCTTTGGGTCTTGAAAAAAGCACCACCATCCCAGATGAGAAAAGTTCTTAAAAACTATCTATATATGTTTATATGCTTAATTGCATGTATTGTAGGTTTTTGTTGTTGTTTCAGGTAAATATATAATAGTACGATTCTTTGTGTGTGTTCTTTTATTTTTTTGGTAATATATATTATTTTACTGACCTTCCTCCTCCTGTATATACATTCCCTTTGTTACCTAAGTCCCCTGTCTCCAACCCTGCTCTTGACAATGGGTATTTAAGTTCTTACCACAACTTCCCAACAGAGATAGATGGTTGTTACATGGAATTACAAGCCAAATGAACTTTTCTCCCCTAAGCTGTCCTTTGTCAAGTTATTCTTATCAGTGTAACAGAAATGAAACTAGGACAGATAGGTGAAGAGAAAATGCACATTCCAGCTCTAAGTAGAAACTGCAGCATCTCTTCACCCTTGTCTCACCTTTCACAGATGAGTATTTTGAGCTCAGTATATGGAGTAAGTGGCAGATTATGCATGCAAATACCTGGACTTCAGTCTTTTTTCACTGAAAACTTGTCTACTTTAAAGCAGAAGTGAAATTCCTTAAGAAGAACAACAGATAATATTTAAGAAAATGTCACTTGTGATGACTTGAAAATTCCACAAGAGCCTAACAACTTTTCCTTTAGGCCTGTATGTCTGTCCTCACTAATATCTTAAATCTAAAATGGGAAGATAATTTATCTGAGAAAAAAAATGACAAACAGAAACACTTGCAATTAAGAGATCTGTTTTGTAGTTCAAAACTGATGCTAGGCAAAGTAGCTTTGTTGTAGTAATATTAACCAAAGCATGGCCATTTATCTAAATTAGCTGTTTAAGGTCATGTAGCAGAAAAGGTAATTATATTTATGAAAAGCTGGCTAATATGGGGGAAAAGTAATTTAAGGTTTCATTACCCCATGAATATCATGTTAATAACAGGAAAGAATACTTTAGGCATCAAAGCTATGTATAAAGAAATTGCACCAGTTTGAATAGCTAGAATCAGCTGTAGTGGCAGGGATTTATTATTAGGAAATTTTTCATAAGAAAAGTGATATCTCAACTGGCTATTTCAAATTGCAAATAAAATACTACAGCTGGAAAAATATACATATTGGAATTCATAAAATTCCCATGAAAACAAATAAGGAAGTCTCCTTGCCTGAAGTCAATGTGGAAAAGGCATTAGATAGTGTCATAATCTAAACTGAAGCCTGATATCTTTACCCTATTATTAATGTGGAAATAGTGACTTAACAGGGCAAAACAATTGCATAAAAGCAGTCTTCCACTTGTAAAATTCTAGAAGCTGGGCATCCAAAAGAAGCATTAAAAATAAAAACAGTATTAGCAGAAGTGATGGCATTTGTATACTCGTTCTTTACTGATGCCGAAGAAGCCATGCTATAAAACAATTAGCAAAGGGAGATAAATGCCTCTATGAAGGATAAAATTTTCACAAAACCAAAGAGATGTGTATCAAGCTCATGAGAGTCTAACCATGAAATATATAGCATGAATTCTTATACAAGATAGGGCAGACACTTAGGTGAAAAGGTAATTAATTACTATCTCAATAACCCATACATTTGATTATATATATTTCAGGAACTCAGTGACAACCATTTTAAAATGTGCAAATCAACCTAAAATTCTCTGAGGGAAGAGAGGCCACAGAAGAAAATTAATGTTTATGAATAGCTGAATATTGCCTAATAAACATAGACATGAACATCCTCAAACTGAAATGAAATAGGAGGAGAAAACCACAGGATTTGGATGACTTCTTTATCAAGTCTTAGCAATTCAGTGGCAGGTAAAAAAAATAGTGGACTGAATTTTTAAAAGAAAGAAAACGGAAAAACATCTACAAAAATTGAGTCATTGACCTACTTTTCAATTGAAAGGGAAGATTTACCTCTAGCTAAAGAAAAAAAAAGCATTTGTGTATCATAAGTTTGTATTTTCTTTTCCTAAAGCATACTTGATACTTATTGTCTACTAATCTTTAGACTAAAAGGGTAATTATAGTGAGGTATCCAACCTGTCTACACCTGTTGCACTGACCCATTGGGGGATGGGGAAAGGTACAGGCTTGATCTGGGGGGACTAGGTCTGGAATACTGGACCCCAGATCTTTCTCTTGCTTCCTGGTCAGAGATAAAGAGCATCTGGAAGCATCCTTGAGATGGGAACTGTAACGCGTACAGTTTTTCCACCCGCTGCCCGGTCTTGTCTCACCACTGTGCCAGCCCCAAATAATGCACTCTGTCTAAAGAAAAAAGAAGGGTTTTAACTATCTGAAGACAGATAGTTATGGTTATAGATTTCCTTAGGATTAAAGATAAGGTGCATATAGGACTTTAGACTCAATAAGATAGAATAGATGATGGAGTATGTTCTTAAATCTTACTAAATGTTAATGGACTAAATAGTGTTAACTGTGATTCTTATTTGATAACTGTTATGTGATATATTTTGCTATGTTAAGGTTAAAACCCTTCTTTTTCTTTAGACAGAAAAGAGGAGATGATGGGAGATGTCATTCTGTATATGTTTCTCATCCTGGTTAATGAATAAAGCACTGTTGGCCAATAGGAAAGGAAGATAGGAGGGACTAGGAGACAAGGAGGAAACAGGAAGGAGGAAAGGGGAGTCAAGATGGATAGTCTGGAGAGAGCAGGACCCCAGCTGGCTCTATGGTAAGACCATGTGAAAATACATAGATTAACAGAAATGGGTTAATACTTAAGACAGAGCTAGCCGATAAGAAACAAGTAACTAGCCAACAGCATTCTATCAAATACAGAGTCTCAGTGTGTTAATTGGGGCTGGCATGGTGGCAGGACAAGACCAGCAGTTGGAGGAAAAACCTACTCCTTACAGGAACCTGATGGAGGTCATCTGTTTCTGATATAAGTGATTTTTATTTTTTTTTTTAATAAACAGCCATCAGCCTATCATTTTCCCAGTTTCTTATTTATCCATGCTATAATCACTTATTTATACTTTTTTTTAAAAAGCCTGTAAATAAGTCTATTTTATTCAAATTTTACTTATTCCTTCCAATTTTACTGAAATTCCTACAGTCACCAATTTATCTATCATCTATTAAAAAAAATATTCTCAGGGATGAATCCATGGCTTAGTGGTTAAGTGCACTGGTTACTCTTGTAGAAAACACACAGAGGCCCATAAGCACCCACAACTCCATTTCTAGATGATCCTCTAGCCTAGATACACACAGTGTGTACCGCACACATCAAGTACACACACATACAAGCAGGCATGGGCATCTACATATTAAATAAAATAACCAAATCCTTACAACTATTCTCAACTTTGTATTTAGCAATACTGGATTTTTTCATGCTTATTTCAGTTTTATGGAGGAAACTATCATCATGGGTTAAGTTCTCTTTTCTCTGCTGTGGCTGACGCTGCCTGAGAACTTGCTAACCAGTATCTTTTTACTTTTTCATAACTTATTAGTCTTGTGAAAAGAAATATGCCCTTTACATCATAACCCCAAGGCTCTCCCTCTGCTAAAAGGCAAGATTCTGCAAGGAAATTCATATACAATTTTCCCAGTTGGTATATGTGTGACAGAATTTATTGTTCACTTCAATGTTTAGGTAACTCTCTTCTAAGGACCACAAATCCAACAAGGCTGACTATTTCACTCTAAAAGATCCTGTGTTTTCTAATTTTGACGCTATAGCCTGATTTTTCTCATGTGTACTTTCTTTTATGCCCCACAGCTGTCTTTTGGAACCATGTTTCACTGCTCAGGTGTATCAACACTCCCCCATGTTATCTTGCTTCTCATTTTAGTTGTGAGAAGAAGGCTAATGCCTTCTTCATCTAGGAAGAAACTGATGAAAATACTATTGGGGAATGTGTTCCTCCTAAAGAAGAGACTTTTTTCAGGGAGCTCACTATTTCAACAGCCTTAAAACAAAGATCTCTTCCTCTTCCTCAGACATTGCTGTTAGTGTGGATAAATAGCCTGTTCTGGCTGCAAAGAACCAAGAAAACCATGTGTAAAAGTAAGCAAGAAGAATTTCAGAAATACACATGAACTCAAGGTTTATTCATTCCCAAGCCCTTTGAGAATTTCTCTTTGCTGGTTTCTGCCTGGTGCACATTTAAACTGTCTCTTCAGTAAGGTTCTTTTGAACTGCACCTTTTGAACAATATCACAGGAGTCTCAGAAATCTGTTGACATACTAAAGTTAAGGAAACTTTAGATGGCAAACTATACAGGATTGTGACATTTTCTGAATAAATGAGATGGTGCATTTAGAGCAAAATATATATAGCACTCAGTCTGTATAAGTCTAAAAATAATTAACTGATTGGAAGTAAATTAAAGATGACTATGCTCTCTATAGATGATAAAATTGTCCAGGCAGAGAAGTAAGGACCAGAATCTGTGTTTCCATGGACAATTCAAACATCAGTTTTTCAGGATTTTACCTCAAAGAAGTGCTCAAAGCTGGTATTTTGAGGTACAATACAGGTGAAGTTAACATGACCCAGCCCCTCATCAGCTCTGAAATCTTGAAGAAGTCATTTAATTTCTCCAAACATCAGTTTATTCATCTGTAAAAGGGTGTAATATCCAACTCATGGGATTATGATAAAAATTAAGTAATGTTAAAGTGGATAGTGTATAAAAGAGCCATACACTAAGTAGTCTTTCTTTCTCTTTCTTTCCCATACTCTGCCCTTCTTTTCCAAAAGCAAATCTCAAAACAACAGCAACAACAACAAAATATCTCTAATTTGGCTTAGATAGGTTGAGGATAATGGAGATTTTGAAGACTATAACTCAGATGTTTTCGCTAAGGTCTTGGGCCTTTGCCTGCTTGATTGAGGAAACTGAGGCTGGAGAAAACTGTGAATGCTTGTGTAAATGTTATAGGAATAGAGTACATGAAAGTGCACTCAAACCTCTTCCTCTCCCATTGTCATCATCAACATCAGCTGATCCAACCCCTCTGTCCACCCCACTGGACTTGATTCCCTGTTGGTTCTCTTGATCAGCTTGAGCCTATTGACTTTACTTGGCACTCCAATTGTAGCAGCCTACTTCTAAGGTCTACATCACAGCCAATCTTCCCTCTTAAAACTGATCTGCTTCATTTCCTGATCCCTGTACTCTGAAACTGCACTAATCTTCCCCATGCACCTCCATGCTACTTCAGTTCTTGCTTCGGATGTTACCAGTGGTTGTCTTTTAGCCAAACCATAGGTCATCTAGGTCAAGGCAACATTCGACTCAGCTCTCCAGTCCCCTTGAAGTAACATCTTTCAGTGATGTCTAGAATATCCAGGTAAGTGGTTATTCACTAGTCCGGTTGCATTTTTTTTCTTAGCTTCTGATATTACTGAACATTGCTTCTTTAAACAAATTCCAAGTTCCAGAATTCTCCCCTTGATCTAGTGTGCAGCACCTTCCACTGGAAATTCCATTTAACTCTGACACTAAAATTTCTATTTAGATTTGTTATTTCAAATGCATTTCCCTGGCCTGAATCCCTCCCCTGAACTCCAAACCTTTATATAGCCCTTGTGTCTGCCTCTCATTTGTAGCATCTTCATTTAGATAACTCTGTGTCTGATGTATTCACCAAAATTTTACCTCCTAGTGTAAACTTGAAACTTGAATCCTTGGTTCATCCTGTCTCCATGGATAGCAACTTTATCACACCTTCCTGAAAGCTGAGTCCCCTCTGATTGTTCCTCTTATCTCACTCATCACCTTCAACCCATTAGCAAGTTCTGGTGGCTCTATCTTGGAAGACTGTTCAGAGTCTGTCCCCGGCCCACTACCACCCTAGTGTCATCAAAGTGCTCTGTGTTTATCTTAATACTCTCCCTTAATGGTTTCCTTGCTTGTCTGAAATATATCATCCTGAAAACATGGAGAGAATTCTTAAATGGTTTTGGCTCAAAAAGTTATATAAATTCTCTATAAAAATTAAATCAAAGTCTTTTGCAAGGCCTTAAGTGAAGGCTTTCTTTCCCTTGCAGCTCATACTCTCTTTTTTGGCTTGCTTTTTGCTCCACACCATTTCATAACTTACTTGTTTATTTGTGCACGTGAGTGCACATGAGCACACACACTTGCATAAACCCAAGGAGGACAGGACTATTTGCCTTTTCAATTCTTCAGTTCATGGTTGTAGACTTTGCGAAAAGCAAACAAACAAAACAAACAAAAATGGTGTCTGGAACACTCCTGGAGTTGGGCAAATGTGCATGCAATGGTAAATTGAATGAACTTTTGATTTAAGAGCTATGTATATGTAAATACATATGTATATTTATATTTGATAGTCCTGGTCATAGTAGGTTCTTCAGTAGATCATCTTAAGTAAAATTTGTATTGTACAAAATAAAACAATACTATTATAAAATGTGGCAGAGGCCACAGAGCTGCCACCAGCCCCAACTTCCACAGTGGGCTGGCCCCTGCCACATCAGTAAATTCATCCAGAGACTGCCCCCAAAGACTTGCCTACAGACCATTCTGATAGAGACAGTTCCTCACTTGAGATTCCCCCTTCCTCTGTGTCTTAGCTACTTTTAAATCTCTGTCACAAAATACCATGATCAAGGCAACTTATTAAAAAAAGTGTTTAACTGGACTTACAGCTTCAGAGAGTTGGAAGCCATAATGATGCAGCAGAGGCATGGTGACAGGAACAGCCAAGAAATTCCATTGTGACCCTCAAGCAAGAGGCAGAAAGGGCACATTTGGATTGGTTCAAGTCTTTTGAAACCTCAAAACCCAACCCAGTGACACATCCCTTCTGACAAGCCACACCTACTAATCCTTCACAAGCAGTTCCATCAACTGTAGAGTAAGTAGTCAAAACTCATAAACTGATGGGATTCGTTTTCATTGAAACCACCACATTAGGTGACTTTTGTTTGTGTCAAATTGACATAAAGTAACTAAAAGAAGGAGAAGGTGAACTATTTACAGAGAAGAGAGGAAAGAGGTAGAGAACATGGGAAAGACAAGAACAATCATTTCTTTCCATATGTGGAATCGATGTGTGAAAATATGCGCACATATGATATATGACATTTAAGTAGAGGAGAACAATTTTAGGGAATGAGACAGACCAGTGGCAATCAGAAAAGGAAGGCAGGAGACCTCCTTCATGGGGGTACATATGAGCAAATATTTATATGATATACATATGTGAAATGTCACAAAACCCATTATTTTGTTTATTAACTAAAATAATAAAATATAAAACACAACTGTCAGTGAAGAGAATTTGTTGTGTCAGAAAAAATACAGACCTAAAAGATGGCCGGGCAGGGCAAGAGAAAACCAGTCAACAAAACAGCCTCAATTGATACCGTCACAGAATCGTCCTTGACAAGGAATGTCATTGTAATGAAGTAAATTTGAGGAAAACATTTGGAAATGAATGTCTAATGGAAGTGGACACTGGGGTGGACATAGGGCTTACCACAAAGGAAGGAGTCATAACTAAGCAGCTTTCTCAGTAGTGGCTTCCTTCATGGAATTCAGGTCCCGTGCACTCTGCTTCTAGAGTAGAAATCAATTTGAGCTCAGTGTGTGCTGTTTTTTGAGCTCTCTGTATGGGTAACAGTTATGACACACTGAAGAGATAGATAATCTGTGAAACGTGTCTCCTGTTTAGAATGCACTGTTGGTAATGGGCACTAACCAGGTGCTAAGCCCCGAGCCTAGTCTAGTTCTGTGTCCTCGACTCAGGTGCTGACCCCAGCCTGTCCTCTCACAGTGTCCTCTCACACAGCTTGTGTAAAGAGAGCCTGTTCTGATCTTCAGGCTGTGCTTTCTTCACAAGCATGAGTGTTCAGCCTCCCACACAGCAGTAAAAGAGGTAAATTTCCTTAATCTCTTATCTAGGCTACCCAATCCTTTGGCCTTGATTTTGAATTTGGCATGTTCCTTACCTATTCTGCATCTTAATTCCCACTGGTCAAGAAAAACAAACAAACAAATAAATAAATGAAAGTATCGAACACAACTTGGCAGGTAACTGAGAAGAAGCCTCCAATAAAACACTTAGTGGAGTCTGAGGATTAGATTTCAAAAGAACAATCAAGAAATACCAGGACTGGGCTATGGGCTCAGTTTCATGACGGCCCACATGAGGTTCAAAGTTTTCATACTCTCAAAAGCTTCAATGACACTAGAAATTGTTTGTTTCCATATCAAGAGGGGTTCTAAACATAGCATTGTGGAGAAGTAGAATTTAAAATAAGTTAAGAATGTCTTCAAACTATGCTTATAGCAGTAGAATACCACATACAAATAATACACTTGTATAAAGTGCATTAAACACAGCAAGCAAAGAAAGTGGCACCGAGTAAACCGGGGGTTGATTTGAATACTAGAAAATGTAATGTTAGTGTGGGTTGGGAAGATAGCTTAGCTGCAAAGCACTTTCCTTGCAAACAGGTTCATTGCTAGTACCCCACCCCACGAGTCTCACTTATGATTGCTAACACTGTCATGAAACACCATGACCAAAAGCAAGTTGGAGGAGCAAATGGTTTATTCCACTCCCCTTCATATCACAAGTGAACCCAAGACCCTGAGGTAACACAACCCACAATTGACTGGGCCCTCCCACTTCAATCACTAAGCAAACACTCTGCAGGCTTTTCTGATGCCCAATCTTATGGAGACATTTTCTCTATTAATGTTCCTTCCTTTAGTATGACTCTAGTGTATGCTGAGGTGGTAGAAAATAGCCATAATGATGTGTGTGTGTGTGTGTGTGTGTGTGTGTGTGTGTGCATATTATTTAAATGTGTAACTTTATACATATACACTGTGTGTGTGTGTGTGTGTGTGTGTAGTATTTTTAATTCCAGCAATGATGAAATAGAGATAGGGAGATCTCTGGGGATTATTGAACAGCCAGTCTTCTGTTCTTAGCAAGTTTCAGGCCAATGGGAGACTGTCTCAAATAATAAACGTAAGATGGACAGTACTTGAGAAACAATGCTCCAAGTTGTCCTCTGACTTCCACATGCAGACATCGGACATACACATGTGTACAGGAACCTGAACACATACAAGCATTCCTACACATGAACATGCACGCACACACACACACACACACACACACACACACACACACAGAAGAGAAAGAGACTATGTTAATATAATGAAAGTGATAAAATCTATGGTTAAATATCTCTTTTAGGGACTGAAACTTTAGATTCATTCTTGCAATTAGACTCTACTGACTGAATAATTACTGTGTACCACAGTGAGCTTGACTTTCTGCTAGTGACAAGAGCAATGACTTCAGAATGTTATAAGTATTTGCTAAGTAACAAAAGCGTATATACTATTTATGAAAACTAAGCCCATAAATGATTGCTCTGTTCTGCTGTTTTTCTCCCAAGGACACAGAGGACACAATAACACAACACTGCTGAAATCCACTGTTCAGTAATCTCATGGCATTTTCTCCTTTAATTAAGAATAAGGACCAAAAGGAGGAAAGGAGGGCTCATCAGACAAGAGTACATAATGCTTTTACACAGGACCTGGGTTCAGTTCCCAGTGCCCATAAGGCAGCTCACAATTGTTTGAAACTCCAGTTCCAGTAGACTCTTTTGGGGCCTCTGTGGACACTGCATACATATGGTCTACTAAGATATAGGGCTGATAATAAAAATGAATGTTTTTATAAGAGGACAAAGACTTGGAGAAAAAGCTGAGAAGAAGGTAATTCATCCCTTGAGTGGGATGTTACGAGCCTTCTTTCCTACCAGCCTGGTCCCAGAACCACATCAGTCTTAATTATTAACCCAAATCTATCAATCTATGTATTGCCACAAGGCTGTGGCATACCCAGATATCCCGCATGGTGCTACTTCTCCAATGTCCTTCATCTATACCGCTCCGCCTACACTTCCCAGAAACCTCCTTGTCTCCTAGTCCTATCTATCATCCTGCCTCATTGGTCACAGTGCTTTATTCATCACCCAACAAGAGAAACATATGTACAGATGACATCCCTATCAGTGGGATGGTGTTACCAAGGGAGTTGGAGGTTCTATGAGAACACAGCAAGAGCCTGGTTGTCCTTGATTCTTGGTGCAAACAAATTCAACTTCTAGGAAGTATACAAAACAAGAAAGTGTACTCCATCAGCATGAATTCCATATCTCACTGTGTCTGTTGTATTGCATCACAAAGAATTAAAACAACTCCTGTCTCTGGGCATTGGTTGCTCATGCCTTTCATCCCAGCACTCAGGAGGCAGAGGCAAGCAGATCTCTATGTGTTTGAGGCCAGTGTGGTCTACTGAGTTAGTTCCAGGACAGGTTCCAAAGCAAAACAGAGAAATCCTCTCTCGAAAAACCAAAAATTAAAAAAAAAAACAAAACAAAACAAAATGACCTTGTCATTTAAACTCTTTTTCTCAGTTTCCACATCTGTAGAATGGATAATATGTACATTTGGGTAGTTTATGAACATAGGCACAATAGTCTTTCCACACAGTATCAACATGCACTGTAGCTCTTTCCATTTTTTCCATTTCCCAAATTTCAGGATGATTTGTAACTCCTTGACAATAAATAAATAAATAAATAAATAAATAAATAAATAAATTTGTACACACACACTTGAAAGTGACATTGCTAATTTCCAGTCCCAACTTCAAGAGGCAGGATTGCCTCTCTCGCTATTGTCCAGGACCCCATCTTTCTCATGAGGTCATGATGTTTCCAGCATGGGGACAAGCTGCTGGATGATGAGAAATCACCTGAACTGAGACAGAGGAGTCAGACTAGTAGTCCCAATCAAGATCCTAGAAACAGAACAGAGCTCATCTAAGGTATATTGCTAATCCACCACTTACAGTCAATATACAAACCTGGTCCGAACAGCAGAACTACCACAGGTTCACAGATTAGTGAGAAATGTTAAAGTATTATGGCTGGGAGCTAAGCTTTAAGGTTTCTTATACTGAGGTAGTGAACCGGTCTACATGAGGAGAGGAGTGATTACACCACTGTGTAAGTGCTTATATCAAAAAAAGAGCTGATTCTGAATGTCAAATGATGTCCCAACTGCCTGTGAATGGAAGCCTATTGGGTTGCTAGCCAGAGTATGTGCTGGTGAGAGGAAGTGCTCTGGTGGCTTCATATGTGACTTCAGCACTAAGACTCTGACCTCTAGAGCCCCTAAGTCTCTGTGCAGATAAGTAGCATCATGGCTTGTCTAAACCATGCCAAATCCTCTGCCTAACTTGCCAGATGGGATGAAATATAAAATTTAAAGAATAGAGTAAGCCATTTTCAGTACCTGTATACAAGATTCTTCTCAGATACTTAACTTAGCATAATTCCTATCCATCCCTGAAATTGCTTTTCATAGTGAGATTGTGAATACATTTTCTGATGAGAAGTACTGTCCTGAAGGTATTTTTCTTCCTAGGCCAGTAGCATAGAGGCAGCCACCCCTCTTGGCTAAAGCTCATAGTATTTATTCACATGTATTAGACTTTAGATAGGCCAGAGTGCTATTGTGTGGTGTCTCAAAACATATGTTCCCACTAACAAGCATGTCCTTTCCAACGTATGGTAATATGGGAAAATTGTTTTACACGCAGCTATGAGCTAAGAGATAAATATCCTGCCAATTTAACTCATGAAATTCATCACCATGGTTTTGCCTTGTCTTTGTTAAATTTAGTGTCTGGGTATTTCAAAGTCTTCCACAGAGGATCCATATGTGCTTTGAAAACAGCCACACACATCTTTTTTTTTTTTTTTTTTTTTTTTTTTTTTGTGACTCCACTCTTTTTTATTAATTTTTTATTTAAATTAAATTAAAAACAATCTTTTTTGCATACCAAGCCCAGTTCTCTCTCCCTCCATTCCTCCCACTCCCCTAACCATCTCCTCATCCACCCCCCATCCACTCCTCAGAGAGGGTGATCCTCCCATGGGGGATCACCAAAGTATGGCTCCAGTCTTTAGTTAATGTTCTCTTGCATAGCTATGAAGTTAATCACAAGGAACATCAGCTCTCTCATGTTTTCCCTCCCCCTTCCTCGTCCTCTTTCTTTCAATTGTAAAGGAATTTAAGTTACAGTTTCTATTCCAATATAATGTACTTCCTAAATAAAATTTCACATCCAAGAAAATGGTTGCCTTAAGTAAAATAGTTTTGAGGAAAAAAAAACTTCTTTTAAAAAAATAACAATAACATCTGTCATCATTTGAACATACAAAACATCTGTTTCCCTTCAGATTAGATTCTACCTCCTAAAATTTGGAGAACTGTGTGTCCTCACACACATAAAATATTTCCTGAGCAAATAACGATGTATTGGAGGATTTATAGTTACAACATACAAAAATATGTTTGTAAAATTGATGCTGTAACATCTTCAACAAATGGTGCTGGCACAATTGGATGAGGGTGTGTAGAAGACTGCAGATAGACCCATGTCTGTCGCCATGCACAAAACTCAAGTCCAAATGGATCAAAGACCTCAACATCAATCCAGCCACATTGAACCTCTTAGAAGAGAAAGTAGGAGGTACCCTTGAACAAATTGGTATAGGAGACCGCTTCTTGAACATAACTCCAGGGGCACAGACACTGAAAGAAACAATTAATAAATGGGACCTCTTCAAACTTAGAAGCTTCTGTAAGGCAAAGGACACAGTTGACAAGACCAAACGGCAGCCCACTGACTGGGAAAAGATTTTCACTAATCCTACATCAGACAAAGGGCTGATCTCCAAAATATACAAAGAACTCAAGAAACTAGTCAACAAAACACCAAATAACCCTATTAAAAAATGGGGTACAGAACTGAAGAAAGAATTCTCAATGGAGGAAATCAAAAAGGCTGAAAGACACTTAAGAAAATGCTCCACATCCTTAGCTATCAGGGAAATGCAAATCAAAACAACTTTGAGATACCATCTTAGCCCTGCCAGAATGGCTAAAATTAGAAACACCAGTGATGACTTATGTTGGAGAGGATGTGGAGAAAGTGGAACACTCCTCCACTACTGGTGGGAGTGCAAACTCATACAGCCACTTTGGAGATCAGTATGGCGGTTCCTCAGGAAAATGGGAATTAGTTTACCACAGGACCCGGCAATCCCCCTCTTAGGCATATACCCAAAGGATTCACATCAATGCAACAAAGACATCTGTTCAACTATGTTCATAGCAGCACTATTTGTAATAGCAAGAACCTGGAAGCAACCTAGATGCCCTTCAATTGAAGAATGGTTAATGAAGATGTGGCACATCTACACAATGGAATACTACTCTGCAGAAAAAAATAATGGTATCTTGAAATTAGCAGGCAAGTGGATGGCACTTGAAGAAACCATCCTGAATGAGGTAACCCAGTCACAAAAAGAGGAACACAGTATGTACTCACTCATATATGGATTTTAGACCTAGATCAAATGATCACCAGCCTATAATTCACATCACCAGAGGAACCAGGATACAAGTTGTATTCTAAGAGATTCATATAAAGTCCCTCACAGAACTGGGAAGGGACAAGTCCCCCAGACCTCAGGTATAGTGGGGGAGGACAGCTAATGGAGAGAGAAGTAGTAGAAAATGAGAGGGAGGAGAGGAAGGCATGTGCGACCAGGAGGATTGAGCCTGGTTAGGAATGGAAAATAGGAAAGAGAGAGAGAGACAGAGACAGAGAGAGAGAACATAAAAGAGGGAGCCAATATTGGTTTGAAGATAAAGTTGAACACAAAGAAAGGTCGTGGGAACTACAAGACTGCTCCCAACTAACAATCTCAGCTTCCGTGGAAAGGCTATCATAAATGCCCTTCCCGGAGAGTGAGATCAACAACTAACTTCTCCATGGAGTCCTAAACTAATGCCTGTTGAAAACAGGAGCAAACACCCATACATAAACACTGAGTCAAACTAGAACCCAGAAGCAGATGGAGAGGACAAGACCATGCGGTAGAAGTACATAGAGACAGCTTACCTGAACAAGGAGGAGCTAAGGGCCACTAGACTGATAGCTGGGAAGCCAACAGGGGTCTGACTCGGACCCCCCCTGAATATGGGTCTCAGCCAGAAGGTCTGAGCAGCCTAAGAGACCTCAGACAGTGGAGCCAGGATGTATCCCTGGTGCACAAAAGGACTTTGCAAACATATCCCCCATGGAGGGATAACTGCCTTATTCTAGAGATAGGAGAGAAGCCCTAGTCCCTACTTCACAGGACCTGTCAGATCTACATGACCCCAACTGGATGGCATTCCCCTACATATTGTATTGTGGTGGGGGGTTGGGAGGGGAGGGTGTTTAGAGTGCATGGGAGAGGGTAGAGAGGGCAAAAGGGAGGGAAGGAGGAAGGGAGGACTTGGGGGAAGGGAGGGAGGGAGGGAGAGGGAACTGGGATCGACATGTAAAATAAAAAAAAAAAATAAAAAAAAAAAAAAAAAAAAAAAAAACCGCTTTGACTCCAAAATTTAAGTTGAAGAACAAGTTACTGGGGAAAAGTATTTCTATTTTTGTTTCCACAGAAAATGAAAAGATGTGGATTCCTTCCAGACTAATGTGGTTTGATCACACCAGACCGCCTGAAACAGAGTACAAGCTGATCCTACATTCCAAACAGCTGGACAAAACAGCCCTACAGACTACAGCTAGGATATCTGAATCTTCTTCGAATCCCCCAAGACAGCGCCCCTTACCAGCAGGAAGTAGTTTGGAAAGAACGACGCCCAAATTCCCAAATATTGTGTATAAATGTTTGTTTTCATTTAATTGGACTTTGTTATATAAAATTAAATAAAAAATACTCTATATGCATAAAAAAATTGATGCTGTAAATAATTTAGCAGTGGAAGAAAATAGTTAATAATTTTGAGAACAGCTTTGTCTTTGAATCCAATATAATTCACCTACAAACCATGTCACCTATTCATAAAATAGTAGGCTGATACAAAACAAACAAACAAATAACTGGACAGATTTTCATATGTTAGAGACCTAGTTGTGGTGGGTGTGACCTTTTCATAAGACATATTTATTTACATTGAACAATTCACCTGCACTGTACAAGGGCCTTTTTACACACAAGACAAGATGTTCAACAACATACACTCTATGGCCTTCCTTAAATTGTTTTTGGGAAGTCATGGGAAGTGAAAGTTCAAGTGACCCTACTGACCTCAAGTTCATGAATACCTAACTAATCACTACAGTATATCAAGAAGCTGGTCCCAGAGATAGATCAAACAAAGCAGAATCAAGACTCTTCTCCCTGAAATAAAAACAGAAGTCAACCTGAGAGTGAAGCACTCAGAAATCAGAGTCCTGGACCAAGAGTAGGAGAGGTTTGAAAGCATCAGAGTCTGACCTCATTTTTAAAGATTCTCCCTAACCCTCCTTCCAAACCTAAACTATTCAGGGGAAGAGTAATCTTTACTAGCTCTGTGCCCTTGTCTCTTTCAAGTCTTCCTTCAAAAAATCATATACTCTGTGAAATGATTCTTAGCACTACCCTAGTTTGCAGCTTAAAGAGTCTGCCTCGTGGATGCCATACCCAGTGTCAGATTTTCTTGCATAGATAGCACTTGTCACCTAGCATACCTCCTTCCACAGTTGTTTGCTTGGTGCTTGCCTCTTACCAAAATGTCATCTCCATGAGCTCCACTTCTGTCTTCTGGGCTGTTTCTGCAGAGCCAACAGCACTGCCTGACATTAAAGGACTCAGAACCTAATTACTGAAGAATGAGTGAGGTGAAGGAAGAATTGTTACAAAGCAATCCGTCTTAGAAAAGAGCAGCAAAGCACAGATGAACCCCATGACAACTAGTCTTATGTCGAAGGAGCTAGAGCTATCAGAAAGGAGGGAACCTCAATTGAAAGAATGCCTCCATAAGATCCAGCTGTAAGGCATTTTCTTAATTTATGATTGGTAAGTGAGGGCCCAGCCCTTTGTGGGTAGTGCCATCTCTGGGCAGGGGATCCTGGGTTCTATAAGAAAGCAGGCTAAGCAAAGCCATGATGAGCAAGTCAGAAAGCAGCATTCATCCAGGATCTCTGCATCCTGCACCCCGGGTTGCTGCAGTTTGAATTCCTGCCCTAACTTCCCTCAGTGATGCTGCCTGGAAGTATAAACTGAAATAAACCTTTTCCTTGAAACTTGCTTTTGATCATGGTGTTTCATCACAGCAATGGTAACACTAACCAGGATAGACAACAATCCTTATCACCTGTGTGTAAATTAATCAACATGACAGTAAAATGTGAAAGGCAATGGAAAAGTCAGTCTAAAACATAATCCTACTCATATTTATGAAAACCTTGCTTAATCTCTAGGCAATACAGCATCAATTCCTATTTCAATTTTGTAGACAAAAAACTTGCTGTTGAAGTAGCTAAAAGAACTAAAAGGAGAGATGCTGAAACCACCCTTTGGAGTGAAGGGTATATCTCAGTGATAGGAGCTTTTACCTAACACCCCACAGGTCCCCTAGATCAAAAAACTGAAACCAACACCAAACTCTGTCTTTCAGATTTTTCACTTTCTTTTGCCTGTACAATTGCATTCAGTGTTAACTCTTCTAATACTAAGCTTTTAAAATATTGTTCAGTGTGTCCACAGCCTTTCAGATAAATTGTCAGGACATGAAGTATATGGGCTATTAGTACAGGCTTATCTGGACTCCATCTCTCATTTGGCCTTAAGCTTTTGTGAATATTATTCTGAATTGTATGAATAGTAGTACAGCAAGGTACTTTCTGCATAATTTGATTACATGTTGGCGTGGGAGGTATAGAACATATGGGGGAAGTGGCTTTGTGTGTGGAGTGGGGGGCATGCTGTGTGCGTGTGTGTCTGTGTGTTTCCATTTAAGAAGAATGTAAGTCTTAAAAGTCTTCAGGCCTGCTTTGAACAAATCTGATTACTCCAAAAAAAAAAAAATTAGGTAAATTAAAAAGCAAGCAACAAAGCAGAACTGACACCTTAGGAGAAATTAAGCAAAAAGAAAGAGAAAGGAGAAAGGACAGCAACTTTAAAAAGTTAGATAAACAAAGTGCTAAAGTCATTTGTGAAGGTCTAATAATTTTTAACGCTGCCCTATGTGCTGCTGTGATTGGTTTCTCAAGGAAATTGTTCTGCAAATCCAACAGCATAGAAGCCAAAGGGGCTTTTTCCACCCACCTTAAATTTGTAGTCAAATGTATCAAAGTGGAGAATGCTATCACCAAATTCACTGTGCAGGTCCCTAAGGGAGCAGCGTCTGATCAGCAGTGAGCTTCATGGATTCAAAGAGAAGAAACAGACCATGACAACCCCAGACATGCCTTTGCCTTCTCATAGGTTACCATCTGTAGAACATGAGCTTAGACTCTCCTCAAACTTAAAGAAGAAACACCCCAGTGCCCAGAAACACCATCACATAAGCACGATTGTCTAGGGGAGGGAAAGCCCTCATCCTTGCCAACAGATTCTAAAGAAATTGTTGCAAATGTTAGCAATTGGTAAGAAAGGAAATTTGAATTGCAATAGTGATCTTGAATGAGAACAATTCCTGTTATTAGCAATGCGAAACAGCACCTTGTTGTTTGTCCCAGGAATATAATATGCATTCAGTTTGAAAACCTTCCTATTTTCTCCAGTCACTTAAACACTGCTTAGAACACGTCCAAATCAGACAGACGTATTTCCTCTTAAATGCACTTTAGTGAAGCAAACTCAAAATTTCAGCTTTTCTGCTGAGCCAAGTGTTTAGATGTACTTGTAGGACCCTCAAAAGCAAGAAAAAACCTGAAATTCATCAGATTTCATGACTCCAAGAAATTAGGCACACAAATTATACTATAAATACGTGTTATGCTTTGATTATCTAATCACTCCATAATACATACCTTGAAAAACTCCACTCCTTTTTAAATGGTATTAGGAGACAGAGCCTTTTAGAATAATTACTGTGCAATGGCACAATGATCTTTTGAAATCTAACTAGAAGTATATTCCATTCTTGAATAATTATAATAAAGTCACACATGGGAGTCACAAACGTGCATGCAAGGTAAACAGAAGAAAAGGAAGAGATGGGGAGGAGGAAGAAGAGAAAGGCATGTCATTTGGATTCTGTACTACATATAATGCATTTACCATGAAGTCAAGAGGTTTTTAGGCTAAGACATTAATTGAGACAATTTGTTTTAAGGCTATGAATTTCTTTTGAGGCAAGAAAGTACATTGCATAAAACATAGGAGACAACTTTGCATCAGCTACTGTCTTTAAAATAGAAAGCAAGTTGTTGATTGTAGTGAAGCCCTGCAAGGAATGATCACTGATGCCTTAAGTAGAGAATGTAGGAGCACCATGGTTCATCTGATATCTGAGGGCCTCAGACCTGCCTTTATGGACTTAAAACACACATGCAAGGACTGTAGAATGTTTGAAGAAATCTATAAACCTGGAGATCAGAAGGGACTTTGGTTGGTGGTTGTCACTCAGTACATTTAGAGTTTTTAACAAAATGAATAAAAGATTAAAAACAGAAAAGTTCATCAGACCTGATGATCTCTGGCATCAATGCTTTACAATGCCATTATATTTAAGTAATTCTTGGAACAGTTACCAAAAGTGGCAGAAAATGGTTTGTTAGCCATCAAGTAAACAATTGAAATACTATAATGTTTATTATGAAAGTTTAGTTTTACAGTTGGACAGTGGTGGTGCACACCTTTTATCCCAGCACTAAGGAGGTAGAGGCAAATGGATCTCTTTGAGTTTAAGACCATCCTGGTCTACAAGAACTAGTTCCAGGACAGGCTTCAAAGCTACACAGAAAAACCCTGTCTCAAAAAACAATTAGTTTACACAGTTATTTTCTTTAAAATGTAATATCAAGATTTAGCTAAATGTAGGAAAACATCCCCCTCTCATTTTAAGACTTAAAATACAGAAATTCAACTTACCAGCATACCTGAAAAGAAAAAAAAAAAAAGAATATAATGTTAGCCACTTTAACAGAATTGGAATGGGATAAATTTATATTTAATGAAATTTAAGGTTGGCTGTGGAGGAGAAAATTAGAATCAATACTCTGAAGATACTGTGTTAGAACAATTGCATGGAAAGACATAGAAGCACAGATGTTCAGAGAAGCCTTTCTGTGTCTTATATCCCAGGCCACAACATAGTTATCAGACCATGAATGAGTGGCAGGAGTTGACCAGCTTCATGACACTGATGAAGAAGAAACACATTTCCTCTGTTGAAAAAAGACCAAATTGTACCTGTGAAAGAAAGTTAAATACTTGTCTACTGTCGTAATTTTATTATACTTATATTTTTATAGTCCTTATACTTAATAAACTTTAAGAACTTCATTTTAATCAGATATTTATATGTAAGTACACAATTTTATATAAATTCATATATAATAAAGTTTATGTTATATACTATGTATTAATCACTCAAACTATATTTTATATATTAGTATATCAGTGCTATGTAATATGTATTATTGAAATAAATATCAAGACACACACATATAGTTTATATTATATTATATATGTGCATATATCTATATTTCTATAAATGGGGAAAGAGAGGCCAGGAGAAATGTCCTGTTCTTTCTCAATCCTGTACTGTATTCTAAGGTATATTGCTATGTTTTCATAAAATTTCATTTGTTGTATATACAATTTACATAATACATTTATATATTATTAAGTAATGTGTAGTAGAAGTATATAACAAAGTTAACTAACTTTATTTACAAGTTATCCTTTACAAATATAATATATACAAAACATCATATGTATATACTAAGACTGAAGAAATATTGTTTTAAACTATCAATATGGGAGATAGTTTGTTACATAGAGCTGGTGACTTGAATATAAACTATGTCCCTATGCGCAGAAAAATTCAAGATTCATATAGAAAGAGCAAAATAGAAAGGTTCCAGGTTTTTGGATCACAGGCCCATAATGACTGCTCATTGTGTACTCAATGGCTTTATACATATATGACTACACAAATGTATAACGTATAAATATAAACTTTTATTTTTATGCTATTTATTATTATTATTTCATCGAATTGTATGGGTATTTTTTCTGCATTTGTGACTGTATACCAGCTATCTCAGGGGCCATGGAGGTTATAAGAAGGCATAGATTCCCAGAGACTAGAGTTATAGACAGTTGTGAGACATCATGTAGCTGATAGGAATCAAACCCAGGTCCTCTTGAAAGGCAGCCAGCATCCTCAACCACTGAACTATTTCTCTAGTCTCAAATATAAACTTTTAAAAGGATAAGAAGAAAAGAAAAGCAAAATTCTGATACTGTCTCCACGTTCCAAAGTGATTAGCCTGTTCATCTGACTTTGAATACTTTCTGGCATTGGTTTGTGAGTTGTTTAGATTCCTGCTCTGCAGCTCTGATTAGACAGCCCACTCACCAGGAACAGGATGAAAGCACTGAGGGCGAAGAAAGCATGGTATTTGTATCATCTTTTTCATGATCGATTTAGCAAACAATGGGCATTTAGAATAGAAAACATTTTAAGTGTTCAAACGTTTCTGAACTCTGATGTCACCTATACCAGTAATATGTTCCAGATATTAGTGAATATATAGCAGTTTATGAGGCATTACCTCTTTATTAATTTCATGGATTTTACCAAATCTCTGTAGTCAGTGACACTCCAAGTCTTTGCAGTAGTGATTTGGAAGTCCACAGTGATGTACAGCAGTCAAGGTCACCACATAAGATGCTGTAGCTTAGTGGTAAGATCTTCTGATGAGCTCTTTTCTCCTCTATTGTCTTCATTGACTTTCTTGCTACTGTAATATAATATTCTGACAAAAGCAATTTAAGAGGGAAGGACTCACATTTCCAAGTTAAAACCAATCATGATAAGGAAGACCAGAAGCTGGAACCTGAGGGAGATGTTCATACTGCACCTACAGTCAGGAAACAGTGACAAATGTATGCTCATCGCACTTATGCCATGTATTACGGTTCAGTATTCCCATCCAGTGAACCATCAAGCTCACCATTCAACATTAATTAACATGATCAAGATAATCCCCACAGGTACACCCAGCAGCCTACCTCCCAGTCGATTCTAGGCCCCGATCAAGCTGAGGACTAATGACAGACTGACCCTACTTTCAGAAGTGCATGAGATCTGAAGGCTATGAGAGCTGATTCCTGGCCTAGCTGTCAATGGCCTAAACAAAGCTACTAGAAATGAAAGTGAAGAAAGATCCATGGGGAAAACACAGGTCAGGAGAACGTTCCTGTTATTTCTCACTCCTGTATAGTATTCTAAGGTACATCGCTGCCTTCAAAACATGCTGCAAAACTCTCCCTGCTATTTTTGTGAGCCTGCTAAATTAGCTGTTACAGTCATCTGTGGTATCCTGAGGTGCAGACACTAGCATAGTAAGCACCCCATATCATAATGAATTACACCTGCTTCTCACCTCCATGTTCTGTGCTGATTTCCAGCAAATAAACCATTAGAAGCACAACCATTGCTTCAGGCTGGCCTTCTGGAAGATCCAGGCCAAGGAACATAGATTCCGCATGACCAAACCTATAAAGTTGATGTTCTCAGCAGAGTTGTACTCTAGAAATGTTTTATAAAAGTCACATATGGATTTACCTCATCCAAGACTTATTAAATAATAATTGATAAGGGTTGTGGCTTGAAACACATGTGTTCCCTCAGGCACAATTTTATAAATGCATCCGTTAAGATAAATACCATATGAGAATCAAATCCACATGTCCAATCCTCTTCCTGCTCTCCAAGAAACATGTCACCTACCAAGTGACAAAGAATTTTATTGATACTGTGTTGAGGAGAGTTGTCACATCATTTGCATAGTTTCAGAGCCTTGAACCTGACTGAAGCTATCAAGGGAATAAAGAAATGGATAGACACACAGTCGGAAAGTTGAGATATAGCAGTTTGGGCTCTCTGATGGAGAAACCATAGTGCCACAGCTCAGTGTACTTATATCAAATTCAACAGGAGGTCATATTCATTGTACATACTGGAATAAGGAAGCAGGTTATTATATATTCATAAATAAGGAGGCAAAATTTGTGGTATGCAGCTGAATCAAGGAGACAAATCTTGGTAGGAGCAGTCTCTGTCAGGGAGCAGTCTTCAGGCTACAGATATATCAGGGGAGAAAGTTACAGTGGACATTTTCTGCACATACTGTCAGCATCCACACATGGACTAGAAGGGAAGGCCTTACCTCTTCCCTCTGAGTCTCATGCTCGAGTCCTTGTCATGGTTTAGCCCATGTCGAAAATAATACTCAGGATCTCATACACTGAGGGTTTCCTCTGCTGCCTGCAGAAGGTCTAAGTCATAATTACTCAAACTGTAAGAAATATATCAAAGAATGTACTGAGGCATACTAAACAGGTGTGATAGGAACACAAACACGATTAATGAACACTTCAGAAGTTACATGAATGCAATCAGAACTTTGTAAAAGATTAGTGAGACTTATTATGCTCTTTATCTTTCTTTTCATACATTTTCCTGGTTTACAAATTCAAAAAAGCGTCAAAGGCATGGAGTTCAGTTGAGTGCCTTGTGAGTAAGAAGTGATGTGAGATAGGCTAATTGATCACTTTTGAAGATTAATTGGCCCATTCTCCATACTATGGCTTATAGAAACCAGTCTTGTCGACACTGATGTGGTTTATTGAATTTTGACTGCCAACTGAAAATGTAAATCATGCTGATTCTTCAGAAGGTAATCCACCCACAATAGGCAATTTGGGTGATCTCATCTGCTAAGAAAAGTTGGATGCTCTTTGTGAACCTTCTATATACTATGCTGTTACCATGCACCTGCTTTTTAGATGAATGACTGATAGGAGATGGGTTGTTGAAGACAAATTTTGTCTTGTGTGTTTAGGATAGAAATAGACTTTCAGCATAATCACTGAATAAACTCAGAAAACCTTAACATCTAATATACAAGCTCAGATTTCCTGAGATTTTCTGAGATTATTTTGAGAAGTTAATGCAAAATAAACTAAGTCATTTAATCATTTTGAACAAGTGCTTGCCTTTAAGACCTCCTGCATATGCCTGTTTCTTACAGCATTCACTCTATTGTGTTCTTAAGTATAAAGGACTGAGAAGAATACCTCCCTTGACAATCTGTGATCAGGGTTAAGAAGTGAAGTAGCATGTGGAAGCCTGAAGAACAGAGTGAAAAGTACACAATTCAAAATGTCCTCTGTATGTCTTTTCATTTCTCAATGCTTCTACAAGAGCTTGGAGCAGGCTGATTTGGTTCCAATCAGCTTCCATTTTCTATTTGGTCAGGCAGGAGAAGCAATGTCAACCATGGTTATGTTTAGTGAGTCTAAAAAGACAGTATAGAGTTTTTAAGAGGCCACCAGTAACAATGAGACAAATATCTTCCCTTAAGGAGTTGAAGGCTACCACAGAACCAAAGAGGATTCTTTGCATAGTCCTGATATCAGCTGACATAGACATTTCTTTTTTTTTATATGACGGTGATCAATGATTCAAATTTATCCAAGAACCTGAAGAGGCTCCTTTTGTCTCCTTGGGTTATGGAAGTTTTTCCTGCAAGCTGCACTTACAGATTACATAAACACAAATCCAGGATGAAGAGACACTGACATGATCTTATTTATATATAATTTTAAGTTAGATCTACTTATGTTGTGTATATGAAAGTTATCCTATATGTTTATATGTGTGCCACATGCATACTTGATGCCATCAGAGGTCAGAAGAAGGCACTGAATCTCCTGGAACTGGAATTATGAATGGTTATCAGCTGCCTTCTGGGTGCTGGGACTCTTAACCTCTGAGCCATCTCTCCAGCCCCAAATCATACTCATATTAAGGTTACACGTCTGTGACTAAAAAGAGATGGCAATATTTTGGTCTTCATTTTGAAGTTGTTATTTGTCTGATGAGCAATGATTAGTAAGTGGTTCAATAATAAGTTCACTCAAAGGAATCAAGTTAACACAAAAGAAACATGCAGTTTGAGTGTGTGAATATTAACATACTCTTAAACCACATCTTAAACCATTATGACAAAATTAGTTCTGAAGAAGGCATCAGAACCCCCTCCAGATGTACTCTCAATGTGATATAGAGCATCACATATTTGGGTGCTCTATCAGTGTCCTAGATAACCAGTGAGATGAATATTTTTCTGCTTGCCATGTGGACTGGTTTGAGTACTTCAGTGTTTAGGGCATCCTGGCTCTTAAAATTCTCTCTCCTTCCCCCTCCTCCTCCCACCTCTCTCTCCCTCTCTCTCTCTCTGTTTCTGTGTGTGTGTGCGCGCACACATGTGTATGCATGTATGCATGCATATGCGTGTGTATATAGGAGGTCAGAAGATAACTTGGATATTGTTCCCCAGGTACCATTTATTTTGTTTTTAGAAACAGGTCTCTCAGGGCTTACTGATTTGACTGAATCAGTTCCGGGAATCTGCCTATCTCTGCCTTTCCAGCTCTGTGAGTGTGAGTGCATGGCACCATGCTCAGCTGTTTTACAAATGTTCTGAGTATTGAATTCAGACACTCATGGTTGTGAAGCAAACAATGTACAGGCTGAGCTGTCTACTGAGCCCCTTGAAGAAATATTTCAAAATAGTTAATGGAACATAACTTATAAAAGGCTTCACAACTGAAGCTGTATGATTATTCATATGTGTATGAATTTTATATGTGTGTACACATATATTCATGCGTTTGCATGCATTCATGTATGCAAACATATGTCTGCACATATGTGTTGGATGAAACCTAGAAGGCTCATAACAGAAGCGGTTATAAATATTTATTTCAGCATTACCCTTGTGAAAATAAGAATAGCTTAAAATAAATTCAAATTTGATTCATTATATAGATTTCTAATTTTTTATTGGCCTGTTAAAATAACTATTATATCTCAAAATCACAGTATACTTGCAGGCCTAGTACAAAGGTAAATTGGTAAAATCTTAAATGGATGTGGTACATTTACTTTTCTATAAGAATTACAAAAGGTAAACTAAACAAATTACATAATGGAAGGTATTCATGGTTTATGATCAAGCTGATTTGGTCAGATATTACATGCACAATTTGACATAGTACAGGATGCATCATTACACTTGCAAAATTGTATTGTTCACCCAAACTTATATTTCATGATGATATCATGGCCCATACATTTCTAAAGTAAATAAACAAACATACACAGATAAGGGGGGCATATGTAAGCTACTAAGGGTGTTACTTTAAAAACTTAATTAAAAGGTGAAAGATTTATATGATCTGAAGAGAAACCAGAGACTGACTCAGACCCCTGCATATGGGTCTCAGCTAGAAGGCCTGATCAGTCTAAGGGTCCTCATAGAGTGGAACCAGGATGTATTCCTGGTGCACAAAAGGACTTTGTGGGCACATCCCCCATGGAGGGATACTCCCTTAACCTAGGGTATGAGAAAAGGCCTATTCCCTACTCCAAAAGACTTGACAGATTTAGATGACCCCTCCTGAAGGGCATCACACTGCATGTGGAGTGGGAGGGGGATGGGAGGCGAGGGTTGTAGGGGTGCATGTGAGGGTAGGAGAGAGGGAAAGAGGGAGGGAGGGAGCTGGGATCAAGAAGGGGGGGAGAAAGGGATCGATGTGTAAAATAAAAATAAAAATAAAATAATATAAAAAGAACTCAATTAAAGTCTAATTCCTTCACATTTTTTGAGGTAGCCAGAAAATATCATACTATGTAAGAATTTTGTTGCTGTTTTTCCTTTTTGTAAATACAAAACTAACTTCTTATGATATAAGTACCCTCTATGTATTTTTGTTGTTTTTCTGAGACAAGGTCTCACTATGTAGCTCTGATTTACCAGAGGTAAGTACCTATGTAGATTAGGCTAGCCTCAAATTCACAAAGGTCCATCTGCCTCTGCCTCCTGAGTTCTGGGATTAAAGTCATGAGCTGCTAAACATGGTCCCTAGTTATGTCCTGTAAAACTAATAGAGGATTGTCCTTTTTTAGAAGTGACAAATCCATATCTCAGTACATGCTCCTCTGATGTGAATTTCCTGGAGACTCTTGAATTTCAAGATTATTTGAAAGCCTCATGTCTACCTTCTTTATACCGGAAATGTTACATGAAATGTTCAGTACTATTTATGGACAATGTTATACCACTTCACTGTGATGAAATCAATCTCCCTCACACTCTCCCTGTTATGAGACTCACTGGGGTCAAGTATACCAGAACTTTAAGGCATGATTCAGAGAATCCTCACTGGCTCATATACAGAAGACAAACTGAAGTATGAAAGTCATGTTACATGGTTTCTATCTATATGGCTGTATCTATGAATTCAGGATCTTTATTGCATCAAATACATGACTTTCACAGCAAAGACAAAATGGTACCTAAACTCAAAATTTTGAGTGTAATATAATAACATATGACAACGGGGGGGGGCAGGACACCCCTGAAAAAACAAACAAAACCAGATATAATGCCATGGAGCGGGGTGTTCCCTGAGGTTTAAACAGCTAGAACAATGTTGATTGCTGCTCTTCCAAAGGAGCTGGTGAATTTGTTTTCTTCAAATAGCAGTGAATTCACATATCCTGCCTGGTAGCTTCAGTGTTTTAATTTCCTAGTTCTGAGAAGCATAGATAGCAGATGAAGAGGAGGAGAGGGGAGAGAGTGGGAGAGAGTGGGAGGGACAGAGTGGGAGAGAGTAGGAGAGAGAGAGAGAGAGAGAGAGAGAGAGAGAGAGAGAGAGAGAGAGAGAAGAGGGCTGGAAGAACCAGCATGCTAGAAGATGTATCACCTTGTCCTGATGAAGATGTTGTCCTGAACACAGTCTCACAACACATGGAGAGCACAGGTTGCCCTACTGTCCTCAGCTTCTTAGTTTTGGGAGCTTAGAAGGAACAAGGAACAATGCAGCTTTTTTCTAAGCGTTCTTTCAAAAAAAATCTCCATTGACAGTATCTCTTTCCTACAGTTCAGAGCTCCAAATTTGACAAAGACAGAACTGTTCCTCCCAGATTCTCCAGTGATACATTGCAGCAAGCTAGAAACACATCTCATACAGTTCCTGGTCATTCTTCATCATTTGGACATTGTCTTTAATGTGCTCCTGTTTGACATTCCACTTCACTTCTCAGTTTGAAGGGCAACAGGATTCATTCACAAATTGATTGTCCAACATTTAACAAACATTATTTTAGTTTAGATCTGGAATGTCCCCTGAAGGACTCCACAACGAAGCGCCAACCTCAATACAACAATGCTCAGAGGTTGGGATCTGAAGATGTCATTAGATTCCAAGGGCCATTAATTCATCTGTAGATTAACCTATTGATACAGTCAAGTTTCAGTGAGATTTGGGGAGGAGATGGAAACTTATGATTTAGGATTGAAGAATGTGGCTCTTTGGCAGTGAGTTCTTGGACCTTCTCTTTCTTTGCTCCCTGACTGCCATTTGGTAAGCGGCTTCACCACAGCATATGTTCCCTGCCACAGTCTGCCCCCCCCCCATGACCCCAAAAGCAATTAAGTCAAACCTCTGAAATACTGTGCCAAAGTAAATACTTCCTCTGTGACAGACTTTTCCTGGGAAGATGTACCACACACACACACACGCCTACTCACCCCAGATAGGGAACTCAGGGCAGACCAAAGTACAGATACCACCAAAGTCCAACTTGGAGAAGCAAAGACTTTTGTAGAGCTACTTGCATGGATATGGAGAGGAGTTACAGGGACAGAACAGGACTCAAAGACAGCTGCATCACCAAAGCCCAATTGAGCATGGGTGACAGTTTACAAAAGCGTGAAACTTGGAGCACACTGAACAGCTCAACAGATCGTAGGGTGCCCTTTCCAGGTAGCATAGTTTTCTGAGCTTCTTGTAGGCAGCTCAGCTGGCCTCTGCCTCTTCTGGACACATGGGTTCATATTAAGTGCCTCCTTTGCAGCTTAGCTTGTCTGAGAGTGACCCTCCACAGTATTTATATGCTCCCAAAGAAGGACAATCTGGTCAGTTTCAATGATTTCCTAAAGTTATTTTGAGTTGTTCATTTTCTGTCTTAAGGAACTTCTCTTCAGGATGGAATATTTCAATCTCAATGGAAACTGCTACATAACATGAAGTCAGGGGACAAACATTGACTCAAAAAAGTAGCTTATGTGAACAATGTAGTAGGTCAAGCACAAAGAATATAGTAAGAAATAAGACAAGTAAGTTGGAGGCTTGGATGCACAGTTTGGGAGTTAAAGGTATGGACTGTCTTCCTTTCCAGAGGATGAGTTTAATGAGATGGCTCACGAAACCCTGTAACTCCAGTTCCAGAGCATCCATTGCCTCTGGCCTCTACAGGAACTACATACACATTATTAAAGTAAAACAGGTATTGCAAATTATGTAAGCTATCCTCTCTGTAGTGCTTCATGCTAGGGTGACAAATCATAAGCAAATATATAAAGCAATTTCAGGTACTTTCATAAATGTTAACATTAGAATAAGGGGTTTAGAAAGTAATGTTTTTCAAAATATTCAGTAGAAAGATCAGGAGAAGTCTTTGAAGAAGTAACACTTTTACCAGCAACAAAAATGTAAAGGAAAAAAATGAGCTCTATAGGTGCAGGGATGCAGGAAAGCAGGGCTGAGGGTGTAATCCTGTGATAGCACACCTCCTGTCATGTGTCAGAACTTATGTTTAATTCCCAGTAGCACTACTGAAAAATGAGGGAGACAATGAATTTAGTTAGATGATACACATTCAGAAGATTCAATGAAGTCTTCCCTCTCTCTCTCTCTCTCTCTCTCTCTCTCTCTCTCTCTCTCTCTCTCTCAATTTAAATCTATGTTGAAACTGTTTCTAAAACCCCAGATTTTCTTCATTGAGCAACATGGGGGGCGCAGCCCCTTTTCATGAAGATGGTGCTTCTTAGCTTTGGTCAACTTGCTAGAATTATCTAGAAAGAGAGGACGTCAATTAAGAAAATGCCTCCAGAAGATTAGCTTATAGACTAGTGTGTGGGAGTATTTTCTTGATTAATTATTAATGTGGAGAGTGGTGTCATCCCTGGACAGGTAGTCTTGGGTTAATTAAACTGAGTGAGCAAACTGAGTAAGCCATGGAGAGCAATCCAGTGTACAGCTTTCTTCTATGGTTTCTACTTTCAAGCTCCTGCTTGAAATTTTGCCCTGACTTCCCTCGAGGATATATTGTGACAGGGAAATATAAACCAACTAAACCATTTCCTACCCCAGTTGCTTTTGGTCATGGTATTTGCCGCAACAATATAAACTAATATAGATGTGGAACCTCAAATGCGTACAGAGACACAATGAACTTGGCCCTGATGAACTGGATTTGGCTGATATATAAACATCACTTTTGCTTTGCAATGTATTTGTCTGCAGGTGGGATTTGGGTCACATTTAAATCACAGTTTCTAGTAAAAACAAGCCAAATTTGTGCAAATTTTTTGCAAATATCCCTATAGTACCAAGCCAAAGCACGAGGAAAACTGAGGATTCTATAAATGTTTGTTAAGGTTGAGGCTATGTGATGATTTATTGCTCTTGCAGCTCAGGGGGCTACATAAAACCCTCTCTTAAAAAAAAAAAAAAAAAAAAAAAAAAAAAAAAAAAGGCCTGTTATGTGTAGGTTTTTCCCCCTGCCTGGACCCACAGCTATGCCAGCCCCAATTAACACACAGAGACACTGTATTGGTTATAATTCTGTTGGCCAGTTAATTGTTTCTTATCGGCTAGCTCTGTCTTAAGTATTAACCCATTTCTATTCATCTAAGTACTTCCACATGGTCTTTTCTTACCGGAGAGAAAGGCTGGCGTTCTACTCTCTCTGTCCTCCATCTTGGAGCTCCTTACTATTTTCGGAATCCTCCTAGTCTCCTAGTACCACCTATCTTACTTTCCTATTGACCAACAGTGCTTTATTCATTAACCAATAAGGGAAACATATTTACAGAATGACATCTCCCATCATCTCCTCTTTTCTGTCTAAAATAAAAAGAAAGGTTTTAACTTTAATATAGTAAAATATATAACAAAAAAGTTATCAAATAAGAACTATAATTAATAATATTTAGTTCATTAACATTTAGCAAGACTTAAATAAGAAAATATCTCATCTATTCTACCTTTGTGAGTCTAATGTCTTATATGAAATTTATCTTTAATGCTAACTAAGGAAAACTATAGCCTTAACTATTTGTCTTCAATTCCTTCAAAGACCACAGAAGGATAGTATATAAACTCTAGAAATGACAGAGACAACTTGCCTTGTCAGCCACCAGAAGTTATTCTATACTGTTTCATCTTCAGCTTATAGGCCATAGTGTGTCTGGCAGATTCCTCAGCAAAGCAGGAAACTTAAACTGCCTGTGTTGGCAGGTTGTCAGTCACTTTTCTCTGTGTCCTACAGACTGTCTGGCAGACTCTTCTATGAAGCAGGAACCCTGTATCAATGTCCATCTTGTATCAGCAGTCACTTTTCTGTGGGTCCTGCATGTCCAGTTTATACCTCATAAAGTCAAACAGTCCAGACAAGAGCAGTATCTTGTCCAAATGACTAGTCTTGTCATATTGAAAACAAACTCCATAATGTGTTTCTTTAATGTCCATCTTCTTTTCTGACGCAGGTGGTGTTGCTAGGAGATGTTGTGCCTCACTGTCAATAAAAACCCTAAACCATTTTAAATGCCATATTCAGTAGGTCTTTGAAAGGTTTGAAGAATGCCTATCCATCTCAAATATATCTTGAAAACCTAACTAACTGTACTCTAAGTTTTGACTATCGTAGGTAACTATCTATAATCTGTACTAATTTATACATTACATTTTTAAATGAGCTATAGAAACACAATACCTAAACAAGAGGAGAAATATACATATCACAAAATTGACCTTAAATTTGTATCAATAAATGAAAATCCATTCCAGAACAAAGTATTCATATCTATACCATAATTTCCTTTTTACCTTTAAAAAGATTGGTTGTGGTCATTAACCATTTATAACCACACCATTTAAATAAAAAAATAAAACATTTATAAACAATATTTGGGAATTTGGGCATTGTTCTTTCTAAACTACTTCCTGCTGGTAGGAGGCGCTGTCATGGGGGATCCGAAGGAGATGCAGAAATCCTGGCTGTAGTCTTTAAGGCTGCCTTGTCCCAACTGTTTTGAATGTTGGATTACCTGGGATTCTGTTTCAGGGGGTCTGGCTTTATCAAACCACATTAGTATGGAAGGAATCCACAGCTTTGCATTTTCTGTGGAAACAAAAATACAATCCTTTTCCCCAGTAACCTGTCCTTAGACTTAAAATTTTAAGTCAAAGCATTTTTAAAATATATAAATTGGATTGATCCAGCAGCATTTCTTTTAACAGTTGTGATTTCCTCAGCAGTCAAATGATACAAACATAGCAGATCAGCATATAGTATCCACATTCTTTTTCTGCTTCCCAGTTTTACATGGTTTTTTTATTACTCTATTTCTTTTATTTTTATTTTTTTCATTTTTTGAGACAGGGTTTCTCTGTGTACCTTTTATCTGTCCTGGAATTAACTCTATATACCAGGTTTACTTTGAAATCACAGAGATCTGCTTGCCTCTGTCTCCTGAGTGCTGGCATTAAAGGCATGTGCCATCACACACAACTACTTTCTGTCTTTTTAAAACCATTTTATTCTTTTTCTCTCCCAAGCCTACATATATTTTAAAACACACTGAAAACCTTTAGTGGTTTTTCTTAATGTGAATCTGTCTTTACTGTAATTCTTTATATTTTTCTGGCCACAAGTCTTTATCTGGTAAACAACAACACTGCTAAACTGAATGCCAAAGCTGTGTTAGCTGTGGTCTATCCAAGATGGTGGTAGGTACTTTTACGGCCAGACCTGAGAGCTGTGCTGACCGCCTTGGTCTACGCTGCAGCCAGTTGTTATCAGAGCTCTTTAAAAGCAGTGAGGTTTTTTGCTGCTTATGCTGAGTCAAGAAACCTCCCTTAAAGGAGCTGCACAAATTTCTGCTTGTTTCTAGCAAAGCAGAGCCCAACTGAGAAAAATTCTGCTACCAAGAAGCTTTGCTTGTCTCTGTTCTTTTGTTTCTAAAACCATTTTTTAAGCTTTTGTTAAGTTTTAAGTGGAAGTTCTTCAGTCTGTGTTGGATGCCATTTGTTATTAGTATGGTTTTTCCCTGCTGGCCTGGGCCCACTACTGCACCAGCCCCAAATAACACACAGAGACCCTGTATTAGATATAATTCTGTTGCCCAGTTACTTGTTTCTTATCAGCTAGCTCTGTCTTAATTATTAACTCATTTCTATTAATCTCAGTACTTTCACGTGGTCTTATCTTACCAGATAGAGGGGCTGATGTTCTACTCTCTCTGTCCTCCATCTTGGATTTCCTTACTACTTCCAGAATCCTCCTTGTCTTCTAGTCCCACCTATCTTGTTTTCCTATTGGCCAACAGTGCTTTATTCATTTACCAATAAGAGAAACATATTTACAGAATGGCATCTCCCATCAAAGGCCTCTAATGGAACTAGGGAACTACCTAAGTAGACAAGTATATAACTGGCTTTGCAGAAATCAGGAGATAAAATCTGTATACTATACATTCATAATATTTAAACCGATGTAAGTGTATCTTTCGACAGTATGGAAAAGGCAGCAAAGATTAAACTCTACTTCAAGATGACAATTAAGCAGACATAAAAAACATTCAAGGGAATTTAATGAGCTGCCACAAAAGGAATTATAAGGCAATACAACTTCAATGTACATTCTAGGTAAATCCTTCTGGACCTTTTGGAAAATCGAATGACAAATTTTACAGTCTTAGAATTGTTGCTTCCTTCAACAGAAAGGTGAAAATATTTGACCTGCTCCTGTTATAAAAACAAGCAAAGACCCTGGCACACAGGGTCACCTTTGAGAAGCCCCATCTTTGCAAACTCCTAAGAAGGCACTCTGCAAGGGCTATTACCTTCATCTTAAGTCTCCTGGGCTAGCTATAGTGCCCCATACAGAGGTAGGCCTCATGAATAATTTACCCCAGGGTAGCTGGAAAAAAAATGAGTTTTCAGACAGTGAGTAGTCCTTGAAAAAGGAGCCTAACCTTCTAGAGGGTAATGGAGTAGGTTCATTGATCCTACTCTCAGCCTTATTTATGTATAAAAACATAAGTAAAATCTGTGTCTTTAAAGGTGTGCAATGTGTTACTTTCAGAGATATATATACACTATATAATGATTGATACAGACAAACTAAGCTAACTTCTCTGCTACCTTCTGCAGATATTGTTTTCTGTAAGTGGATACAGTAACACCTCTGAACTTCAAATGTACAAGGCATTCATTTTCATTGCCAGCTGTACATTAGGTCTTCAGTTTTTATTTCTCAGCTGTACATTAGGTCTTCAGTTTTTATTTCTCTTATGTGAAAAGTAAACTGTTGGAAGAGTATTTGGGTGTGGATGTGAAATGTCCCATAAGGTTTCGGTTTTGAACATTTAGTCTCCTGCTGGTAGCACAGGTTTGGAATGTTCTGGAACCTTCAGGAGGTAGAGGCTGTTTTGAGGAAATGAATCACTACTCTAGTAGAGACTTTAGATTTTTCTCTTGCTCCATTTCCTGTCCGATCTCTGTTTCTTTAGTGAAACAATGCTACCAGCTGCCTCTTTGCCCCAGTGCATTTCCCACAGCTTCAGATGGTGTGTGTCCCTTCTTAACTGTCAGCCAAAGCCAACTCTTCCTCTGATAGGAACCTCTCTGCCTGGTATGCTGTTACAGCAACGAGAAAAGTAACTAAGGACCTTCTACTTTGGGGTCTATCTCAGGACTCAGAACCAAGCTAAACACATAAGAATCATCCACTAACTATGGAAACTGGCCATGTTTCAGAAGGTGGGCTGCTGAGGCACACTGTGCTGATGTAGTGTTGAATAGTACATAAACTCTAGGTAATAACAGCTGTCAAATATCCTTTACCCAAACTGTAGGAAATTCTGTGCCCTACTCTGTGAGTTTAAGTGGGTTTTCAGTTTTCCTCATAAAATGCAGGACTCTGGGTGAAGTCTGACTTTCAAATATATGTAGATATGATAGTTTTAGTGTGAGCATGAACCAAATATTGCATAGTATACATTTTGTAAAAGATCACTGTCAACATGCAGTTTGTTAAGATAACACTCAGAATGTCCTGTATCTTTATTTCTAAACGTCACAGCTTTAGCTTCATGTCTTGAACTGAACTGGATCTGGGCCCCTTCTTTTCTCTGCTGCCTGGCTCCTAGGACTCTACTTTGTTTTTAACTCTCTCCAGTTAAAAATAAAAACCACATAAATCATGATCTCCTTGGCCTTGTTTGAAGAGATATAGAGAAACCCCAGAGACTAAGTAATTATGAATGGACGCATAGAGCAAAGAACATGATCCGCCATGCCAAATGAAGTATTATACTGAATTTTGTTAAAAGAAAATCTAAATAATAGGATTTCAGTCCTATTCTAGCGATGTGGCCAGATGATGCCACAAAAGCCTGGCATCATTAGTAAGTACACACTGTGCTAGAAAATCAATAGTTTCAGAAGGAGATCCTGTTGGGACTTTCCACAACTTACTGCACACTCATAAATCCCTGGAGTTGAGGAGCATTGCATCCTAAGCAAGAAAGCCTGGGCTTCAGCTAGCTTTGTAAGCTGCAAAGCTGGAATGGTTGCTTTTAGCCTTTCTAAAGGCATCTGCTCTTTGACACCATTTTGAACTGTTGGGAATCTATGCATAGGTGTGTTCCTTCACTTCAAGAAAGCCTGCTTTCTGAAATGATAAGAATATGTAAGCAAATAAATTTTGAGTTGTTTATTAATATCAAATAATGGCCTACTGCCACACTCCATTGAATATTAGACATATTAGACATGTAATACTAGCAACAATTTGTCATGTTTTCTTGCAAAGAATTCCCTAAACAACCTTTGTACATTAATTCCTCTTACTGCTCTACAGGAGAACATTAGTAACAGATTAAACTTTTTAAATCTATCCTTTTCCCCTGGAATGTCAAAGTGTGAGTTTTCTCTAAGAGTTTTGACAGAGAGAGAGAGAGAGAGAGAGAGAGAAATATATATATATATATATATATATATATATATATTTCCTTACCTTTAGTTTTTCACATTGTCTCAATATAGCAGGTACATGGCCACTACAACATAAAATTATCATTGTTTTATCAAATGGAGTCATTGCATGGAAATAATGAGGAGGGGCCACCTAGTTTCCATTGTTCCTAAACACTTTGAGGATAGTTTCAGATCTACAGAAAACTATGAAAACCATAGAGGTCGCCCAGCATCTCATGAACCTTATATCTGGTTTCCCCTAGTGTTGACATCATACATCAACATGGTACAGCTGGTAAAGCAGTATGAGAACAAAACTCTTCTGGAATACTCCCCTCAGACTCACTTGGTTTCTACTTGCAGGTTTGTTGTTGTTGTTGTTATTGTAGTTTTGGGTTTTTTGTTTTGTTTTGTTTTGTTTTTGTGGTCCAGGTGATTACCCAGAAACCCACATGACATATGGTGCCATGTCTTCTTTGTAGTTTCTCTTGCCCTGCATGGTCTTCAATGATGAAGGATTACTTACTGGCTTGACACTTAATTGTAGTGAGATAGTCCTTCTGTAGCACTGACCACGCCCATTGGGGGGTGGAGCCATGGGCGGAAGTGACCTGTGGAAGGAGGTCGGAGGGGGCCAGGAAGGCGAATTTCCTTCTCAGGTCTTGATGAGGTTGAAGATTAAACTATCACAACTATTATTCTCTCTTCCTAGTTAAATATATTAGGTACTAGACTTACGTTTTCCAGCTTAGGGCAACTCTATTGTAAACTCCATTATGCCCTCACCCTAGGACTAGATATGTAGGTCATTTTGTTCTCGATTTTCATTTTCTTAGAGCACACTTGTTATTCACTGTTTTGTATATAGTTTTGTATTAAGCCTAAATCTTTTCTTTAGACTAAAAGGGGAATTGTAGTGAAATAGTCCTTCTGTAGCACTGACCACGCCCATTGGGGGGTGGAGCGATGGGCGGAGGTGACCTGTGGAAGGAGGTCGGAGTGGGCCAGGAAGGCACTCTCTTTCTGGCGTGACTCTGACAGGAGAGGATCGGGTTGAATTCCCTGGTGTTCATCTGTCTAGGTTGTAAGTTATTTCTCCCTGAATAAACATCTATTCGGCCTATTTGTTTATCCTGATCCTTATTTACCGCAATACTTAATAGCATGAATTCCCCTCAAGTTTAGGTGGCGGTAAGCTTTGTTGATCACCTGGGCCAAATAAGGTTTCTTGGTCCTCTATATTAATTGTAGCACATAGGTAGATACTAAGACTACTCACACTTTAGAGGTAAAGTTATTCTCCCCTCCATGAGGGGAGAATGTGCCTCTTCACCACATTAACTCAGTCATTTAGCTACTCATTTATATCAGTGTTGCTGCACAGATAATTTATTATATTGTTATTACCCTAGTTATTGATTTTGCTGTGTAAATTCCATCTTCATCTACTTGAGCTCTGTCCTCTTCCATCATTATAACCTGCTTTTAAGCTTCCCGTTTTTTTTTTTTTTTGTTTTTTTTTTCTGAAATAACAAGGTGTCCCATGTTCCTCACACATATTTCCTTCTCTGTCCCTAGATTTCCATGCAGCCACTTCTCCACCAGAGAGTTCAGTTTCTTTCTATTGGAGAGCAACATTTGAAATCAAGATGGAGGCCCTGCTGGGTGAGAGCCACTGAGCTCTTAAGTGACTTATCGTCCCTTTTCCTGCCTGAATGCATTTGTCAGTTGGTCTCAGGATATTCCTATCATTGATTTCAAACTTGGTTCTGTGGAGGAAACTATGGCTTTATTTCAGAAATATATAACGGTTTTAACCATTGCAAAATTATTTTAAAGACAAGTATAATTTCCCTTTTGACTAGTATTACCATGTTTTCTTTGTCTTATTAAAGGAACTGAATATTTAAAGAGTGGAGTTCCTAAGGAAAGGACTGGTTGGCTAAGTGCAGCCTGATAATTCAACTAGAAATGGTAGGGTGTCCCCAAGCCTAAGAGGAATTTAATACATACTGTCCTTATCCAAACTTTGTTTAAAAAGAATTATGTGATGGACCAAAGGCCTATCAAGGACTGGTTGGAGAAGAATGAAAAGTTTGTAACAAAGGAAGAAGAAACTGACACACAAATACTATTATCCTTCCAAATAACTGCAGTGTGTGTGTGTGTGTGTGTGTGTGTGTGTGCTGTTTTTTTTAATACTATCTACCTACCAGCATCCCCTTTCATACACAAAAAAGTAAACCATGTATTCTATTCAGTACCAAGGTTTTGCCTGCCTCTTAATACCACAAATATACCCTTCCGGAGCACAGGTTTACCAAACTCATGCCAGCAGTATTATAGAAGGCTCCAAACTGCACAAGGAAAAATTTTAACTAATAGTGTAGAACTCCTGCTCATCTTTAGAAATTTTATCATGCCTTGCCCAAAGGGTTGTATTTAGCAATCATAGCACCCAGGGAAAACTTGCACAAGTACACACACACACACACACACACACACACACACACACACACACAAATCTCTTCATCTTTCTGCTATTTCCTCTTCCCATTTTTATTACCAATATGGATTCCTCATACAAATTAACCATCCTGTTAACTAACATAATTGTGCATCAGATGATATTTAAGTAACACTGATAAAGAATCACAGTTGTCGGGTTATTCCCCAAAGCAAACCTACTGAGAACTAACAGAACCCTGAAATTCAGGGCTGACAGTCTCTACTGATACTGGAAACAGCTCTGTTCTCTGGGCCACTTAGCCCTGCTAGGTTTATACCCAGACAAAAATTTTTGGCACAGAAGAGCTAGTTTGTTTTGAAGCTGTTTGAGTCATTTAGATGAGCAGGGTGGAGGCTGGACACTGTCATTTCTTGTACTCCAATATAGCTTTGGAAGGTTGGTCTGCTTCCGTGTATGCCTCATGCTTACCAGTGTACACAGTTTGGGGTTCAGAGGACACGATCTTTAGCACATTAAACACCAGAGAGAGCAGACACTAATCGATAGAAAAAAATAACTTCTTTTTATTTACAAAAACAAAAATCCAAATATTGGATGCTGTAAACAAAATTCACAATCTGTTCCCTCTAGCGCTGATATGAACATGTCAGTTTTGAAGAGTCCATTTTCTGTCAACTCCTTTCTCTGCCTGTGACACACCTTTGTCAAAACATTCCAAGAGTGACCCAAGGTGCAGCTTGCTGTAATAGGACAAACTCAGAGCAGGCAATGGTTGTAGAGAAGCAGGAGCGAGGGTCAACAGGAAACAGAAACTAGCACATTCTGCAGAGCATTGAGGAAGGCTCCCCAAGCCCCTCACCATCCCCCCCCTTAGTATTCTCATCACTTTTTTCTTCACAAGCCATTGCCATGACAAAATGTGACAGGGAGATCCCTCCACAGCACTGAAATGGTGATGCTAAAAGAAATCTTAAAGAAAACGTGTATTCAAATAGGTGCTATATATGAAAACAGGGTTTTGTTTGTTTTTTGTTTTTTTTTTTTTCTTCTTCTTCTTTTTGGCTTTTTTGTTTTGCTTTTATCTAACACACTTTTTTTTTCTTTCACAACAAAAGCTTATTTTTGACAGCTGCTGACGGCTTTCAACATAATATATTTCATTTACAAAATAGTTCACAATATTTATTTAACAAGCATTGCATTGAAAACAAGGATATGCACAGTAAAGCAACCAATGGCAGCAAACAGAAAGGGATGGCATAAACAGTATGTTCACTTTTCATTTCATTTCTTTCTTGGCTTGAATAACAGATATTCTGCCCATCCTTGCATTTCTGTGGACCTGGGTCACAACAATCTAACTTTATCAAAGAAATGAGTGCTTGATTCAAAGTCCATCCCCATGTAAGAGTTCTTGAGGCAGCTGAATTTACTGCAGATGAAGTAAACTTTGTAAAAGGACACAGTCACAGTCTAAGTGTTCTCTGGCATGCCAGACTGGACACATGAGAAAAGCCTCCAGAAGACAAAACTTCTTCCTGCTTCAAAGTAACAGTGCACTAGGCAGATAAACACAAAAGCAAACAAATCACAGAGAGCTGTTACTCGCTCTGACATTCAGATGTTTTAGGCCACACTTCCACAAAGAGAGACATATATTCCATAGCATGTTCAACTACATATGCACAGGACTATAGTATGCACAAAATAGAAATAAATTATATAAGGGTTAAAGTGAATGCCAAAAGTTGTCTTGAACACAGCCTGTTCTATCTGAATGCCATATTCTTGCACTTCAACTAAGCTACTAACCTTAAAGTAATCAAGCAAAGAATATAAATTCTTGAGAAAGTAAATGAAAGGCATATTTTCTAATAAGGCTCCTTCAAACAAAAACCTGTGTTGTGAATTAACAGCAGGTTGCTGCTATGGCAGAGCCAGAAATCTCCAGACTTTTCAAAAACAGTGGATAACTCATGTATGCAGAATTAGCACAAGCAGAAACCGGGTCACCAGATGAGCTTCTGCTCCCAAGCAGTCCCAGAGAACTTGCTAAGAACTAAGCAGGCTGGACTGTGGTTTCTGATAGGTGAGTGCCAGGCCTAATCTGCAAGATGAACAATTCATCCTCAGAGTTTAAAATCCTAGGGCTGTGATGAGGGAAAACTGGACCAACAAGGGAGCAGGATGAGCTCCCTACAAGAGACTGGCAGTGTTGGGGGCTGTGACAGCTTGGTGGGGATTCACAGGGAAGCTGTTATTGCAAACCCATTCTGGTTCCTGTTAAGGCTTCAAATACACATGCACATAAGGGTGGTCCAGATGGACCAACCGATACTAACCTGGTCATGAGAATCTGAGAGGTGCCCAGGTAACAGAAAACCAATCACACTCTGCCAATGTGAGGGTGCTATGTTATCCCTAGCTCTCTGTAACTGACTGGGTCTGCAAAGGAAGCATCATACTTAGCAGTCACTCATAAAGAGTCAAGGGGATTATGTGATTGTTTCACAATAAGAAGGGAAGGTTTTTAATGCATTTGTTTTGCTTTTAGAAATGTATTTTCAGAGACCAGTATCTACAGGGCTGGGGTAGGAGTTAGGATTGGCTGCCACTAAACTGAAGTCATAATATCAGTTCATGTCACAAAGTTATATAAATGGTCTCTTGGAAAAAATAAAAATAAATTTGGGTTTGATCAAATGCAAAGTGATTTAATTTAATATACAGTACTAAATAATTCTACGCAGTGAGACAACCAGATCGAACATGTTTCATATTGGCATAAATTTATAAAATGTATATATAATATATATCCTATATATAAACTTTATGCAGTTGTGCAAATACTCTTTAAAAAGGGTCATAGAGTCATTTCACATTTATTAAATTCTAGTGGTCCAAAATGCAGAATGCACTCATTTGTGTGTTCATCTAGATATTGAGAAGTAGTGTTCAGGTACCAGAAATTCTTTTTAGCAATTAAGGATTAATTATCCTATCTCTGGTCCATGATCCACAAGTTCTGTGCCTTGGAGGCATGTGATTCTACTTACTTAAGGGGTTGGGGCTCAGACTGTCAAAATGTCAGGTCAATTAAAAAGTGTTCTACCAAATATTCTCCCATTTGTGAAATTCTCTGGTTCACTGAAAAGAAGAAAAAAACTCACTAAAAATGTACAATATCTGCTCTTCCTATCAAATATATTATTCATTTCTCTCCATTTCTCTTCTTTTTATATGGGATTTAATTTGTCATTGCAGTATGCCCATGTCTTCTATGATCCTACCATAAACATAAAATGTACAATATTTCAAAATTTCCTATTTGATACATTATTTTAGGTCATAGACAAAGAAGTGTGTGTATATATACACACACATATCACATATATGCCACATATATGGGTATGTATATACACACAAACAATATACACACACGTACCTATGATAACATCACACCAAACAATATCAACTTTATATAGGTATTTGCCAAGAAAAAATAGGGCATTTCCTTCACCATTCACAAGCTTATATGTTGTTTTATTTGTTTTTCTTGAGTCCCTGATAAAATAAAATAATCATTAAACCATAAAATAAACTTTTCCACTTCAAATCCTCTGAAAGCAACAGGCACTTTGATGTGTATTGGTGTGTAACAAATATAGTAACTCTTTATATACCTTAGTCTATCTCTTCTGCTTGGGGATTTCTATCTGTTAAATCTTTGGTCCTTGAGCATATTTTCTTGGCTACAGCTGGTTTTGCTTACGTCTTCACATTTTAAGAACGCAAGCTATACACAAAGCTGGAATTAATGGGTTGTATCATCAACAAGTTCTGATGCTCATTATGAGAACTACTACTGTTCATTTGAATTGAGCAGTTTCTGTGAGGAGGGATCCTTCCAGAGAAAGCACTTCGCTGCAAGACAGATGGTAATCCCCAGGAGGAGTCCCTCTTTTCCCATCTTGTTACTTTCTGACCTTCTCAACTGATAGAGAAGGCTTTTCTCCTCTGTATTTTCCCTTCTGGGAATGCCATCTTAAAAATTTTCCTACCATCCCCTCTTCTCTGTGGCAGAGCTATGGGAGTAGTTGCTGCAAACCCATATTGTCACAATCAAGCCTTTTTTTTTTTTTTTTTTTTTTTTTTCCTTTTTTTAATTCCCTTGTTATCTTGGGAGAACCTGACTGCTTTTACTAACTGGCCTCTTATTTCAAGGTACAATCCAACTGGGTAGAGACCACAGGGGTGGGTGGCTAAGGAGGGTGATAAGTTGAGATCATGCTCCTGTATCAATGGAAAGATCCATAAGCCTTGCCAAGCAATCAGGAGCATGCCCCCAGAGCACAAAACACATCCCTAACTAGGGATGTGTCGCTCCTTTTTGTTGTTTGCTGTTTTGTATTTTCTCTCTCTCTCTCTTTCTCTCTCTCTCTCTCTCTCTCTCTCTCTCTCTCTTTCTTTCTTTTTTGGTTGTTTGTTTTTGTGTGTGTGTGTGTTTGTTTGTTTCTATCTTGTATGAAATGGCTTCCCCACAGGACATTTTTAAACGATTCTTAATTGCAGGGTAACCAAGTGGAGTATGTCTGCTGCTGGCATGTGAACACTGGCTGAACTTGAGCAATGTAGTAATTGCTAAAGTTAGCATCAGCAACATAGGGGGCAGGCTGGTAATAGCAAGTGACATTAGCCACATTAGGGATGACATTTTGGTCGGCTAGCACCCGGATTGCCAGCATGGTGATAAGGTTTAAAGTCTGCCTCCTTTCATGTCCCATCAGGCACACTGTACTCTCATTTACCACTCCATGAAGCGTCATGAGATAGTCATACTTGCGGTCTTCCAAGCCCACGAAGTGGTTCTGTAAGTAGGATTCCAGCTTTCTCTGCTGCTCTCCAATGTCTGAGAAGTCGATAAAAAACCTGGAACACATGTACCTCTGGAGGGTCTTGATCTCATCTGAGGCGGGCCTGAAGCCCCTCACTAAGAGGTTGCAGTACTTAAGCAGGCCTCCCCCTCTTATTTCCTCTGGGTTCCTGGTGGCAATGATCTTGTTGCAAAGGTGATCAAAGGCTTCATGGAAATCCCCGTAGACACTTTCGCCAATTATCGTGGGGTGAAATGTCTCTGTCATTGGATTCTCAGAGCACTCATAGAAGAGGAGGAGAGAGTCTAATTTGATTTGGAAAGAATCTACACTGAATTCAAACTGCCTCCGGAGGGAATCCACGAACTTCAGCTCCACATTTTTGCCACTGTTGTTTGACAGGGATATGAGGCTCCAACGGTCCGACTCATTGCACACTTTAACCATTTTTTGCACGTAAGCTTCCTACAGGTTAAAAGATTAAACAAGAAGATGAGCAAAATTGGGGGCGGGGCAATAAATGTCTCAGATTTTCGGCTGAGAATTATTTCGCTCCTTCCTGTTTGTTCTGTCAAGTTTCAGCAAAACACTACCTCCAAGCTTAAACAGTCTTAGGAAAACAGGAAAAAAAAAAAATACATTTAACGAGTAGTTTTGCCGTCTGGGCAAGAGACTAGAAGTAATAGTTTGAGGCTTTTGGCAGACGAAGCAGAGTACTAAGAGGTTCTGTTGTCATGTCTGACTTCAAATGTTATTTTTTGAAGATGGTCTAATAGGCGCAAAGTTCACGCAATATCCACAGAAAGGCAGTGTTGTATGTCTCTCACAGTCCTTCCCAGCCACCCTCTTCTCCTCCCGCTTCAGCAATCAATCTTATCAGTCTCTAGTGTGTCCCTCCAGTGACACTCTACAGTTACAGCTAAAGAGGGACTAAATTGCCTTCAGACAACTTTAATTAATTATACAAAATGCCACCTAAACTAAAGGGGAGGGGCATAGTATTGCACCCTCAACACGGAAATTAACCTGGAGAATCACCGAATATTTTAAATGCCAGTTGAATCTAGAGTAGGAACCTATTCACATTTTCCAATACAATAAAAGCCCATTGACTCAATTCTGCTTCAAGCTGCTGTTTTCCCAAAGCCGAGATCACAAGATGACTCAAAAAAAAAAAAAAAAAAAAAAAAAAAATTTACATCATTCCAATCTTCCACCAATCAGAATGTTCTCTGGACAGGAGTCCAGGAAGGAAATTCAAGAGTTAAACCATACAGAAAAGGAAGAGAAGGGAATGCAAAGGAGGAAGCCAGAGTTGTGACGCTGAAGGCTCCTAGAAAACTAAAACACTCCACACTCCCCACCATTCTCTCACCTTACTTCACTCGTGAAAAAAAAAAAAATCAAAAATAAATAAGCGTCCCCACCAGGGCTGAACTAGCTGCAGTCTGGCTTTCCTTCTGCCCGTACACAGCCCGCCACTGTGCCCAAGCCCATCTCCAAGAAGCTTTACCTTGAGAGTGAGCGGTGTGATCTTCTCCTTGTTCACCCCTTCGGGCAAGAAGTCCAACAGGCAATCCAGCACGACGTCCTTCACAGTCTGAAACTCCTCTTCCCCACGCAGATCAGCGCAGAAGATGAGGTCCAGGTCCTTGTAGCCCAGGCCACTGTCCTGGTGCAGGACGTGACTGGCGGCCGAGCCATTGAGGCGCACGTCGCGGACACCTATGTTCTTCTCCTCCAGGCGCCTCCGCACCACCTTCACAATCAGGCTCGGCTGCAGCTCGAGCGTGGGGAAGTTGCCGCGCCCGTGGATCGGGATGGTCTCGCTCAGGATGCCGTCCAGCCGCTGCACTTGCTCCCAGTTCAGCACGTTGCAGTGCGCCGTGGGGCTTTCGCAATAGTCCAAGCAGCGGTCGCTGAAGCTGCCACCTCCGCCACCGAAGTCACCACCCAAGGGGATGTAGGGGCCGCAGGTCAGCTCGTCCTCCGCCATGGCAAAGTACCCTTCGCCCTCTGCCATATAGTGCCCGCTGAACGCCACTTGGCCTTGGTCAGTCCTGAAAGAAAAGAGTGGGTTTAGGAGAACAGCAGGGAGGTGCGCGGGTGCGGGGACAGGGGCCCTCCGAGGGGCCTGGGCTTCACCTCCCCAATCGTGACCCGCCTGGAGCTACCCAGAATAGTCCTCCTCCCCCGACCCACCCCAGTACCCAGCCGCGCGCCGCGCCCCGCAGAGCAGCCCCGCACCAAAAGTATCTCTGAAGCATCTGGAAAGCACAAGCGAGAGTCCCGTCTGTGTCACCTGGAGGCGGCCGCCCCTTCTAGGAGCGCAGGCGAGCGAGGAACCGCGAGGCGGACACACTTCGCAGGAGCTGCGAGTGCGCTCCCGGCAGCGGCCAGCGACTTCTCGGCGCAGACCCCCGCCGCGCCCTGGGCGTTCCCGCCCCTCGCCCGCGCCCCGCCCGCGCCCCCGCTGCGGTGGTCTCGGAGGTGGCGGCTCTCGATGCCGCCAATGCCGCCGCGCACACTTGCGTCTCTGGAGCTTTAGCAATTGTGCGGGGGAAATGTCTTCAGTACTTTTTTTATACCGGGCTTCTCCGCGCTTCCGGGGCCCCAGAGAGCAGCGCTCGCCACACCTTCTCATTTGCATAGGGCACCGCCCCCAGCGCCACCCCCGCGGGCAGTCGCTGGGTGGACAGTCGCCGGAGCTCAGAGCTGTTGGCTGCAGGCCAGTGTGTGCAGCCCCTGGCTGTGTGCAATAGCAAATGCCTGTGGCGTATACGTGTAGGTTTATCTATTTCTGCACGTCCTCACACACACCCCCAAAGAGGAGACACTTTGAACGCCCCAAACGTGATAATCAACCATCAGGATTAAAAATCGCACAACTCCAGAAACTTCCAAGCCTAGTTAGTCTTCTGGCCTGGTGCAGAGTGTCACTGCTGCGTAACTCTGGGTCTCCTGGAGGTTCCTCCAACGGTGTCCGTTTGTGGCTAGACATCCGATTCCACTACGGACTCTGGGCCAAGTGTGCTCTCCAGAGGCAACTTGTCACGCACGTCAGTCTCTGCGGGAGGGGGAGGGTTTGCTGAGAACTGAGTTTCGATTCTGGAAACCTCGAGAAGTGCTGGGGAAGTCGGGTGCCAGCCACCCTTAGTGCGCATCTAGCTGCTGCGCGAGAGCGGGACTGGCGCGCGTCACCCATCGTGCAACTCCGCGGGCGCGTGGCCAATGGCGGGGTCGCCGAGCACAACCCGAGGAACAGCGCCAGGGTGGCGGTTCTTCCATGCAGACCTAGGAGGAGAACCGCTGTCCTCGCAGCCTCTAAAGTTCTCAGTTCTAAAGTGAATAAAAATTTCAGTGATCTAGGTAGGGTCTGGCTTCTTACCAGACATAAGGGACAAATTTAAAAGATGTGAAGTTTTTCCCCTCCAGCTTTAGACGCTAGTGTAGCTCTAAAGGTTATCTCCGCGCTCTGGCACCAAGGTGTTTGTTAGAAAGCTCCCCGCTTTTGTTGGCCCACTTCCTCCACCGCTGCCTCTTTTCAAAGTAATGCTTAGCAGCCCTTGCTCCAGGTAGAGGCTGTGGGCCGCTGTAGTCCGGATAGAGAGGGCAGGCCCTGAGATGAACAACCTTTTCCCGAAGGCCCTGCACAACTCCAGAAATCCAGCCTCTGGATTTGGGGAGCTCTAGCCTATAAGCCCAACCTGTGCAGCTCTGAGTTGAGGGTTGGGGTGCAGGGGTGTCGCCCACGCAGATCTAGCTGCGTGACAACGCCGCCCCCTGCTGGTGTCCTGCGGAGCCGAGTCCCCAAAATGGAGACACTCGATTGGAAGCCAGGCTTCCTTAGCATTTGCAAGGCCTAGGTCAAATTGGGTTGAGGGATTGAAGGAGCCCTGGAACCCTACATTGTTCTTATAACCCCACTGTTTCTTTCAGGACATGTCCAACAATGAATGCTGCCTAACAACACATTTTATATATATGAAAAGTGTGTGTGTGTGTGTGTGTGTGTGTGTGTGTGTGTGTGTGAGAGAGAGAGAGAGAGAGAGAGAGAGAGAGAGAGAGAGAGAGAGAGAGAGAGAGAGAGAGAGAATCACTATGCATTTCAGGTGAGCCTCAATCAAACATCTTACTGAATGAATGATATGAAGAACTACTGAGCTCTTTCCACACACCTCAGCCTTCAAGTCCAGAAGGCCTTCAGTGACATAGGGGTTTGGAAACAAAGGGACTGAGAAGTAAGTAATGGGGGTTTCTCAAATTCCCAACCAGTAAGTTGTGGGTTCAGGCCTTGCACCCCCACACCCATTTGACTGTGAGTGCTATTTAGTCTCCATTTCCTGAATGAGATGGCCCTGGTTTAGTTCTTCCTTCTCAGTAGAAACATAGGCGAGCATTGTGGGGAGGGTCCGGTGAGAGAGGAGAGTAAGTGCCTGGCTCAGAATTTAATTCCCATCAACACACACACACACACACACACACACACACACACACACACACACACACACACACGAGGGGACAGAATGAAAGAATGAGATAATAAAAATATTTTTGATAGATTGTCAGGAAAAAATTTCTTCAAAGGCTGATAAGAATTTTGCATTTTCTTAAAATAACATCAAAGTGACTGGTCATGTATTAAATAGACTGCTCTGGAAAAACAATAGTTTAACCCCACTCTCATTACTTTGTGCTGCCATTTAAGCTTCCATCAGAAAGAGTGAGAAAAACAAAGCACAAAATAGAGTAGCCCGTGAGTGGGCTGAGTACTTTGCTCACCCCTACAGTGTGTCCTGTGGGATAGAAAGATCTTCAACTTAATTAGAAAGTTGCCAGGGGACCCTGGCAAGAGGGCCCAGCCTGAGCATGCACTGCACTGGCAGTGACTGCAATCTGTTCTCTACAGGACCCTCTCCTCAGCAGTGGACACCCTTGTCTGCACAGATGCTCCCACAGCCTCTTCCAAGAACAGGAGGCTTGGCTGAGAAATAGGAGGTAGTGGAGGGCCTGCTTTGCACACCACATGCTGGAAGGGAGAGTTCCCACCATGGGTGAGGAATGTCCTATTTCCTCCTAGCTGGCAGGAGTATTCTTTGTGGACAACACTTCCTCAATAAGAGAGTGCTCCCCATTGCCAGGCATGAACCAGACCCTCCTGCCTGCCACCCACACTGGGACATTTGGGGCAACTCATTCTTCCGTGAGGGAAGGCAATTGAATTATTGGGTTAATATGTGTCTGATACATAGAGTCTACTTGTTACACACTGCTGAATGGAAGAATATGTTCTTCATTGTCCCCCTCCTGCTGTCAAAATGAGGTAATATTTATATTCTGGAAAGTTGAAGCCATCCATACAAGAAAATGCAAAGTTTGCAATTATAAACCCTAACTTGCTTTCTGTAGATACCCAATGGAAGTATTGAATGAGAAATTCTGTGTTTCCCAACACAGTCACTGCCAAGACCCTTCTTAGCATAGTTATTCTGATATTAGATTCACATGGATTTCACCTTTGGAGAAAGGATAGAAGGCTCTAGCTTCCAGACTTATTCATTTACTTTTCCCCTTTAAAGAGGAAAAAAAAAAGACCACTAGCAATATCACGCTATGGAATGATAAAGAGAAGCTACCAGAAGGGGCTGAGTGGCTGAGGAGATGCTTCAGCACTCAGGAGCACCTATTGTTCTTGCAGAGAACCCCTTCAACCTCCAGTTCAGTTAATAGTACCCACATTGGGCAGCACACAACCACCTGTAACTGCATCTCCATGGGATCCAAGAGCCTGTACTCACATGTAATACTCAGACACACTAGAAGTATCAAAGTCACAAAATTCAACTAGCGTATTCAGAATGCTTCCTTAGCATTTTTAGATGGCTTTCAGATCTTTATCTGAAAATTTTAATGGAAAGCTTAATACAGATTTTTGAGGAAGGAATATCATTTACAACTATTTGTTCTTGATTTGCAACTTACAGTAACCATTCATCTTGATTTAACACAGTAAGAAAAAGTTCAGTTTTGGCATTAATATTACTGAATGAATTTGCTAGTATTCCAGACAGTGTGCTCAATAATTTGAATGTCATTTCTTAAATATTCTCCCCGAGTCACAGCTTTGCATAGTCTATTCCTATTTTCTGGGTTGGAAAAGTAAAGCGTTGGAAGGTCAAGTTTCTTGGAGAGGTTGCAGAGCCTTGATATATACCTATTCATGTGTGTGTGTGGGGGGGTCCTTTATGTCTGGGAGCTCTTGAATTCTGTGGGTTGAACTTCTCCCTGTCTTCTAATCTTTTCAAATTTGAAATTGACCTGCAATTGTACTCTACCTATTTCTTTCCAAGTACTAGATGTTCAATCTGGCATAATATTGGAAACTTACATTTATTTTAGTCTTTATTAATTTATTTTTTACATTCCAATCCCAGTTCTCCCTCCCTCCTTTCCTGCTTCCCCCACCTCCCTCCTCCCATCTGCTCCTCTGGAGAGGGTAAGGCCTCTGCTAGGAGGTCTACTAAGTCTGTCCCATCATCCCCTTCAGGCAGGACGAAGGCACCTCCCCATACCCTCCACACACACACCCCTGTGTCTAGGCTGAGCAAGGTATCTCCGTATAGAATTAACTCCATTAAGTTAGTTCGTGCATTAATGTGAGATCTTGGACCCACTGCCAGTGCCCTCATGTATTGTTCCAGCTACACCATTGTCACCTATATTCTAGTTCGTTCTTCTGCAGATTCCCCATTTGTCAGACTGGAGTCAATGATCTCTCACTAGCTCAGGTCAGCTGGTTCTGTGGGTTTCCTCATCATGGTCTTGACTCCTTGGTTCATATTGTTACTCCTCCCTCACTTCAATTGTACTCCATGAGCTTGGCCCATTGGTTAGTTGTTGATGTCTCATCTGTTTCTGGGAGAGGTTTCTAGCCTCTCTGGAGTTGTAGATTGTAGGTTGGATGTCTTCTACTTTATGTCTGTTATCCACTTATGAGTGAGTACATACTATATTTGTCTTTCTGGATCTGGGTTACATGTTTAATTCTGAGTCAACTGCTATGAGCCAAGCTGCACCATGACTACTGAACTGATGGGGATGGCTTCCTCTATGTATGTGCATGGAAAGTGAAGTAACCTTTGCAGTCATGGAGAGCTAGCATGCCAGCAGCTTCATGGGGAAGTGTGCAGAAAACCCCCACAAAGGGAAACACAGTGGGAGGTTTGGAGATTAGCCCAAGTACACTGAGCAGTGGAGCCATTTTCCTCTTCTTGTTCCCTCTGATCCCTATCTTCCCAAAGATAGCTTCCACAGATAAGAAGTAAACAAACAGGAGACCATTTCCAAGCTCATATCCAGAAGCAGAAGGGGCAAAAAGGGTCCAGAGAGTCACTGTTAGGACTCTGAGTGCCTTCTCCCAGCTGTCTGGTCAGTCTTCCTCTCATAACCACGGTGCTCTCTTGGTCTTTGCACACCATCTTCTCCCTTCTCTTACGATCTTCCAACTTTTACCATTTCTACTCTTTGTTGTTTTCACCAACAGTAGCAAGGCAGTGGGAGGACACTGCAGTACTAGGAGAAGAATGCCAGTGTCTAGACAGGGAGCTCTGACCACCTGCCTCATTCAGAAGGCAAATCTCAGTAATTTACGGTAGCAGTGAGGTTTGGTTGCCTTTTCCAAGCATGAACACATATGCATCATCTCACAGAGACTCTGAGACCTCTTTGCTCCATAGTTATCAATGGCTGAGAAGAAACTGAAGACAATGTTCTATGTAAGAGGTTAAAACTCACAGAGAAAACTGCTTTTAAGATAAATAAATGGTGCTTGTAAAAAGATTTTTTTGTTGTGATTCTTCAATGAAATAAGAAATGCTTCAAAGACTAGCAGCATCCCAGGATATAACATTTCTAAGTTGTTTCAAAAAATATTTTGTTATTTCTTAATATGTTATTAGTAACTGTATTTGTTACTTTTGTTGCTGTGACAAAATACCATGGCAAAGGTGATGTATCGAAGGAAGGATTTGTTTTAGCTTATGGCTCTAGGGGGATAAGACCTCATGAGGGTGAAGAAGCATGGGCATGGTGGTACAGGGCAGAATGCTGAGTTATCATACTTTGCATGGCAAGTGCAAACCAGAAAGAGCAAACTGGATGTAGGTGAGGTACTTTACTCTCAAACCCTGCCATCAGGCACTTCCTCCAGTAAGGCTGGACCACCTAAGCCTCCAAAGAACAGCACCACCAACTGAGGACCAAGTTTTCAAACAAGGAAGACCCTGGTGGACATTTTGTATTCAAACTACCTCAGTGTGGCGATATATTATTTTTGATTTATTAAAGCTTGCCTGAAGATTAGAAAAGCAAAATAGGGGGCCACTGGCTCTTATCCCTTCCTCTGGCTGAATGGGCTGATCTTGTTGCCTCTCCTCAGCATGGTTGGAGAATTCTGAGACTGAATGTCTTCCTATGGTCAATATGGCTGGAGAATGAATGCCTGATACTGAGACCTTGCTTCTTTCTTATATATCTCCTTGCTGCTGGGATTAAAGGCATGTGATCCCGGTACTGAGTTCATCTTTGTGTGAGCTGTTTCTTTTTAGGACTGGATCAATCTTGTGTAGACCTGGGTGGCCTTGGATCTGTCTATCTCTTAATCCTGAGTTCTAGTATAAAAAGGTGTGTACCAACACCTCCTATCTTCTGGCTGCTGGGATTAAAGGTATGTGCCTGGCTTGTGGCTGACTTTGCTTTCTGAATCCTCAGGCAAGATTTATTAAATCATAAATAATATATCACCATGGTAACTAGTAACAATTATCAAAATGGTAACAATTATAATCTTCTTCTTTATTACCACATTTTTATCTTTAAGACTACTGGTTCTAATTTTACAAATGAATATAGACTGGATGATTTGTGCCATGTTTGCTGAGTTTTATATTCGTGTCACTAGACTGAAAACCAAAGATGCTCATTTGGAAGGACCCTTTAGCTACACAGAGGTTCCTTTGACTTGGTTAATCTTACTTTGAATTGCTGAGCATCTTATGAAAAGTGTCATTTCCTAAGGTGTTATTTTCAAGTATTCTTTTACTCTCTATCTGACCACATAAAGATAATTCCATTCATAGTTGTCACTCAATGAATCGAAGACATTCCAAAAACAGGTACCAGTATGGCCAGGACCACTAAGGCAACACGTTAAAGTCAAACTCAATACCAATTGCCCCTTGATAGAATTCTTAATCAGAGAGATCAACCAGTATTTTCTGGCACTGCAATTGATGTTAATCATACCAGTGTATCTTCCTGTTTTGACATTTTGGTGAAATGGTTGCTGTTTCAATGTCATAAATCCCTGGACCAAATGGTTTCCCCTTACCCCAGACAAGAGAAATATTCAAATTTGATATTCATCTGGTGAAATATAAACTAGAAGTACACAAGTTACCTTCTCAAATATCAGGTGTTGATACATTAGCTGTTATTTTATTCTACAGTACTTTCCTTCTGTGTGTTTGTCCTGAAAGATGGTGAACTGCTCTGACAAAAGGATGATGCTCACCGTATGGAACACAAGAAACATTGTGGAGGAGAGAAAGAGGCTACACCCAATCATTCTTCCTCTTTAACAGAAATACATCCCCAAGTATTTGCAACCCTTGTCTTATGAAAATTGAGGTCATCTTCTACCGGTCTCTTCATTTCATTTTGACAAGTGTCAGCCAGTTCTTACCTGGAACCTGTACTGGTGTACTGAATGGCCATTACAAGCTAGTTTCCTTTACATAATCTTTCAGTGTTCAAAAGGTATGTTCATAAATGCGAAACAGCCATTAGTCTGTTTTGCTGTTGACCAAATAAAATAGCCATGGCTTGGTACTTTGTAAAGAAAGGAACTTAGTTAAGTTACTGTATGGAATTCTCGGACCTGTGCTTATGGAGGACAGCTTGAAGACCCGAGGCCACAACAATTGATTCAAGGCTTAATCATCTTCCACTACACCTCCTTCCTAAGGGGCTCCTATCCAAACTCCACTATACTGCAGATTTGGCCCACAATCACTTGACCTTTGGAAGGACAACCTTAGGCCACACCCAAACTCTAACCCACATTTACCTAGCACCAGCAGATTTGGCCCACAATCACTTGAGCTTTGGAGGGACAACCTTAGGCCACACCCAAACTCTAACCCACATTTACCTAGCATCAGTCTTATAAGTTTAATCTGGAAATTGTATGACTAACAGATGTATCTGTGGGAGCTGCAGAAGATCCACTTATTTACCCATGTACCTAAGCACATATTTTAGTCTGATTTAATTCCTGCATTGCACCATGTTTTAGTTTTTGATGGGGTTGTTTTGTTTGATTTTGTTTTGTTTTGCATATAGGCTCTCACATTATAATTGAGGCTCCCTGCCTATCCATTGTGTATCTCAGACACACATCAAACTCACAATGATCTTCTTGCCTCAGGCCCTCAAGTGCTGAGATGGTAGGCATGCACCACAATGCCCAACATGTTTTAGTTTGCAAGTTACAAGACCACATGCAGAGAAAATGTAATAGATTTCTGAGCCAGGCGGTGGTGGCACACACCTTTAATCATAGCACTTAGGAGGCAGAGGTAGGTGAATCTTAGTGAGTTCAAGGCCAGTCTGGTCTACAAAGTGAGTTATGTGACAGCCAGAACTGTTACACAGAGAAACCTAGTCTCAACAAAACAAAACAAAAATATTTTCTGATATAAAAGTAATGACCCTTTTAGATTGCATACCACCTCTATATTGGATAAGTTATTATATTGATCCGTAGTTCTTTGTAAATAAAAAACAACAACATGATTTATCATAATTATCGTTCCAGTTTGTGTCTAAAGATAGCAAACATTTCAATAAAAAAATCTGGGAAAATGAACTAATTTCTTAAATGTTTTATCTATGATATTTAAGTTTCTTGTTTTTAATAGAGTACAGTGGAGGTTTGATTTGCCTTCAAAATTTAATTAAAGCTCAAATCCATGCATATGTTTGCTCTCAATCTTGCATTAAAGATTGTGAATGCTTGCAGTGATAAAATTAACAAGATGTATTACAAATTGCAGTTTCTGAGAACATGAGTAACCCAAACTTTTGATTCTTTCGATTCCAAAACAAGGTGTAGGACTCTGTGAGCTTCAGTGGAGGCAGGGGCATTGAGCTAATCAGCCAGGATGGTATGTCTGAGTACATGTATGAATGTGCTCATAGCTGCTCAATTTCACATAACTGGTTTCTTGTCTCCTTTTTATTAAAACAGTCAATTGGCTGTGGAGTCAGAGTCTAATGACATCATAGGATACACTAAGCACCATTGGTTGATAACTTATGATTATCCACAAAACACCTAGCAGGACGAGTCAAGTGGCTTGGTCTAAAGCCATGAGAGTATGCACATGCATACACAGAAGAAATAAATTAGTCAAATTAATTTTTAAAAAACCCTGGCAAATAATATAAATTATATATGTCTTGTACATCTGATAAAAATGGACTGTAAGACATTCTCCAGAATTCTATGGGCAGGTGTGAGATCTCCTAAATAAGACCTTGATGTCAGATACTTTGTGAGGATTTCATATCCAGACAAGTGGTTCTGGCCATGACCCACTCTCATTGGAAGTCAGTGACACTTTATACTGTTTCGTTGCTTTTTAATTTTAGCTAATACATTCCTATGATATGTTTTAATTATAAGTTGCTCTAGAAAAATGTCCTTGATTATGAATAAGAATATATCAAATGTAACATAAGTAGAGTGTAAGTTAGTTCTGCATGTGTGAGATCATTTTATCCAGATACATTGATAGGTCAACCTTTCCAACAGGCTACCACCTGTGGGCATTAGCTGCTATTTCCTGTCTGTTGAGATGTTTCTAGTTTATTGCTCTCATCACTAGTGGAACATCCTCACAATTCTGGAAGTGCAGATGAATACTCACTAGGTTCCTATATTTTTATCAGTTATGTTTATTTTTTTTTTTCAAAATAAAATACCCCTTACCTAAAAAGGGGATTGGGGTATGCCACTATAGAACCTCACAAATGAGATTAGTCAGAATTTGGGTAATAGCTCAAATCTTGGCTCCAAAATAGGCAACTCAATTTTGTTTTAAGAAATTGTGCAATTTGCCTCAAGAAAGAAACTGAATTTGTTCCAAAGATACAGAGGCCTTAGATATCAGCTTATACATGTCCCTGTAACCTAGAGCAAGGTTTCTTTCATCAATGACACATCTTCCTTATATCTTCCTTATTCTTTACTGGTTGATGGGAAAGTTACCAGCTGCCCTGGGGACAGAAGAATGAATTTCTCTAAATTGAAATGTTTATATGTTAAAGTAGAGGACTAGATATTGGAGCCCCTGAGATGAACATCTTTTCTTCATTTTTAAAATGGATGATTCTTATGGGAGCTTATAACTATTAGTCTTTTTAATAACACACTTTATTACACTAGTCCACAGTGAGCTAACTCTTCAAGGTTAGGACTCAGTAAGAAATAAGAGTAGAATGGTTAACACAAACATTTTGAGGAATTGTAGGGAGCCAGCAAGATGGATACTATGGGGAACAACATCTAATGCATGTACTTTAGGAAACATTTCCCTAGAGCTGGATTGAGAAGACATCAGCATGAGACTTTCACAAAAGACAGATGGGATGAACACTTGGTAGGCTCATAGAACACCCACCTGTGCATCCAGAGCTGGAGGCCAACTCAATGCTCATGAGTAGAGGCAATAAAGGTTGAGTGAGAAGCACAAATCACATAGGTTCTTGCAACCAGGCTTGTGGGACATTAAATCTTGGCCTCTGAGGAGTTCTCTCTCAGGGTATTCATCTTAAACATCTTGTAAAGTTGTCTTTTCTAAGCCCCATCTTGAACTCAAAGGCACACATTCTGAATCTCCATCTTTCACTGGCTGCTGGTCAAGAATACACAGTTACCTGCTTATAGATCTGGGACTGCTGGGACATGAAGAGTGACTTTCAGTCATTAGGAGACATGTGCTTACAAGCCCTTCAACAGTACTGTCCTTGTGCAAAGCCAGAAAGTTACCTAAGATCTTCATGTTAGGAAAATCCTCCAAAGCCAGGGTATGAATGATACAAAAAAATGTGCAACCCTCCAATTAAGTTCTGAATCAACAAAAGTACATCAGTAGAACTTCCAGAGTGGGAGCTAGCTCTACTAGCCTACTCCAACCAACCATTGCCTTTCTGTGGAGTTCAGTTTCTTTGATCACTACTACTACACCTTTTAGTAATCTTTAGCATCTGTGTAACTAAACTCTACCTTTTCTTCATCCATCTCAGTGAAGTGGTGACATGTAGAATTTTTCAAAGTAAAAATTACCCAGTACTAAACCAAAAATGAAAAGGTTGTCATTGCAGACATGGTGAATCCTGTAAAGTCACATTTGTCAAGGCTAAGTTCCTGATCCTAAAATGAATCTGATTCAGCCTCAGAAGACTATTTCCTGGTGTAGCCCCCTCCTTCTACCTGTAACTTGCCTGTAACTTGAACAAAGTTTTCTGGGTAACATCTTTTTTTCTTCATGTTCCTAAGTGTGGTTGATGTGTGACAATGGGATACTATAAATAATTAAAAACGGGTGGGCTGCTTAAACCAGAATGGTCAAGAAATGCCTATTTGCATTTAAAAAAAGAAAAAAAAAAAAAAAGAAAGAAAGGCAAGAACTGAAAGAGAAGTATCTCCCAGCTATGAGAAGTTAGGGAGTGGTCCTGGCCTAGAGTGCAACTTGTACCCTAGCAGGCAACAATCTGATATACTAGAGGAACTGAAACAAACTGGATCCAGCCAGAGCACCCAGAGGAAGGGGGCGGTGGTAACATAAGATTAGATTAAAGAGAAAGTCAAAGGTTAGATCTCATAGGCTCTAGTGAAGAGTTGGATTTTATGTAAGTTCAAGAAGTCATTGATGGCTGTGACCAGGAATAAGATGATTTGTCTTTGGAGGCCATTCTTCCCTCTATGTGCAGTTAGGAATTGGGAGGAGGAATACATAAAGGAGACTACTGAAATGGTCAATGTTGGCATGGATAAAAGATGATTCTAGGTTGGATTGGAATTGTGGATGATAGCCTTTAAGGATTACACAGTCCTTTGAGTGGTTTCACCTAGAAGAACCAATAAAGTAGCATGCAAAATCATTACACCATATTCTTATATTGCTTTTTAGTTTTATGTGTCTAAGTGCGCACACACAATTACACAGCTGTGCTGTGAAGCAACTTAAGTAAAAGAAACAACAATGATCTCATTTCAAACACACTGGATAGAGTCAGGTAGGCAAGGACACAAAGAGAAAGAAGATGACGGGATTGTGTGATTATTTTAGTGCACTTTAAAATAGCACACGTGGGGTCAATATTAATTGTTGATTTGACCGAAGCTAACATCACCAGAGAAGCAAGCCTCTGGGCATGCCTGGGAGGGATTATCTTGCTTAGGTCAGCATCTAGACTGCATATGAAGAATAATCTTGACAAGTTTAACTGAGGTATGAAGACCCTTCCTAAAAGTGTGTGTAATAATTCTCTGGATTTGGGTTCTGAACTAGATCAAAAGAAGAAAGGGAGCCAAACACCAATATTTATCTCACTCTGCTTCCTGATTAGGAATAAAATGTGATCAGCTGTTTCAGGCTGCTGACTTCCTAACTTCCTCACCAAGATGCACTGCACCCTGTAAGAGTGAACCAGAACAAATCCTCCCTTCCATTGCTTTCTATCATCCTATTTTACCACAGCAAGGAAACAAATAATCATGACAAGAATCTTATATTTCTACACTAGTCATTCTGTAAAATATGATTTACAATAACTTTTGAATGATAAAAAACATAAAATTGTACTATTAATATAAGAAAATGGCATACATTCATCACTTGTTTATATCTCAGAGTCCTTGCAGAGAGCATTGTCATATACACTGAGAATCATCAGTAAGTATTTCATTCACCTTTCAGAAAGATAATACTTTCTTAGCACACTAGCTATTTCCAAAAAGTTTCATGTATAGGAGGAAATTTTAAATCTTACATTTACTTAAGCCTCATTTTCTCTGGGGTCCCAAGTCTAGCTTTGTTAATTTTTTCACAATACAGTCTAGACTGCCCAGGTTCATGTGTCACTTTATGACAATTCAAAGTGTTCAAAACTTTCTGTCATCATCATTCTAATAAAATAACATAATGCACTGGGTTAAATACCATGCATCTGTTTTATTTTGTTTAATATAAGACAGAATGACTTTTCTTAGAGGAGATCACCTTAATGAGTCCTTTACTCAGATGTACTGGAGCATATGGGATTTGACCTGATGACAAATCAATTTATAGTAAGTCAACACTGAAAATCAAAAATGGGCCTTGTAAGGAAAGAAGACACAGCATGAACAGTTAGTAGTTGCACACAGCCTCTAATTACGAAGTATGCCCTTACCAGAGGTACTTCCAACTGTGCTGACTGCAAGAAGTCTTTCTACTTTACACACAGAAGTACACACCCTCTGTCTACAAACATGTTAAGACCCATATGGTTAAACAATCCATTTACACATTGCTAGATGGGGCCAGCATCAGCTCCTTATTCTCTCAGGCATCTGCAAAAAAGCACCTTCACTATTTTAACACCTTTCTTTATGCAGAGGTCCTTTTGAGCCCTGTCTGAATTTAACCTCTTTTCTCCCATGCAACACCAGTCTTCATTTGGAGTAGGTAACAACTAAAGACTACAGCTATATTTTATCTTATTTATTTTATTTTTGGAGACAGAATCTCCTATGTAGCTCTCACTGTTCTAGAACTCACAGAAATCTACCAGCTTCTGCCTCTCTAAGTCATGCACCAACATGCCCGACTTGCAGCTGTGTTTTAGTAGTAGATTCTTAAAGATCTTCCATGAAAAAAAAAAAATTAGTGTTCAATGGCAGAAAAGCAAATTCCATGGGAACAATTTCAAGTTGTTTTGGGGATGCCTGGGCCACTGCTTCTCAGCCCAGACCACCCAGGTAACAGCAATAACCAATACTCTATGCAATACCCCATACTGGAGCTACCCAGTGAGATCTGCCTACCTGATTAATTGTGCTGTTGATTCTACTGTTAGCCACTCCTATGCCAGATGAACCGCAGAACAAGTAAGGCGCTAAAAGACAGGGCAGCTTTGTAATTCTCAATCTGTTTCTTCATCCTCAAACCTCACTACCCTGTTAAGGCTTCTACAGAATTTCAGTTTGTTCTTTGTTATTCACTGAGGAAGTCTGGTACATTTGAAAGCTTCCTCTTAGAGTAGATAAGACTAACAGTTTTGGGGCCAAGTAGGATTAATTATCAGGAAGCTGTTGATAGTTCATCACTGACCTGTAAAAACCTGTAAGAATATGGTTGACTAAAATAATGGTGTCCATTTAAAGTTGGGGTCACATAATATGTCATTAAGGATCCCATTATTTCAGCAAAGAAAATTTGCAGGGAGCTCTCCTCTTGAAAGAAAATAGCTTTCTGCTGGAAAGTTTCCAAACCACACCATTGCAAAACCCAAACACTTCAAACCATTAGACTCTAATGTTTAACTGTGTGTTCCTAGTTATCTTAGAAACCCTTTTCTGGGTAATTATTTTTGTTGTTGCTGTTGTTGTTGTTCAAATCTAGGTTTCCCTTGGCATTTAATCCCAATTTGAGCATGCTTTCATTGCTTAGAGGTTAATGTTTTCACACCTTCCTTGACGGAGACTATACCCTACAATGTTCCCTATGATTAGAAGAAACTATAATCAGCATTTCATAGAGTTGGGGAACACAGTGAAGGGCAGGGCTGGCCCAAGGCCTGATTGTGAAATGCCTGAACAGTTTAAAGCCCTTGTCTCTTCAGTGTCATTTAACTCTTTCTTGTCTTCTAATCTCCTGTTCAATCTCTTTGAACTGGGTAACCATCTGAACTTCAGTTTCTTCCTGTGGCAGGACTCACTGAGATTCAGAGAAGCATGTTAGCTGATATAGAGTGGGATATCAAAACGTGCCCTTCATCCCATCATCTTCCTCATCCTCATTACTCGCCTCATCTTTCCAAGTTGGCCTCTTCCTCAACCATGTGCTACTGTTGAGGTAAGTGTCTTCCAAGGTCCACGTACTGAAAGACGTCCTGGTTTTGTAACCCATGACAACATCTCTGAGAAGTTGGGAGTAAGGGGCACTTGATGCTGCTCTATTACACAATGACATTGCTTAAAGAAACATTTGCTTTGTAATAGTGACAAACATTTTCCTATTTAAAAATCTTTATCAGCATTGTATTAATAAAAAGGCGAATAGAATAAAACAGAAATAGGAAATATTGAACTGTGATTAGGTTTGTGGCAAGCCCTCCTTCTTTCTTGCTTTCTTCTTTCCTCCCTCTCTTCTTTTTTCTTACCCAAAGGGATAATGATACCTACATTTTCTAAACACAGGAATATTGCCTCTAACTCTGATATCTTAGGCCCCCATAGCAGGTTGAAAAGGGTTTTGATGTGGATGGGAAAGTGATGACAGCTACTAGACAGACTTAATGGAAAACCACAATACCCTGAATGACATAGGAGCTAGACAATGTGCCAGACCTGAGCAGCTTTTACAGCAACTGGTAAGTCGAGGTTGGGTCAATTCCAAGACCACTCCCTTGACAACTCAGAGGTCTGCATCTGTTGCCAGCCTCCTTCCACCAGGCCTTCATTGGAAGGTCTGTTTAGTTTCTGTTTCCCTAAAGAATGTTTTGGCAAGAAAGGCATCAGAATTTATAGAATCTTAAGTTATACAAGTATACCCCACCCCAAGATGTGGGACCAGGATCTATCCTGGATGCATGAACTGGCTTTTTGGAGCCCATTCCCTATGATGGGATAATTGTCTCTGCCTTGATTTGGGGGAAGGGGGCTTGGTCCTGCCTCAATTTGGTATAACAGACTTTGTTGACTTCCCAAGGAAGGCCTGACCACCTCTGAGGAGTGGACTGGGGTAGGGGTTGGGCAGTGAGAAAGGTAGGGGGTGAGAGGGCATAAAAAGGGGAGGGAAGGGGAACTGGGGTTAGTAGGTAAAATGAAACAAACATATACACTTAAAATAAGTATATATAGGGTCCCTCTATGGGCCCTAAATTCATACAAATGTAAATGTTTACTGGCCATAATAAAAGTAATTATCCAAAGTATATACTTTTAATAACTAGCTGTGGTGGTTACTCTTGATAAACTTGGTGGTGTCAAATATATCAGGAAAGCATACCTGTCGCTGTATGTCTGATGCTATGTCCAGAGAAGATTCACAAAGGGTCAATACTTGTACTGCATGGGGTGACAGGATCTCACAACTAGAAAGCTGGATAGAATAAAAGGGCAAGCAGAAAGCAAATTCGCATGGATTTTCTGTCTTAGCCATTTGGCCACCTCATGAGTGAAGGAGAACCACCCATCCTCTCTATAGTGACGTCCTGCTACCTCAGAAACCACAACCAAATGTAAATGTTTCCTTTTGTAAGTGGTTTCATTTAGCATTGTCATAGAAATGAAAGCCTGATGAATACAGTATAAATACCATAAATAACACAAAATCCAGAAAAAAAAAAAAGATTCATGTGTTCATTAGCTTACTGATATATCCTAGGGCAGTAATTTTTTCTAAAAGTTTCATTTTGGGTTACACACTCTTTGATTGTCTCCTCATGTATTTTGTGAAATGAGATAATTTCTCAGTGGATATGACATCAGTATAAAATAACTTTGATTATAACTTTTCACTAAAGAACATTCCACAAAGAAGTTTCAGTGTCTGAATATTCTAAACCTCTTTTCTCTTGTACTTCATACTTCTGCAGAATGCATTTATATCACATTGTAACCTCTGGTCCTATATTTTCATTCTGCCACCTAAAAAATTGCCTGGGCAAAGGACTCTGATAAAAGGTAGCAATTATCACTGTACCTGGAGACTGCCATTGGCATAAACCCCTTCCACTGAACTGAAACAACAGCATCCCAAGCTCAATTTCCTATTAGCCAAAAGCCTCAAATGCCCACAGACAGTCTAAAGCTCCCTAATATGAAAGGATAAGAAAGGGAATTTGATATGGAAGTAGATTGAAATTTGACAGGAGCTAAAACATTTGACTTTTATAAATATCACAAAAGGCATGCCTAAATAACAAGTGTTCCAGATTTCAACTTCTTTTAGCCTCAGAGAAGACTCACCTCTACTTAAAGGAGCTGTCCCACAGCAGATTATGCCCTCTTCTGCTCACAGGAAGAACTATTGGATGAAGAAGTTCTTCGCATCATAAGAACATATAATATATACAGATACTATCAAAACTTACTGAATTCCAACCTCAGGGATGCAGAATATGTTGTAAATAATCTAGGGTAAAAAAAAAAAAAAGAGCCGGACTTGGCTCCTTCTAAAGCCACATGGTATGGCTTGGATAAGTCTATATGTGAAAAGGCATGGTTTCCCAGCCCATGGCACTATTCTGGGTTGGTAGGATGGGTAAGTGGTTGGGCCTCATCGAAGCAGCTAGGTTGCTAGGGGTATGGCCCACAAAAAGGTATTGGGATACAGTACATTCCTTTCTCTCTCATCATTTCAAGTTCCCCATGAAGTTGGCACCATCTATCTTGCACAACTTTACCACATGCATAAAAGTAACTGAGTTAACTGACAGTGGATGAACCCTCTGAAACTGTAGGACAAATGATAGGGGATGTCCTGTGTGCTGTGAATATGTTTCTCTTATTGGTTGATGAATACTTCCTGATTGGCTAGTAGCCAGGCAGGAAATACAGACAGAGCTACCAGACTAGTAGAATGCTGGGAAGAGAAACCCAGAGTAGCCAGGGAGATGCCATGCAGCTGCCCAAGAAGTAACAGGCCAGAGCATTATAGGTAAGCCACAGCTTCATGGAAATACATAGTTTAATAGAAATTGATTAATAATTAGAAGAGGGCTAGCCAATAAGAAGCCTGACCCTTAGGACAAATAATTTATAATTAACATAAGCCTCTGTGTGTTTATTTGGGACTATACAAGGCTATGGGACCAGGAGGGACAGAAACTCCATTTACAGATGATCATGTATTTCATTTCCTGAATGCTGAGAATTGAGTCCAGGACTTTGTACATGTTGTGTAGATACTCTACCACTGAGAAAAGTCATCCATTCAATACTTTTTTCATGTAAGTTGTTTTAGGTATCTTTCTAAACTTGGAGAAGATTTAAGATGATCATGTGACTTTTCCAGGGACAATACAAACATCTCCTTCATCCCAGACAAGGCACTGACAACAGACCAAATAAATAATTCCACTCACGTCAAACTGAGTTAATGGACTAGTAAATTTATTGGGGTTGCTTATAGGAACATAGATACATTAAAGGAACATGGATACATCAAGGGGAGCTGCATCTCTGAAACCCATTAACATGGCATAACTGATAATTCATGAAAACCACCACCCTGCAGCTTTCCGTATAAACTTTTGGATACAAAAATAGCTGGAGAGTATCGTTTCCTCAATGTGTGTTCACTGCTTTTATAACCTGGTAAGCTTCCCAGCTTTGTAGTTTTGTTTGCTTCCTGAGTTTTATGAGCCTTGCACCTCCTCCCTCAAGGAGGAAATATTTGAATTCATAGGAAGTATCTACACAACAGTCCACCCCTTACATCAGTTCCAATAATCTTTCTTCATTGTCTTCTGCCTTCATCTCATTCCCAGCCTAATGTCTTCAAGTCTACAACAAAGGTGTATACTATCTTCAGCAATAGGGAATTTCTGTCCAGGTCTGTCATGCAAAAGACAACATCGGCAATGATTTGGAGGGTCTTGAAGAATTCCCTAAACAACTTATCCAGAAGTAGCTCTTCCCTGTGTTAGGATTATCACTGAACAATTTAAAGCTCCTGGGAGTCCCCTTCCCCCTTATATGGCACTCCTTTGTTGAACTCCTTAACTAGTATTTTGACCATTCTTCTAAATATTTTTACAAATATATAAGATATTCAGGAGTTAATATTATATAAAGAAACCTTTTTATAGAGGTTGAACATGGTATCTGATATCCCAGTGATGTTCACTTATAACAAGTTGGTCTCAGATGGCTAATGAGATACTAAAACAGAAACATCAGAAAGGTACAATGCCATATAAAAAATTTCCCATAACTTGTAGGAACTATTTCAAAAGTGTTGGCTGCAACAACATGATGGGAGATGCTATCCCATCTTCTCTTTAGTAACCCATGCTCTTTTCCATGAGCCATCTTTTGTCTCCATCCTCAGGATAGAACTGATGTGCATGTCCCCACCACTGAGGTGTTAGTAGGCTGCTAAGACAGATCAGATATATGGTAGGGCATGGCTGTACTCTAGTCTGCCATACCTACTGCTGGAGCCAGCTCCTTTGTTTGACAGGCTCTGGGCTAACACTATGACCTTTGCCTTTCCCTTAGCAACATTTAACTACTGAAAGGGCCATGGAGTAGATGGGCAATCCCCACTCCCCAGTATACTTTCTTTGTGGGAAGGAATAGGCACAGCATACTCTAAGGAAATAATTGCTCACCCATAGGACAAGTCTAATCTGTTCCACTTGCACAGTTTTGTAATTTGCTTTCCACGAGCTGTTGCTCAAGCTTTAAAGTTTCTTGGAAGCTCACTAGTACACTATTTGGCTTTCTGCTAAGTTTTTTTCCTTTCCTAGGAATTCTGGCCCTGCACAAAACTTGCCACATTTGCCTTTGAGTGATATAAACAGACCCCTTTGTCTGCTTTCCTTTTTCGTCATATTTTCTTAATTGCTTTAACACTTTACAGACTCAGTTTTCATACTGCTCTAAGTCATTCAGATCTGCTAATGTGCTCCTGTCTCATAAGATTATATTCCACAATGAGAGTCAGAAAACTGTGAAAGTCCTAAATGAGTTTCAAGGTCCTTGTTGAATCAAACACTTTTGATAATCACCTGTTAAAATAGGTTTATCCACCCCAATGAAAATGAACTGGCTATCAGTCATTTCTCTCTGTGACCAATCTTCTAAAGCCTATACCTGTTTTCTTTATTGTCTTCCTGTCCCTGTTTTTATGGTGACCTCTCAGCCAGTGATAACCAAGTATCTCCAACACTTAGTATAATAAAGACTATTGGAGCTCGAGTTCCTTCATGTTGCCTCAGATTATTTATTTTTGTCTTGAACAGGAATGGATAAGTATATAGTCCTGTTTCTCTACTTCCATGTTCCTCAGACAGATCCCACTCCCACATTCCATAGCCTGACAAACAAAGCCATGGGAGGCTCTTATATTGACTTTTAGAAGTCTCACAATTCAAAGTTCAGATGCTGATGACAATTCTCTGTTTACCATAGTTTCTTTCACTGAGCCATGATTAAGTCCCCTGTCTGCTTGTTAGCTCAGGTGCTGTGTATTAAAGGGTAGCTCTTATGTCTGTATTACATTACTTCTACTATATCTTCATCTTCATCACTGTCTGATTCTTTTCATGGAATCCAAGGAGTCTTTAACAATTGACAATACTTGGAACTATTTTCCTTACATACTGTCAGCTATAAGAAATAGTAAACAAAACCTCCATCTCTTTTTTCCTCTTATCCAGTTTCCCTTCCAAATCAGAGAATTTAATGGAGCCTTCAGCATCTACATGTCTTTTTTCCCACTATGATTCCTTCCTTATGCAGGCAAGTTACTTCTAGGAAGACAACTAAGCCTCAGTTGCACAGTTTATTACCAGCAACTATACAAGTGACCTTCATACATTTCATGACCTCTTTCTGATCCCATATGCATTGCTTTTGGGGATTGAAATACATTCTCTAGTGTTTTATTCACTGGGAAATATGCCCCCTCATAGCACATAGAACAGTGGTTCTCAATCTAAAGGGTCACAACCCCTTTGGGGGTTTGAACAATCCTTTCACAGGGGTCTCCAAGATTATCAGAAAACACAGATATTTATATTACTATTCATAATAGTGTTGGAGATCTCTGTTTCAGTCTCACTCTCCTCCATTCCAACCCCCACTCAGATGTTGGGCTGGGAGCCAGGCCTCACTCCTCCCATTCCAGACCCTGTCCCTCAGGAAGATCCACCAAGTGTCAGCTCCTCCCCTGGAGCTGCTCAAGACCATACCTATAAGGTATTTAAGACCTGGTCACCAGACCTACCACTCAAGTCCTCTCCTGCCTTTCCAGGAGTCACCCAGGAGTGCACTGGTTTGCTCCGTTTATTAAATCTGGTCTCATCAATTCGGTTTGATTTGGCTTATTGCATCAGCAGAGGATACCTAATACTTGGGATCCAATACTTATCAAATAGTAGCAAAATTACAGTTATGAAGTAACAGTGAAAACATTTTTATGGTTGGGAGTCATCACAGCATGAGGAACTATTTTAAAGGGTCAAGGTCGCAGAATAGTTGAGAGAGAAAACCAGCAATCTAGGGATTTCCCACTTTCAGAAAGCTTTTCCTGAGCTTTCCATGACAAGGAGTCTACAATGACAACTTCATCAAGGGAGCACACAATTGTATTCAGTATGGGGGAAGATAGCCCAGCTGACATTGCCCATGTGAACAAGGATGTGGCACCCTCACCCAAATCAGTTGCATATCTCAAGAGCCCATTACAGCAGCAGGCCAAACATTCTTCTGCAACTTGTGTTTGGTTCTATTGTTCCCTCTATAGGCACCAACTGTATCTCTTTTCTTGTGAAGATGTGAAAAGGCATCCATGCATCTGGATTTGGCAATGACAACAGATTAAAGAAGTGATTCTATCCAAGTCTACCTCAGTTAAGCCAATGAGTCTGCTGGAGTTACGTAGGTGAGATGTCACTCACAGGAGCACAGATAACTCAAGGGCTGCTATATCACCGAAAACCCCAAACAAACATGATACTCATGAAAGCTTTATCCATGTCATTCATACTCTTCTCAGGGAGGTGTGAACAAACATTTTCTCACCCCAGATAGGGAAATGAAGGAAGACCACCAACTTCCAACTTGGTGAACCAGTGAGCTTTACTAGTAAGCCCCTTACAGGAACCGGATGAGAAGCTCTTTACAAGAGCAGAATGATTCAAGAACAGGTGTATCATCAAAAGCCCTCCCTAGCATGGATGACAATTTAGCAGAAAAGGGCCAAAACCTGGAGTGAACTGCACAGCCTGCAGGCAGCTTAGCAGGTTTGAGAGTGTCCTTCACAGGCAGGTTGGGTGGCCTGAGCCTTTTGTGGCAGGCTTGCCTATCACTGCTTCAAGGCTGTGAAGCTGGCCTGAGCCTCTTCTAGAAAGCTCCACTTGTCAAAGAGTCACTTTCAGTGGTCTGTTCTCCTTTATGTACTCTAGGAGTTGGGGGTGGGGAATGGCTATTGAATTGTGTCTAGTAGCAAGCAAAACCTAGAGAAGTAGTTATGCAACAAACACAGCATACAAGTTCAGTTCTCTTCTGCTCCCTCCTTCAGCTCTTTCCAAAGTGAGGTGATGAAATACTATTGATGGGGTTAAGAAATCTTGTTAGGCTGTTTAACCATGTGTTTATATTACTATATTATTTGTCTCCAAATAGCCATTTATTAGCTAACTATGTGAAGTGGGCCAAATAAGCTAGTTTTCCAAGCATGACAATCAGCCACAAAATGAAAAAATAAAATTGCATTTGTAGAGTTATGTAAAAAATTAATTTGATCGTGTGTGTGTGTGTGTGTGTGTGTGTGTGTGTGTGTGTGTGTGCACTGTAGGTGACTAAGATATCAGTGAATATTATTGTTTGTGTTTCAAGTGATTAGGGTAGGAAAGAAGCGAAAAGGAAATTATGAATGATCCAGGCACAACAAACTTGTCCTGGGGTGTTGAGCTCCATGAGTGCTAAAAGGGAAGATGCTAGTTTTAGTCTCACTTGGACCAGAAGCTGTTGGAAACACTACAGCCAAAATAGTTCATAGACAGACTATGTTAGTAGACATGAGACCTTCAGGAGGAATCATGAATTCCTACATGGCTCAGGTTTTCTCCTGATGATTCTACCTCTGAAATTTCATGACATTTGGAGTGTGCTTGCCTCCCATAGCTTGGTATTTGAGAAAGAACATCAAGTCACACTTGATAATGGGTGTAAGAAGCCTACAAGGTACCTGATAGGGGGTCAAAGTTCTATAATGGGTTGTCAAAATACTACTAAAGTTATCTATCCTGAGGCTTTGGACAATGATGCCAAGGCCTATCTCATATTCTGTGTATCCTGAGATACCAGGCAACATGGCATGCCAGAGTTTTGCTTTTTTTTTTTTTTTTTTTTTTTTTTTTTTTATGAGGGTTGACTCTAAAACTAGACCCAATCTAAGCACCAAAGCTTAGGTCTAGAGTAAAAGGCCTGACAGAAGTGAAGGTATTCTACATCTACAAGTGTGACTGTCAGACTACTGAAACAATGGACCCAAAGAAATAGGATTTTCCCCCAGAAACCTAGTTCTAATAACTTGTCAGACTACCTTACAAGATGAGACTGAAGCCAAAACATTGATGGGTCAAGAGTGGGTAAGATCACACCTTGGCCTTGATTGGGACTGTTTAGATGTGTGTATCCTTGACCTTCTATTTAAACTTTAATCTCACTTCAGGGCCCCAAGGAAAGATTCAGTGGCTCTATTGTCACTCTTCCCAATGTAGCCACATTGAATAGATCTCTTTTCCCATTTTAACTTGGCCATTTTATTTGCCTTAGTGAGGCTGAATAGCTGGACCTGACTTAGGGCACAGTTGTGAACCCACATTTGAAAACTCATTATCTTCAAAACCTTAAAATAGTGAAATTCTTCATGTTTTCTTTTGAAGGCAAGAACAATTAATTTATCTACCTTACTGAATTTTAGCAAGTAGTAAATGTGTATTAGGAAGAGATATTTCTAAATGGCCTAGAAAGATTCCAGGCATATGGCTAGTTCTCAATAATGGCTTCCTATACATTCAACAGGAAATCTGGAGGTAGGGTTAGGGTGGATGCCACAGACGCTGGTTTGTATGAACCTGACACTCAGACCAGAGATGGTAATTAAAAATATAGATTTGGGGATTGTCTAGTTGCACATGTTGCTTCCGACTAATATAACACATTATAGAAAATATCAATTTAAAGAAGGGTTGGAAACAATAAATTTGAAATTCTCTTGGGTCAATAGACCAGAAATCCAACTCAATATTCCTGGACCAAACTCACAGGGACATCAGGGACATGCACCCTCTGGTGTCTGCTTCCTGCTTCTGCCAGCTTGGCTGCTTCACAGCTGACATTTCTTGGACTGGAATTGTGTTACTGCAGATTTTCCTACGAAGTCGCATCGCCTCCTCTTCTTATACCATCACTAAGTCTTCCCTTTCCTCTTATAGGCGTTTTACAATGACATTTAAAACTAGCTAGATTAATCAAGATAATTTTCCCATCTCAGGACCATTAATTCAGTAAACATCTTTTATGTTTTCCTCCAGTAAGATAACATCTACAAGTGTCAGGGAGTAAGAGCTCGGCTTTAGAGGCCATTAATTCAGCTTACTCAATATAGAAAGAACCCAGGACCTATCAACGCACAATAGGAAAGTAAAGGAACAAAATGAAGAGAGGAACAGTGAGAGAGGATGAGGTGGAGGGTGAGGGTGTCTGAGACCCCCCAAAAAATATAGTGACTCTCACAGAGGACTTCATGTTCAAAACACTTCAGAGAAACAGGAAGAGGATAAGAAGGTTGTTTGAGTACAAGGAGTAGGAAGGACACAAACACTTTAGCCTAAGTGAATTTCTTGATCTATTAGAAGTTAAGCCAAAGTGTGGTGGACAACAGATGGACTCACTGATATGACATAATGACCACAGGCAAAGGCACTGGAACAAATGCACAGCTCAGCAGCCACTCCTCCACCTCACACCAATTTGGGCTTTCTTTGGATTTCCAACAATAAGAGCTCATCAACATCCTGAATAGGCCAAGGTGGACATGACCCATGATGAGAAGGGGAAGAAACCACTTGTTCCCCAAAAAAAAATATGTTTATGTTAAGCTCTGACAGAGATCAAAGGAAAAGGGTTATTTATTCTTACACAGCTCTTCTCAAATGTGTGTTAATGATTAGTAAAGCTGTGGCAGTTTTAGTCATTACATTACAAGGACCAACTTATTTAATTTTTTTCCTACCACATAAACATTTGTCGCCAGTGATCATCACAAAAGTTAGTCTCTGATAGTCTCAGAAGGACACCCCTTTCACGGGCCCTTCCACTACTGTGGGCATCAACCCTTGCATTGGTTCTTCAAACTGATCTAAATGAAATGAGCCTTTCCATTTGTTAATGACAAACCAGACTTCTGCCTTCTTCTCTGTCTGCAGCTAGGGGCCTGGTAGTCTGAATCTAAAAATGTAGGTGAAAGCATGTCTTATCAGGAACACAGAGCAGCCAGGTCAGGGAGCAAGGCAAAATCACCAGCATATGGTTAAGGTAGCCTCCAGGTAGTACTGAAGGAACATCCAGGCTACATCTGTCACTGTGTTGGATATCTGGCTTTATAGTGAGCCAGCTATTGAGAAACTTGTTATTTCTGACGAGGGACAGTTGATAAGAGAATAACAGCAAAGGATAACCCCATTCTCAATCCAGGTTGTAGCAGCTCTGCCATAGCCCAGCCAAGTCTCCAGGGAGATCGCAGTTATCAGTGGTTTGAACAATGTGCCCTCTGCTCCTACCCATTCAGAAGGCTCCTGTTCCCTTTCTGTCTTGGCTAATCCCAGCTCACACTACTGGAGAATGGGAACCTTTCTTCATGCTTACTACCTACCACCTTTCCATTAATAGTACCTTGGATTAGTGAAACACTTCCTATCATTTAATTTGAAATCCAGTGAACTCTACCACTTCTAGGGCCAGTTACAGTCCATGGGAGGCACTAACCAGTTGCTATTATAAGTAATTAGTGCTTGTTTTTCTGTGGCTAGGACTCAAGTATTGCTAACAGGAGCAGCAAACTAACCAACAATCCAACCACAGTCAGTAGGATTCAATCAGCAACCATTTTGATAGAATCCAGTGCTAGAAAAAGGGTAATATTTTTTATTTTTAATTTTGAAAATCCCATATATCTGTATAATAAAATATGATTGCATATTTATTCCCCATCTGTCCTCTACAATTTCTCTCATGTATTCCCAACTTCCCCCTTCCAAAACTCATTTCTCTTGTCTGATAAGCCATCAATTCCAGTGAGAGGTACCATATGGGAACAGGGATAAGGTCATCCACTACAACATGGGAAACCTACCAGTATTGTATTTTACTTTATTTTTAATTGTGGTATAGAAGACTGAATCCTTGACCTTACACAGAATGAGTGGAAGCCCCACCTTTCTGGAGTAGGTAAGGACTTCTACAGTCTCTTGCTAAATTGGCCAAGGAGCACAAATGCTGAATTTAATGAAATAAAATGCTATTTTCTTCAAACTGTTCTTCATAGGCATAGATTTTTTTTAATGCATTGAGAGATCATTGCAGAATATGAGAAAATATTGTAAGGGCCAGAAGATTAGGAAGTCTGATGTGACATAATGTCTTCTAAAGATGACAGAGTACTGCAACACAGTCACCAAAATAGGGCCTGTACAATGATAACACCAATTGACATCACAACATGGATGGAGGAACTCTCTTCAACATATAAATACTTATAATATTAAACTTCTTGGCACATGAAGCCTGAATTAATTGCTATCTGGCCGATTCTTGCTCTGATATTTGGTTTTGTAGTTAGTATGATTGCAGAATAGTCAATTAGTAATTCTTTTTCAAAATATAAAACATCAAGAACCTTAAAAAGGAACCAGAGGAGCTTTTCCCTAGCATGCACAAGGTCCAGGGTTCAATTTCCAATACCACAACTAAAACTAAAAGTGAAACCCTCTTCTTGCCCTGGACTAAAAAACATGTCTGTACAGCCAACTCTGCCAATTATAGTTTTCTGGATTTTAGTGAGCTGCTTAGAGACTCTAGAGTGATAGTCGCCAACTCTAACTTTATATTTCATGTACTTATGCTATTGTGTGGTGTGCCTTTATGAGGGGGTGGGAAATATTTATTTTTAATTAGAATGTGGAGTAACAGGTTTCTTTATAGCATTTCTGCAATGATTAGTTTGGGACATCAATTATTGTCACATGAAGATTTTAGCATTATTTTATTAAATTATATTTTTTCATTTTAAAAGTTTGCTTTTTAACCTGAGTACCTATCTATGGTCACAATTGATTACATGCTTCTAGAGGATTCTATTTCTCTAGCTTGTTTTTTGATGAGCACCAACTTCATAATGTGTAACATTGTTTAGATCTTCTGAAAATTTCCCTTATAAATGCACAATGTAAGAAGACGTTCCCTTCAGGTATCTTTTTTCCCTTTTGTTTAATATTATTGATGCCTTTTTGAAAAATACTTGGCGATTGTTAGTATATCCAATGACAGAAAAAATTTAAATGAAGATAAACTGAAGAAGAAAATTGCCTTGAATGGCCATGCTTAATAAGGGATCCAGAAATGTGTGTAACATCCTGAACAGATCTATAAAAGCCCTATATGACTTTACCTATAATACATGTATTTTAGAGCAACATTTTCTTCTTTGGTGGAGGAAAGATAATTGAATCAGCCAAGAACATTAGAATGGGTGGTTCTTGAGACACAACAACATAAGAATGGGTGCTCCAGTGAAACCCATAAACTTTCACTACAGTTGGTCAAATCATGATCATGGAACACAAATTTCACATGGACATTGGACTGTTTATCCACCCTTAGTCTTCCACCAGCAGTGTTCTCAAAGGAGTAGGCAGTACTTTCTGTTTCATAGGAACAGAGAGTTTAAGCCTGTTTGCCTGAGTTAGTCATTGAAGAAGCTATGGTTCAGGTAAACACAGTTAACTTGTCTCTTTTCTCACTTCATTTATCTCCCTTACCTTCATCATGTAAAGTCCCAAATGCCATTTCTCATAGACACCAAAGATCTTCATCTCAGCCTGGCCACTCCCCAACTTGGCTTTTGGATGTCCAAATGCATTTCTTGATACAATCCTCTAAGACCTCATCTGTATAGTCAAGATTCCTTTATTTCCCAACTCCCTCCCACAGAACATGTTCTCTTTCATAAGGCAACACACATTTTGTCAAGTGAACTCACATCTCAGGCTTTTAGAGGTCACAGCAGCCATCAGTCAACTCCAGTGCTTACTTGGGCTCTGCTGTGTTCTAGATACTTCATTTGAATTGAAGTAGATGTGCCAGACTCTCCTTATTTTGAAAATGAGGAAGCAGTGATTTTGCCAGAGCTTCTGGAGCTTCTGTGCAGAGCGCAGGACTGGGTATGAGATCTCCAACATGCTGCTTCCTCCAGTGACTCTGACTAGATCTTTCCATAATCTAAAAGTTTATCCTCCAGAAGTAGCTTTCTCATTATAGCCTAGCCTAAATAGAAATGACCCTTAAAAAGTAATTAAGCTGAAAGCCTAGCATAGTTTGTCTACTCTGAGATAAATATGTTTAGTAAATGACCGTTCTACTGAGGTCTTTGGTAGACTGAGACCTTTGAAATGATGCTTCTCTTCTCAGAAAAGATTGTTTTTGAAAAAGTGAAAAATGAAAAGTCTCTTAGTCTTTGTAGGCTCAGACTGAGCTACCTTGTTCCCATAAGTGTCATTCCCATGGGTGCTTGTGCACAGAATTAATCATGTTCATTCAAGATGATAACCACCATTAAGTTCAACCAAGACCTTCTCCAGTCACAGGCCACATCCATCCATAAAACCCTGCTTCATCAGGCCAGAGAACAGGGGCATAAACCAAATGAGCATTTATTATGAATTTTCCAAGCTGTAAAGCCTTTCTACTCTAGGACAGGTCAAGTCAGCCTAGGCTACCAAAATGAAGTCTCCTATTGATTAAACCAGCCAGAATACATCTTTGGTTTTCCTGTTTGTGCCATCTTCTTGAAGCTCTGAAGAATGTGTGGAAAGAAACTGTCACCAATGAGCTCATGTTAAGTAAATCACCACAAGTAACCACTGTGAACACTGCTCAACACTTTTAGGCTTTCTGATGTTCTGTTTCTTACCCCTTGGGTGGGCCCTGGGCCTGTTGACTAAGTGCCTGGCAGGACAAAGATGACCTGGCCTACTTCTTAAACAAAGAGGACAGCAGTGTGGCAAGGACAAAGGTACTATGAATTCAGTTACTGTCACCAAGGGCCCATCATACAGAAACATTTCACAAAACAAGTTTGAACTTCTGAGCTTTTGTTTGTGTGGTTAATTTGTTTTGTTTTGTTTGTCTGTTCAGATGTTCCCTTTATTCTCAAACAATTCTTTTCTATCTACCTTCTTGTTTTGATACTACCTTAGAGTGAGTTAGCCAGCAGGGTCCCAAAGTGCTTCTTAGATTTGCTTGTTTGCTTGTTTGTTTTGTTTAGTTGACTAATACCAGACCCCATTGTTCTCAAATGAAACAATTCAGGTTGTCAATTCAAGAAGTCAGAACTGGCAAGAAATTTCCAGAATTCTTGCATATCTTCTATAAGTCTGTTATGCATGGGGAAAAACACAAACAAACAAACAAACAAAAACCCTCAAGAGTATCAAATTGCTCAAGCTGAAATTTCTTTGGGGTACAACTTCTGACCCTCTATCAACTGAACTAGGAAGACAAGCATTAAAGAGGCTGTAAGTCATGTAGGACCAGTCTTGTGGGACAGCAAAAGAGATAAGCAGTCCAGGCTCTCAGAGTTCCCTGGGAAGAACTTCCTTTCTTCTGTACTCTCCCCACACCTCACTTTGTTCTCTTCTTCTCTCTACCATTCTTATCTTATTTGTTATCATGGAAATAAAAAGACCTTGGAATTTGGGTTAAAAATAATGATAACTATTTCCTACTTGCCTGGGCCTCTCTCTTGTTCAAAATGAAAGCTTACTCTTCTCTCAGCTGTGAGCATGAGGGGAGGGAACTTTTGTACAAGTGAGACTACACTGATGCACAATGAACACCAAACTGAGGTCATATCACATTCTGTTCAGCTGATTGTAGAACTCTATTAACTATTAATGGAAAATCCTTTCACCCGGAAAAAGGAGAGGTATTAAAATTGAAGTTGATGTGTTAATAGTGTCTGTATTTTCATCTGAGGTGAGCTGGCTTCATGCATTGAAGTCGGGCACCATCCTTCTTCTGCAAGCTTTTCAGAGTTCTTCAAGAAAGACAGTCTGGCTTCTGGGAAAGAAATCGCATCACTTGGATTAATTCTTCTCCAGGAAATAACCAGTTGAAACAACCCCCCCTTCCCCTCTCCAATGTACATTTTAAAGATATTGCAAAAATAACAAAAATGTAGTGTTTTAAAAGAAGATATTAGTTTTTAATTTTACATTAGCTCACCAATAAATGATGAATTATCAAAAGGTAAGTAGAAGAAGGAATAAAAGGCCAGTGTTGATCGAGCTCAGACTAGACACTGTCCCAGGTGTTTTCTTATGCATATCCATTGCATCTCATAGCCCTATGATATGAGATGCTCTTCATGTTAACTGTATAATTAAAGGAAATGACTTGCTGAACATTACAGAATTAATTAATGATTTTGATTTAACCCTCACTATCTAACACCAGATCACACACTCTTAAGCTCTACATTACCTGTCTCTTCTTTAATTCTAAGATCTTGACTAAGCAAACAGATGGAATCCTTATTTGGGAAGCATTTATTAAAAATCAACCTTTTGTGTTCAACAGCCCTTACTGTAGGTCTATAACATATACATGAAAATAGTGAAATTGCCCAGTTAATCTATAAATATTTTAAAACTAAAAGAGATACTGTTTGAGACAGTTTGCTATTTTTTGTGCTAATAGATGTAGTGACATATTATTTATGATTTATTAAAGCTTGTCTGAGGATTCAGAAAGAAAAGTCAGCTTCACACTATAGAGATTTGGCAGTGGTGATACACACCTTTAATCCCAGTAGCCAGAGCTAGGAGGTGGTAGTACACGCCTTTTATCATAAGACTTAGGATTAAGAGATAGAAGAATCTCTGTGAATCCAAGGCCACCCTGATCTATACAAAACTGATTCAGTTCTAAAGAGAAAAATCTCACAGAAAGATGAATTCAGCACCTGGGATCACATGCCTTTGATCCCAGCATTAGGGAGGTATATAAGGCAGGAATAAGGTCTCAGAATCAGGCATTCATCCTCCAGCCACATTGAGGCTAGGAAGACATTCAGTCTCAGAATCCTTCAGACACACTGAGGAACAGCAGCATGATCAGGCCATTCAGACTGAGGTAGTGGTAAGAGCCAGGGGCCTGCTATTTTGCTTTTCTGTTCTTCAGCTTGAAGTTTGAACCCCAATATCAGTCTCTGGGTAGTTTATCATGCTACAAATAGAATTACCTGGACCACATTTTACTCAACAAATCAACAAGGAAGGGGTTTGCTTTGGCTTGACCTAGAGTTATTTTGCCAACTGCTCTTTCTAGTTCATTTGGTAGTAGCCTATCTAACTGGAAAACTAAAAAGAGGACATTACATGTTCTCTATGATCCTTTGTCTATAGAAGAAAGTGGATTAGCAGCAAATGTCTCCATAGGCTAAAGGGCTTGTCATCTAAATGGAAATCCTCTCCAAGAGGTTTGGAGTATAGCTTATTTTCAGGAGTCTTTTCGAGAGCCTTTACCATCTAAAAACCAAATGTTAAGAATAAACTGAACTTCCCCTGTCCCTGCCATAAAAACCAGACCACATCTGCCTACTGATCAGTCATGTGGATCTGCTCCCATTGTAGAAGGAAAGAGAAACCTTCTGAAGTGTTGTAGGTACAACATGAGCTAGAATAAGGAGCCAGCCATGATGAGTGGGCAGTGGAGAATCCTGCTATCATTTGCGAACACTGCATGTCGCTTTGTTTCTGCTTGGAGTTTAATGTTTTTGTTGATGATAATGTTATGTGTCATGTTCTGCCACATTCTGTTAGCCATTTCTACTGATGGAGCCATGAATAACCCAGTGGAATATGATAGACACAAAGAGTCATGCCAGGCATTATTTCATTTAAGGTAAGATTAGGGAGGATAAAGCAAATTTGAAACAGTTAATTATCAAGCATCTCATCCCCAATAAATTGTTAAATAAGCTTAAAAGAAAAAGGTAATTATTTTATTAGTTAGTATCAAAATGAAAGTCATCTTAGAAACCATTTTATAAAGTGGAAGTTGAAGGGAAATGAAGTAAACTCCCCGCCATTCTCTGTCATTACTTCAAGGGAATTAAAACTCTCAATAAATCAGTTCTGGAATAGTACTTTTGCTAGTCTCTGGGCTAATTTCATTGATTTGATTATAGTCAAATGTTAACAATGCTGATTGAACCTTTGAGCTATTTCATGACCTAGATGTAGCTTCAGTTGTTCCTTGTAAGCAGAATTGTTTTAAGGATTGTTTTTTATTATTTTAAACTGTGTGCATGTGTGCGTGTGCGTGTGCGTGTGTGTGTGCGTGCGTGTGTGTGTGTGTGTGTGTGTTTATATGTGGGTATGTAAACATGAGTGCAGCTACCCACAGAAGCCAGAGGTGTCAGATCCCATGGACCTGGAATTACACATGGTTGTGATCTGACTGATGCTAAAAATCAAACCTGGTTGTTTGGAAGAGCAATGTGTGTTTTTAAGTGCTGAACTATCTCTCTAGTCCCTGAGTTTCAGAATGTATCCACCAAAACAAATTTCAACAGCTCTCTTCCTAAACATCAATATTTAAAATAATTAGAACAGATGAAGGGCTCCAAATGTGTTCTGGCCATCATGCTCTTTGGTGGTACTGCTAGCCCTATCACAGATGACATATTTTCACAATGTAAATAAATTGCTACTGCCAAAGGAATTTCAATGAAGAAAGATCTCCTTTCATTCAAACACTAATATCCCTTACTACATCCATACCTTCTCAATATCTCTTAGGAAGGAAGAACTTGAACTAAACTCAGAGAAAGCCAATTTTTGTTTCAACCATCAGCTTATTAAATTTGTGGCTTTAGATGCTAAATTTTGTGTTGCACTTTCTTCATTAATTAAGAAGATATGATCATGGTTCATGAAAATATATATTAAAAAAAACTAAACATATAAATACCATTATATCAAGCTAAAATTAGGATATGATTTTTTGTTACCATCTATCTTCCAAGTTTAGGCTCCCCATCACTGCTATCAAAGGACTTTATCCAAATCTTTACTCTGTATGCTTTAGTCACTTAATAACATTTCCTAAACATTCATTTCCTACATTATTGTGTCTATGTCTGTATCTCTGAATGTCTACTAGTCTTTGAGAGTCTATAGGTCAGTTACCAAATGCCCAGAGATGTGTCAGTCCTTAAACTAAAAGGAGTAATTTGATGTAAGTTCTAGGAGTGTGTTCTCTGAGACTGATGATCCAGAACCATGGGTCATGCTGCCCAGGGAAGTCACAGCAATAGCAGGCACACCCAGCTCCAATACAAGATCAAGTACAAGGAAGCTATGGGCAGTTTCCTATTCTTCTCTGCTATCCAGCACAGACAGAACAAGCCAAACAACCACCTATCAGAATTAAAAGAAAAGAAACCTTTAAATTTGTGTAGATGAGACTGGCAAAGAGTCTGAAGCAGATAGTAGACTATCCATGATCAGGAATTGAATCCTTGAGGGCTCCTCTCCCAGGCCAGGATTTTTAGTAGCCCCAAGACAGAAGAACAGACTGTGTCTGAACTACTGGACATATGCCCATTGAAAACTTGCCAGAAGAAAACATAGTTATTAATTTATTTTACTTTGTAGTGATGTCCTTGCCCACTGACATCTATGTGAATTGTCACAACTCTGACTCTGAATTCTCTGTGACATGTCAGGTATGACAAAGGATAGTCAGAAGTAAATTGGAGTGAATAAATATATTGCACATTTTTCCTTGGTTAGTGGTCTATGTGCTCTCACAGTACATGAGGATTAGCTAGTTCAGCACACTCAGTGTGGACATCAGAGGTCTCCTCAGGACCCATGGCAAATTAACTGAAGTAAAGGGAGCAAAGTCTACAAATTCCTGCCCTATGAATTCCTTCTGCCATGATGCGATCAAGCAAACAGAGTTATCATACCTACCCCTACACACATATACATACACACATATACACCGATGTACACACATTGAGTTATAATGTGAGACAAACTGGCATCCACTTGTCCTAATTCAACTCATGACAGTTTCTATTTGTAAGTGAAACTAGATGGACTTCTCTTTTATTTTTAACTGAAATAAATCAATTGAAATTCCTTAATGGACTCACCATCATTATGTACACTGGGATTTAACTTTGTGTAGTATTTGCAGCTCTATCAATATCCACAGATATATAGGGCCTGATATAAAACCCTCTATAAAACCAGTATTGGAAAAAACTTCAACAAACTAGGGAGTTGATAGAAGACATATCTGCAATATGGTTGGAATCACATGAAAGGAATATAATAATATGAAGTATATAGACTCTAAGCAGTATATAAAATCATAGCGGACAACAACCCAAAGACAGCCAAGCGATATGAAGAAGATGCCAATAAATTGGCTCGGCTGCATTTGAAGTAGTTACATGTCTTTGCTGGTGAAATGGGATGTTAAAGCATGGCCATTTTATTGGCAATTTAGATGGTAATGGAAAAGGCCCCTCAGCTTCTTCTTGCACAGGGCAATATGCCATAAAAAAAAATTGGAGAGTAGTTAATTTCTATATGGGGTTTCAGAGTAAAATATGCATATCTTCCAAGTAGGGAATTGATTGAAACTAGGGACACAAGTGCCACTGAATGAGAGAGAAAATATATGCTCACACTCAAATGAGCTTTTCATTTAAATCACTTCATAAAATCAAAGCAAGAATTTCATTGAATTACATGGTTGGGAAATGTACACAGCATGCATTTACTAGCATTTTATGGGCACCAAACACATTCACAAATGCTGTCTTATTGACTCTCAAACATGTGGTTAGGCTGCTGTTTTTCTACATTCTACAGATGAACAAACAGCCTAGAGAAGCTTCTGCATGTTAGTGCTGGACCTCTGACCTAGAATCTTGGTCCCCAAGTTTTCTTTCTACTGAACTGCTTCAGTAAAGTGTGAAGAACAGTCTTGTGCTGACAGCCTCTGAGACAGCACTCATCACAGAAGCAGTTTCTGTTAAGGTGTTTTAAAGAGTTGAACATTCACATAGATATCTCTGTATTGTTAAGACACAGACTTAATGATTGATTGATTGCAATGCTGAAAATCAAACCCAGAGTGTTGCATGTGGTATGCAAGTTCTCTGCCATTGAATGAATCTCCTAATCCCAATCTGATTGCTTTGTTGGAAATGCCTGTTATAAACATCAAGACAATAGGTTGTATGATAAAAAATGTGTGTGTGTGCATGCTTGCATGTGTCCTTGCATGTGTGGCATGTCGTCTCCATCTGCATCTGGGTTCTAGTTCGACTCAGTGTTTATGTATGGGTGTTTGATCCTGTTTTCAACAGGCATTAGTTGAGGGCTCCATGGAGAAGTTAGTTGTTGATCTCACTCTCCGGGAAGGGCATCCCCCATGGAAGGATAACTGCCTTAATCTAGAGACAGGAGAGAAGCCCTAGTCCCTACTTCACATGACCTATCAGATCTACATGACCCCAAATGGATGGCATTCCCCTACATATAGAATTGGGGTGGGGGGATGGGATTGGAGGGTGTTTAGAGTGGATGTGAGAGGGCAGAGAGGGTAAAAGGGAGGGAAGGAGGGAGGAAGGGATGAAGGGAGGGAGGGAAGGAAGGAGAGGGAACTGGGATCGACATGTAAAATAATAAATTAAATTTTAAAAAAATGCTTTGACTCCAAAATTTAAGTTGAAGGACAAGTTACTGGGGAAAAGGATTTCTATTTTTGTTTCCACAGAAAATGAAAAGATGTGGATTCCTTCCAGACTAATGTGATTTGATCACACCAGACCGCCTGAAACAGAGTATAAGGTGATCCTACATTCAAAACAGCTGGACAAAGCAGCCCTACAGACTACAGCTAGGATATCTGAATCTTCTTCGAATCCCCCAAGACAGTGCCCCTTACCAGCAGGAAGTAGTTTGGAAAGAGCGATGCCCAAATTCCCAAATATTGTGCATAAATGTTTGTTTTCATTTAATTGGACTTTGTTATATAAAATAAAATAATAACAAAAAAATAAAATATAATAATAAAAAAAGAGGCTTGTGCATGCATAACTGAGTCCTCTGGCCGCCAGGTAAAGCTGAAGTACGAGACACAGCCATGAACATCATCGGGGGCAGGGGTCAGCTGGCTGCTAGTTCCTAACATTCCCACCTCTTATTATTAAAAAGGTGGGGGTTGGGCGTGGCAGGTTAGGGAACAAGGACATTGAGTTCCAGAGACTGCTTCCTGCTGAATTGGGGGCGTAGATAGTCTTTGGGGGATCCGCGAAGACTGGGGTGCTGCCACATCCTGATAGATGGTTGTTTCATCACAGTTCTGACAGTATGGGGCTCTGGTATCTCTTTGAGACCTGGCAAGATGTTAGCAGAACAGAGGACACGGTTAGGTTTTTTCTCTTAGGTCTTAGTACTTAATGGGACAAGTGTGAGGTGGGGGAGGGGCTCCCAAGGGGGTCCCGGGACAAGGGAAGGACGTCCCAAGGCCAGGAAAAGGGTGATTTATTTGGAGTGAATCTGACCTGTAAATGGATCCAATTCATGGAACTTAAAAGAATCCTTTGAGTTTGTGAAAACATAAATATTGAGACACATTAGCAGCATACTCATGTTAGAAAAGATTTGGCTGAAATAATTAACACATACAACTGGCAGATTTTTAGCACCTTAATTGTAAGGTCATAGTTACAGATGTGATCATATAGTGGCATAGTATGGTGTTTAATACTGTTAAAACTTTATTGATTAATGTTAAGACTATAAACAGTAGCAACCTTAAAATACCCATTTTTTTGAAATCTGTTTTGTAACAATTGGAGCCTTGGCTGCTGCTTTAAACTGACAAAGCTACCAGTCGTCAAAAGCATCAGAGTTCTTGAAAAGGATAAAAATTTTACCTGAATGATTAGAGAGTAACAGAGACTCACTAGCTGGCAGCATGGACAGCCACTCCAGGTCCTCCACAGTTGTTGAAGTCAGAAGCTTTAAGGACATCTGCCTTCTGCTGATGGCACGAGACCTCTGGATTAGGATCTTTTAGAAGACTTACCTACCGTTGGCCCAAACAAGGTGGAGAAAGTCGATTCCACTGCCCTCTTGTCCACAGTCCTTAGAGCCCTTTGCAGCAGTTGAGATGAAAGGCAGGATTGCTCAGTGGCTAGCATTGCCACTTTTGTGGGTGGAGCTTCTTCAGTGTCCATCAGTCTTCTTGAAGGAAATGGGTGGTGCCAGCAGCTGGCCTGTCTCTCTGTCATAAAAGCTTTTTAATGAAACATTTTAAATGCCATATTCTCTAGATCTCTGAGCATTTGAGGGCTGTCTGACTGTCTAGCATACCTTAGTATACAAAAATATGTCTAGTTACTTGCCTTAAGCACACAGGTGGCTAGGTAAGGCTTTATCCCTGTAATTAATTAATCTGTTTGGAAAACTGGATCCAAGCTGAGAGGCTGTGGAGGGGTGTTTTACTCAGAGCCCTGCAGCCTGACTGTAGCTGGTTTTAACTTAGTAAGTTAGACTTATACCTGTAGAGGACAAAGAGGTAGATAAAAACTCCCTTTGATAATAGAGGCTTAACCTTTATAAACAGCTTACAGGAAAGACTGGGTGGCATAAATATTTTGTTAGTTTGAAATAGACATGTATAACCTTAAATGTTTACCACCATTAAAAAGGCACATAACAATTTAGAAGTATTTGAGACTTAGTACAGTTGAATTTAAGTTGTATGAAATTAGCTTACATTTACATAAAGTTAAATTTGAATCAAATGTACAGATATATTAAATAGGACTGGGTAAAATTGAGAAGACTAGAATGTGAAGCTATGTATGACATAGTGAAAAAAGAAATTAGAGACAAAGAATAAAGAATAAAGCAAATAAAAGAATAAAAGCAAAAGGTAAATGAATTACAGGTTCTGCTGCTGGCAGAAGCTGGCTAGACTACCTCTGCCTTGGTGGCTGGTGTAGCAGAGGGAAGAACCATGGGGGGTGAGGCTAGACCACGTGGTCAAGACAGTGGCTGCCATAAATATATCCCCAACAGCTGGCAGAAATCATAAAGTTTTGAGATATAATTTTGTTTGTTTTTTTTCTCTCCATGAGTGAGGCAGAAGGATTTGTGAAACTAACAGGACACCGGAGTCCAAGGGATACTACATCCATAAAGACCACCGTAGGCCTGAGCAATGTATGTACCAGTCTAAGGGTATAAAACCCGAGAGACCCCTCGTGGGTCTGAGAAACGAATGCACCAGTCAGCATGAGTGGTGCTAGGGCACAATATCCAAAAACCTCATTCGTGGGGAAGAATGAAAAACTTGAGCAAATACTGCCTCAGCCCAGCCCACTGCCCTGAGACAGGCTGCAGCTGCTGTGGGCAGGAGAGTTTTAGCGTGGCAGGAGAGTTTTAGCGTGGCAGGAAGAGAACAGAAACAAGTTTAGGGAAAGAGATTGTTTATCAGAGAGGTAGAAAAAACTACTTCCATCTACCTGTTCGCTGGCAGTAATTTGAAAGATCCAGTAAAATACCAGGATCTAAAGAGCCGTTACGCGGCCAATTTGAATTATTTTTTAGGGGATACATAGGCTGGTTTATTTCCCATGGGTGAAGTAAAAAGAGGCCAATCATCTTTGGAACTCATCAGCCCAAGAATGTGGCCAAGGGCAAAGTGCCTGATAAGGACTCAGCAGTCCGAAGGCAGGAAGGCTTCAAGCCAGAATCTTAACTCATCAGGGGGAAATGCACCAGACCCTAAGGAAACAAGTAATAATGAAAAAGTGTACCTTACCGAATTGTAGCCTGTGTGGGATGGTATTTTCCAGCGAAACAGGTGAATGGAGGTGGTTCGTAATCAGGGTCCCCAAATACCTCAGGCTGGCCATCCAACAATAGGCGGCCACCGAGTACTCCAGGAGGGCCTGATCTGAGTCACGGCACCAATGTTGTTCTTTGGTGCAGCTAATGCCTAAGAAACACAAACACAAGACTCAGCGCCCACGTGGAGTTTATTGAGAGAGGGGAGAGAAAGAGGGGGTAGCTGGTGGCCAACTGAAAGCAGGAGAGAGAGAAAGAACAGAGAGGGGGCAAAGAGAGAGCAAAGAAGCAGAGAGGCAGAGCGAGAGTGGGAAAGATTTTAACCTCAGCATTTCAGATGAAGATGGGTTACATAGGCAACAAAATATTGGCTTTGCTTTGTACTTGACTCTTCTAGAATAATTAATCCCATTTGGATTTAGTTTCAAAAATTGTTCTATCTACTGTAGTTTCACATTTTCCATTTTCTAAAGCAGATATGTTATGGCAATATCTGCCGCAGCCATGATCTTAGAACCTGTGTTTCGTTTTCATTTCTAATAAGTTACTGGGGTTTTCAAACAGCATCCCAGAGGCATTGGGACCACTGCTGCATCAGTACCACTTCCTTTTTGTTTGAATCTTAATACTTCATGTGGAATGCCTCTTCCCTCATTTACAGATACATCCGTGTGTGTGTGTGTGTGTGTGTGTGTGTGTGTGTGTGTGTGTGTGTGTTGTGAGTGAGAGAAAGAGAGCCTGCATGTGTGTGTGAGTTCATACCTGTGCTATACCTAAGCCATGCTTTTTAATGTTTTGCCTTAGTCAATTGCTATTACTATTTTAGACTCTTTAAAACTTCAGTTCCAAATAAATTTGTTTTGGAAGTCCCCAGTAACTGTTTAAATCCCCCATATGTGTCAAGTCCTATGCCTCTCAGAACCTGCTTAGTAACCAAGGTGGCTTATTTGTTCCTCCTCCACAGGCTCAGTTTTCCCTGAGTTCATTTTACCTCAGAGAATCAAGTGTGACAACTTAAAACCTTGGCAAGAAAACAAAACAGTCATTCTGTTGCTCTTTAAAATGGCAATGAATTGTGTTATTGGCAGGGTAAGGAAAAGCCCATCGGTGGTGACGTTAGCAAACTTGGCATACTGACATTTCGATTGACACTCCTGGGCAAACCTAAGTATTGTTTACTAAGTCGCAGAAACTGAGATTCATAGGTTGGATCTGGAAAGAAAAGCCCTACAGTTCTGTCAACTTTTAATTTCTTACTTCTCAGGCTGATATTTCAAAACATTGACAGGGCAGGGGGTAGCTCAGCATAGATCATTTGGTCAGGGGGAGATGGGGTCCTGGGTTGGATTCTTTGGCACTACAAAAAATAATTATTAAGAATTTTTTAAAAATGAGTGACAGTTGACTTTTCTAAATCACACACCATTTTTTACAGAAAGGTAAGTATTTGAAAATAAATGTGGACAAGGGACTTTTCCAGCTTAGATTCATCATACATCACATTCAAGGAACATATGTTAGCTTACCATTTTTTCCATGACACTGGGAATACATTTACAGTTTTCTGAGAACATGATAGAAAAATTCTAGATGAGTGGAGATCAGTGTCTCTGAGGGACTTGATAGAGGGAAAACAGTAAGTTTGGGAAAAACCAAGTCTCCAATTTCAGTTCCTGTTGTTCTACTATTGGTGTTGAACAAGTTTTATTTTCCTATGGTTAGAATAATTGAAAGGAAGTTTAGATGGTCTCTTTTGTATGCTTCTAACAACTCAGTGGACAGTGAATCTTTGTGGGAGAGCTGGTCTACACTAGAAGGAACTCATTCTTAATTTTGAGTAGCTACTGAGCAATGTGAACTTCCGTGATCATGTGACCTAATACACTTTATCTCTTCATAGAAACATCTCCACCAGCCGATCATGACCATGATTAAAACCAAGAAATGTAAAGTTCCATAAGTGATGTCTGAGTATTGATAGAATGTCCATGGATTTGGGTTTCATAGTCACAGAGTCAAATGTCTTAAAGCAGGCCTCCTGGGAAGAAGATTTGCCTCCTTCTGATCCAGATACCTCTAACAGGTTTTTCCCATCTTCTCAGAACATCTGTACATCTTATGCCATTCTGAGAATCATCACAGAACCAATTGTACTCCACTCTGGATTTAGTCATATCTAAGATGCAGATCTGAGAAGGTAAGAGCAGCTACTTTGGGGCCAAACTTCATCTGAGCAGCACATGTTAAGTCAGAAAACTTACAAATGTACAATCTGGAGGGCTTTAAAACTTGTGTGAAAATTGCATACAAACTTCTGTTATAAATTCAGACATTTCAATGCAATTGTATTTGAATCTCTGGTCATCCTGATAGTTTCTTTCGATATCTGAGTTACTATATTCTGGTGTACTTCCTTTATAATTTCAAAGAAAAATTTAGTAGTCATCAGAATATAGCTTTATTATCCCTGGATTAATGAATGTACAGTAAAAATAAACTTCTTTATGCTCTGAAAATTACACTCAACCTAAAAGGGATGTTTGTGTATAGCAGAAGGAAGAATTTGTTGCCTCTGGCTTGCATCTCTCTCAAGCTTGGTGCTTTTGCCCTAGCCCAGCTGTCATCTCTATCTTCAGGAAGCAGCCTTAATCAAGCTCTCTGTCTGTGTGGAGGAACAGCAATGCCATTCATTTTAATCAATTATTTAACATATCATGCTCACGGTCCAGCAGGATAGGTAAACCCTTCACTCTCCTACTGCCAGAAAAACATCCTTATTCATAAACAGTATGTTCCAGGAAGTGCAATCTACCTGCCATCAATAAAGCACTACTCAGGACCTTGGAAGCTGGTGACTCAGTGGTGTTTGTCCTGTTCCTTTTATTGCCTTTTTTGAGGACTGTTGTAAAGGAAAATTTAAAGCCTAAAAAATAGTTGGTTCCACCAATACTGCACTGATAAAAACTGCACTATTGATTTCCACAGGCCTTGTGATTCACTCAGGAATGTTCTCTGTTTTGCCTCCATGAAAACTCTCTGATTTAGTATTTTGAAGGATAAATTATGTACAATACCATGGACAAAACAAGCAAAATTACATTTATATTTTAAAACAGGGGTTTTGGGTGCACTGTCAGGGGCTTTTTTCTTCTTGGCATTCATTGCAAGTTAATAGCAATATAATGTTGTGAAGTTCTTTGATGTCTGTTTTCAATATTTTTCCTGTACATGAAGATAAATACCACGTGTTGAATGGGATTTAATGAAGGTTATGTGGATTGAGTATACAAGATGAATACTCTTAAAACAGTATATAATAGATGGAAGATTCTATAGTATACCTGTCACTATAATCAGCCCAGGTGTCCAGACATTTCAGAGATATGTGTCTCCAGAAAGTCAACATAGCACAAGTTGTGCTAATGCATGCCTGTAATCCTAACACTTCGGGGAGAGGATGTGGTAGAATCATTTTTAAAGGTCATTCTCCGCTACAAAAAATTAAGGTCAGCCTGGACTACATGAGAAAGAAAAATATAATGATAGACGATAGATAGATACATGCATGCATACATACATACATACATACATACATACATACATATGTTTAGATAGATTACATTTGTGAGACTATAGTGCTCTTTCTGATTGTTACAAGAGTCTTAAGTCAGAAGTCTCCTATGTCTTTTCAACCAAAATATAGGCAGCACAGCATACTGAAGGATCCTATTCTAGACATAAAGGAGTTGATTTTAGTCCACAATTGCTATTAACTTGCTATATCCCTTCCAGGTTTATCACTAGGTCTCTGTCTTTTGAACTACAAAACAAAGGAAATATTCTAGTCTTTTCTAGATTATACTACCCTATTATCACTCAGCATCTGAAAGATAAATGGAAAAGGACAAACAAATTCAGTCTCTGTGAAAATGAGCAAATGGGACACATTTTCCCCTGAACATCTGTGTTCTACTTTTTGTTATGGGCCCAGGCTGGGGGTATGGAATTTGAACAAGACAAACAAACACGCTTATCTTCTAGAGAATAGAATCATTTAATCAGTAATAGACTAACAAATAAACAACAGAATTCCAGGCAGTGATATCACTGTGAAGAAATTCACATAAGACAAAGGATATAGAGAGAAGGCAACCTGAGTTTGAGTGGTCAGGGTAGACCTCTTCAGCACACTCTTTAAGTTGGGGGCTAAAGGGAAAATAAGTCAAACATGTGGAGACTTAAAGAACGAAACACAAACAATCTAAAGACTGAATTGAGCTTAAATCCCTAAGGTAGACACTAGACTGAGTATTTGGGAACAATAAGACTAGAGAGAGAGAGCTTGAGAGGGTGTCGGACAAGATGAAGCTCAAAAGGCAGGGTACACTTTAGTAACCCCCAGATAAGACAGGAAGTTAAAGCTTCATTGTGAATGTAGCAAAAGCCATGGAGCAATACTAAACAAGAGGTGATGTGTGATTGGCAGTGTGGATTGTGAAATGAGATGTGGTCACAATTTTCTAAGCAGGGGGCTGAACCATTTATTTTATTAACTCTAATTCAAAACCCTGTCTCCACTTAGCTTTCAACTGAGAAACAGATAATTTGCTTCAATAATGTAATTCGTAATTGCTTCTTTGTATTACTAGAAAAGTAAGGATCCTTTTTGACTTTAGAGGTCTGGCAAGTGCAGAAATTGAAGCTATGAAAAGCCATGGGCTGATTACTTTAGATCGTTCCTCTTTTACCTCTCCCTTATAGTGATTTAAAATGTTTTTGTTCTTGTGTGAATTGAGAATAAAGCAAAAAGAGGACACATGCTGGGAATCTGTAGCAGCCGTCTTTAAAAAAAAAACTACAGACTCAGTGAGCAAACTTCCAAGCAGCTGTCTACCATGGAGAGAAAGTTACGAATGGGAACTAAAAGAAACGATAAAGCCCAGCTCAGAATCAGGGTCAATGCCAAATGGGACAATACTGAAAGTACTCAGCAGTGTAATTGGTTCTTTTAAGTACCTAGCTGATGAGGTACTACCCTTGATTCTCCGCCTTTCAACTGCCCACTCCATCCCTATTCTGTGATATTTCCACCATGCTGTGTTTGCAGATGACCACACATTGATCCCTTACAGAAACTGAAGACACTGTAGTGATACTAGTTGGTTTGTTTTCTTATTTCTCTGTCAGACAAGTATATGTGACCTATGTACTCTAGGCCAGTCAGATGGACATAGTACAAAGTTGTTGATACAAGGGTTTATTTACAACCAGACAGCTAAGCCTGAAAGGTGGGAGATCTTGTGAACTCCAGTTTCTCCAGAACCAATTCTGCTCAAGGTACTTTGAAACTCTCTTAGCTGTATTTTCTAAGGTCAATCCTATCTCTCCCTATGATACCGTGGGCCCCTATGTGATACTATGAACTTCCCTCCAGTTTTTTCCCCTGAGATTCAGATGACCATTATGATTTTATTTAACTGCAAATTAACTCTAATCAATAGGCTTCCCTCCTTGGCTCCTTTAATGCCATCTTTTCCTCCACTTGATTGCATCTTCCATGAATGGATAATGACTGCAGGAGCTTGCTTAGTTTGTGACCCAGAATACTGGAGAGGTTTTCTTTTGCTGAGAACACTTACACTAGATCCCTCCTCACCCAAGAAGCAAGGATGTGGATCTTACCAATCTACATAATGTATTGCACAATTCTAGGATATCAAGGCAGGTAGGACTTTCATCTTGCATCTGACTGATGTAGTGTTGCCTTTTTCTCCTGGATTGGTAGCACCTGTAAAGCAGGTACTGCATGTCTTAGTTATGGTTTCTATTGCTGTGAAGAGACACCATGATGAAGGCAGCTCTTATAAAGGAAAAAAAAAAACCATTTAGTTGGGATGGCTTACATTTTTAGAGGTTTAGTCCATTATTATGATGTTATGACATTGTGTGCAAACAGACATGGTGCTGGAGAATTAGCTGAGAGTCCTACATCTTGACTTGCAGGCAGCTGGAAGTAGACTGAGACACTGGGTGTATCTTGAGTACAGGAGTCCTCAAAGCCTGACCCCCACAGTGAAACACTTCCTCCAACAAAGCCAAATCTCCTAATAGTGCCATTCCCAATGAGATTATGGGGCCAATTCCATTCAAACTTCTTCACTGTGTTTTACTGTAATTGACTTATATTTAAACTAGTAATTGACATATTTGATGGGTTACAATGATCTCCTTTAAGAACTAAGAAATTATAAATATAAATATAAATATAACTGGAGTCCATTTTGACTACTATTTTTAATCCTGGTCCCTTGAACTCCCCAAAGCTAGGCCAAGTCATCAAATCAGTGAAAGGGTGTCATGCATAGCTTCTAAACTATCATCAAACAACCCATCTTGGTGTGAGCCCCAGCACATCCTGATTCTGTACAGGAACTACTGGGGAGGGGGGTCCTTCCAGGGCTGTTTGCTATGAATCTGATGATAATATGATAATGGAGGTAATCTTTAGCATTGTATATATTATATCTATAAATAGAGTGTCATGATGGACATAACACTTTGTAAAGCTACTGTCCTTAGGTCATCATAGCCCTTCCCAAATATGGATCTAGTGTACTTTCTGCAAATAATAGTGATTTTCTACTGTGTGGATATTTCACAGTTTGTTTTTGCTCACATTTTATCTTAAATTACTTCTGTATTGTCACTATTATAAACAATACACACACAATTTTTTTTCGTGCTGCGTCAGGTTCTATGAACTTTCTAAGATGAATAAAACAAGAATAGCTACCTTTCTCTTTGTGTCTCCCTACCGTAGTCCAGCATAATGTCTCACTTGCATCAGCCTCGGGGATGTTTGGAAGATGTATTTGAATGACTCTAGCTCAGTAAAAATCTCTTTCCTTCATTTACTGGGTGGAAATTCAATACAGACTATAAGTAAATGGGGATCTCCACTCTAGCAAGTATTAAGCATCACTGTTCTTAATTCTAGAAAAGGCAGGAAGACACCTCCAGCTTCAGTCACTATTTTTAAAAGAATAGTGAAACACACAGAAAATATAATTTAAAACAGCCCCATTAGATATAACTTTCCTAGCAATAATTAGAACTGTGGCTTTTATTTATTTATTATCTCATATATTACATTCATATTACAGTTTCCCTCCCCTGCCCCCAGCCACTTTCTTCCACCTCCCCTTCCCCAAAGATCCACCCTCTCCACATCTCCCCTCAGAAAAGAGCAAGCATCCCAGGGAAACCAAGAAAATACAGGCATAAAATGCAACCATAAGATCAGGCACACACCACCACATCAAGGCCAGACAAAACAACCCAGTAGGAGAAAAGGGGTTCTATAACTAGGCAAAAGAGTCTGCAACCTCCCCCAGTCCCACTATAAGGACTCTACAAGAATACCAACCTACTCCGCCATAACATAGAAGACCTAGGTCAGACCCCTAAAAACTTCCTGATCTCTGAATCCCCATGAGTCCTGGCCAATTAATTCTTGTCCTTGTTCTCCTGGTGTCCCTGGTCCCTCTGGTTCCTAGCCCTCCTTTGAAGGACTCCCTAAGCTCTGTGTAATGATTGGCTATGGGAATCTATATCTGCTCCCATCAGTTGCTGGATGAAGTCTCTCTGGTGTTTTTAATGAGGATTCTGCTATATGCCCCTTGACTGAAGAATGGATAAAGAAAATATGGTAATTTACACAATGAATTATTACTCAGCTATTAAAAACAATGACATCATGAAAATTTTAGGCATATGGGTGGAACTTGAAAAAAATCATCCTGAGTGAAGTAATTCAGAATCAGAAAGACAAACATGGTATATACTCACTCATGAGTAGATACTAGCTTTAAAGAACATGATACTCAGAGAGGCTAAGAAACAAGGATGCTTAAGGGTGTGTGTGAGGATCTCCACGGGAAGGGGTAAGTAATAGATTTTGTGAATGAAATGGAGACAGGTGGGGTTGGGAATAAGAGGGGTAGGGGGAATTCTGAGAAAAACTACTGGAATTGGGGAGCATTTTGGTGGTAAGATGGAAACCTAGTGCAACAGAAACTCCTTGGAATCTACAAGAGAAACCCTATCCAAGACTCCTAGTCTGAAGTGACCATCTTCAGTAACCAGACAAGGCCTCAGGTGAAGTAAGTGGGGCAGCAACCAAGCAACAAAACCTTCGACCCACAGCCTGTCCCGCCTGCAGCATGTCCTGGGACTGGAACCTAGCAGAACCATGGCTTTTCACAGCAACCAAAATTAGCATTTCTTTTTCTGTAGTTCAAAAGCCTCCCTTACTGAGGGGAAAAAGATTGTTGCCTTAATAGACACTAAATGGCACCTGTGTAGTGTCTATCTTCTCCACTGCTCCTGTGACTTCCCATTCTCTCCCAGCACAGACACACAGACCAAACACTGACTGGTGAGTTATTTCTCACGGGAAAGATACTTAATTTCTCTGACTCCCGTGTGTCACAATCCAATGCATCACCCTGGATGCGGAAGCAGACCTGTGGAGAGGAAACCACAGGAAAGGCAAATCAATGCCAAGTCCTGTGATCCCAAGATAAGTTCATGTTTAATGGAACAAAAAGTCACTCCAGGGATTTTGCTATTATACCTCAACCACATGCCACCTTGCCCTCAAATGCAATTAGAGTACAATAATACACATTCTTAGACGTTGTCTTTAAATGGCACTGAAAGCTGCTCAGGGGATGAAAAAAGACTGTTGAGCACTGGGATTAAAAACAGCAGATACAAACACTGATGAAGGAAAATGTCTGTTTGGTTTTGTTTCTCATTATAATTTCTGATTTTTACTTTGTCACTACCTCAACTAATTACCACACATAAACTAGTCTTCCCCTGAACAATTTTGCCATCAATAAGCTCATTACTGTAGGGGTTCTGAGAATTAGCAATCAGGTGGTCATTTGCTGTTTTAGCTATCACCAGGTTTGTAGCCTGACTCCCTGTTTGGGAACCCATCACTGTGCTTAGGAAGAGCCATGGGAAGGCACTGAAGACTGGAGCTTTGTTGGGGATGTATTATTTCTATGTGAATAATAGCATTTTGTGCCAAATTTCCCCTACTACCTTAGGACTTTATATCTTCTAGGACTCTTAGCTGCATCTTCAATCTACATCTTTACTCTGACTTAGTTCCTTTTTTTCTTGCATTCCTAAGCACATCACTTGAGAAGTAGTAAAATGTCTAAGACAATCCTATGCATTTAGAATCTAGTCATTAGCATGGAGTCCTGTGTTTGTTTTCATTCCTATTAGTTATTTTGTTCATGTTTCTAGGACAAAAGAAATTCAGGTTAAAAGGCATAAGTGCACCTGTGTACGTGCAGTCTGTCATCTTAAGGAATATGGCCCCTGTCGAGTGGGTAAGGTGACTGCTTCATGTATGACTGTTGTCTGAAAAGTTCTTCCTGAACACAGCAATAGAATTCTCCAGAGTTTTCAGCCATTCCCACTGGTGACTCCACCAGACTCCAATGGTTAGTTCTGACCTAATGGCACAACATGGCCTTGATTACACCGACTGGATCACAAAACCAAACCAAAAGCCATGAAAACTTGGAAACTGAGAGTAAGGAGGGTTGACAGGGATGGGAGAGACATGAGAGGATGAGACACAGAGCAATCCAAGTATATTATACAGATGAATGAAGTTGTCAACATGAATTAAAAGGTAACCTGTCCTGATTGATTCCCCAGATGAATTAGGATTCTTATGGGGATGAGAGGCTCTGGTAGATGAATATTTTAGGAAAATGTTGTTCTGAAATTTTTCTAACCTTTAATTGTTCTTAAAGTGCAAAGAGAAGGACAAAACTGTCAGGCATATTAAGGTTAAAGGAAACTGGAGAAATGAGGATGTGAAAGACTGCAAACAAGAGGGAATATTTGTGGAAATGGATATGAGTTAAATGTTCCCAGTGTCAGGGAAAAGAAGGAAATGGTGGGGGAGAGGAGGGAAAAGTCCACTAAATTAGAGAATTTAACTTTTATTTCTACTTGTATAATAGTCAAATAAGAAATAATTTAATTAGTGGTATCATTTTCATTAACAATATGAAATCCATAAATGGAAGTGACCACCAAAATGAAAAGGAAGTGTACAAAACAGTAGGGGATATTGCAAATCACATCAGGAGAAAAATATACTGTCTGAAATATATAAGGGTTCCTACAACTCAGTGAAAATAGTAGTTAAGAGTCATTTTGGAAGTTAAAATTTCTCCATGCCTTCCAAACCTCTGGCGTATTTGAGTAAGGATTGAAGTTTCCAAGCTGCCATATTTTCACAACCATATTTAATAAATTGTCCCTCATGTCTTGGTAAAGGAAGAACAGCTATAATTTAAAACTGCATTTTTCTCAGGTGTCATTGTAGGTCTCAGGTGTCTTTGATATAGATGTGAATACTTTGTTTTGGAATGGATTTTCATTTATTGATACAATTTAAGGTCAATTTTATGATATTTCTCCTTTTGTTTAGGTATTGTGTTTATATAGCTCATTTAAAAATGTAATGTATAATTTAGTACAGATTTTAGAGAGTTACCTATAATAGTCAAAACTTATAGCTAGGTGAGTTAGGTTTTCTAGACATGCAGAGATGTATTTGAGATAGATAGGAATTCTTCAAACCTTTCAAAGACCTAAAGAATATGGCATTTAAAATGGTTTAGGGTTTTTCTTGACAATGAGGCACAATTGCTCCTGGCAACACCACCTGCGTCAGAAAGGAAGATGGACATTGAAGAAACTCGTTATGGAGTTTGCCTCCAGTGTGGCAAGACTAGCCATTTAGACAAGATACTGCTTTTGTCTGGATTGTTTGACTTTATGCTGTATAAACTGGACATGCAGGACCCACAGAAAAGTGACTGCTGATTCAAGATGGACATTGCTACAGAGTTCCTGCTTCATGGAAGAGTCTGCCAGACAGTCTGCAGGACACAGAGAAAAATGACTGACAAGCTGCCAATAAAAGAAGAGAGTTTAAAGTGTCCTGCTTTGCTAAAGAGTCTGCCAGACACACTATGGCCTATGGGCTGAAGATGGAAGATTACAAAAGAACTTCAGGTGACCAGGCAGTGAGTTGTCTCTGTCATTTCTAGAGTTTATATACTATCCTTCTGTGGTCTTTGAAGGAGTTGAAGACAGACAGTTATGGTTATAGTTTTCCTTAGTTAGGCTTAAAGACAAGTTATATATAGGACTTTAGACACACAAAGATAAAATAGATGATGGAATATTTTCTTCAAATCTTGCTAAATGTTAATGGACTAAATAGTGTTAACTGTGATTCTTACTTGATAACTGTTGTGTAATATATTTTGCTATGTTAAGGTTAAAACCCTTCTTTTTATTTAGACAGAAAAGAGGAGATGATGGGAGATGCAATTCTGTAAATATGTTTCTCATACTGGTTTAATGAATAAAGCACTATTGGCCAATAGGAAAGCTAGATAGGAGGGACTAGGAGACAAGGAGGAAAGGGAAGTAGTAAGGAGGAGCCAAGATGGAGAGTCCGGAGAAAGCAGAATGCCAGCTGGCTCCTCGGTAAGAGAAATAAAATACATAGATCAGCAGAAATGAGTTAATACTTAAGACAGAGCTAGCCAATAAGAAACTAGTACCTGGCAAACAGAATTATATCTAATACAGAGTCTCAGTGCATTATTTGGGGCTGGTGTGGTGGTGGGACCAGACCGGCGGTGGGAGGAAAAACCATACTCCTTACATGTCATCTTTTATGTTTTTCCTCCAGAAGGCTTCTCAGTAGACACCTTGTACATTTGCATGGGTGATACCTCATAGGACAGCATAGGATTTGCTCCCCATTTTAGTCAACATACTATAATAAGTGAATGGTAGATCACAATTCCATTTTATTCCTACTAAAGAGATAAGTAAATGTGTAAGCTGGCTTCTTTTCATGCTGCTTGCTGAGCTCTTCCTAAAGAAACTAATGGAGCACAATGCCTTTACGATCTTCCATTTGCCCCTCGGGAAGACGTGTCTTGTAACTACTTTCCTTCAGTCAGAACAAACAACAGCAGAGTTAGAGACCTAAAATTATAGTCAATCTGTGCCTAGACAGAAAAATGAAAAATTCTATTCTATAAGTTTTATTAATGTCAGCTATGCAGCCAAATTAAGACTAGCGAATCTTGATTAGATGTGATTTTATTCATTTGTAGAAGGCTGAAATCTTGTTTCCTTTGCCACCTCTCAGTCACTACCAGCCTTAGCTTATGGCTCATTCATTAATGATGCTTACATAGCACTGTTAAGTAATTAGTTATTAATGTTTGTGTACAATAGTACTTTGCATATCCTTATTCATACAATAGTGAAAATGGGTTACGAAGGTGCTGAAAATACATGTGAACTGCATATTTTCAGGGTCATTCTCCATTCTTCTCCACCCAGCTCTCTTTCTAGGATGGCTGACATTTCTTGGCCCTGGATCAACAAATGTCAATGTCCCCTCACTTCTCTTGTGTACGTCCAATGGGACACAAGGTTGAAATATTGGGAGGCAGAAGCAGAGAGAAATCTGAGTATTTATGTATCTTCATCTCTGCCTGCAAGATAAGAATGGCCATGTCCCTTACCTGCAACTGAAGTTCCTCCCAGATAGCCTAACAGTTCTTGCTCTCATCAGGAACCACCCAGGCCCTTCACCCTTTAGGCTGCAGTGATAATGACTCCCAAGTATTGCCCTGCCTTTTATTGAAGCCCCTGACTATGTTCAAGCATTTTTAAGCCCTTTCATTATACCAGATGGCTAGATCATGTGGAGTTTGCTGTTAAGACCCAGACTAATTCAATTTTAAAATGGCTACATTTAAATACCACCACATGGTAGGATAATCATTAAACATTATTTATGTAAATAATAGTCAAAATTAAGATTCTCAAGATGAAGAAGAAAAATAAAAAGCAAAGGTATGTGGGGTTTGAATATGCACGTGTGTATATGCATGTGTCTGGGTGAGTAAAAACCCTTTTAAAAGACTGAACAAAGAAGCAGGATTTAGTTAAGAACAATAGAATTGTTGGGTTTTAGAAATGCTTCCAACATTTTCTCATTCACATTTTATTATCCAACTGATTAGTGATAGGGACATAGTACAGTGGTAAAACATTTACCCAGTGTGGGAGAGGCCCTGGTTCAATCTCAGCATCACCAAAGAAGAAAACAAGTAGATTTCAAATACCCTGGTACTCTGGTCATTGTTGTGCTTCATAGACTTTGACACTGCATAGGAATGGTGGCTGTTTTTCTCCCTTAGCAACTTGCAGATACTTTCAGATATTCTGAGAGCTGATCCTCAGGGAGCAGGCTTTCAGGTCAGTTTCAGCTCAGTTTCTCAGAGTCCTGTCCCTGTCCCTGGAATGTGTGGTGTCTTTAGCAATAGTCTTATGTTCAAATTCTGGGAGACAATACTCCCATACTGTTTTTCTGTGGTGGGGGGAGCAGCAGGGGTTGGTTGTCTTGGATCCCCTGATCAACAACTTGAAGAGAAGTTTCCCAGGAACTTGAGATTCTGTTATTCTACTATCACTCCAAGTGGCATAACTTCACTCTAACTAGCTATATATGTATGTATGAGTATACAACACACAGATACATAATATGTATTTTTAAGTGAACATAAACTATGTTTCCCTATGGCTCTTTCAATTGTCCTTACTGTCTTTTTATTCTTTCTGCCTCCCTTGTCCATTACGTTGTCCTTGCTCACTATTTTCCAGTTAAGTCATGTCCCAGGTTTCCCCATGTCCTGCTTCGCTGCACTGGAGCACTCTTCCTCTTGCTGGAGCTCTTTCTCCTCCTCCCCTTCCCACCAGGGTTCCTTTTAACTTGCCTAGTTCCTCTGGATAATCCAGATTTATATCAATCTGAAGATGTGGAGCTAGCATCCACAGATGAAGGAGATGGTGGGGCTTTGTCTTTCTGCATCTGGGATACCTCACTCAATGAAATATTTTCTAGGTTGTAGATGGAACTTTCTGTCCCACCCAGTACACAGCCATTTAGTCCCAAATAAACTGTTTGGCCTATAGCTCAGGCTTTTCATTGGCTAGCTCTCCCTTAAACATTAACTCATTTCTATTAATTTCTGTATCTCCATATGGGCTTAGCTTACTAGTGATGCCCAGGTCTCTTGCTTCCTTGGCAACTACATGGCATCCCCCTGACTCTGCCTACTACCATTCTCTAACCCTGTTTGGATTTACCACCTGGCTAAATCCTGCCTGTCCATTGGCTGAAATAGCTTTATTCATCAACCAATAAGAGAAACACATATTTACAGCATTCAGAAGGATATCACAGTCTATCCATTTATGTGAATATTTTATTTTTCTTTACAGCTGAATAGAATTCCATTATGTACATGCACCATATTTTCATTATCCATTCATCAGTTGAAGGACTTTTAATTTGTTTCCATCTCCTAGCTGTTGTGAATAGACTAGCAATGAGCATGACTGAGCAAATATCTGTATTGCATATTTATGGGGAATATATATAGGCTACATCTATACATGTGTATGTCATGTGGTTTTCTTATTACAAAAAAATATGCTATTTTGTTGTGAAAATATTACAAGCACTTTCCTCTAGCTCTTTGCACTACACATCATGTTAGCACTATCTGTACTCAGCCTACTGTACAAACTCTTTAGTTAGGACTTTGAACTGCCATAAAGCACCAAGAGTAAATAAAAAACAACCATTGAATAAGTAAATTGTTTGGGATTCTTTTGTAAGTTTATGATGAACTTCAGATTATTCTGGAGGTGTTGAGAAAGTGGGATGGCATTGAGACACATGTCATGTGGATGCAGAAAGGAAGAAACAAAGAAACAGGGAGTTAGAGGGTTAATGGGATGGGAAGCAGAGGCATGGAAACGGAGGAGAATAATCCACAAAGACAAATTGAAACCATAATGAAGCCAATGTTGTGGGTGCAAATTATTAAAAGCTTAAATGAAGGAATTTATTATCGTTGTTGTTGTCGTTTGAGGCCGAGTTTCTCAAGCTCTGTGTAGATTTTGGAGCCTGTCCTGGAAAACTCACTTTGTAGACCAAGCTGACCTTTAACTCAGAGGCATACACATTTTTGAATATAAAGAAATACAAATTTGTATGTAGGATTTTGAGTGTGTGTGTGTGTGTGTGTATATAAGCATGCTTGATGGGAGATGTCATTCTGTAAATATGTTTCTCATATTGGTTAATGAATATAGCATTGTTGGCCAAAAGGAAAGCAAGATAGGCAGGGCTAGGAGACTAGGAGGAGAGAGGAAGGAGTAGGGAGGAGTCAGCATGTAGAGACCTGAGAGAAGAGAGGTCTGGTCCCTCTCTCTGGTAAGATGAGACAATGTTGAAGTACTTAGATTAATAGAAATGGGTTAATAATTAAGACAGAGCTAGCCGATAAGAAATGTTAGTAACAGGCCAACAAAATTATATCTAATACAGTGTCTCTGTGTGTTAGTTGGGGTAGGTGCGGCGGTGGGACCAGGCCGGCGGAAAAATAACTCCTAACATATGCAGAGTCAAAAGAGAACACCAAATGCCCTGTTTATCACTCTCTGCATTATTCTCTTGAGACAGGGTCCTTCACTGAGAAGCTAGGCTGGTGTCCAGCAAACCCGCTGTTTCTCCTGTCTCTGCTTCCAACAGTGCTAGATTTACAAATATTTGCATGACAATGCTAGCTATTTACATGTGTGCTGGGATTCAAACTCTGGTCTTCACACTTAAGCAGCCAACATGAATGTCTACTCAGTCATAACTTAAACCCTAATTTGAGTAACACACATACTCTACACATTTATATAAAGCCTAGAAGTCCATTTAACATTGTTCATATGCACATGTGTCTAGGGCTGATCAATTGGAAAACAATATATGTGGGAGCTTGTCCTGGAGGAAATAAATTCTTTCTCAAAAGTCATGAACTACCTGCAGCTCTTCATTTAGAGGTAGAACCCTACACAACTCTCAGCAGGGCTCAGGGGACATCACAGAAGAGGGGGAATAAAATTCTAAGAGCCAGAGGAATCAGGACATCTGCTGCTAGCTAGTGCCCCCTAGACATGGCAGGAAAAATGTACCCATTAACACTCAGCAGTATGGTTGCCAGGAGAAAATGGGAGTAAAACTTGACTTTTACTCTGGCACAATGTTACATTCCAGCAAATCCAGCTACACCAGGCGTTGAGGTGAGAAGATTCTAAGTTTGAGACCAGCCAAGCCAACTTGGATAAACCTTATCTCAAAACAAGCAAGCAAGTGAATAAATAAGTGAAAATCTTAATCCTACCTGCCCTGAAACCTTGGCAGATGCTTGACATCCATGAAATGGTAGGCACAGCACAGATCTTCCATTGACTTCTGGGTAGCTCTGTAGTCTCGACCTTCCGGAACTGACCAGGGCATCTGTAGTGGATCCCCATTGGCACCAGCTCTCGTCATATTGCCTCCTGATAACACTTTCCTCACAACCTGATTCACCTATCTGATCTTTGAGGCTTTTGTGTATACAACTTGACGTTAGGGTTAGGAAAAGACAAGGTTCTTCCTGGAAACAGTGAGCATCCTGGAAAATTCACTTGCCTCTCTCCTACCTGCCTGATCTTCTATAAAGATCAATGGTAGCAATAATTTCTCAGGCTCCAAACAGAAATTCATTTTGATACTAAGCTCTTTGGCTTCCTACATACAGACTCATGGTACCAAGTCTGCATTTTTTTCCCTCTCACTATTTGGTTCAAAACCTTGCTGCCAGCAATACAATTATGATAATTATTTTTTATAAATTGGTTTCAGGCATCACATTGTGCTTCTCTCTTGTATTCTTCTTAATAGTTACAAGAAAATTATGGGAAAGAAGCTGCTTTTTTGTTTTATAGTTGTTAGAATAAATATCAATTGAGTACCCTGTCAGACATCAGCCTGCTACAAGCTTTGCCTACATCCTCTGCCACCTCAGCAATCCTACAAAATGACTTTTCACTGGGGTCCATTGCCTATAAAAGAAAATGGAAAGCTTCTTGCATTACCCTGGAGCCATGTTTCCCCTGTGTACACCTGAGCTTATTCCTCATCCTCTTTTCCCTAATATTATCAGATTCTCATCCATCTGCTTATAACTTTCCCTTTTATTTCTGAACAATAATTTGTCCTATGCTGCTTTACTCTTTTGTCCTTTTCCTGTGACCACATTGTTTTACTCATTTTAACACTTGCCAAATGTCTTTCATTCAGTAGGAGTACAGCTCTGTTAATTAATGTGAGTTGACTACATCTAATCAGTGGGTCTTATTTATGTAACACACAAAAGTAGATATAAATTAACTCTTAGGAGCTCTATATGTGATTTTTTAGTATATTACCCCTCATCAGATGACCCCTTGGTAATTTCTCTCCCTTCCTCTTATACTTCCTCCCCCACCCTTCCCAGATTGAGAATGTGCTTTGAAGTCATTAAAAAAAAAAAAAATGGACACTAGATGCTGAGTCACAGTGTATGCTCTAGATTTCCCTGCTTGTTTTCAAAATCACTTTCAAAATAAATTTCAAAATATCCTTCTAAAAAAATCACAAAAGTAGGAAAAAAGGAAGAAATAATGAGAAGTACAACAAAGCTAGGAACAACCCAAAGAACAAATACGTGAATATAAAATTATATTCATTGTGCTGCTTTCAATATCTTTTGCTTCAACAAAAGACTTGGGAAACATTCAGTTTCTGAAAGCCAAGGCTATGCAGAAGGAAGAAAAGGAGACAGAGTGTCTGGGCGGGTTATGATCAGTGCCATTGCTCATTCCTATCCCACACACCTATAGCCAAGGTGAAGGCAGTGACCACTGGAATTTTCCATTAGCTCCTCCAGATCAGAGGGGACAAAGTATGACATGGGTTATATGTTACATGGTCTATATGCTGTGATATCATAGTGCCTGCAGCCCATCATTGACCAAAAAATCATGCGTAAAATATCCTTTCTCTTTCTCAGATGTTATTATCAAATTTGGATATTGTTTGTTTGCTTTTTAACTCACATATTCCTAACACCTAGCTCAATATCAGGCACAATGACTATATACTGAATCAGTGCCTGAATGAGTGAAGCAACAGGGATACTTAGGAAAAACTAAAAATCCTATATATGTAGTAACATATTTCCTTTTGGAAATATTCCCTCTTTGACCTTCAATGTAAGATAATGGAAAGAATGGATCCCTCCTGAACATTAAAATTCACTTGAAGATTTTAATGTTTCTTCTTTTCCAGAGGCCATGAGTTAATATAAACTCAACATTTGTTACAGCATAATCTTAACAACAAACATATTGTGTAACTGTTTATAACACACCTTTCTTTGTACATGGATATTGTATGTTTGTATATATCCATCCCCGTGTGTGCACTTATGTGTACAGGTGAGCACAAAGGCCAGATGCCACGTGTCTTTTGTTCCCTCTTATTATTATTATTATTATTTTTGAGGCAGTGTCTTTCATTGACCCTGGGTCTCACTGGTTAGTCAGGACTATCTGGCCACTGGGCTCCAGGAGCCTCCATTCTCTACTTGCAAGTGCTACAGGCTTGCGCTATCACTCCCCGCTTTGTCTGTGTTTCTGGGGCTCTGAGCTTAAGCTCTAAGTTGTTGTAGCAAGCACTATGCTGACTAGACCATCTTTTCAACCCCCCCCCCCATTGGCAACATTTCCAGGTGAAGATCACATTTAAGGATTTTGATTCTCAATCTTAGCAGAGATTGTCCCTCAGCCCACTTACTTAACCAAATAAGTCAACCCTGCTTATTAATTCAGAACAATAAAAAGAACATTTTTAACTTTAAAGGGATGTTTAAATGTTTGCTTGAGTTTTTTAGATTAATTATATAATTCCATTCTCTAAAACAGATTTTAGAAATAAATATAATAATCCCCATTGGGCAGACAAGGAATCAAATCATGTTTATGATTTGATCATGGTAGGAACAGAACTCTGGTGTGTCCTCCTGATCCTACAGATTTTTTCCTTTTCATCTTATACATAGACTATTTCATTTCCTCCACATACTCTTTATATTGAGTTCAATTGGGAGGAAGATTTGTAATCTATTAGGGGAAATGTTGCTGAAAACAACAGCAAACAAACCCTTCCTCCTCCTTCCATTAATTCTTCTAGAAAACAGGATTAGCCAAGAATATTTGGTTCTCCAAGAAAATCAAAACTAACATTTCAACAGCTGCGGTTCATGTTGTAGACTTCTCCATTATCCATGATGGAAACTTGTGGATGATTTTGCTAATGAAGACTCACTTTGCCCTGGTATCTTTCATCAAGTTCATGTTGGTGCTGGTCCATGGCTGCCTTCCCAGAAACAGCACATTCCTAAGCCAATGTATTCTTCTATTTCATATTATGACTACTTTAATGGAGGAAAGAGTCTCAGAGCAAAGGAAACAGATATAGGCTGTATAAATAAAGTGCATTGTAGGCTTGAGAGTGAAGTAATGTCAGAGGAAGTTTGAAATTTTGCAAAGTAATAGCAATTGTGAGGTTTAAGCATAATCACATAACCATCATACATACAAAAGACAAACATATCACAACTAGTAGAGCCAGGACAGAAATGGTATCAGTATGTACAAACAGGTAAAAAAATGATTCTTGGAGGATGCATATGATTTCTTCTTCAGAAGGCATGCAGAGGGGACTTTAATCCCAAGTTATTTGTATGTTCTCTTCTATTTCTAGCCTATTTTTCTTTCTCTAATCCTTAAACTGGTCTATGCTTATTGAAATTCAGATAGCTGATGTTGTAACTGTGGAGAAAGTCCTGAGACTGTTTCTGAGGCAATGTCCATGATGAAGATTTGGAAGCTCTCTTCTGTAGCAAGGCTGTTGTCATATGTTACTGTGCTAGTTACTATGACCTGAAAGAGGAATTACAGCATCTAGTATCTTAGAATATAAGCTTAAAAAGATTTCCAATCTCAAATTTGGTCTGTTAGTATGAACTTCTACTAACAGAAATTTAGTAGGTTTAGCTTCTTAAAATAAACAGTCTTTTTAAAAATATTTATTTATTTTTTCTGACTTCTGGGATTTGGGAGAATTTAGTTCCTCAAATGTTATCTGTATTTATACAAGTGTGCCAAAATGAAGTTAAACTTTTACTTTCAGGGTAAAGGATAATTTTAATTTTCTTATATAAGTAAATTTGTTGAGCCATAAAAAGAATTATATATGCAAGTATATGCATTTCATTCAGTTTGTATTGATTCACTTAAATTTGTATTTCAATATTTATTTCATTCTCTCTTACCTACTTTATTTTATTTCATGTTGATTGTACTGGGGCTCAAGTCCAGAGCCTTGGGCAGCTGAACATGAGCTGTACTACTGAGATACCCCATCAGCACTAGATCATGAATAGCAACACATAAAGTACAATCTCACCATTGATTTTTGAAAAATAGTATCTGGCTAGGGTAATTAGTCTATGAAAACATCACATGACTATATTAAAGACATAGAATATCTCTTTCATTTAGAAGTTTTCTGAAGAAAAAAATGGGGGGGGGGATTACAGTATGATTTCTATTTGTAAAACTGGGCCCAGCTTGGTGATGTGCTTCTAATCTCAGTACTGAGAAGGTGGAGACAAGAGGATCCCTAGAGCTCACTAGCCAGCCACGCTATGCAACCCAGGCAAAAGAGAGATCCTGTTTTTAAAAGAAATGATGGATATCACCTGAGGAACAACAGAGGTTGACAGCTGCCCTCCTCAAAAACTCCCATTTTTAAAAGAAAATTATAGCTCTCTTAATGATGTGGCAAGAAAAAGTTGGATTCTTCTAACTGATCGATTCGGATAAGCAAAGGACAAATAGGTTAGTCAACTGGTATGTGCTCAAAGATGCTATTACTATGCAGGAGGCCAGGGGATGGGAGTGACCCCACCTTCACTGAGGGTAGAGCTCTTCTCTTTTACTTGCATCCCCAAATCTTTAGAAATTATTCATCCTGGCTTTCAGTTCCCTTGACTGGTGGCCCCTACAGGTGTCATTGACCCTCTTTGTGATTTCATCTTTCGCCATTGATTTCTGTCAGTAAGATGATATGATTCAGACTATAAGAAACATGATTACTCTAGATTTTATTTACTTGTTCTCATCCTCTGGAATTCATAGTAAAATCCATTTGCTTTTCCTTTGTTCCCACCATCTGTAATGAAGGTCTTGACAATTTGATCCAACCAAATATATTACATGTATCTAGCCATTCCTTAGGGGATTTGGCTGTTGGGTAAGTATTGCTAAATTAAGTGCACTGAAGTAGAAAGTTGATTTTGTGTTAGATCTTTGTCAGTGTCTTTCAAAGTTATTCATTATAACTGATCAAAGCACATAGGAGCAAGCAGTGACTGCCTGAATGACAACTATCAGAGCGTTCCCAGGCAACCTGGTCAGGAGAAACTTCCCAAAAGCTAGTGGTAACAAAAATCAGGCAGCCACTGCAGGTCAGGGAGAGATGGTAGCTTTTTCAACTACTACTACTCTCTCCATATCTCTTGAATCCTGTAAAACTGTAAGCAGAGTTGCTGCCACTCTAGAAATTCCATGGGAGCAGAAGCAGCAACAACTTCAGTGGCATCCCTTCCGTGGAACCTATGGAGCTGTCAGTCAATCAGCCATGTCTTGAGGGATGATTCCACCTGTCATCATAACAGTCATGAGTATTTCAGCCATTACAGGGTTATTCAGAAAGGCTCCAATCAATTTTTGTGTGGCTAATAGAGTCTTTAATCCAGTCATGGAAATTGTCATAGCTGCATGGTCAGAGATCCAATTGCAACCCAAGCTCCCTGAGACTATTGTTTGCCACTGCCAGTTTGAGAAGGTTCTGTGAGACTTCATGTTGGCCATGGCTACTTCATGTCACCTCCAGATGACTCAAGCCACAACGGCTCCTGATGTACCCACCAAAGTCCTAAATCAGTTCAGGGAGGAGCACGTTTCCCACCCTGTACAGACAAAACAGTCAAGCCAAATATATCTGCATACACTGTGTGACTCAACAAAATGTTTGTGGTTAGCAAACAAGATGCTGGTGGCTATAAAAGTGGCTCTCTGTCACTTCCCACTGGGCAATCAAGAACACTTTACTCCTGTACACTAAGCTGCCCAACTCCCTGGTGCTGCAACATGAAGTCCCTACCAAGCCTTATTCTACTGCTTTTATCTTTTATTTGTGGCCTTTATCATGGGTGGAATGGACTGGGCTGATAAAACAAACATAGAACAACTCTTGGGGATGGCTGTTCCAGACAACAGCTAGGAGATGCAGATAACAAGTTCAAGAAGGTAGTTGGGGTCATAGACTGTGGATGGCCAAGACTGTGAGTCTGTGAAAAGGAAATGAATAAAGGCTGTAAAAGCAAGAGAGTACTCAGAACTGAGTCTATGGAAGAGTTGCAAACTCAGGCTGTTAACAGGTTCCAGAAATCTCCAGAGCGATAGCAACTCTGTCTGCCAAGAAATAACTGAGAATTCTAATATTAAAATCTGTAGCACTTGCAGTGGCAACACTAGCTGTTGGGTGTTAAGCCACAGGCTCTGAAGACTGGAGCAGTAAAGACTAAGAGGACCCTGGCTCCTTAAACTCAGTTGCACTTTGCCTGTTTGTGATTTCCACCTGAACAGAGAAAAGGAACACTCAGCAAATAGGCAACACCACACAGTCAGCTTCCTTTCTCTTGGCCACTTTTTAAGCCTTACTCACCTAAACAAAAGATCTGCCATCCACACAACTGAACTATTTATAGCGTTCAGACAGAAAAAGAGTGAACTGGCTTATTTTGGTGGTTCATGCTGTCCAGTCAACAACACAAACATTTATTCCACACTTTACAGCTAAGATGATGAAATAATCCATAGCCTGAGTCAGCACTCTTCCATTAATGAAGTGATAGAGACTAAAATTAGTTCAGCATTATTGACGAAATCAATAATCAATGCAATCACAGTATACTGCAATATGGCCACCTGTCACTGGCTGCTTCAGTCTCTCTGTGAACTCCTCTAAGATGCTACTAGACAATTACATAAATGTATGGAAGCTGGGAAGTTTGAGAAGAACTCAGGCTGAAACTTGGGAGTTTAAAGTGGGTTGGGCACAAGTATCAACTTGATTTAACAACTATCTATATAGTTTACATTCTGAACATGTGCAGAACCTGACAAAGCACAGGGTTGAAGGAAGAGGTGGAGATGTGCTGATACTCTTGCTCTTGTTCTAGCTGGCTTCATGTTATTACTATTATAAAGCATCTTTTGTGTTGGATTAATGTTACATCAGAAGCCAATGCTGCTCAGGAAGAGAACCATTTTTTTTCCTTTTTATAAATTTTATTTAAATTAGAAACAATCTTATTTTACATGTCAATCCCAGTTCCCTCTCCCTCCCATCCTCCCATGATCCCCATGGATCCCCTCATCCCATCTCCCATCCACTCCCCAGGGAGGGTGAGGCCTTCATGAGGGATCATCAAAGTATGTCAAATCATTTGGGGTAGGGCCTAGGCCCTCCCTGTGTCTCTAGGTTAAGGGTGGAAGAGAACAATTTTTAAACACAAAAACGAGTGGGAATGGGGAACCAAAAGTGCCTTGAATTAAAGCCTGTGTTTGATTTAAAGGGAAAAGTGAAGTTGAGAAGGGATCAACATGAACGACTGAGGAAGCACTCACATGTTTTTATCTTTTTTTTTTTTTTTTAACGTTTTTATCTTACAGTGCATTTCAAGCACAGAGACCTCCATGGTGGAGAGGCACCTCCTGTCATGGGCAAAGGCCACTACACCATGAAGAAAAGGGGGTCTATGATGTGCTCTCCTCATGATAGGGCTTCTGAAATATTCTGTTTCTCACATTCCAATCTTTGCCTCCCATATTTTCTTAACCCTTAAGGGCATCCCATGAAGAAATTACAATTTATAAATCCTCTCATCACCTATACGCCCAACCCCATCAGTGAGCAAGTAATATGATCTTGTCTGTAGATTGATTTGTAACCAAAGTTAGCGAACACAAGCCCAGCGTAGCCTTCCTATCCTTATGGTGGGCGGTGTCTTTAGTGGGCGGTGGCAATGCTGGTGTTAAGATGGACAAGGCTCCTAAACAGCTGATTCAGGAATAGATTTTGCTTCTATTTTGCAAAGCCTGATGGTAATTGGAGAAACACACATTGCTGTGAGGGAACTGAACGTGTTTTCTTCTAGAAAGCAGGTGGGGTCCCATGGAGAAAGACTAGAAACAGAAGAGCAATGGAAACAGCCGTGGGCGGGAAAGGAAGGATGAGTGATGGTCATTGTATAAAAGCTCATTCTATACAAGAAGGCTTTGGGCTTTGTGCCACAGATGACCATTTGATTCAGTGATTCTCGCTTTTGGCTGCACAGTAGACTTTTGAAGGAACTCAAAATATGCTAGTTCACACATTTCACTTCCAGGTTTTCTAAGTGACTGGCCTCAGAGCAGGACTGAAAATAGGCTGGCAGGAGTGTCCAACCTTTGGACATGGCGACATGATATTGTCATCTATAAAACTGGTGTTTGAGAATCAAGCTATACACACAATTAAATCACACACATTGTCAAATTACACACACACACACACACACACACACACACACAAAACCTAAAATTCACCCCCTACAAAAATTTTGTTATGTTTTAAGAAAGTTTATGATTTTCGGTTGAGTCGTCTTCATAGCTATCTTGGGGTGCATTTGGCCTAAGGGACACAGGTTGACTTACCTGGCTTGTGTTTAGAGGCATCCCTCTCCTAGTTACTATTCCTAAGATTAAATGACACAACCTATATGGGTACATTTTTCCCCTGTCTCTTCAGAGTTTGCTTCTTATTGATAGAATTCCTAAGTTAATATTGACTGAGTTTCAAAGCAAAGGGAAAAAAAAAGAACACACTTGTGTGCTCTTTCAGGGAAAACAGTTTGGGGACAAGAATCAGTCTGTGTGTGTGCGTGTGTGTGTGTGTGTGTGTG